>NC_065404.1:5439603-6064603 GCF_024362695.1 Pectinophora gossypiella
ACAGTCGCCCTGTGGCGAGTTGCATGAAGGTTAACACATGGTGAATTAATACGAGTGATGTAGCTTCTTCGAAACTAATATATTTATTTGCCTGTAAGTCGAGACAAATAACAAATATACGAGTATATATATATATACAGGGTGTCAGTGACATCGTAACGAAAGCTTTGAGGTATGATTGAGACCATGATTCTGAGATGATATCAAGTGGAATTTTCCGTCGCAAAAGTATGAAACAGAAAATATCTTAAAAAAAAACAAACATTTTCATGAATTTTCCGACTGAAAATTCCTATTGATGTCAACTCAGAATCATGGTCTGAATCATCCCCCTCAGTATTCGTTACGGTGACACTAACACCCATACCTACTTGCGTGGCTACAGTAAGTACTTGTGCGGGGTGTAAGTGACATCGTAACGAATACTGAGGGGGATGATTCAGCTGATATCAAGTGGACGTTTTCATCGCAAAAGTATAGAATTGAAAATAATTTAAAAAACTAAAAAAAACATGAATTTTCCGACGGAAAATTCCACTTGATATCAACTCAGAATCATGGTCTGAATCATCCCCCTCAGTATTCGTTACGATGTCACTAACATCCTGTATAGTCAAACCTAAGACAGGCTGCTTGGATGTCGTGAAAGTGAACATAAAAGATAACTACTTAATACATCAGCGACGATCCAAAACGAGGCGGGTTAAAGGCTACATTGTAACGATTCATCTAAGAAAGCAATTTTGCAATTTGACATTTGTCGACATTGCGCACTTACTTTTATATGCGCAAATGTCAAATTGCAATATCGATTTTTAGATGAATTGTTTGAATGTGGCCTTTTTAACCTCCCTGAGGCGGAGATGATTAAGTAGGAAAGTCGGCCCTAGCTCTAGGCTTCATGGATACAGCATACAATTACTTTTGATCTTGGTGTTCTGAAATACATACTAATGTTATAAATGGGAAAGTGGGTGTGTCTGTCTGTTTGTTTGTCCGTCTTTCATAGCAAAAGGGAGCGACTAATTGACATAATTTTTTAAGTGGAGATAGTGGAAGAAATGGAGAGTGATATAGGCAACTTTTTGTCTCTTTCTAACCTCCACTTCCTTAAAGTGGCGGGTGGAAGTTTGCATGGAATATTCCAGACTTTTTATAGTAAAAAGTTAAAAGTTGGTATGCGGACTATTTGTGCCTCACAAACAAAAATCGTGCATCATTTATTTTAAATCTTCTCCCAACCCCTATAAAGAGGGGTTGAAACTTTATATAAGACTTTTCGCAATTTTCAAGGTAGGACGCTAAAAATTGGTACATTAGGAAAGGTCAATCGTGAATTTTTAAGCGAGCGAAACCGTGGGCAAAAGCTTGTATGTAATAATTACCTATATTGTTCTATCGTGTGGGCTGTGAGGTCAATAACCGACCTCATGGGCCCTGGATGTCAGGGTTTGTATTGATCCGTGAAAAGCCTATATTGACAATATAAGTAATACTTTATTACCATAGTGTTCTTTTGTTAGGTACTTACGAAAATTTTAATCAAGTATCCAGAAAATAGTTTCAATGGTACGAAACGGGTGGATCTATCGCGCGCGCGCGTGTGTGTGCATTTAATACGACAGTTTGTACGAAGCTACCAAACTGCACTTGTGGTTGGGATTCTCTCCTTCACCGATTGTTGTAGGAAGTTATATGAGAGGCGCGCGTCAAGGTCTTGCAAAATGTGCGTACGGAATAATTTCCTAGCTTTTTTTTTACTCAATTTTTTATAACTAATGCAGTGTAAATAAAGCAACCTTGATATTTTTTGGTCTTAGACGTTTAAATAATGCCGTAATAATTGTTGTTAGGTATGATATCATGCATTGCTTGCCTTTGTTTTGAGCTGATGTGCAATTTTAAATTTGCTAGTTTTAATAATACGCTTATAGGTACGTAACAAGCTTAAAACGTTTACTAGTAATTATTTAGGCAATTTCGTATTAGTGACTTATTGGTCCCGATTCCTGCAGACTCATCTTAATTTTATTTTAAGTTATACCTGCCACTTTCTTATCCACCGGAAAGGAAAAGGACGGATGATTGACAACTGTTAATTTTAAAATGAATGAATAACAATGAATAATGAAATAGGCACCTGCCTCATATGCAACACGTTTGACGTGTGCGGAACTTAATTCTGTCGGGTTATTGGCCTATATAAAATTTCGGAAGGGTTTATTTTTAATTTCTGCCTAAAATTATTATTGGCGTGTGTTCCAATTATGCCAATCGATTACCCGTCCTTTTCTTTTTCAGCGAATAAGAAAAAGACAGGTATAACTTAAAAAAAACGTACTTGGTGTGTACAGGAATCAGTACTATTATCAGTGCCTATAAATACCCTTGTAAAATATCAGTGTTTAACACTTTCAAGGACAGAACGTCTACGGAAAATCCGATTCCTAGGTGTCATACTGACAATTATGAACCATCAATGACCCATGGTCTCTGTCCGTGAAAGGGTTAAACAAATACCGATCGAGACCTTTGACTGCTGTCGAGACTAAATTACTTCACGAAACGATTTTAATATTATTTATTTCTGTACAGAAGTATGGTGGTAACTAATAATTTCAGGCGTACTACCAGGTTCATGTATAATTAGAGTCGCAATGGGTATTGCAGTGTAGCTGCATTTCTTCACCATAGACCAATTTTCTGTTTCAAAAACTGTTTATTACGAGTACTTACTTACAGTGCGAACAATTATTTAATTAAGTAATTATTTAATAATTGTGTTAATTGTTTGTGAACCTTTCGCGCACTTAGTTGCAAATGCGCAGAAAGGAATTTACGTGTAGTGTTTTAATTTCGATAAAGTCAAATCCTTAATGCCTAACGGGTTGGAGAGATTGTAAAAATGTCTATAAAAATATGAATGAGAGAATTACCAGGTTACGTCCCCGAATAAAAAATACAGATGGTGTTGTAGGTACAATGTTGCCTTCGTCAGATCTTAGTCAGATTTCATGGATAACAGACATAGCATATTTTATCTTCGTTTTGGGTATAAATGGTGACCTTTGTTATTACACGTACAACACATCGTCCACTCATTATTGTTTTGATCAAAATAAAGAGAAGCTATTCTTATATAAGTATCTGATCCGAATATCAAGCAACAATTATTTTTATGTCTTGCTATTACATTATGCTTTTGAATGATTATCTACCCGAGCAATGAAAAATAGGTGATTCACGTATCACGTTAAATCTGTAGAACTATCAATTTTTTTTTGGGGAACGTAGCACGGACAACCCCCCCCCCCCCCCCCTTCCGGTTGATTGAGGGGAGGCCTGTGCCCACCAGTGGGACGTGTATAGGCTGTTTACGTTTATGTTTGTTTATGTAGCATGGACACCCTCATAGAAAGTCAAGGATGTATTTGAGTTTTATTTATTCTTTTAAGTGATAGTAGCAACAGTAGTAGGTACTATCACTTACCACTATACCTACTGAACGTGTTATGTTTGACAGAGGAGTAATAGCGACGAAGGAAATAACTTAAGTAGTATAAATAGTAGATTAAAGAAAATAGTTTGTAGGTACGCAATATAATAATTATCACCAAACAAAGTGTCAAAATTAGGTAAATATTTCTCTCTCTGACACACACACACACAGAGACTAATGATTCACTTATGTATTATTATGTTTTTTGATTAGAATCTCGAATGTTAAGTATTGTTTTTGATATGACAACTTACCATATCCAGATCTACATAACCGGAAATAATAATATTGTAGTAACATATATATGTACATACATAAACTCACTCCCGTGATTCCGAATGGGGTGGGCAGAGCCAAAAGTAATCAAAGACAAGTTGTAGCCACTGTTGATACGACAAAACCACGGAATAGAAGAAAGAGGTTGGAAAGCCCCCAACATTTTGTATAACTGCTATCGCCGGTTCAATCCCATTCTCTTTCACTACTACTCCTGCAAACAGATAACTACGATAGCTCTACTGCTTCTCAAATTCCATAGCCACTTTACTGACAATGTATATTTATGTGATACGCTACTTACTCTTTGTAAGATACTGCATAAAAAATATTTTTGTGATAAATAGCCGATCATACTAAGGTTTTTAGAGCTTCTGTGATAAGGAGGGTTCTCCTTGAATTATACTCGATATTTGTGTTTTTGCCCTGCAGATTACAATTCTCTTTGACTAAGCAGGGATGGTATAAATTATTTTTTTCAAGATGTATGTAACTATGTGTTGTATCTTTCAATTGTAATAAAAAAATAGATCAATAGAAGAAGATAATATTATATTGTAAAGTAATCTTTAGCCAATCAGCTCGCGACACCAAACACTTCAGGACCCCGATACCGACCCCGTCCGCGTGGTCGACGATTTCCCTCAATCAGCGACCCACTAGGGTCAATTAATTCTTTCAAATATTTTTTCCTCTCAGACGTCGCCCTGAGCCGAGGTTCGCGCCCAACTGGGCACCATTAGGCCTGTTGTCTTAAACGTTGTATCGGTTGAGAGCTTTCAGCGCTCCCCATTTGTCCGGCCAAGTAGTTAATGCCACCTGCGGCAAATCTACAATAAGTCACGTCAAAAAAAAATTGATCTCACAATCTCAAAAATTTGGCCATATTAACCACAACATTCAGAATTAGTCACGAGAAGTACGTATCCATCTAAAACGAAGCGCGAATTCGCTAGTTATAATGACATAATTATATATCTACTGAGATAATGTAATGTTTGTAACTTACATTTGCTAATAAGTGAAGGTCAAACGTAGTTAATATTAGAACATCACCAATGGTCATGACTCGCGCAATTTAGTTCCCATTCATATCCAAAGAAAGATGACGGCTCGTGTCCGGCTAGGTATGTTTTTTACAATGTCAAGGTTATTATGTACCTTAATAACGACAACATAAAATAGCATCATGACTGTATTCTCTGTGTTTCTTAGATGAATCGCTACAATTTGGCCGTTTTAAAAGTTCTTTTAATTTTATGTTTTTATTAAGTACTTATATGTTGTTATGACAGTCAACCATTTTACTTGACAGGTTACGTCACTTATTGGAAAATACATAGCTTTTCTAATAATTTTATGCTATAATTTAATTGGAATACAGATTCGTTTTCCATAAAACCAATCAGGACTTTCTTTACAATTTAACGACTACACAGTGACGTTTTGATTGTTGGAAAAATGTTGTTGACTGACTGAGAATTGTGTTTTTCTGCCTACGGGGTCTATTTGACGTCGTTTCTCAATTTAGAATGTCTGAAAATATTTTGTATCAATCTATAAATATCTTTTAAAGGAAAACTCGCTTCAGGTCCTTGATACCGAGTCCGCCAGCGTGGTGGAAGGTTTCCCCTTTCAGTGCTTATCGTTTATCGCCAGGTACATTTCTTTCCAACATAATCCTGGGACGCAATGCCCTGAGCCGAGGTTCGCGCCCACCTGGGCACCCTCAGGTTTGTGGTCTTATTTCTTTAACTCCCCATACTATACAATACCATAGATGACCCGTGCTTTGGAAGTCACGTTAAGTCGGTGGTCCCAGATAATACTTACTCGTACTGATGTAAGTGAGTAATCGTTACATGTATATGTATATATGTGTGTCGTAGATTTTACCTAAATAAACTTTTTTATTATTATTTTTTTACACGAGGCATGCCAGGGGAATTTGGCGGCTCAATAATAACCCTGACACCAGGGTTTGATGAGGTTGGTAATTCACCTCACAAACCACAGGATAGAAGAAGAACTCCCCATATGTCCGGCCTAGAAGTGAATATATCCGAGGAAAATCTACGTTAAACAAAGCCCCGTTAAACAAAAAGGCCGTGACTCATAAAATCCTAAGTAACAATGTTCGAGAATAAAGGCAATTTACATATTAAATGCTTTGTTCATAATATAAATGTATCGGATAGTATTACTGACCCAGGACAATCAACCGTGAGTTGCTCGTTCTTTTTTTATTTGTAAAACCTTTGGTCCCAGTTGCCTAGCTATAGTCGTCACTGTTGAGGTCTGGTCTTCCAATTAAACGTTCCGTGTGAACTTGAGATTATAAAGATTTATTGGCAATGTGTAGGTGCTTGTTACACAGAGCGAGAGAAAGTGACATAGTAAAAATTATACACAAAAAAAGTGTTTTAGTTGGTGTTGCCAACATGCTGCGCCCGCGACACTTGTCTTTAAAGAACAACAAAGAATCTACAAATATTGCAAAAACTATTATCGTGTTATGCAAATTAAAGAACAAAACATATTACTTATACAAACCTAATTTGGAATGGAAGTATTAGTTAAATAAATGTTTTATGATATCTAATGAGCTTCTTAATAAAGACAATGAGATACTTTTTACAAAACGTCAACACGAAAGTTTTTTTGGAGTTTGTATGGAAATACTGACGTGACGTAATCAATGAAAGCGGTCAAACGTCGTACTCTTTGTTATAAAATTCGAAAATAAGTCGAAAAGTAAAATGAGATTGACTTAGGATCACGTTAGACTGGCTTCTATTTCTAGATTAGCATTTTATAATCAATCTTTGACCCAGTCAAATAATATATTTTTAATCCATGGAATCCAATCGTATACACGGAAGTCCGAAGGACGTAATATACGATCCCGACGACCCGATTACTCTAGCCATAGAGGCAGCCAATCAGCTTGCGACACCAAACACTTCAGGACCCCGATACCGACCCCGCCGGTGTGGTCGATGATTTCCCCTCAAACAGCGCTTATCGCTATCGACCCACTAGGGTGAACCGAGGTTCGCGCCCAACCGGGGACCCTCAGGCCTGTTGTACCGGGTGAGAGGCTTCACCGCTCCCCATTTGTCCGGCCAAGTAGTTAATGCCATCTGCGGCAAATCTACAAAAAAAAATAGACACGAAAGTGGGAGTTGGAAAGTCAGACAGGCAGTCGCAGTCGGCAGTCGGACCTGTAAAATTTTCAGAGTAGGTAGGCCTCTGTCGCACTAACATATTTGACATTTAGTAAGGCTTACAGTTCAATTTGTCAAAAAAGTTAATGTGGCATGGTACCAAAGTGTATACATATTAATGCTCGTGACCGTAAGTGGACCCCGTGAAAAACGTGATAACACTATAGGGAGGTGATGACTTAGTATAACGGAAGTCTATGTAGTTTATGTATGGTACCGATAGCAAGGACTACTTTTAAGTATAAAATCTGCATAGTACCAGTAAAAAATATCCCCTTTCTACAGTTATTTATCATTTTTTGTAGAAAGTAAAATTTCAGTACAGGTTAGTTTGTTAAAAATCATACAGAAGAAATATATACCTTCCATAGCCTTCCGTATATAAATAGGATAGGTACATTGGTACCTATATAAATGTCATACAGAAGATATGGAAGGTATATATTTCTTCTGAGGAGCTCGGTGGCGCAGCGGTTAATGCGTTCGGTCTGCGATTGTTGATGTTAAGCAACTTCGGCAAAGGCCGGTCATAGGATGGGTGCCACAAAAAAAAATAGTTTTCATCTCGAGCTCCTCCGTGCTTCGGAAGGCACGTTGTAACGCCTGTCAATTATTTCATAGCAAGACGTATAAAACATCTCAGTCGGCAATTTTGAGTAGGAGCAAAAATATAAAATAATAATGATCTAAATCTAATAAATAAATAAATTATCTAATACTCTTAAATAAATATAAAAAAACAATACTAAATTAAAAAGTTATTAAAACTAAACTATATCTATTAAACTTATAATAAAACGTTATGTTGATGCTATAGTGTGAAGTACGCTACGAGTGACACCGCCGTCCGCCGCAAACTTCATTCGTGACGCGACATTTTTCACTTTGCAACCGTTCGTTTGACTAAAGAACGTGGCTGTTATCTAATTTTGAAAAATATGTGAATATTTTATACTACGTTGTGTAATTTCATCTAATTCTTTGGTTTAACCCTACCTTGGGGATCTCCTACCTACTGCGAGCTCTCCTACCTACTGCGAGCTCTCCTACCTATTGCGAGCTCTTCTACCTACCGCGAGCTGTTCTACCTACCGCGAGCTCTCCTACCTACCGCGAGCTGTCCTGCCTACCGCGAGCTCTTCTACCTGCCTCGAGCTCTGCTACTTCTCCAAGCTACGCAGCGGACAGGGAAGTGATATTCGGAAATTACTCAACACAGCACAGACCCCTCACCCTGAGATCTATTTATATATATATAGCTTATTCATTATATAACTTAAAAAAATAATACTTTCTTTTATTTATGACGCTCAACTACCTATTCTGTGGCAACTAAACGCTACAATGGCGCCCACTACAGGTTGTGCTGCGTTGAGTACTTTTATGGGTTATACCTAGCATGTTAGTTTTTCTTAGGTGCCGGTGAGTCATCATTATAATTAATTGTAATATGTTCTTAACTTGTATGTGGCACAAGTAAATAATACTAGGAAGATTTTAACGAACATCTCATAGTTGTTTAAATTTGCTTTTATTAACTGCTTAATTTTTTTATTCTAAATTTTAATTTTTACTTACCTGCCACATATTGGTTGATCGTAGAATAAGATTGTTAATCTTAAGTGAAATTTTGCAACATTTACTCAAGCGCAATAATTTTACCAATATCTACAACAAAATGGCTAGCTACTCTATTAAATATCTTTCACTACAAAAGGAAGAACTGTCGTACGAAGTTGCTTTGCGTGGTGGTTCGGTTGATAGTGTTGCTGAGCTGCGTAAACAAATTGTTAAATTAACAAAAATCTTACCTTCTGAGGATATCTTGGAATCGCATCTGGAACCGGCTGAGGATTTGCTAGGTGTAAAGGCTTCCCTGCTTAAATCACAAACCAATATCAATAATCTAAAAACTAAATATGACAAAAACTTATTCCTGCGTACGGAAACGCTTTTGAATCATATATACCACCGTTTAAACCGTATAAATAATGTTCCTTCAGATCTCACCGACAATTACAAATCTAGCTGCACTACATTTAACATCCAATATAACGAATTTAAGATCCTTAAGCCAAAAACACTGACAACATCCAGTTCTGACACGGCTGTTGAATCACCACAGGGAACACCAGTAGTCGTTTCTTGCGAACGGAATCTATCATCGGACCTCGGCAAACTTAAATATTCTGGCAAAACTTGCATTCGTTCTTTCATCCAGAAAGTCGATGAGTTTATCGAATCTAGAAACATTCCTAGGGATAAAATTTTGTCACACGCCTACGAAATATTTACTGATGATGCTTTACATTGGTATCGCTACGTAAAAGAGAGAGTTGAATCTTGGGATGATTTAGTCAAACTGTTAAAACAGGATTTCAGTCAAAGCGACTATGATTACCGCCTTCTCTCAGAAATCCGTGCTCGTACACAAGGAGAGCATGAAAGTATAACAATTTATTTGTCAGTCATGCATGGATTGTTTGCTAAGCTTGGGAAAACCTTACCGGAAGCTGATAAATTGGAAATTATTCTACATAACATCCGTCCCTGTTATGCAAGCACTCTTGCTTCTGCTTCTAACATTTCTGATATTGACTCGCTGAAAATTGTTTGCCGCAATTATGAAAATATACAGTCACGCTTGACTCAATTTCAGGAACCACCTAAACTAACTTGTGATACACTTGCTCCTGAGTTCGCTTACCGTCCGCTAGCGAGCACTTCATCTGGAAACTACAATAAAACTTATGCTAATAGCACTAATCAAAATAAATATAACTTAAATTACAAAAGAAACACTAACTACAATAATAACGATTACAACAAAAATAACAACAACTACAAACAAAACTACGGTTATAACAAGTATAATAAACCTGACTTACCTGACTACGTTAAACATGAAGCTACCCAGGCTACCGTACCTGTGAATGTCGTTTCTCATGATAATCGGGTCGAATCATCTTCTAAAGTATTTTGTCCAAGATGCAGAACTCCAACGCATAGTCTGCGAGAGTGTAAAGAACCACATTTTCCCATATGCTTCAAATGCGGAAAAAAGGGTGTTCGCTTCCCTGAGTGCCCAATCTGTACACCTCACTCAGATGAACAAAACTCAAAAAACTAAAAACTACGGGCTGCAGCGACAGTAATAGTCAACACCTAAAACCTATTAATAACTTCTTTAATAAAGATGATTGGAATGAATGGCTGGATTTCATTTCCAAATTTTTTTCATGCTATTCTGTCTCTTCAGTCCAAAACACAAAACATAACTCACGTCCTTACGCAACTATATCTATTAACGGAATGTCTATAACTGGTTTACTCGATAGTGGTTCTTGTGTTACTATACTAGGAAATAATGCACACCAACAGTTGCTAAATGCTGGTTATAAATTACACGAGTGTAAACCTCCCTTGCGGTTTGTAGCCGCAGGTGGCCACAACTTGGAAGCTAAAGGTCTAATGTATCTTCCTGTTTTGTTTGAGAACGAATCACACATCCTCAATGTCTACGTTGTACCTGATGTTAAAAACTCATTGATACTTGGAATGGACTTCTGGAACGTATTTAATCTCTTTCCTAAACATCTGCATTCCATTTTACTTTGTGACGAGTCTAAACATGGCATGGCAAATCTAGCTCAGGAGGAAAATCCGCACATTTGTTCTTATGACACCCTACCTGAAGATCAAAAGGTTATTGCTGATACCATTATTTCTCAGTTTCGCGAAATCTCGTACGAAGAACGTGGTCTGGGCCGCACTTCTTTAACATCCCATACCATCGACACTGGGGATACTACTCCCATACGTCAGAGGTATTATAGAATGTCCCCAGAAAAACAAAAAATATTGACACAACAACTTGACGAAATGCTAAGGGAACATGTCGTCGAACCGTGCGAGAGTCCGTGGTCGTCTCCTGTTCTTTTAACGCCTAAGAAAAACGGAGAGCTGCGCTTCTGTCTCGATAGCAGAAAATTAAACTCTGTCACCAAAAAGGACGCTTACGCGTTACCATATATATCTGAGATTTTGGATAACCTACGCGACGCAAAATATCTGACTAGTTTAGATCTATCTAAAAGCTTCTGGCAGATCCCCATACGTGAGGAAGATAGATGTAAAACAGCCTTCTATATACCTTCTAGAGGAACTTATCAATTTAAGACTATGCCCTTCGGTCTGACAAATGCGCCGGCTACTCAACAACGTCTAGTTGATGCTCTTTTCTACGGACCTGAGTTCGAACATATGGTATTCGTTTTCGTCGACGATATAATTATAGTTTCACCTACCTTTGAACAGCACATTTCTCTTCTCCTCCGAGTCCTGGAAAAGCTTAGGGTTGCTAATCTAACTATCAACTTCACTAAGAGTCAGTTTTTCCGTAGTCAACTGAAATATTTAGGTTATGTGGTCGACTCTAACGGTCTTCATGCTGATCCTGAAAAGGTGGAAGCCATTTTAAATTTCCCTACGCCTACTAACCGCAAGGAAGTTCGCCGCTTCTTAGGTACATCTTCATGGTACCGCAGGTTTATACCCAATTTTAGTTCCCTTGCTGCTCCGCTTAATAAGCTCACTTCTCAAGGTAAGAATGCTCCTCTTTTCAAATGGTCAAGTGAAGCCAATTTTTCTTTTACCAAACTTAAGGAAAGTCTAGTATCAGCACCCATACTATCCTGCCCTGATTACTCCAAGCCATTTGAAGTCCACACAGATGCAAGTGACTACGGCATCGGTGCTGTGTTAATTCAAAGACAGGATGGTGAAGAGAAAGTTATTGCATACATGAGCAAGTCACTCTCTAATCAAGAACGAAACTACAGCGCTACTGAGCGAGAAGCCCTAGCAGTCCTAGTTGCTATAGAACATTGGCGATGCTACCTTGATAATGGTCTTAAATTTACGGTTATTACTGATCATTCTGCCTTAAAGTGGTTTCTAAATCTGAATAATCCCACTGGTCGCCTAGCTCGCTGGGGTGTTCGACTGTCAGCCTATAATTTCGAGATTAAACATCGTCGCGGTGCAGATAATATAGTACCCGATACTCTTTCTCGAGCCGTTCCCGTTTCAGCTATCACTACAGATGCTAATACTTCCAATATGAATCTACCTACGACGTCTGACCCTTGGTTTCTAAATATTTATAATGGATGCTTAAATTCTCCAACATCATTTCTTAACTACCAAGTATCTAACAACAAGTTATTTCGTTACGTGAAGAGTTTGAACCCACTGACGACCGAATTCCAATGGAAAGAAGTTATACCTTCAGAACACCGGAACGAAATAATTTCCATAAACCACTGTGACCCTACTTCTGGACACTTCGGTATTTTTAAAACTTACAAACGTCTCTGCTTAAAATATTTTTGGCCTAATATGCATCGCGACGTAACTAACTTTATAAATAATTGTGACACTTGTCTGTCTCACAAACAAGCCAATCATGCTACACTTGGTGTGATGGGCCGTCCTAAAGACTGCTCCAGGCCGTTCCAAATGATTAGCATGGATCTTGTTGGACCACTACCTCCAACAAGAAGACAAAATGCATATTTGTTTGTCGTGACCTGCTGTTTTTCGAAATTTACCCTAATTTTTCCTATTCGGCGTGCTACCTCTGATATAATTTGTAAAATTCTCGAAGAGCAAGTTTTCTTAGTTCATGGAGTACCTAGTACCGTGTTAATGGACAATGGCAAACAATTCATAAGTAATACCTTAAAACAACTATATACAACTTATAAAATTCCTAACGTTCAGTACTGCCCAAAATACACTGCCCAAGTAAACTCTGTAGAACGTTACAATAAGACTGTAATGATTGCAGTATCAAGTTACATCGAGAATGACCATCGATTATGGGATGTTAATATTCCTAAAATTCAGTTCGCTCTAAATAATTCGGTGAATGAGGTAACAGGATATACCCCATCCTTTCTTGTGTTTGGTCGAGAACTTATAAGTTGCGGATCTCATTATCTTGACGTAGATTCTGTCGACGATTTAATATTTACTCCTCGGGATAGGTATGCTGAAAATTTAGGAACACTTCGAAAAATATTTGAAAAAGTACAACTATCTCTAATTAAAGCACATTCAAGAAACTGTGGTTATTATAATTTACGGCGTTGGCATGTCGAATTTAACGTGGGTGACACAGTTTGGAAGCGGACGTATTACCAAAGTGACAAAAAGGATAAATTTTGTAAAAAATTAGCTCCCAAATTTATAAAATGTCGTGTAATAGCTAAGAAATCACCTCTTGTTTATGATTTGGAAGACATGCAAGGAAATAATCTAGGAACATGGCATGTAAAGGACATCAAAATTACTAACTATTCCGACAAAAATACATAACTGAATATATTAAAATGGAAATTACATTACCCACCTATCACTAATACTACCGCTAATTGGATTTATTAATTATTAATACTGCGTTTGAATCAAACTATTACTCAATTACTATACTGTTCTATCTACCTACTCTATCTATCTACTATATTTGTAGGTTATATACCTTGGATAATTACCTACAAAGCTGTAACAACTTGTCACAATTCATACATAATTTAGAGTGCCAGGTCCTACACCGGTGGTAATCTAAATCCTAAATATTTTTAGCTCTACGCTTAAGATATAACTAAGAGAATTTAACGGATAGTAAATAAAGTAAAATGATTCATCTAACATCTTATAATGGTTATGTGTGAGTGTTGTGCTGCGGTATAGAGCAGAATACTTAGAACACTAGGTTGCAGTAACTTACAACTAATAAGTAAGCTACTGTTTGTTTGAATGTTGATGGAAGAAAGGCAGTAGCAGATGAAGAATGGAAGTAAAGACTGACAGGTTATCACGTAGCTATTGAGACTATACGATTATTAATGGTCCAGTTTAAATAAAAACAGTCAGTGGATTTTTATAGGAAAAATCCTACTTAAAAAAGGGGGGTATGTAACGCCTGTCAATTATTTCATAGCAAGACGTATAAAACATCTCAGTCGGCAATTTTGAGTAGGAGCAAAAATATAAAATAATAATGATCTAAATCTAATAAATAAATAAATTATCTAATACTCTTAAATAAATATAAAAAAACAATACTAAATTAAAAAGTTATTAAAACTAAACTATATCTATTAAACTTATAATAAAACGTTATGTTGATGCTATAGTGTGAAGTACGCTACGAGTGACACCGCCGTCCGCCGCAAACTTCATTCGTGACGCGACATTTTTCACTTTGCAACCGTTCGTTTGACTAAAGAACGTGGCTGTTATCTAATTTTGAAAAATATGTGAATATTTTATACTACGTTGTGTAATTTCATCTAATTCTTTGGTTTAACCCTACCTTGGGGATCTCCTACCTACTGCGAGCTCTCCTACCTACTGCGAGCTCTCCTACCTATTGCGAGCTCTTCTACCTACCGCGAGCTGTTCTACCTACCGCGAGCTCTCCTACCTACCGCGAGCTGTCCTGCCTACCGCGAGCTCTTCTACCTGCCTCGAGCTCTGCTACTTCTCCAAGCTACGCAGCGGACAGGGAAGTGATATTCGGAAATTACTCAACACAGCACAGACCCCTCACCCTGAGATCTATTTATATATATATAGCTTATTCATTATATAACTTAAAAAAATAATACTTTCTTTTATTTATGACGCTCAACTACCTATTCTGTGGCAACTAAACGCTACAACGTTAAGCCGTTGGTCCCGGCTGCATTAGCAGTCGTTAATAACCATCAATCCGCAGTGGGCCCGCGTGATGGTTTAAGGCCCGATCTCCCTATCCATCCATAGGGAAGGCCCGTGCCCCAGCAGTGGGGACGTTAATGGGCTGATGATGATGATATTTCTTCTGTATGACATTTATATAGGTTCCAATGTATCTATATTATTCCTGTGAATGTGGTTAGTCTCGAGAACAATTGAATGATTTTACATGCGGTCACTGTGTTATTATCTGCATTTTTTTAAGAGCACAAATAGGGTAAAAATACCCTTAAACCCTATATCCCTAGTTCTCGATAGTAGCGTTCTGTGATATACAAAGACATTCCGTCACAAACAAATCTACAGGCCAAGCACGATACAGATATTTCATCAAAGGATCACGTTTAGGTCACGTGTGCAAGAATAAAGGAGCTGGTATTAGAAACAGCTTCAGGGAAATTACATTCATGTTATTTATAATATATGCCGAATATTCGGTACATCTCTATCAAATAGCTTTAGAAGTTACAAGTTTACAAGTAATTTTACTAAAGCTAACATTTATATAAAGAATCTCTTTTGAACTTTGAATTCATTATTCTCAAATGTGGTACTAAAATTTACCAATAGATGGCGCTACATGTATTTTAGAACGCGGTAACGAAATTTGTAATGCAAGTTCATATTATTTCAGCACTGGTAATATACATTTAGTAAGTACGTACGTTTTTCGTTACGTATATTTTTGGGGAAAGGATTTACGGTTTCTGCCGTAACCCTTTAGTTAATTAAATTATAAACAATGATTGTTAGTAGTAGGTGGTCCTATAATAACTTTCATTATTAATAATATACAGGCAAAAATACTTTACGTCAGTGTTGCCGATCTGTGGGGAATTCCCCAAACTGCGGGGAAAGCAAAGCTGATTGGGGAATGTGTGGGGAGAGCTTCAATTCGGGGAAAATGCGGGGATTTTAAGTATGAACACAAATACGCGATATTTAACATCAAATTTCTGCTAGTCTTGATTGATTTCCCTGATAGCCTTTTATTCCGTAAGTTGACGTCAGAATAATGGTCAAGTTGCCGTCCAACTACTGCCGTATTTTGACGTCAAGTTTACCAGCAGAATCTGGAGAGTAAAATTTGACGGAAACTTGCGGTGAATTTAACGTTAAGTATTATCTATTATCGCCGCCTAGTGGCAGAAATAAAAATCACATGGAATATGTCGCGACCTACCGGCAGAATTTAGCTTTCAAGTAGCTCTACCTAGCGGGAAAAAATACATTTTTTTAATTTCTGTAAAAAATAAAAAAATGATGGTATTTGCTCTTTAACGTAACGAAAAATATAATTAGAAAATATAGATATTAAAAAGAACTTTACAGTGAATGTGACACTAGTGATATCTGACATACGTCAGAAATGCATTCTCACAGAGACCGAACTTTACCTACATTTTTGGTTGTTTTATTTCTGTGGGGAATATGTGGGGAATTATCATTTTTCTTTCCCCAAACGTGGGGAATTTCGACAATGCGTTTGGGGATTTTAGCAAATTACTGTCGGCAACACTGCTTTACGTATACATTCTATCTAACGTAAATAATAAATAAAAAAAGCTGTTTAGTTTTGAGTCAAAACTCAAAAGCTTTTTTTAACAAAAAGAAGATAAAAGATTTTTTCTTCCAAAATTGGGCAATTTGTCATGGATTTGTGGGAAATTCACTCAATAGTCATCGGCAATTACTTTCCAGACAAGCTGTACTGGTACAAGTACAACCTAATACGATTTTTCGATCCGATCCACCGTGCTTCTGTATCGATCCGCCTACGGATCGAATGACATTGTATCGATACAAAAATCGAGTGGATCGTATTACATTGTATCGATCCACATAAGTATCGGATCGGATCGAACATCCCTAGTTTTGACCAATTATAATATTTGGTGTTGCCGAAAAATCGATTATGGAGCCCCTAAATTATCTATATATCGATTAGTCCCCTGCGGTAATCGTATTCAGGATATTTGGGTCGTCAGCCCAATTCTTACGCTGGATTACGACTACGTTGACATATCAAATCATTAAAGGAGGCGAAATAAGTAGTAGGATATAAACAGTAATACAGCAGGCAAGACGGAAGCTTGCTTAACATTGTTGATCGTTTCCAGTAAACCAACGCAACTATGAGGAGGTTACCAAATCTTTTAATAATGTCAAACTGTTACATAAACTTATGGTCGTAAATTCTTACTGGGCTAGGTCGCGGATACTTTTCAGTACCGTTCCTAAGGAATAGTCAGAAACAATAGTATTATTGATAGTACAGGTGATTTTAAAAGTTAACCATCGATTCTTTCGATTACTTGAAACGCGATTCGTCAAATGACAAGCAGCAAGATTTTGTATTCGTGATGAAGAATCAGAATCATTTATTTAACGTAATTATCATAGATAAACTTGTTGAAGGTCAATTTAACATTTTTGAATCTACGTCATTTCGTGAGGTGTTATGGCTGAGGAGAAGAAATGACTAAAAACTGCAACAGCAACACATCTTTTATATCAATGTATATACATTACAAGTTATTTAATATCTAGAGGAATACATTTAATACCAGACATGTTTATCATTTAGGTAATCATTAATATTATAGTAATCTTTTTTACATAAAGTAAGCATTAAATTTATTTTCTGCCAAATTCTAAATATTAAAGAATATGGTAGAAGATTTAGTCAAATATAAATTCTAAAATGCTAATCTTGAAATATAATCTTGAAGTCTAACATGATCAAAAATAAATCTTAGTTTTCTTTTCGACTTATTTACGAATTTCAATTATGAATTACGTAACAATTTGTACGATGATTAATATTTTATACTGAACCAACTTTCCGCTGGCGTCTTTTACCGTATGGACTTTCGTTATCAAATATAGCCTGATATACCTAGCACTCACGAGTAATGTCGCTTTCTACTGGTGAAATAATTTTCAAAATCAGTTCAACAGTTCTAGGGATTTGCTCCTGGGTCGTTCTTCTTTTTTATCGACAATGATCTGTCCTTCGCTCTGCTATAACATAGCATGTTTTAGAATTTTATTTAATCTTTCCATTGTCCAAAAATATAGTTATCTTATTATACTTAAAATACTAGCGAAATATTAATCGGTTCCTCGATTAGTGATTAACGTAGCTTGGTTGTTTTTCACAAAATTCTGTGACAGAGTGGTAAATCGAAATGCTGTCTCCGATGAAAAGGGCCACTCTGTCACAATATATTTTGCAATGCGCCTGCAAGGAACAGTATATTACCAAGATAAAGAGAAACACTAAATACTCCTCTACAGACACATCTCTATATGATGTTTTTTAAATATTTATTGCCGTTATAATGAAAGATGTTAAATCCGATATAACGAGAAAATGACTTCTTATTGTCGATAAAAAAGAAGAATGACCCTCCTACAAACAAACTTACTAACTTTACCTTTATATAATAGCGTAACATTTGTACGGATTAGCTTAGCTAAGAATAGTACAATAGCTTAGTTCCTTGTAAAGGAAACCACGTAATATCTGCTTTCTCGGAACCCAAGTTGAATCATAAGCACAACATGTTTAGTTTCCTTGCAATAAAGTAAGGTCAGGTTGCGTGTTTTACTCAGTGGTTTACCACTTTCTGTCCACAACCAACAGCCACACAAGAACCACTTTTCCATTTAAGTTTTATGAGGAAGACGTGCAGGAAAGTTATAGATTTAAGTATTAATATAAGAAATACTTAAATAAGTACGTGATAATTATCTAAGTAATGGACATATTTGTATTTTTTTTATTAAAAGATTTAAGTGGGTTTGACAACGTGCCAGCCTGATAGAACATAAAGCAGCGATGTGGTCTAAGGTGGAGCGAACTCAAATAGTGCCTATTCACTCTTGTCCTGAAAATCCCCAAAATAAGTATTTACCTGTTTGTCATACAATAATATCTGAATCAATAATTCTAGTTTTACAATACATACACAATAAAATATATAGTAACATTCATCATCATCAGCCCATTAACGTCTACTGGGGCACGAGCCTTCCCTATGGATGGATAGGGAGATCGGGCCTTAAGCCATGCGGGCCCAGTGCGGATTGATGATTATTAACGACTGCTAATGCAGCCGGGACCAACGGCTTAACGTGCCTTCCGAAGCACGGAGGAGCTCGAGATGAAAACTTTTTTTTTATGGTCACCCATCCTATGCGAAACGCCTTTGCGAAAGTTGCTTAACTTCAACAATCGCAGACCGAGCGCGTTTACCACTGCGCCACCGAGCTCTTCATAGGAACATTATTGTACATCAATTCTATAGTACATACTTAAGTAGTAAATTTTATAAGTCAACCACCCAATTCTCCACTCCAAAAGTGCCCATAATTTTGCCGCGTTCCCCCAGAAATTAAATATACTTTCACGTTTGAGAGGATCGTTGATTTTACAGTGCGATCATTTTGTTTGATGAAGAACAATCATAATCCTTGTAAATATGACGAGATGAGACTCTTAATTTTTAACCCTCGACGCAAAAACGACGGGGTGTTATAAGTTTGCCGTGTCTGTGTAAATGTGTATGTGTCTGTCAGTGGCATCGTAGATCCCAAACGGATGATCCGATCTCATTGCGGTTTTTTTGTTTGAAAGGTATATCAGTCGAGAGTGTTCTTAGCTATGTTTGGTGGAAATCGTTCCAGGTCTTCAAGGTCATCAGGTCGTTTGTTAAGTGTAATAGGAATGTTACACACTCAGTTTGCTTGCAAGCATATGTGGGATAAGTTGTTTTTTGCTTTTTATAGGGTTTAGCATTTTTAACCTTTTGTCATAATAATTGAGTACTTTTATTTTGGTCGGGGTTTTTTTTTATTTTTTATTTAATTTTTTAGCATACTAACCTCCTCCGGAAGTCTCAACTTGACATAAGCCCTGACAACGGGGATGATGTAACCATAACATGATAAGCAGTGAACCGTGTCGATGTCTATAAGGTATAATATTCCCAGGATAATAATCATCATATAACATCTTCAGCTTTCGCATACGTCTGACGTCAACGAAGGTACTTTTTCGTCCCTGATTGGAGATTGAATGTTATTCAAATCAAATCATATCAAATATACTTTATTTCACAGAACTAAAAAACAATCAGACATAACACATGAATACAGTACAATTACAGTAGTAGTATTTTGTTATTCTAAGCCTAATGTGGGTACAGTATTGTTACATAAGCTTTTATGTTACGTAGAACGCATGTGCATGACAGGAGAAAAGAAATACTAATATATTATAAACATACTTTTCGTAAACAGTAGGTGTGTTAGGTATTTACATAATGAATATTAATTTAAGAGCCTACTGATAGTAACCGGTTTATTTTAAAGCAAGTAGACTGTTTGGGCCTTGACACACTAAAGAGTCGTGAACTTTACAGACGAACCATAGATTAACCGTTATAATGATACATATACGTCGACGAAACCGGCTTGCAAAATAAAATAAAAAAGTGCTTTTTTTAATTCTAAGAATTGTCCGAAATAAGATGATCCATGCGTCGGAAAGCACGTTAAGCTGTTGGTCCCGGTGACTAAGTATGTAGTCGTTACATGAACCATGTCAGGGGTCTTTGGCGGCTCAATAGTAACTACGACACTAGGGTTGATAGGGTTGGTAATCCACCTCACAATCCACACGATAGAAGAAGAAGAATTTAAGGTAAGGGTATATTGCACATTATAAAGATAGTCTATACTATATAGGTGCGATAGGAAAGCCATTCCCACGCGGCCAGAGGGTGTCGTGACTGGTCTGACAAGCGGCTCCCGGCTACATAGAAACATTTCACTGACTTTCTCCGTTTACTATGGTTTGTTATACCTCTAGTATCCTAGCGATTAAATTCTGCGATCGGATGTAACAGGCTAACAGCCGCCGCGAACAGCAATTTCATTATTACCTGTTATTTTGCAGGTTTATCTATAGACTGTTAACTAGACATTATAGTGTGGTATGTGTAGACATGTGTTTGAGCGGACAGGTATCCGTCGCTGTTTTGTACGATAGAAAATTTTAAATGATTACTTGTCTGCTAGCAGCCTCAGCGGTCTAGTGGTTAGAGCGTTGGGATCACGATCTGGTGGTCCGAGTTCGATTCCCGTTGGGGACAATGTTGAAATCACTTTGTGAGATTTCAGGTTTGAATCACCTGACTGTATGGAAAAGTGGGATGATTCCGTGCTTTGAAAGGCACATTGATCCGTTGGACAGCGTAGTGGTGCACCAAATCTCCTCCGGTTGATTGTGGGGAGACTGTGCCCAGCAGTGGGATGTATAATAGCTATTCGTCTTTGTGGTGTTTTTAATGAAATATAAAAATAAAAATAGAAAAACATAATCGTAAATTACCACATCTGTTTTCGGAAGGAAAGTCAGACTGGAAAGTTTTGTATTATCGTGTGGAAGATTTTAGTGGGCCCACATGTATCTAATATTAAAAGAACCGGTTTGATTGGCGAGTTACATCGGTCGGAACAGGCAGCTTTTATGTAATTAAATCTATTTTTGGACAATTTATGTAATCGATTGAAATGTATCGAATCTCGTGACATAACTGCATGTCTGGCAAAGTATACGTAGAATGCTGTCCAAATCCACAATAAGACGCGTCAAAGACTTGCATATAACCAGTTTATATAACGTTGTGTAATAAAAAAATGATTTTTGTTCCGTTGCACTTTGAGGATGTTTGTTTATTATTATGAACTAGGGAATTCAATCCCGATTTCGCGGGACCCCGATCTCGCGAGATCTCGTCTAATTTTTCGGGATCGATCCCGAAGCGTAATATGATGAGATCTCCTATTCGAGATTGACGGGATTGGGCGAATCTCCTTGAGTTATACAAATATATTTGATTATACTGCTTTCTTTAAAAAATACTTTGTTTTAATTAAGCTCACTACTACAAACAAGCAGTTTTCATCGATTTCAGCCATCCTAACTTTACATTTTTTATTCCCGAAATTATCGGGATCTTCTCTAATTCAATCCCGCAAGATCGCGAATTTGCGATTAAGAGTCGGGATTTCATTCTCTATTATGAACACTAGCTTTACTCCCGCTATTTCGTATGCGTTGATACGAAATCCGAAGACCGTTGTCTTCGAATATTCGTGCTAAGACTTTTCTTACCTTACCATGTTCATTCTTGCAATACAATCTATATACTTAAGTGCCAGTTTTCATCACGAAGAAGACACAGACTTCCACAATAATAGTAGTTGGATGTTTGCTCATCATCATCAATTTAAGAGGCACGCTCTTGTCGGCGTACCATTATCCATTCTTGTCAATCAAGGGCCAATTCTTTGACTTCCTTATAAGAAACGATTTCTTCTCTTTAATTTGCGCCTTGTAAGCTCACCATCTCCCTAGCGTTATCCCGTTTTTCGCAGGGTCCACTTACCTAACCTGAAGATTTGACAGGTCCGCTTTTTTACAGAAGCGTCTGTCTGTCTGACCTTCCAACCCGCGAAGGGAAAACCAGCCGAATACAGGTTAGGTCACATACCTCCGCAAATGCATTTCTCGAGAATGTGGGTTTCCTCAACGTCATTTCCTTCACCGTTGAGCACGTGATAATTATTTATGATCCAAACGTGAATTCGAAAAGAAATTCGTCAATCATTGGTTTAGGCCTGTGCTGGATTCGAACCTGGGACCTCAAAATGAGAGGCAAGCGTTCTACCAACTGGGCTACCACGGCTCTCACCAATTAATTTGTTCCATGTAAGCTATATCTACGTAGTGCTGCAAATTGCACTTTCCATCAGATAAACGAATTTCTGTTTTCCCGAGCAGGAAGGCTCAACTTACATTACTGACGTCCTGCCGCGTAACCAACCTGTGAAACTAGTTTTACATACATGGCATGTTAAGGAAGTTACATGTCTGATGAATACTTAATACCTATACAAGTAAATAAATACCTATGCATTTACCATTGTACCTACTTATGTAAATAAAAGTGATAAATGTGTAAACGAGCATTATCTACCACACAATGCCTAATATACACAGGATATTAGACACAAAAGGTGGACTTATCTCTAAAAGAGATCTCTACCAGCTAACTTTGGTGACTATGGTAACTATGGTGTGACAGGTGAATAAAACCGGGAAGGCACAAAGTATATAACACCCTGTATGTATTATATTATGTGTACATACATAATAGATACAGGGTATTACTGACATCGTAACAAAAACTTTGAGGGATTATTCAGAGCATGATTCTGACTTGATATCAAGCGGACTTTTTTTGGCGCAAAAGTATGGAACTGAAAACAAAAAATAAAAAAATAGTACTACTGTATCTAGTGTAAGTAAAAAATATTGCCTCAAATATAATTTATGATGTAAACTCCCCTTATAAACCTGTGTCATAATGAGTGATGCGTGTATCGCAACACGATCCTAATTGCACTGTTCACACAATATCTATACGGAAATTATGCAAAAAGAATGATCAATGATGATGCATAACGTCTTTCAAAACCAGTCATTAGAAATACGTGAAGAATACTGTCAGTAATGTATTTATTATGTGATTCTTACGCACACAACCATGATTCCCGGGGTAGGCAAAGCAGCGTAAATATACATTAGCTATTCGACCCGGCTACGCTATGCCACACCCCGGAGACTAGGGAATGCAATCCCGACTCGAGATCGCAAATTCGAGATCCCGCGGGATTGGAAATATCAATCCCATGAGATCCCGAAATTTTCGGGATCTCGTCTAGTTCATAAAAAATGTAAAGTTACGATGGCTGCGGCTATTAGCCGTAAAAACACCACCACCAACCTGTAGTGGAGTAGCGTGGTGGAGTTTGCTCCATACCCTCACCGGTTGATTGAAGGGAGGCAGTGCCCAGCTGTTTATGTATCTATGTATGTGTGGCAATAATATATCTGTTATATTATGTTTTTATTCAATGATTGATGATATAGCCATTACAAGACAGATTTGCTTGCACTTAGTAAGTATTTGCATCACATCAAACTATGTAGTGACAGGTCACTGACCTGATACTTATAAAATTTGTGTAGGTGTCGAAGTGATTGATCTCTTTGTCGAACTTTAACCTTTCTGGGGTGATAGGGATTAGGCCAAACCATAAACCGGAGACGGGTTGACGATAGTGCTTGGTATTTTGTGTTGCAGTATATAGCTAAGATATTTAAATAAAGTTTACAAATTAGTACTGCCTTGCTTTAGTGTTGTCTTCATCTTCACGGTAGGCAGCGCTGTGTTTTGTGCCAAGGTTCTTGCAGCTTCTTTTCCCCGGCTATACAGGTTCTGAGAAGCTGCAGTAGTTTTAAGCGGATGAGACGTTCATTATGTAAAAAATTTTGGCGTCGGGAAGTGACGACCCCACCGCCCACTGGTGGCCTATGTCACTAGTGCAGTCAGTCCATGGATGGTCCACCATTCTCACACAAGTCTCTATCGGTGATGGAAGGCGAGCAAAGCCGATAGGCTAACGCATCCGGCTTCTACAGCGGTGGGGCAAGGCAAAGGGGAAATGCCTCAAAGGGCGCACGTCTGGATCCTTTTAGTGGCGTGCGGCCAATCTCCTGCGGCCTCTGCCTTCTGCCGGTCGTACCGGCTGTCCGGTCCATCGGCACCGGGAGGTTGAGGAGGAGAGAGTGGACTTGTACCAGCGCAACTACTTGTTCACTATAATACACTCACGCGCAGATGACTCCTGCATGTTTATTTGGATTTCGAGCGCAAGACCTACGGCGATGGTGAGCTAATGGTGGGGGGAGGATATGGTGTGTCCGAACCTTAGTTGGCAGCTGCACGTAGGCGGTCTTCTGGTGATGGTCGCTTCATGTCCCGCTTGAGACAGGGGACTGGTTCGGCAGCTCAGTTGACGACAAAGCAGCCCTATTTAGGGAGCGCTCTGCTTTCTCCAATCCGGGGAGGGGCCTAGAAAAGGTGGCCCAAACATAGTCTGTCTCTTCTCCAAAACAGGTGGCAAACCGCGGTCACCTGTCACCAACTGAATGCGGTCGAAAGAAGACACAAAATAATGTTGAAAAAATCCTTATAATAGGAACATGGAATGTTCGCACCCTTCTGGACAACGACTTGAATCTGTGTCCAGAGAGAAAGACAGCTCTAATCGCGCGAGAACTGAGCAGATACAATATAGATATTGCCGCAATCAGTGAGACGCATCTCAGTGATTCTGGTGAGTTGTGTGAGCAGCTTGGAGGTTACACCTATTATTGGAGCGGCAAACCCGAGTCTGAGAGGGCTGGAAGTGGAGTAGGATTCGCTGTTAGAAACCACCTGGCGCGAAAATTACAGGAACTTCCAAAGGGCATAAATCATAGAATCATAACTCTACGACTTCAACTATCACCGAAGAAGTACATACACCTTATAAGTGTATATGCCCCTACACTGCTATCTCCGGACGAAGAGAAAGCCAAGTTCTACTTCGAACTAAAGCAAGTCCTCAACAAAATACCTTCTGCTGACAGAATAATTCTGCTGGGTGATTTTAACGCTCGTGTTGGCAAGGATCACGGTGCTTGGGATGGGGTTCTTGGGAGGCGCGGAGTCGGGAAATGCAACGACAATGGTCTTGATCTCCTTACCCTCTGCGCTGAGTTTGATCTCACCATCACAAATACATGTTTCCGTTTGCCTGAGAAGTTTAAGACCACGTGGATGCATCCAAGATCCAAGCACTGGCACCTCCTGGATTACGTGATAGTACGCAAGAGAGATCTCAGTGAAGTACTGACCACCCGCGCAATGAGAGGTGCCCAGGGCTGGACTGACCATCGACTTGTTCGATCGAAACTGCGGTTGCAATTAAGAACACCACGTCTAGTTGCCCACAAGATCCCAGCGAAATTGGACTGTCAAAAGTTAATCCACGATGTTCAACTAACGGAGGAGCTAGATGATGCTTTCAATACCGATATGCCAGACATCGCAGAAGACGCGCCTGTCGATGAGAGATGGCGTTCTTTCGCTGAACATCTCCATAGTTGTGCTCTACGAGTCCCAATAGGGAAACCAGAACGGAGAAACCAAGATTGGTTCGATGATTCCGACATGGAAATCAAGAAGCTCGTGGAGAACTACAGACGCAGTCTTCTCTTATCAGATGTTTCTGAACGGAGGAAAGCTCATCATAGCCTTAAAGAAAAAGTGCGTGCTCTCAAGGATAAGTGGTGGGTGGACAAAGCCAATGAAATACAGCTTTATGCTGACACCAATCAGTCCGGCAGGTTTTTTGAGAGCCTCAAGACTGTTTTCGGCCCACGAATTTTGAAAACAGCTCCAATGTACAGCAAGGATAAAACCCAACGTTTCACAGACCAAAAAGACGTACTTGCCCGTTGGGCGGAACATTTCAACGATGTTTTGAATCCCATTGGTCAGTCCACCGACTTGTTGTACATAGACTCTCTTGAAAGCCTACCAACCGGCGAAAGTCTAGCGGAACCACCAACTTTTGACGAATTTGTTGCCGCGCTAAGGAGAATGAAGAATGCTAAGGCACCTGGGATGGATAGCCTACCGTCTGAATTGTACAAATATGGCGGCCCACACATTAACAACACGCTATTCGACTTCATCTCGAAGATATGGGAGTGTGAAATCGTCCCGCAAGATTGGAGGGATGCTTCCATTTGCAAGTTGTACAAAGGCAAAGGTGACATAGCCGATTGCAGTTCGTACAGAGGCATCTCTCTACTCTCAGTAGCTGGGAAGATTTTGGCCCATATTATCAACACCCGTTTATCCCACCACGCAGAAAATATACTCCCGGAGACCCAATGTGGTTTTCGTCCGGGTAGAGGTACGGTCGATGCCATCTTTGTTATTAAACAAATTCAGGAAAAAAGCCTGGAACAATACCGTCCTCTCTACATGTGCTTCGTTGATTTAGAAAAAGCCTTCGACAGAGTACCGCGTGTGGCCTTGTGGATTGTGCTTAAGAAAGCTGGTTGTCCTGAAAAGTTACTAAACTTGATACGCCAATTTCATGACGATATGATGGCGAGAGTTCGACATGGAAGTGACTTTTCAGATCAATTTCCTGTAACCAGTGGCGTGAAACAAGGCTGTGTCCTGGCTCCTACTCTGTTCTCCTTATATTTTTCCTCTGTTATGCGTGACGCTTCGAGGACTTGCAATGGCTCAATAGAAATCAAGACCAGAACGGACAAGAGCATTTTCGATCTCTCTCGCCTTAGATCTAAACGACAGGTAACCAAACTTTCAGTTACGGATATCTTGTACGCTGACGACGTTGCTCTTATGGCTGATTCTATTGAGTCTCTCCAAAGTATCGTAACATCCTTAAGCACTTCATGCCGCAGGTTTGGGTTGGTTATAAGCATCAGCAAAACCCAAGTATTGAAACAACCACCACGAGGATGCCACGGGGATCCTTCTAGTGTTGCTTTAGATCGCGCAGTGCTGGAGGAAGTTCCAAACTTCAAATACTTGGGCACTAGAATACGTAGTGATAACACCTTGGCATCGGAGATACCGGCCCGAATAGCAAGTGCGGCAGCGGCCTTTGGAAAACTTAGGGCACGTGTTTGGAACTCACACGATATTAAGCTGCAAACTAAAATATTGGTTTACAAAGCAATCATCTTGCCCACATTACTATATGCCGCAGAGACTTGGTGCTGCTATAAGGCAGACATCAGGCGATTAGACACCTTCCATCTCAGATGTCTAAGGTCTATTCTGCGCATCAAGTGGCAAGATCGAGTTCCAAATACAAAAGTGCTGCGTCGCGCTGGCCTGTCCGGGATAGAAGCGCTCATTATGAAGCACCAGCTGAGATGGTGTGGGCACGTCTTGCGAATGGATGACAGCAGATTGCCGAAAGCAGTTTTCTATTCCGAGCTTTCTAGCGGGAAAAGAAAGCAGGGCGGGCAATACCTGCGTTACAAAGACGTGCTCAAGCGCAACCTTGTGGCTTGTGATATTCCACCTGATAGTTGGGAGGAGCGAGCTCGTCTTAGACCGGAATGGCGTTACACTGTCCACAAAAACGTGGAACTGTACGAAAACAAGCGTTTAGAAGATCTTGACGTAAAACGTCAAATACGGAAGACTCGACACAAGCCCTCCTACAACTATACATTTAATTCTGCTGGCCAGTTATTCTGTGCGCCATGTGGCCGAATCTTCAAATCGAAGTTCGGTTTTGCTAGTCATATTAGAGCCTATCATAACATCGACCAGACATTTAGGAGTCGTCGTCGCCGGACACGGCTTGGATGAGGATGATGATGTAAAAAATACGATTCAAATTGTAACTAAGTTACTTACTCAATAAATATATTTTTAAATTTGAATTTGAATTAGAGATGTATAGTAACTATAATACAGGTACTCCTCTCTAGTTATGCGTTTAAGTAATAATAAGGTAAAATATATTAATTTTCGTAAAGTTTATGTACTAAGTACCTCCTTATATTTACTGTTGTTATACCTTGACATCAATTAGTTATCTTTGCACTTAATTGAAAGTATTTTTCGAAAGGAGTTCAGTTGGAAAGCTCGCCAAAAATGGAATTTAAGTGGTCTGTCCTTCGCTTTATTACAATGTGAACCTTGTTAACAGAGCTTTATACTATTGGACTAATTAAAAATATTTCATTATGATTACGCTAAATATTACGTCGTCACGATTTATTGGACAAAGTACCTCCTTGTCAATATTTATTTATTTATTAAAATTTCTTGACATTGTGCAATTAGGTGCTTTTGTATACGCAAATGTCTTATTGAAATATTGCTTTTTGGATTAATTGCTACATTGTGGCCGTTTTAACCTAAAACTACCTAAACTTTCCAATATTTCTGTTTCTTTTTTGACGTAATTATGGTAAGTAAAAGTTGGTCTCACAATTTGGAGATCCAGGTTCGATTCCCGATGGTGACATTGTCGAAATCACTTTGTGAGACTGCCTTTGTTTGGCTAGGACATTGCAGGCTGCATCATCTGATTGTCCGAAAAAGTAAGACGCTTCCGAGCTTCGGATGGCACATTATGTTGTTGGTCCTGGGTTATTAATCCATGCATCTCCACCAATCCGCACTGGAGCAGCGTAGTGGAGTGCTTCATCCCCCAACCCCAGGTTGTGAGAGGGGAGGCATGTGCCCAACAGTGGCATGTATATAGGCGACGAATGTATATATATATATATATACATTATACATTAATGTATATATATACATTCGTCGCATGCGTATATATATAATATTATTCTAAGTAGATTTTCTTTTTGCCCCGGGGTTAAAACAATGTTAGTATTGTTACCTTATTGTTAACTTTTCTGTTGTTCTTGTTGGCTTCATTTTCAAACACGGTTATTTTCTTTGTTATATTATGTTATTTATTTGTTACGAATTGTAAAGGTCTATTCTCCTTCTTAAAATCACTGTTTACATTGTTCCCTCGGTGGCGCAGTTTTGTTGAATTGTTTTGTTATACCAAAAGTGTTAATTGTTTTGAAGCGTAACAGCAAAACTTAGGATCACATGTGTATGTGATGTAAAGTTGAAAGTTAAAGTGTAAAGTGTGTTTATATGTATAAACTCATGCCTATTTCCCACCGGGGTAAGCAGGGACTATAGAATTCCATTTGCTTCGATCCTGACACTTCTCTTGCTTCCTCCACATTCATCAATCGCTTCATACACGCACTCCGGTTCAGAGTAGATCGTACTAAACCTGTCTTATTGACATCTCCAATTTGGTCAACGGACTTAGGATCACGATAGTGCTAACACAATAATATTTGCTATAGTGATATTTAAGTAGGTACCGGGGAGACTATCGTCATTTTATAATAAACACAACGTAATTGCCTTTTAGATCAAAATCACACATTTTTAAGTGATTTTGTTCAACCAAGCTTCGGTTTCTGTCAATTAATTTGATTCGGGGTAAAGTTGAGACCACAATTTTTTTTTCAACAATGGCAAGTTGTCTTTGGTTACTTGTGGCTCTTATAGATAGATCATTTATTTGCATGAACACAGTACAATGGATTTAATAGGTAATTATATGTTCTAAGTGTATTCAGCTTGATACCCCCCCCTTCCGTTGGTCTCTGCCTACCCCTTTAGGGATTACTGGCGTGAATTTATGTATGTATTTATGCACTTCATTGAACTGCCTGCTTCATCGTCACGCCATTTTTTTTGAAGTCTACCTTTTTTTTATTAACGTTGGGAAATGCGTTACGCATACCACGCCGCCCCGGGGGACGACGTGGTTATGTGGGACTCCCCGGTTGACGCCACCCGGTATACCCACTAAAACCCAACGGTGTTCCTCCTTGCCGCCGTGTGGCAGGGATACGGGAACGCAATTGCACACAACCGCGTCCCCGCCGGCGGATGCCCTTGCGGGCCCAGCGCCCATGGGAGCGCGTCAAGCGGTGGTCCCCGACCACTCCCCACAGGTCCCCGTCAAGGCGGCTTTTGAAGTCTACCTCCTTTTCGATATCCAACCCGTAGTACTCACTGGGTGTCAAAACTGCTTCGCCGCTTCGAATAAGTTTAAGTATACTTACTTTAAAAATATTTTTCGACATCACATCTTATTTCACAATGATGAAACGCCGCGGTACCTACACTGTGGACGTTCTAAAATTACATCCAAATCGGAAACAGCACGTTTGCTTGGAACTTGTGTATGCCAATTTGCTATATTTGTGTTAAGCAATAATATGAAGATGAACTCTCGGTATTATGTCGAAATGATTTGCATTATGTCCCCACTATCTACATGCGTAGGTATATTCTAAGATTTACAAATATTTTTTTTTAGTCGTGACTTATTGCCGATTCATCTCTGTAGGTTGAGGGGACGTATATAGCTAATTTATGTACGATACCTAACCTGCAAAAGTCCAATTAGTTTCTTGTAAAGTAAGAAATTAACTGTTTGCACTTAAGACCTCCTGGTTACAAGTCGTTTCTGTAATAGACCAAAAACACCTACAAAAACATAAATTTTATAATTATGACAATGACAACTACTGGTTCATGATTTCGCCACTGTTTAGAAATATATATCGCTGGGCTCAGTGATTGAACTTTTGCTCTTTGATTGTACGTCTCTGTCACTTGATTATTTTTCTTCTTCTATCGTGTGGGTTGCGAGGTGGATTACTAACCCCATCAACCCTGGTGTCAGGGTTATTATTGAGCCGCCATAGGCCCCTGACATGACTCATGTAACGACTACGTACTTACATCAGTAAGTAGTAACCGGGACCAACGGCTTAACGTGCCTTCTGGAGCACGGATCATCTTACTTTTGGACAATCAGGTGATCATCCTCTAATGCCCTAACCAAACTAGGGATCACAAAGTGATTTTTGTGATTTGTCCCCACCGGAATTCGAACCCGGGACCTCCGGATCGTGAACACAACGCTCAACCACCGGACCACGGAGGCCGTATTGAGAAGTAGGCTTTGCACAGGAAGTAGTTTTAGTAAAGAGAAACTTGGGGGGAAGCCTGCGTATGTCTCCACGCAGGCGTTCCCCCTCAATAAGATTTCCTGCACTCCATATAACTATCTTTATTAGCTTATTTGAAACCTGATTTCTCTGAAAGAATTTTTGAATTTATCGATAGTTCTTTTATTTTTAGTACTACAGCAATGTGTCTCTCACGCCTTCCCGCCCCGGGAAAATGGCAGAAAATGTTGTATTGGCAACAGACTAACGCCATGGCTACTCCCCTCCGGTCCGCTGAGATCCTTACTGCTCTATGGATTTTAGCCATTCCATTCTTCTTCTGTCGTGTGAGTTAAAGTCAATGACCGACTTCATCAACTCTAGTGTCAGGATTATTGTTAACACTCACGAGGCCCTGATATTTTTTTAAGGGCTAATGCCTCATATTTCTGTTCATAAACTTTTAGAACATTTGGTGAATGTCTTAGATTTTTTTACCTGTCTTCGCTGAAAAGAAAAAAATATATTACGCCGCTTGAATAAATTTATATTCACCAACAGTAAAATATAATTTCCCTTACAAAAGTATTATACTGTTACCTGTTTTGCATTTTAAATCCACTGATGGTTTATACAGGTAAGCGATTGTTATTTTAAAACAGAGTTCCTTCACCTTTAAGGGTTGGTCGTCTGAATGTTAATGTAATATCAATTACAGTACTGGTATCTGGCTGCCTTTAAACGGATAGGATATCAAACCCTGCCAGAACCGCAAAAACTACTGCAGATTTTGATAACAAAATAGCCCATAGAAATTAATTGCAAGAAAAACTTGGGCACAGGGCCCTAGACGTTCTCAAAACTTTTGAGGTACAAACATTCCCTGTAGTCAGATTGACCTAACTTAGTAAGAAAAATATAGAATCAGGAAATTAATGCTTCTAGATTAACCCGAGGATTTGAATCCATCATCGAACTCGGCGTCATTTCCCATCAGACGAGATTTAAAGTCAGAAAGAATCTCATATACGTACATACAATAAAAAAGATGAATCGTAGTATAGCCGACAGAATATAGCTTATCCCGTTCGAATCAAGTATACACCTCGTTGGTATACAGCCCCCTTGACGCGAGGTTTCTGATTAATTTGTACGGGTTATATAGTCGAGAATGAAACGACCACATGAACAGATCACAGCCCCGAGAAATGTTTCACTTTTACAATCATTTCACATTTTACAAGCGGTCGTTTTCATTTATATAGCCCAGTTAGGCTGTGGCCTCTTATAAAGTAACATAAATGCGTTTTATTTTATAGGCTTTGATGGATTTAACGAGCTTTATCCCTATCGTCAAAGTAAAATAAACGAAAGCCGTGAAAACATCTCTATCTGTTCGAGTTGAACACATTAACCCCATGAACCGTGTTAGATTTTTGGAATAGTTTTTATACTTTAGGGTCGTAACGCCCAGATGCCTTGTGTAATCTAGAGAGAGACGTTAGCACATACAAGTCAACCAGATCTTGCTGACCGTTTCGCTGCCAACCGCGTGGTGTGCGGAGTCGTGTGAGAATCGCCTTAACGTCTATACATATTTTTGCCTATTTAGACCCACGGAATAGAATAAGGAATAATTAGAACGGCGACTCTCCGCTCCCCACCAGAGTCTGAGCTAGGTTTACCCCACCCCCTCTCGAACATAGTTTAGACTTGAATCGTGAAGGCCGCGCGCGGACCGTTGTATTTATTTTTATGTTGGATGGACGCCGACGTTTTTTTCGATTCGAATACTGCGTGGCGCCTATAAATATTTATTTTTCATAATGATTTTTCGTCGAAACATGCTAATAATTTGCAATAAAATTGAACCTATGCTAAGTGCTTATTAATGAAATATATCATGAATTCAATTAATTCGTTTAGTGGTTTTTTAAGCCAATTTTAAGACAATTTATTTATATTGTGAACCTTCATTCTCATTCATGTTTCTTTCTTTCTTTCTTTCTTTCTTTCTTTCTTTCTTTCATTGTTCAAAAATTCTTGTTTGTGGTTTGTGTGGTAAATAAATGTTAACTGATTACTATAAAAGCATATTTAGTAAGTAGTAATGGTGCTAATTCCTGTAAATACCATCTAATTTTATTTTAAGTTATATCTGTCATTTTCTTATCCGCCGAAAAGGAAAGGGACGGGTAATCGACAAGCATAAAATTTATGGAACACACGTCAATTTTAAGCACAAATCTAAACCAACCGTCTAAAAATTTTACCATGTCAATAACCCGACACAGTTAAGTAGACAGCACGTCAAACGGATTGCATACCAGCGACGTACCGTTTGATTCGCCCGGGTTATTCATTCATTTACTCATTCTTCCTAAAAATAAGAGCTGTGAATCATCCGTCCCTTTCCTTTTCGACGGATATGAAAATGACGGATACAACTTAAAATAAAATTAGGCGGTGTCTGCAGGAATCGGGGCCACTACCTACCTAAGTAAGTAATGACGGTTAAATTAGGTATTGTAATTGGCCTACAAATAAAAATTATTATTTATTCGTATTATTCTGTAAAAAATATAATTATTCAGTTGGGCGTGTTGATAATGTTAATGTAGTGTCTGTGTAAAATGAGGTTGTTTGTATGAAGTGTCCGTGGTATACCCTCGGGTTAAGGCTCGAATTGAAATTTCGATCACGAGTAGTTTTCACTGAAGTTTTCTTTGACGTTGAAACCTTTGAAAGAATCCGTAGCCTCTAGTTGTAGTCGGTAAGTCACGTGATGCTTTTATGCTGCTACGTTTAATGTGGATTATTGTAGATTTCATGAAACTACATTACTAAGTACAAATTAATTATACAATTATATTATAATATACAATATGCCGCAGGAGAACTAAAGTCACCGACATAGCTCGGAGAATTGCAAAGCTGAAGTGGCAGTGGGCAGGACACATAGCGAGGAGAACCGATGGCCGATGGGGCGGAAAGGTTCTGGAGTGGCGACCACGTGTCGGACGACGCTCAGTGGGTAGGCCCGCTACAAGGTGGACCGACGATCTGGTGAAGGTCGCGGGAAGCCGCTGGATGCGGGCAGCGCAGGACCGATCGTCGTGGAGATCCTTGGGGGAGGCCTATGCCCAGCAGTGGGCGTCATACGGCTGATGATTATGATACAATATGCTATATAGCCGTTACAGAAGCGCTTTATTATGTGATTTCCTCTGTTACTACCCTGGTTGTATTAATATAATTATTATTACGTAGGTATATGAACCTCCAGTTAAAGGAGGGGAGGATGTGCCCAGTAGTGGGTATACCAAGTAAACAAAATTTATAATACCTATTGCAGACGTTGATCGACCTTCTAAAGTATAAAAACTGAAAAAAATCAAATCGTCCTGTTGTATTTGCGTGATCCGCGAACAATCTCAGAAAAGTTGCACAAATATCATAATATATGTACATACTGTATATCTTGTAATATGAATTATTTATTAATATTGAAAGTAGCAGTCATATAGGATAGAATCAACAAGAACAGGATAGGAATATGAACTGTAATATAGGTATTAAAACGTTGTTGTTGCATCGTTCCTCATCCGAGTTTTTTATGGCTGATTTTTATGGTTGATTCGTATAGAAGACTGTCCATTTGAACTGTTGCATTTTTTTATAAACATTTGTATGTTTTATTTGTGTGCAATAGCTATACTCCCGGAAACCCAATGTGGATTTCGTCCGGGTAGAGGTACGGTGGATGCCATTTTTGTTAGATTAATAGATTATAAGGTTGCCTGGAAGAGATTGCTACTTAGCAATAAGGCCGCCTATTGTACTCATTATATTTCTCTTTTGTTTTGTATTTTGTTTTTTCCTGTTTGTGCAATAAAGTATTTGACATGTTATGTTATTATATTGTATATTCCAGTGAGCCAAGATGCCGAGTCCAGACTACAGTGTGGAGCTAGAGCTGGGCGCGCCACCACCAGAGGTGATGGAGTATGCCCGCCAGCATTGCAACGAGGACCCTAACACACGGCTGCAGGCCATCTACCAGTTGCGAGATATGATCTATGGTACGTCGTATATGCTGATGTAGTCACCACTACAGTGTGGGAAGCTGAAAGTTTCGGGAAGTTGAAGAGAAGATGAAGGACATTACTATCCATTATTATTATTATTTGTATGTCGTTTCCATATCTCGGGCCTACGGAGTCTCGGACTTTTGGAAGGCGTGCGTGGGGCCGAAGCCAACACGTAGAGGCCCCTTAATACAGTTTAATCTAAATGTGGTGTGACACCACCCGGCGATTATCCCTGGATGCACTATGGGAGTGCACCCAAAGACAATCCCCGGTTCGTGTAGGACTATTGCATATTATGGGAACAAAGGGAACTGGGCTATTGGGTTGGGGGTTAGTAAACCGGGATACTGGAGCTATGGGGGACTATGGCGCCTGCTCGACCAATGTTGGTAAACATGGATAAAATGAGCAGGCGGTGACTCGCCACTCACTGGATGGGCCACCTATCTAGCCGACGCGATCATTATTATTATTATTTTGATTTGATTATGCACTATGACGTGCTATAACGACACTGGATGACAGAGTTTTAGATCGTTTTGTATTAAAAAAAAAACAAATAGACTAGGCACCCAACACAGGTTTCGTCAAAATAAAAATCAAAGATAGGTATACTTTGTTACACAACATAAACATAATACACGTATATGATATAAATGTGCGGCTTTCTTGTTCTAAAGCAATTTCTTTCAGGCAATTCTATTTAACTTAAGTATTTATAAATTTTAAACAAGAAAAAAGTAATAATAAGTCCGACATTTATCACGTTTTTCTATGACACACAGTGTGCTTTTTCAAACAAACATAGTAATTTCGTGTTTTGACGTTTAGTAAAAAGTAACTGTTTTGACTAGTTGCAAACTAGCCTATTGTGAAACTCAGACAAAACATGAAATGTTCTCACTGTTCTGAGCAAGGTTTCTCAGCAGGTCACGAGTCTATACTTATCCCCAATAATAACATATTTCATTAACCTCTGAGAAAATCTCATTGTACGAAGAAACCGCATTTGTCTTAGGGCACTGTATGGCTGTCTACGGAAGAAAACCACCATAGGGTCTGCATTATGTAACGTAGAGATACTATATTATATGGCGACAACGACCACCGTGGTCCAGTGGTTGAGCGCTGGGCTCACGATCCGGAGTTCCCGGGTTCGATTCCCGGTGGGTACATATCACAAAAATTACTTTGTGGTCCCTAATTTGGTTAGGACATTACTGGCTCATCACCAGATTGTCCGAAAGTAAGATGATCCGTGCTTCGGAAGGCACGCTAAGCCGTTGGTCCCGGTTACTACTTACTGATGTAAGTAGGTATGTAGTCGTTACATGAGTCATGTCAGGGGCCTTTGGCGGTACAATAGTAACTAAAGTAAGGTTGGTACTCCACCTCACAACTTACACGATAGCAGAAGACTATATTACGTATATACTTACAAGTCGCGACAACAAACACTTCAGGACCACGAAACCAAGCCGGCGCGACGGTGTGGTCGATGATTTCCCTCATTCAGCGATTACTTTTTATCGGTCTGCTATGGTCGATTGATTCTTTCAAATATAGTTCTCCTAGAGCGGAGCGAGTCACGTCACAGGGACTGTAACCTGGAACCTGACAGAGGGCAGCAGTAACTGTCAGTGCTATTCAGAGGCGGAGGACAGGAGTCCTAGTATGGCTTTGTAATAGACCACTCTGGGCGCCATCCCACTTGCGTCAGACAGAGTACTGCGGGGCGGTAGGCAAGAGGGAAACCACTGCCCTATTTTTCCCTAAAAAAGTAGCATGGAAAATGCTGCACCGACAAGAGCGTGGCTCTTAAATTGATGATGATGAGACCGGAGCGACTGGGCACCCTCAGGCTAGATGTCTTAAATTGTATACCGGGTGAGAGCCCTCAGCGCTCCCCATTCAGAATACGGCCAAATAGTGAATGCCATATGCGGCAAATATAGAATAAGCACGGAATGTCAAATTAGTTACAAAAGTAACAAAATGTAAATTTAATATAACAGATGAATTCGCAATAAAAATTATTACATTTCTTGAGACCGTGACTTGTACAAAAAAAAGGCCAAGAATAATTCACCCACGCGCACTATAGGGCGTTATTGTAATTTTAAAGGTTACACGTTGATCTATAAGTACGTACTTAGTTCCGACTTCCATGAGTTTCTTCATCATTCATTTCGTCATATCATATTGTGTCAGTACATAGATAGCTCAGTCTCCGTTGTTCCAGTCTGTTTTCTCGGTTGCACTCATTCGTACATCAAATCAAACGAAAACAGAAACTATTTAAAGGATAAGGAATAACCAGTTTACACAAGACTGCATTTAAACTTATAAGTAAGTGTAGTAAATTTTGAATATTTCAGAACGCGGCGAGTGCACCCCTCATCGCATGGACGACAATTATCTCGTGAGATTCCTGCGTGCACGTAACTTCATTCCAGCGAAGGCTCATAGACTGGTGAGTGTTTAATAAGTAAATTCTGAGTCCTCACGAGGATGTTGAAAGGCGCTCCCTAGTTCTGCTCCCGTATCAGGGCGCATAACTTTATTTTGACATGAGCAATTACTAAATTTTATTATATCATAATAATTTCATTGATAAACTGTTCCCATTATATAAAATTAGTATATTTTTAAATTAAGCATCCTAATGAAGTTGAAATTGTTTGCATGATTGGTATATACTGTAAGTGTAAGAATTGACTGATAAATAAAGAAATGTTCCGTGGTAGATTTACTACCAATATTATGCCTAAGCTATTTTTACGGATTCGCCGGATGCATCTAATGTCAGGGAGAAGATTATAGTACGTCACACGAAGAGGATTCTAACTTTTGAACATACTTAACCATGGGTTATACTTACATAATAAGTAAATCTATGCTCTCATATACCTCTCATGTACCTTCAAGTACAAAGAACCACAAAATTAATAACTTTAAACATGCCTACCGTTTTTGTATTAAATCAAATCATAATTTCCTGAAATACTTTGGTGGTGGTACCTAATTAGATATTGACGCAAAATCGCCAGCGCTTGTAGCTAGTTAGGTACCGTAGTAATTATGTCGCATAGCAGAACAAAAACGCTTTCCGAAATCCGAAATGAAAGGTAAAGTACTTCAAATAATAAAATAAACAATTTCGTTGACAAAAGGAATTGTGACTAATTGTCCACTCGCAACAAAAGAGCCCTTTGTTTTAGGAATTAGAAAATTCACAACAGAAATTAGTTAACGAAAAAGGTCACTGAACTTCTAATAAGAATAAAGTTTTTTTGACAAAAATTCAACATTTACTTTGAAGAGGCAAAATATTGGAGTAAGCAGATTACTTAATCCTCCAACGACCTCCTACTTGCGAAGTAATCTAGTTTGTTTACTATGCTATTCAAACAACGTTGAATAAAGTGAACTTTGTTGCAAATGCTTAAGGCTATACGTATTTTTTTTTACCTAGCGTACGCGAGAGCACGCGGTCCATTATCGCACATGAAATCCAATACTGTATTCGCCTTTATCGCCAATAATGAGTGTTTAAATATTGTGATACTTATATGAAAATGGCCAGCATTTCTTTACTCTACATTGTTGCGACATATGATTGGATAGTTTCCTAGTTCAAAGATATATTATGAAATTCTGATTACTAAATAAAGACAGATCTTAAGGTGACAGAAAACGTTTTCTTTTTTCTATTTAAGTAACTTATTTATGAATTTTAATAAAGAAAAATGTAATAATAAGAGCGACATTTTGTCACGATTGTCTATGACGTCACAGGTTGCTTTTTCATACCAACAATTACCATAGTAATTTCGTGTTTAGATGTTTAGTAAAAAGTAACTGATTTGACTACTTGGAAGCTACCCTATTGTTACACGCTTAGAAAACAATGGCTACTTATTGTCTTTAGTTATTAAATACTTATTACTTACTTAAGTACTTTCTTTATAATTATAACTGTCTGCTGTCCAAAAACTATAGACTTTCTACAATTCGCATTTTGTTGAAACCATTCAGACTTTTACGTTTAGGATTTCATGTGCATTGTTATAGTCACTTATGCTGATTGTTATATGCTTAGCTTTCTGTTCTTTATTTTGCTGTCGTCTGGTAGTTGGATTATACCCTTACAGCCGAAAATTTTATGTCATTTTACCATTCTCTTACTTTGCCGAGATCTCAAGTTTTTGCGTATCTCGTGATACAAGATTCACTTTATGATAAGTAATGTTTACATATTTGCGAGTTGAACGTACTCTTTGCCTTTTGGCATTATTATTTATGCCCGATTCTATAATAAATATCCACTTTGTTTGCATTCAACAGACTTCAAAACACGCAGGTATATTTGCGTTACGTTCAAGGTGACTGATGTAGGTAAATATTATTTCATGACGTCACTTGTTCAATGACAAACTTAAAAAAAAAATCAAATTGAAAAATAAACAAATAAAAAGTACAAGTATTTGTAAATCTTTTTATATACTTACCATCGTACCTGGTAGTTATTTTAGAAGCGTATTAGGCTCATAAATTATTATCGTGGAATGTCAATAAAATGGAAATCCAAAAATAACCAACTAACTATAAATAGGCATGCAGCCTAGGTAGCCTAGGTAAATCGTACGAGAACTCGTAAACAGCTATATCTAATGAATATTAAACATCTTAACTTTTTTTACACTAGGTAATAACCTCTTTCGAATTATGTTTCGTCTTCTAGACAAATCTGGATATAACACAGCCAGTTCTAACCATCCATTCATACACTCACTCCTACTTCCCACCGGGGTAAGCAGAGACTATGGAATTCCATTTGCTTCGATCCTCACAGACTACTCTTGGTTTCTCCACATTCATCAATCGCTCCATACACGCACGCCGCGCCAAAGTAAGGAGGCGCGCTTTTTTAAGGATATCTCCAGCCAGTTCTATAGCTTTTCGAATTATTAGACGTAATGTAGATTTTTGGACGATAGTTGCTACTTGTTCGAAATGGGGAGTTGCTAAAGACGCTATTATCGGTGCATCTAAACTATTTGTTTATCTAAGTAGCACTTGAAATGAAGAAATCGACCTTTGGTGTTTGCATAACATAAGTGCTGACTAGTTAGCTAACAAGGAAACGTATTGAGTGGGGTATTGTATAATGTCGTTTGTTTCCTAAGTGCAATCAAGCGGGGTGACACAAGCGTTTCTTACGCATATATTTATTTTGTACTGTTTTGTACACAAAAGTTGGGTGCATACGTTTGTTTGCGAATTGTATACTAAACTTTACGGTTTGCGGAATAGGAATTGACTACATGACAGTTGTAATAATAAAATATTAAATATGTCGGATATGGAAGTTTATCATTTAACAATAATTATACAATAGTTTTTTTATTAGGATAATTTTTAAAATATTTTATTTTTACGAAATAAGAATGCATTTTTTTTATCTGTGTTTTACAAGACCCAAAACACGGGCGGCCATGATTGAGCTTCGTGTGACGTCACATTTCACAAAATAAACAAAAACTATCTGTCGGGGTTCAAGTTATACTGTTTGAGAGTTTTATTTGTTGAAATGTGACGTCACTGGGCAAAATGTCACCTGACCAAACGTTTTTGCGCGAAATTTTAAATTACTTAATGAAGAAAATTATGGTTTTTTTTTCAATTATATAAAGTTTAGTCGAGAAAATAAAATATTTTACGAGGCATACATAAAGCGTCTGTATTTTTTAAAATACTTTTCCACAATCTGTCAACAACATTTTGAATAAATCGACATTGGCCACTAATTTCTTGATTCAATGGTATATGTCAATGTTTGTTTTTCACTTAGATACTTTATTTGTGCCTTCCGACTTAAAACCACCTATTATACCATACAAGGTTGGCTGGAAGCGATCTCTTTTTGAGATAAGCACACCTTTTTTACATCTTTTTTTTGTTAATGTGTGTACTGTTTTCTATACCACACACATCACAGTACCCACACACATCATATAACGTGAAAGACGTGAGGCTTAAACTCAGCAGTGCGTGGATATAGGCTGAATAGATAGACAGATTTTTTGTACTATATGTATAATTATCATTTATATAAAGAAGCAACCTAAGGTGACATTGTCGTAGGTTCGGATTTTCAGATTTATTTGCGGCTCGATAGTGGTTAAGTGGGATTGGGCCGAATATGTTTGTCGCATGCACCCTGAGCGGTGGGCACGGATCGTCACGCATTGGGTGCCTCATGACGGTACAGGCATAGACATCGAAGGAGATGGCGTGACGACTTGTACAGTCATGAGCAATAATAATATAATGTACCCACTTTAGGACTCTGTCGCTCTAACATATTTGACATTTAGTGAGACTTACAGTTCAATTTGTCAAAAAAGTTAAAGTGACATGATACCAAAGTGACATACATATTAATGCTCGTGACCGTACGCTTGCCGGAATACGCACAGGACCGCGATAAATGGAAGGAAGAAGGGGGGCTTTTGCTCAGCAGTTCCCACTGCTTGTAGGCTAGATTAAATTGCGGTCTGATAGGTTCTTGACTTTCTTATACATACACCGGTCGAGTTCTCTTTATTAATATATAGGATCTCATCATCATAAATTCAAAAGCCACGCTCTTGTCGGTGCAGCATTTTCCATGCTACTTTTTTAGGGAAAAATAGGGCAGTGGTTCCCCTCTTGCCTTCCGCCCCGCAGTACCCTGGATCCTGGATCCTGTATATAGAATCTGCCACATCCAAATCCTCTGCTCCCGACAGTGTGTCATCCTTATATTAATTTATCGATTCGTTGCGATGTCTTCTTTTCTTTATTTTCTTGTTATTATTTCCTTTAAGTTTTTTTAGTGAGTTGGCGTATTTGTATGATGATAAATATTTTATAACAAATGAATGTTGTCCTGTTTATACGTATTAAAAAGCAAAGGGTCTAAATTAAACTCAAGGACGATATCCTTAAATGGAAAACGGTTTTCTATATCGCAAATGAATTAAATCGTTTTGTTTCCTGTTTCGGGTTGTTATCATGGGTCAATGCTAAAAATAGGTTTAAGTATTATTTAAATCAAAAACATTCCTATCCAACCACTTGTTAAGAGAAAATGTTAACATAAAAGTCCGGTCTTTCCCGGAATATGAATATGAACGGGACCAAACTTACAAGTTAGGAGTTACTGTGTAAACATGTAATTTAAGTACATAGAATAAAGTATAATACTTACTACGTATAGAACGGTAACTCTTTTCCCCGCACCATTTCCTCGCCGAGCTATGTTCACCGCACCCCTTCTGTATCCTACCTGCCACCATTATCAACACGCACAAGTTACTGTGTGTGTGACGTCTGAGGGCTGCCAATTTTCTCTTTTGTTTTGTATTTTGTTTTTTTCCTGTTTGTGCAATAATGTATTTGTTATATTATGTTATGTTACAGTGCCTAAATTAACCGTCATTACTTACTTAAGTAAGTAGTACTACTTACAAAAGATGCTTTTATAATAATCAGTAAATATTTATTTATTTACCAAACAAATCACTAACAAGAAATTTGAACAATGAAGGTTCATAATATAAATAAATGGGCTTTTCACGTGAACTAAAAAAAAAAACACTGAACTAATTAATTGTATTCATTATGTTTTTATTAAGCAGTTATCTTAGGTTCAATTTTAATGCAAATTATTAGCAAGTTGTCTTATGTTGTATGTCAGGATCGAAGCAAATGGAATTCCATAGTCTGCTTACCCCGGTGGGAAATAGGCGCGAGTTTATGTATGTCTCGTTTACACTTGCACGTTAGGTGGCACACGGCCAGAATGTGATTTTTGTATGCAGTGTCCAGGGTGCATCATCGACTAAACCGAAACGAAAATATCATCATTCATCATTCACCATACATATCAGTAGACCATGATGAAACCAACTCTTATGAAATAATATATTATTTAAATTTAACATACGCGGACTAAAATTGTATAAAAATGAATATATAAACGCTATAAATAGCCTGGCTTTTATGCTCAGTTAACTAAATAGATAAGTATCATGCAAGTAAATTGCGTACACTTATGCAACAGTGACATAAATAAAAACGAGTTTGAAATGCTCATAGGCAAACTACGTATACTTGTTTAAAGTTTAAAAGTACTCTATGTCACTTGAAATAAATACGTTTTTTTTAAATAAGTAGGTAGGATGTTGTAAACACGACGTTAAATGTTCTATGAAAGGATTTTTTGTTGATTATGATATTATGTGTGGGTAACAATACACGTGTCATGGTGTGGTTAACACGTGCTTCGATAATGGACTGTAAGTATTATAATTAATAGATAACTGATTTAAATGTGTGCGATAATCTTTGAATTTGTCAGTGCTATATAAGAATAGTTTGAACTATCTTTTACAATTACATATTCAACTTATTATTCATTCATAATTTCAGTTTAAGTAGGTACCTACATATATTGATTTCGTATAAATGCGAGAGTTCAGCCAAAAAAACATTCCTATTATTGTATTTCACAGAAAATATATATATTTTTTTTTATATAGGAATACTACGCACACTTTAAACATACAAGTCAACCCATGTCAAGATTTCGGCCCATCTGTGCGTAGACATTTTAGTGCGCTACCTACTTTCATACAAGACCATTAACCCGGCCCCAGAGGTGACAGAGTTACCTTCTCTGCCCTCCACTGGGGCAATTCCTGTTCGGCGCGTATATGCCGCGGCGGTGGGCGCCTGACTTCAATAGACCGGAGATGAGATGGTAGCTAAGGTTGAATAGGGACTCAGACCTACGGGGTATAACGTAGAACCAGGGATACGAGTGAAGACCTCAACGGCAGAGCCATCGGTACGGCAATGCAGCACGGAAGAGGAGAGTCACAGGGACCGTAACCTGGAACCTGACAGAGGGCAGCAGTAACTATCAGTACTATTCAGAGGCGGAGGACAGGAGTCCTATTACAGCTTTGATATAGACTACTCTGGGCGCCATCATACTCGCGTCAGATAGAGTACTGCGGGGCAAGGCAAGAGGGAAACCAATGCCCTATTTTTCCCTAAGAAGTATCATGGAGAATGCTTCACTGATAAGAGCATGGCATCTTATATTAGTGATGACGTACTAAGTGTGATTAAATGAACCAACAACACATTGACAGACTTTTTTCTATTATTATTTATCAGTAGGTTGTTATAAATAACACAATACAACACATTATATATAGCACTTTCCGTAAATATTGACACGACCCGCTGTTTGCGGGTCTACTAACCGCGTATACATAATTCGGAGCACTTTTAGACCGCTTTAGAAAACCAGTTTTTTTTTGCGGTTGCTAATTTTAGATGTTTAGTAGGTGTTTATCGGTCGATATTTTTAAATAATAAACAGCTTTGGAACTTAAACAAAAAATAGTAGGTCAGCCAATAGTTGCATAGTGCAAGGACCTCAACGACTTTGTTTACACGAACACGACTAATAAGAGGGAACCGACTAATAAAGGATGGCTTAAGAAATAGTAGACCTTTCAGCATATAATAAGGAATAATACTACGTATAGAATGGTAACTTTCCGCTCCCCACCAGCGACAGCCTTCAATTCGTGTATGAAGTGTCAGGGGTGTGCTTTCTGCGTAATGACGATATAGACAATTCGCATGATCAGGATGAGGATTCGATGGTGTAAATGGTTAATATGATTGGTCCGGCTTGATAAAAACTGCGGGTTCAAGTCCCGTCTGGTTTTAGTGAGACCTTCACAGTAGTTATGAACGTTCCATGACCGATTGCACTAACCCTGGTATCGGAGTTATTATTGAGAAGCTAAAAACATCTGACACGACTTTTGCTGAATTTAATCTGACACAACAAATAAGCTCACGACTATATCTGAATAAGGGTAGTCATAGTAAGCTTGTCCGAAATAAACTCTTTTTTATTTTTTATAGGTAAGTGCCCACGCCTCACCGAGCTTTCTGTTAGACCAACGTGATGGGAGATAATAATTATTTTATTTTTCATTAATTGTTTGCAGATGGTGAACTATTACCAGTTCAAAGAAGAGAATCCAGAATTGTTCGAGAACGTGTATCCCATGGATTTGCGACACATCGGAGACGCTAAAGTGATGTCTGTGCCGCCGTACAGAGATCAAGATGGACGTCGGTTGCTGCTTTATAGACTTGGTAGGTGTCATATCTTTCATGATCCTCCGAGGTCCAATGGTTCACCGTTAGGGACATATCACAAAAATCACTTTGTGGTCCCTAGTCTGGTGAGGACATTACAGGCTGATCGCCCGATTGTCTGATAGTCAGATGTTTCGTGGTTCGGAAGAAACGTTAAGCCGTTGGTCCCGTTTACTATTTACTGATGTAAGTACGTATAGTAGTTACACGAATACTGAGGGGGATGATTCAGACTATGATTCTGAGTTGATATCAAGTGGAATTTCCTGTCGGTCGATATCACTAACACCCTGGATATATATTTTCTAAGTATGCTCCTTTCTTATGTTCTAGTTCATTATTGTAATATTTTTATTCTCTTTCGTAGATGGTGACATAATATTTTATTATATGCATAATATACTGCTTGTTTTAATGATGTAACATATTGCAGCACTCTGCAATTGTTAAACAGTCAGTTTCGTGGACCTTGTGTGTTAAAGAAGGTCAGTTGTTTGACCGAGGTTATATTATGAGCTTAGCGTCTTGTTGTACGTTTCATTAGTACCAACATGTTTAAGTTCACATGTGCATGTGAAAAATGTATAATATTTTGATGGTTATGCGTAATAAAATTGTTTTTATGTGCTTGTATGTACAATACATTATTAAACAAATAAATAATAAAAGGATATGACACCTAACGATAGGCAAAAACAAATGCAATACCTACGAAAAAAGGCAAAATGTATGATGGATATTTCCATCGCAGTGGGATGATGCGGGCTGATGATGATGACACCTAAAACGTAACTAGGCGTACTTATTAGACTTACCCATTACCTAATATTTTTTTCCGATGGTATAACATGTTATCATTGGGTCAACAGTACACTTTTTTTTGAAGTGACTTATTGTAGATTTGCCGCAGATGCCATTAACTACTTGGCCGGAGGAATAGGGAGCGCTGAGGGTTACAACTCGGTACAAAATTTAAGACAACAGGACACTGAGAGTGCCCAGTTGGGCGCGATCTTCGGCTTAGGGCGTCGTCGGTAAACAGAGATTAGTTTTATTAGTAGTCAAAGTTGAAATATGATTTTACCAGTGCCATCTCTTTTAATAACCTACTTATTAACAACATTACAACCTAAACTAAATTTAAATTTGAATTTCAATGAATTATTATTAACTCCAGAACTTTTCAAATTCTTTGAGTATTTAGGTTAGGTCAGCAAAGCGGAAACCCTATGAAAACGGGATAGCTCTAGAAGGAGATGAACTCCAGAATTTTTTGGTCTTTTCCCTCTTTGAAACAAATTTTGTTTTCCTTTCCAGGTCGCTGGGACCCAAAAGCTATATCGGTGGATGAAATGTTCCGAGCCACGATAATGGCGTTGGAGTTGGGTCTGTTAGAGCAAAGGACTCAGATCCTCGGCGGCGTTGCCTTGTTCGACCTGGAAGACATCGGCACCCAGCATGCTTGGCAGATCACACCCAGCGTAGCATCCAAAATTGTTAAACTCTTGGTTGTGAGTATTTTTGTTTGGTTGCACTCGTTCCACGTAGATATAATGGTTATCTTTTTCTTCTTCTATAGTGTGGTGTGCAGAAGAAGAAAATGTAGTTATTATACTAGCTAATTTACCTAGCCCGATGCGTTAAGGGCTGGCATCGAGATCGGGAAAATCGACTCTATTATTTTCGCTCGCGATCGTGGTTACCATGGTTACGCCCACCAATTTGCTATTAGACTACACAATCCGATCACGCAACCGATGGATTGGATCACACAATTGGGTAGTATAATAACTGTTTATTCTATGTTGTACTATTCGGTATAATTTGCACATTAACATAGGACGAAGTATAATAACTTTATGCAGAATGTTGAGGGATGATTCAGCCCATGATCCTGAGCTGATATCAAGTAGAGCTTTTCGTCGTAAAAGTATGGCAATTAATTTAAAAAACAATAAAATTTTCAACAATTTTCCGGGAGGTAATTTCACTGGATATTAACTCAGAATCATGGTCTGAATTATTTCCCAAAGTTTTTGTTATGGTGTCAATATATAACACCCGTAAGCCGCTAAGGAATAAGAGGGACATTAGACGAGAGAGGGCGTTAAGTGGCGGTAGCTTTGTTGAGGAAAATCACATTTTAATGTGATTTGTCAAAAAAGTGCTTACGTGGCTTTTATTGTGAGGCGACGATATTAAAAACACACGAGAACAAACTGTTTGTTATAGAAAATAATGTTCTACCTTTTAAATTCCAGTCCAGCTTCCCAGCGTCGACGTTCGCGATCCACATCATCAACCACTCATGGGTGTTCGACAAGATCTACAACATCTTCAAGCCACTGCTCAACTCGTCCATGCGCGAGCGCATCTACTTCCACGGCCATGACGTCACGTCGCTCCATAAACACATCCATCCTGACCATTTGCCAGAAAGGTAAGTTTGAATGTAACTACATTTGAATGTTCGTTGATACGAGTACTATGCGCTTTTCTACTCCTATATTTTGTGGGTACTCAGTTCATCTTGCGATTAATGTAGTTCTGACTAGCCCAATAGGCAATGTAGTCGTGAGCTTATGACAAAAAAAAACTACCGAGCAACGGATTCAATACTTCCTTTCAATGAAAGTATGTCTGGTGAATAATTACAGCAAATGTTATGAAGTATTTTGATCATTTAGTTGAATTTTAAATTTGAATTTCGAACATTAATATTAAAAATTAAAAACCTTATAACACTAACGGTAAAATGTCATTCATTCTCAATTTTTTGTATTTTTCTGAAGATGTGTACAAAACAAACTCGTGACACATGTTTCGATTTTTTTTCGATGAATTAATTACAGATATGGCGGTATATGGCCTGACTACCCTTGGACGATCTGGTTAGAGTCGCTGAGGAAGAACTATGAGGTTGGCAAGGAACTGCTGGCTCATGGGTACAAGTTTCGTGAAGAGGAGGTGGATCCGGACCTCGTCAGGCGGTTGAAAGACGAAGGCTTAAAATTATCTTGAAGGAACTGTGTCCAGTTGTAGTATCTAAAGCTTAGTAACTTAGGGACCATTTTTGTACATGACATTTTGGAAATTGAGCTTTTATTAACAGATTTGATCTTTTTGTAACATCATTTTTTTCCTTCAAAGCTTTTCTCAGCCATGTAGAGAATTTATTGGCAATTAATCAATATTGTTAATAGAACGATATTACTTTTTAAATCAAGCATGGTAGATTGGGCTGGTAGCTTCTATGTAGTTCTTCTTCTATCGTGTGGGTTGTGAGGTGAATTACCAACCTCATCAACCCTGGTGTCAAAGGCCCCTGACATGGCTCATGTAACGACTACTTACTTACATCAGTAAGTCCCGGTGGGGATATAATAAAAAAAACACTTTGTGATCCCTAGTTTGGTTAGTGCCTATATTTAAAACGGATTTCTTCAGCCCAAGTTATTTCTTCGATTGTAAGCAGGCAAGATTAGTCTTGAAATTAAAGTTGGAACAAGGACAAAACGCGACGCATATAATTATTCAGTGTATCAATTCATAACACCGACTATATTATTTATTTGCATCCAGTATTATATAAGTTATCTTTATATAAATATACCTAACATTTGCTTTTGTAAAAAATATTATTTACTTATTGCTAATGTATTATTTAAGATTAATTGTAATTTCAATGGGCGTTTTGGTACATTTTATGCTCTTAACTTTTGTCTTACTATACTTAAGTAAATATTGTTATCCATTATACTTAATTATTGCTTAGGATTTAGTATCAAACCTATTTACCACATTTCTACGTATTGTTCCTACCATTTTCTATAATTAATTCATTAGGTACCTATTTAAAAATAGGATTTGAAAACTATGTTACGGTCTTTGTAACATTAGAACATTTTTTTTTTAATTATCATGTATAATATTATTATTCTCAATATTATTGTGTTGCCATATACCCCAAAACGATATATAAAGATTGGAGCCATAGGACGAATACTCTAACTATAGAGGCGGCTAATCAGCTCGCGACAACGAAAACTTCAGAACCCCAATACCGACCCCGCCGTCTTAGTCACCGATTTCCCCCATTCAGCGCTTATCGCTGTCGACCCGCTAGCTGTCTCAGCTGTTGTCTTCGACTTCTTAACGTGCCCTCCGAAGCATGGTATCGTCATTGTATTTTTCATCTAGGAATTTCCTGAACTAACCAGGAACAGTTTCACGAAACTAACGGAAGTCAAGGGAATCGAATCCATGGAGGCCGTTATATTATTGATAATTGTTAATAATTTAATACTTATCTTTATAATTCGTAATTCTTAGAAATTAGCATGGATAAGACAAACGATTCGTCAAAAACCTGTGATATGACTACACGTTCAGCGAACGGCATAACTTTTAGATTAATCAATATTTAATTTAGTGCAAAATTAGATTAAAATTGGTTAGGTGTTTACTATATAGTATTATACAATTATATACCTTATCACTCAAAAAAGGTTTGGTTATTGTTTGCAAGAAATATTGACTACTTACATAACTATGCGTTACTTAGTGTAACTAGTTGTGTATTCACAATATTTTTTAGGCAACAATTACCAAACATTTTTTCATTGATAAAGCATTAAACTAGATTTATCTCGATGTGCTTACTTAGCTATGAAGTGCCTATGACGTACAATAAACATTTTTATGACATATTTGTGTTTTTTTTAATCTTAAAATATTTGCAACTTAAACATACTTAATACGTTTTATAGCTCACTCTCTGTTAGTTGGGACTCAAACGTACGTGGTTATTAGTAGGTGTATAGGTACCTAAAATATACACTGTAAACATCTGCCTACCGTTGGGTGATACAGGTATAATAATGCTATGTTATGTGTTACAATATATCAAAGGCAAAGATATATAGATGGCGTACTAATCGTTGGAACCAAACCTATCTACAAACGCAAGTGTTACTTTCGCTGTCATAACATTCGTATGAATTATGTACTTAATTTCAATACGAAATACCTACGTTATAAATGAAATAGACCCTTCATAATGCGGTTACCCTACGCTTTTAGCTGGCGGTTGTCGGTTCCGTCGTGCACTCTTTAAGGTCGATGACCGATACGAGTTCTCCAAATGGGAAATGTCATGAACATTAGTACGTGACTTTGTCCAGATGACAAGGGAAGGAGTCCTTGGACTTGTCTTTTATCGCCAATGACTAATATTAATGGTTCAGTTACATGAATAGGGGCTTTCGATTGTTCAATAAATCCTTGCACAGGGTTGGTAAGATTGGTCATTGACTCACACGACAAAGAAGAAGAATAGATCAGTACAAAATATAAAACCATACCAACCTTACCGTGATTTTATTCAAAGCCAGCCTCTGCTATTAAATGGATGAGAGTATTATTAGAACTGGTGAAATTTATCTACTTCTTAGTCTTGTTAAAATGTAACAACTATATTTATAATCAAATCAAATCAAATCAAATATACTTTATTGCACAGAACTAAAATTTCAACAAACAGACATAACACATGAATACAGTACAATTTGGGCGGCCTTATTGCTCTAGAGCAATTTCTTCCAGGCAACCAACAAAAGGAAACAAACATTTACAACTATATTTAATATAGTAAAAACGTCTGGGGCCCTGTGCCGAGGTTTTCCTTGCAGCTACTTTTCCTCGGCTATACAAGCTGTGAGAAGCTGCAATAGTTTTTGAGGAAGAGACATTAAAAAAAAAAAAAATGTTTATTTCTCTCACTAGCTTAGAACTTGAGTACAAAATACAATGAATACGGGTACAGATTAATAAAGCAGGCGAGAGACTGGTGTCTGTGATAGGCGTAAGCCTGTGTTACAGATCACCAGGCCCCAACCTTCGGACATTACGGAAAGGATGATATGCTTATACAGCGAGCTAATACTTTAAACGAGATTTTGAAACATTCGTTATGTAAAAGTTGACGATACAAATAGTTTTATTTTGTACCAAAATTAAATCAATCTATCCATCTCCCTAACATTATCCCGTTTTTTCACAGGGTCCGCTTACCTAACCTGAAGATTTGAAGGTCGGGTTTTTACAGAAGCGACTACCTGTCTAACCTTTCAACCCGCGATGGAAACCCAGTCCAATACAGGTTAGGTCAAAATTGAATCAATAAAAAACCTAAATAAAAAAATGAAGGATTCCTTCTGCGTAGATGAGCAGGTAACTTGTTAACACGAATTCTTACATTTTATCATGGCGTCCAGGAATTAAAGCCGTTTTTGTGTATGTAACTAATATGAAAACCACGTAAGCTCCTGTTTGAATAATTACATTCCTCACTATAGATACACTCAATTACACTCAAATACTCAAAGAAATTGGGGTTTTGTTGAAGAAAATCACGTCAAAATGTGATTTTTTGAAAAAGGAGCTTACTTGGTTTTCAGTATAAGGCGAATGCGACGATATATTATTTATACACATTATTACATTACTTCTTTGAAAGCTATTTCTATGACAAATGTGGCACAGCACTCTGTGAGTTCATTAACCTTTGGGAGTCTAAGTGATGTTCGAACGCCCCCGAGCGGTTTCGGGACAAAAGGGTGAAGCACGCCTTCCGCCGGCAATGATAAGGAATTTCTAATATTACCCATACACAATGGGTAGGTATTCAAACTCAAATATAATATATTACTACTTACTTTGCACCAAAAGAAAATCAAAGTTCCAAAAGTGTACATGGCAAATAGCGGCCTTATCGCTTAAAGCGATTTCTTCAAGACAACCTTACGAAAATATGTAAAGTGCAAAGATAGCGAATGCCAATGAACGTTTTGACAATAAATTAAGACTAAAATATTTGTAAAATAAAACGGCGAATATTAATGTAGGTATACTTTAAGTAAAATACTGCTTCATCTTTAAACACAAGGACTGAACAACTAACCTAAAGGTGAAACTGATAACATCAATTTTCGCTAATGATTATCTGATAGCTTAGCGCTAGTGTCCAAGGTATTTTCGCTGTTTGAGTCTTCTTCAGAGATCTGTTTCAAGTCAGACCTCCGAGGACATTTGTCGAGCCTCTCGCATCTCGGGAACTTAAAATTTGAAATACTTTTGATTTCCTCGTCACAACTCGCGTCACTCATCTCTAATCGCTGGCGATATTTCCGAAACGTATTCTTTATTCTTGTAAACAAACTATCTTTATTCGATTTCGGAAAAGGCAGGACTTGGTGCATGGGCAACGCCGGGCTTTTTGATTTAACAGGTTCTAAACGGAACTCTGATTGTTCTTTCCTTACTTTGTACTTCGAGAATGTAATTTCTGGGTTTCTAGTCAAGTTACAGCAGCTTTGCGTCGTCTCCTTGGGGTTGATAACTGATTTCTCCTGCAAACGCTTCTTGAGGAAGTGAACGCTGGCAGTGTAGAACAGCTCGTCGTCAGAAGGTTTCCCTAGTGCCACGTCCAGCGTTGGAGCCTCACCATCACTACTCTTTGACGGTCTCGTCAGAAATGGTGGTCGTTGCATCCCTTGTAAAAACTTATCCACTTTATCTTTGATTGCATTTTTATGTAGTCATCGGTAAATCAATCGAAAGGACCGCTCTTAAAAAGTACTAGAAAAAACAGTAATTTCAATTATTAAGTTTAAATAAGATAATATCTAAAATTAAACGATTTTAGTCTCTCCTGACGGATGTTGTCACAATCATAGCGTTGCAATGTCAAAGGCGTTCGTAATCTATTAAAAAGTTTTAGTAGGTCGGCGCCAAAGAGGTTTGCTCTTGTTACGGTGACTATAGTTGGGCAAACAAAGTAGTAAGTGGACAAGTAAACCTAAGTGAAGTTCTCTGGAGGACGTGTGTGTTCTACCCACAGTAGTCTACTTTAGGAAATGAGTAAGTTTTTCAATTTGAACATACGTTCGCTCTTCTCGTAGTGTACTAGATACAGCTACCAGTAAGCTCTGCACGGTGATCGCGCCGCGTGCGGCACGAATTATACCGAGTCCTTGGACCAATAGCCGTTTGACGTCCATCTACGTAGACAGCATTCGTATCGTTTATTGGTCGATGAGCTCAATATAATTCGCGCCGTGCGCGGTTGTCATGCAGACCCGGCAGAGTGATGTTGTTGTGGCGATAATTTCAAGTATCACTCACTCTCAACTCAGGTTTCGAATATATACGGTTTATGCATGAAAAGAGACTTATTTTAAACACGAAATGAGTTCAATTTTAACGCACGGAATATTTGTAACTCAATAAACATAGACCCAATGTTAGGATCATAGTGGGAAATCACTACTGAAAGTAGTTAAGGTCAAAGTTGAGGTCTGTCATTATGAATCACTAAGTTGTTTGTATATTCGTAGATCTACTTAATGCCACCTCTAAGAAGTCATTGACCCTGGGCATCAGTTTTCCGAAACCCTCGTGCCATAAGTACAATGCGAACTTATCTGTAAGTGCGATCAGTCATTAGTTGCCGGAAGTCACTCAAGCTTCGTTTCCCTAAACATCTTGCTCTGTCGTGAACTCTAGAACTCATTTACCCGAACGATACTTAGATTTGCGACAAATGCGACCAGCAGACTCGGACTTCTAAATGTTTTTTTGATGTGACATACCTACGAGTACGAGTACCTATTGTAATTTGCTAGGTACCTCGAATGACATTCGCTATTCGACCTTTTTTTTTTTTGTTTTGAAGTGACTTATTGTAGATTTGCCGCAGATGGCATTAACTACTTGGCCGAACAAATGGGGAGCGCTGAAGGCTCTCACCCGGTACAACGTTTAAGACAACAGGCCTGAGGGTGCCCAGTTGGGCGCGAACCTCGGCTCAGGGCGTCGTCTGAGAGGAAAAATATTTGAAAGAATTAATCGACCCTAGTGGGTCGATAGCGATAAGCGCTGAATAAGGGAAATCGTCGACCACGCCGGCGGGGTCGGGATCGGGGTCCTGAAGTGTTTGGTGTCGCGAGCTGATTGGCTGCCTCTATGGCTAGAGTAATCGGGTCGTCGGGATCGTATATTACGTCCTTCGGACGCCGATACTTTTCAGTACCGTCCCTAAGCGGGATGTATTCGGAAGCCGCAACTACCAGGGGATTCGGGTGGTGCGGAGCAGAATCGAAAAAACGTTTGGAAGCTAATTTGAGCCATTGGGCAATGGTTGGCAGACCTAGGTCAATGTGCAGATTTTCATTGCGAAGGAATCACGGAACTATTCGACCGAAACGTTCTTATACTAAGCTTAAACGTGCTTATATGTAAGCATTTGTTGCCATTTTAGCACAACTTAATAAATACCGTACCGCCTTATCAATAAAAAATAAACTGTATGAACAGCATTGGACAGCCAAGCAAAGTTCAATTGAATTATTTAATTTGAGACATTCTTTACACCTTTTTAATATTTCCAAATTTTTCAAAAATAAAAAGGATTCAATAACATTTTTTTTGTCAAGTGTACGTTTGCTCCCGTTGCGTTGTCGAAAACGGTCCTTATAAATGAAATTGTTTCAATTCTTGTATTGTTTCATCAATAAGTAGTAAAGCTGTTGAATGATAATCTTCCTACGTACGATATTCCAGTAAAACGTGAGCTTCTCGTAGAATTTATGATTTAATTTGTAGTTGAAAATGAATTGGATTTAGAAAAAACCCGCTTTGTGGTTGAATCCGCTTTTTCAACCTTAATATGTTCCGTTCCGAAGCGCACTTTTGCTAACTTTATTTTGTTTCTAATACTAATTTCTCGAACTTGTTTCTTGTTCCCAACTAACTATTTATAACTAATCAACCCAATATTTACCAATATATTCTTGTTTATTTATCCTCTACTCAGTTATAGCTGCGTCATCAATTCATCATTTCTTGTGATATTATCTCTTTTATTTTGTCCATTCGTCCACCGGTCATTGACCGCTTGTTTTCCATCAGGGCTTACTGTGCCGTATTGAAATTCCAAAAGGGACTATTATCAAAACGGATTAAGCACCTATAAAACTGTTACTGAATGGATTATGAACTCCTGGTACTGGTAACCGGCCTAAAATCACTTGAATTTGCCAGGAGTAATTTAGGCTATAATGATCTTGAAGATTACAAAGTTTTCGTTAATATTATGGCATAATATTTGTCAAATTAATTTCAAGGCAAATAGTTCCCATTAACGGTCTTACTTCCTCGTATTCGTTTTGTTGAATAAGCCTAACCAAAATTTTACACAAAACTTGCAATGCGTAACAAATAGGGAATGCAATCCCGATTCGAGATCGCAAATTCGAGATCCCGCGGTATGGGAAATATCATACTCGCGAGATCCCGAAGTGTTCGGGATCTCGTCAAGTTTATAAAAACATGTAAAGTTAGCATGGCTGAAAACGATACGAAACGACCTTGATTCTGATAGCGAGTTAATTAAAACAAAATATTTTTTGAAAGAAAACAAAATCTTTATTCTTCAATATTACTAACTAAGGTTCTGGAATGGCGACCACGTGTCGGACGACGCTCAGTGGGTAGGCCCGCTACAAGGTGGACCGACGATCTGGTGAAGGTCGCGGGAAGCCGCTGGATGCGGGCAGCCCAGGACCGATCGTCGCGGAGATCCTTAGGGGAGGCCTATGCCCAGCAGTGGGCGTCGTACGGCTGATGATGATGATGATGATGATTACTAACTAAATAATTCAGTTTTCTTTGAAAATCAGCATAATCAAAACAGAAAGTACAACTCAAGGAGATTCGCCAAATCCCGTCAATATTATGGTCATATTATGGTTCGGGATTGATCCCGAAAAACTAGAAGAGATCTCGTGAGATCGGGATTGCATTCCCTAATGACAAATCAGAGAAAAAGAAAACAAACCCGTACACTATATGGTATGATTCTAGTCTAGATATAGAGGGTGTTAGTGACATCGTAACGAATACTGAGGGAGATGATTCAGACCATGATTCTGAGTTAATATAAAGAAAATATTTTTGCGTTTTTTTTTAAATCTGTTCTATACTTTTACGCCGGAAAATTCCACTTGATATCAACTCGGAATCATGGTCTAAATCATCCCTCATAGTTTTAGTTACGATGTCACTAACACTTGTATACTTAGTATAGTGGCATTATGAGCAAGCTAAAATACCTTTGATTTGATTTACACCCCGGTCACGTAAGGGCCAAGCATGTTAGCATCAATCAAGACAAGCACCCCCAATCAGTTTCAGGATTATAGTGGCATTGGTCGACAAATAAGGTCGTTGCTTAGCTGCCGACCCTACACGTGTTCCGCCTTCAGGTACTGTGTCAACAGACCCCTGTGAACTTTGAATGGAAACTACGGTTGTAGAGCGTCTATATTCTAGAGGTAGATGGAGCATTACCTGCATATCGTTTCCATAAAGTGAAAACTACCTAAGCGCCTTAATAAAACCTCGAAATAGATAAGAACAGTAGTTTTAGGCGGATGATACGTTCGTTATGTAAAAATTGACGATTCAAAGTGTAACTATGTTACCTACTGAATAAATATATTTTTGAATTTGAATTTGAATAAGGTAGTTTCTAGAACGTTAAAAAAGAGACTACCCTACATACTGAATAGTTTGCCTCAGAACATTCGTCTCGAACCAAACAAAAGTAAATTTGAAAACCAACTTTAACAATAAAAACCTTTAACCTTTTTTTTTGGGGCGTTTGGCTTGGCGTTTGATTTAGCTCAATAATAACCCTGACACCAGGGTTGATTAGGTTGGTACTCCACCCTCATAACCCACACGAGAGAAGAAGACTTAAACAATCCTTTTTTTGGCATGTTAAGCCTGTGGAAATAAAGTGGGAAATAATTCAACAATTTTTCAGTTTTTCATCTAATTTTCACCTTTCCATGTCAGAACACCAAAGTCAGAAAGAAAAACAATATCGTATCAAAAAAGTAAAAAAATATTCAAAATAAAAAGATTTTATACAAAAGTAACCTACACCACCCCCCTCCAGAGACCGTCAAGGGCGATAAAAATCACAAAATCTCACACGGCGTCCAGAGCGAGTAGTTCGCTCTGCACCCGGTGCGAATACCTGTGGTTGCAGCTCCTCACGGGAAGTGTTGCTATCCGTGGGAGTCGACAGTATATAGGCCGGCTTAAGGCGGTCTATAGATACCGTGACTTCCCTACCTTTAACAAGAAGCTTAAAGACTTTATCACCCCTGCTGATCACCTTATGAGGGCCGGTGTAAGCAGGTTGGAGAGAACCACGTATCGTATCCTCACGAATAAATACGTGTTCACAGGTCGGTAGTTCCTTAAAGACGAATACTTTGTTCTTGCTATGACGTGAAGCAGGAACCGGCCGTAGTCTCTGGGCGAATGAGCGGAGGCGAGCGGAAAATTCCGATATATCGGTAGTTCCACCGTCGCTACAATCGAAAAATTCGCCAGGGAGACGTAACGGTTCGCCATAGACTAGCTCCGCAGAAGAACACTGAAGCTCATCCTTAAAGGAAGTACGAACACCGAGCAAGACCCAAGGCAAGGACTCAGTCCACCGGTCATCCGCATGGCACATTATGGACGCCTTCAATTGCCGGTGGAAGCGCTCCACGAGACCATTGCACGATGGATGGTACGCGGTCGTTCGTTTATGTTCGAAGCCAGTAAGCTTCGACAAGCACTGAAACAAAGCAGACTCAAACTGACGACCGCGGTCCGTGACAATTTCCGTGGGACAACCAAACCGGGCTATCCAGGTGGAAAGCAAGGCTTTGGCTACTGTTTCAGCTGTGATGTCCTCTATTGGCACGACCTCCGGCCACCGAGTGAATCTATCAACAGCTGTTAAACAATATCTAAAACCTTGCGATAGTGGCAGCGGTCCTACGAGATCTATATGGACCTGCCTAAAGCGAGCGCGGGGCAAGTTGAAAGTGCCGAGTGGGGCTGTCACATGACGGCTAACTTTGGCGCGTTGACAAGACAAGCAAGTTTGTGCCCAGGTCCTGCAGTCCTTTCGAATGCCTGGCCAAACAAAACGCTCTGCAACTAATTTGGCAGATGCGTTGGGCCCAGGGTGGCTGAGGGAATGTAAGCTATCAAAAATCTGCTTGCGGAAATATTTTGGTACATAAGGCCTGGAAGTCGGTGTGCTGATATCGCAGTACATAGCTAATTGACTTCCAGGTACGATACGTTTCTCCAAGCGCAGAGAAGAGCCGCCCTCGAGCAAATTCGCCAATTCCGGATCGGAAGACTGGCTGTTCGCTAGGGTTGCTAGGCTAACAGGCACTTCCAGTTCTTCAATGCGAGACAAGGCATCGGCCACAACATTGTCTTTGCCGGAAATGTGCCTGATGTCCGTAGTGAACTGGGAAATAAAATCGAGATGACGATACTGCCTAGGCGAACAGTTAGCCTTCCTCTCATGGAATGCAAAACTGATCGGCTTATGGTCAGTATATATGATAAAATGTCTCGCTTCAAGCATGTGCCTGAAGTACTTAATTGCCTCGTAAATCGCGAGTAATTCCCGGTCATAGGGGGAATACTTTTCCTGAGAAGAGGTCAGCTTGCGGGAAAAGAACGCCAGCGGTTGCCATGCATCATCTTTAAGCTGCTGTAAGACTGCGCCTATAGCTTTGTCAGACGCATCGGTCACCAAAGCAAGCTTAGCTGTGCAATCAGGGTGAAAAAGTAAAGCAGCATCAGAGAGGCTATCTTTAGTGGAAATAAAGGCTGTCATGGCTTCACCTGTCATGTTGATGGGCTGCGATCCCTTAACTGAGCCTGCCAACAAAGAATTTAGCGGGCCTTGAATTTCGGCTGCTCGAGGGAGGAACCTGCGGTAAAAGTTTACCATCCCCAGGAATCGCCTGAGCTGCCGGACGTTAGTGGGGGGAGGGTAATCTTTAATGGCCTGGATTTTAGAGTCCAGTGGTCTGGTGCCACTTGATGAGATACGATATCCTAAAAAGGTTACCTCAGGGACACCAAAAACACACTTAGATGTGTTCACCATCATGCCATACTCCTTCAACCTACTGAAAATGGACCTCAAATGCTCCTCGTGTTGCGCCTCGTCCTTGGAGAAAATTAGAAAATCGTCCAGGTAGCAGTATACGAAATCCAGTCCTCTGGTCATCTCGTCCACAAACCTCTGAAACGTTTGACCCGCGTTCCTGAGTCCAAACGTCATGAACGGAAACTCAAACAATCCGAACGGGGTCGTAATGGCCGTTTTCGGAATATCTTCTGGACTGACAGGTATCTGATTGTACGCCTTCACTAAATCCAGGGTACTAAATATTTTGCATCCAGTTAGGCTGTGAGCAAAATCGTGGATGTGTTTAATCGGATACCTGTCAGGCACAGTGCGGGCATTCAACATGCGGTAATCACCGCAGGGACGCCATCCGTTGTCCTTCTTCGGGGCTAAGTGCAGGGGCGATGACCAAGGGCTTTCAGAAGGTCTGGCTGTACCACTAGCCAGCATCGACTGAAACTCCTGCTGGGCGATTTTCAATTTATCCGGCGCTAAACGCCGAGGAGAGCATGCAACTGGGGGGCCTGGGGTCGTACGGATGTGATGGACTGTGTTGTGGGGTATAGTGCGATGGATACCAGCTGGACGAGTAATCTCGGGATAGTCGTCAAGAATGCGATGAAACTTCGTCTCACCAGTCACCACCTTTACAGAAGAAATATCGTCTAACTTACTACTAACAAGCATAGCACTAGTACATAACGAGGTGGCGTTGTCCATCAAGCGCTTGTTTCGGCAGTCTACTATCAAGTTATAGAAATTCAGAAAATCTACACCAATTATCGGTTTCGTCACATCAGCAACAATAAAACGCCAAGTGAAATTCCTACGGAGGCCGAAATCAAGTGTAAGATGAACAAAACCATACGTATAAATATCAGAACCATTAGCCGCATTTAACACATAATTAGTCCGTGCACGACGATCACGCAGCGAAGACCGGGGGAAGACACAGAGGTCGCTACCGGTGTCGACCAGAAATTGCGTCTTCGTCGCTCGGTCGGTGACGAACAGGCGACCAGCAGATGTCGGGCAATCGTCAGCCGCCATTAGCGACTGCCCCTGGCATTTTCCGACTTGTAGTCGCACGGGCGGATGCATCTACTCGCCTTCTCACCGTACTTCCAATGGTACCAGCACAGCGGAAATTTCCGATAATTGGACTGGGATCTCGAAGTGGATCGGCTACGACTCTGTCGCCTGCCGCGCGACCGAGATTGTCTGCTGCTGCCACCGCTCAACTGCTGGAACTGCCTGCGAAGCTCTGCGATCTCGCGAGTGAGGTCTCTCAGCACAGATCCCGGTATCCCTGTCTGCTGAGTCTGGCTTGTCGACGCTGCAGCTACCACCGGTGAAGAGGGTGCGATGTCGTTAACCCTATCAGCCAAGTCCGCCAGGTCGTCGAGTACAGCAGATGATGCCTGACCAGCTAGCACTGTCTGGATGCTTCTCGGTAGGCGGCTTGTCCAGATGGTTTTAATGAAGTCGTCGGGCACGTCATCACCAGCAAGGCTTTTCAGGTGTCGCAGGAACTGTGAAGGCTTGCGGTCACCTAGCTCCTCGTGCATCAGGAGCTGCTTCATCTTCTTCTCATTGGAAGCGGAGAGGCGCTTAATGAGCTCGGTCTTGAGCTTCTCGTACTTGCCAGTTGCGGGTGGTCGCACGATGATATCTTTCACCTCTCTGGAGTACCGGTTCTCCAGCTGTCCCAACACATAATAAAATTTGGTGGTGTCGCTGGTAATTCCGGAAATCAGAAACTGGCCCTCCACATTCGCGAACCATATCTCCGGCTCCTCTGGCCAAAACGGAGGAATCCGTACACCGACTTTATCAACATCGATGTTGACGGATGGTGTTGTAGAAACGCGATCTCTGACGTCAGCTGGGTCGTCGCTTCGTACAATTTTTCAGTTTTTCATCTAATTTTCACCTTTCCATGTCAGAACACCAAAGTCAGAAAGAAAAACAATATCGTATCAAAAAAGTAAAAAAATATTCAAAATAAAAAGATTTTATACAAAAGTAACCTACAAGCCGTTGGTCCCGGTTACTACTTACTGATGTAAGAAAGTAGTCGTTACATGAGCCATGTTAGGGGCCTTTGGCTGCTCAATAATAACCCTGACACCAGGGAAATGAGGTTGGTAATCCACCTCACAACCAACACGATAGAAGACTCTTGTCCTGGCTACTAATTGTTTATTTAGTTTATTAATGTGATACACTTATTGTGATATAAATTACTAGACTCTTTCCTGCAGCTAAACTGTTTAAACGGTTTTGCAGGGCATTGCTAAATTATATATTTAGTAATAAGATTTAATAAATATATAAAACAATACAATTTAGCTTGCCATCGACACGATAAGAAGAAGAATAATTATATAATTTAAAAAGAAATCCAGATAAAATTATGTGTCTATTTTTAACCGGAAATGTTTCATGTAAATTGTTAAGTTTGACTACCCTTTTCGGCTACTACTTACTGAAGTAAGTACACAGTCGTTACTTGAACATCATAATGTGTACGTAATTATTATGATGAAGTTGGTAATCGTCCTTACAATACAACCCACACGGGTACTTAGATCGAAATTCGAATAAATCGAATTGGTTGTTCGAAATTCTATTTGACAGACGTTGTTGGCTTTGCGACCTAAAGAAGTGTTTGGAGCTGCGAGAACTGAGCGGTAAGTACGATATCGAATTGGGGTCTCAGGACTTAACGGGCGAGTAACTGTAGTTGCATCGAGGTTCCGGAAATTGAGCTAGTCTCTAGACTAGCTTAATCGCATGAACTATCATAGCCTAGTTTCCAACTAGTAAAATCAGTCGCTTTTTACTAAACGTCAAAACACGAAATTACCATGGAATTTGTATGAAAAAGCACACTGTGACGTCATAGAAGAACGTGACAAAATGTCGCACTTTTTATTACGGATTTCTTGATCAAAATTCATAAGTGAGTTAAATAGAAAAAAAGAAAATGTTTTTCGTTAGGTTTAGATCTGTCTTTATTTAGTAATCAGAATTTCATAATTTATCTTGGAACAACTATAATCAAATGGCTAGGGCTTGAAAATAGATTGAGAGTGCAACGGAGGCGCCAGGGTGACGTCGGTCCTGCCTCGTGTAAGCACTTTAACTAGGGTTACATGCGTGAGGGTTACACGGGTGAATGATGGGTCTACTACACCACTGATATTACGAACCTGTTTGTGTCGTCCACTTGTCCACTTAGACAGCGGGTGTGCTTTTATTTTATTTCTATAGAGAAAGTGACGCGTGTATATGGTAATTTAGAATTCGAGAAAAGAAAAGGGATTATAGGGAAACCAGTTAGTTATAATATAATATCTTTTGTCTTCGGTAATGTTATTCTCCAATTACCTACTTACCTTTTTAATAAAGTGCTTAATTAGGAACACATTACTTGTAAATTGGTAAAATTTCCTTTAACATAAACTGCCTATATACGTCCCACTGCTGGGCACAGGCCTCCCCTCAATCAACCGGAGGGGGAAAATTTCCTTTACATTGTATCAATGCAAAACGCGTTTCTAGGTAAATAAATAATTGCTATAAGTTATTTTGCAGGCGTTCAAACAAGTTGTGACACAAATCCCGGTTTGTATATTCCGAACAGGTAGAGGTGAAATGAAAATGGTGCAAAATGAATGTAGATATTTACATACCTTCATCAATTTACTGAGATATTCAGAATATTTTATTGTAAATATTGGCTCTTCGCGGCAGCGTTCAAAAGAAGAGTTCTTTTGTACTTAGTTCATTCACCTTACTTACCTTCGAATTAAATACGTTTTATGACAATTGTTTTACAAAATTTATCATTGTATTATAATGAGGTATTCTTGGTTTTGGTCTAACAGAAAGCTCGGTGAGGTGTGCCTACTAAGTTCATCTTGCGGTGGATGTACCTCTGAATAGAATAGAATAGAATCTTTATTTGCTTTAAACACGGTATACAGAGATAGAATAAATTATACAGGTCCATGACATGTTTAGCTAAACATTGTAGCATGCAAAATATAAAAAATATAACAAATACCGCAACTGGAATATAGTCGTGAACTTCTTCTTCTTTGCGAGTCGATGGCGATCGATACTAAATTGCTGACCAATAAGTGGCCACGCTTACGGCATACGGCGCTTACGGCGGGTTAGTCGTGAACTTATTTTATTTTATGAGGTATCCTTTAGTATGTACTACAAGGTACATAATATATAGGTGGCACGTGCGTAGAGCAACACTGGCCTCAGTCGGAGAAAATTGCGACCTGTTTAGTTTACTGGAAAGACTTCTTTGTAGGTAGGTAGTGTTTCTTTATAGAAGCACTAACGCTTCTGTATAATGGAAAGATTATGCCCGCCTGACTTCCGCAATTTTCTTTATTGTCTAACCCGACGAACAAAGTTGTATGTTATATGTAGTATTGTAGATTTGCCGCAGATGATGCCATCTACTTGGCCGGACAAATGGGGAGCACTGAAAGTTCTCACCCGATACAACGTTTAAGACAACAGGCCTGAGGGTGTTCAGCTCGGTACTAATCTCGGCTCAGGAAGTCGTCTGAGAGGAAAACTATTTGAAAGAATTAATCGACCCTCGTGGGTCGATAACGATAAGCGCTGATTGAGGGAAATCGTCGACCACGCCGGCGGGGTCGGTATCGGGGTCCTGAAGTGAAGAAGATTGGCTGAAACAAAGTTTCGACGACGACGAACAAGTCTGCAAAACTAAATATCTATTACACTTTGATAACTTTTTAGTAAACAAGATAAACTTCAGAAATAAAAAGGACTTGAAATGTTTATAATGTTTAGTTGAATTGTTACACAGATGTCTGATAAAATTACGTATCTAAAACGTTTTTCGTACTCAATATTCTAGATAGATGGCTCCGCTATCGGTTTAATGACGATACCTACATACCTACATCGAAAGAATTTCGCACGGACAGGAAGAGGACCCGGTGGTGTAATAGTTAACACGCTCGTTCCGGCTTGACAAGAGCTGCGGGTTCAAGTCCATCCGAGTCAGATTTTTTTAGATTTAAATTTTCTTTTTATTTAAAAAGTGTAGTACTTAGTTTTGTACGATAGAAGAAAAAATAACGAGCTTTGTCACGTGCCTTTTGACCGCAAAACAAGCAATCGATCAAAACAAACTATTGAAAGTTCACCCATCTAGTGATCGACCTCCGATAAGAGTCGTGACATTTTCCAGTGCTAAATATAAATGTTATTTATGGACATATTGTTCAATAAGTTAGTGAAACTTGACAAAGACTTATAAAGTAGCGCTAACTATAACATTCGACTTAATATAACAGTAAAGATAAAGTTGAATGAACTTGTAGTAAACGTAACTCGGTTCCCCAAGAGCAAGCAACAAAACATTTACTTGATAAATGTTTCCCGTTCGCAAAATATTTGACTCCATAGTAGTACTGTTAAATGGGGTAAAAAGTAGAAGATGAAGGAGGCAGCACTGTTGAGTGTTCCTAAAGAACATTGGCGAGAAAATATTTAAAAAAAGTTAACGACTAAAAATGCGACATTTACTAATCTTCATGAAATAATTTTGCCCAATTTTTCAATATATCATAATAAAAAGTAAAACCGTTTCCTGTGCGTTTATTTTAAGACTAATATGTTTAAGAAGTTCTTTTCGCAAAGGCCGGTCATAGGATGCCTTTTTGACGCGATTTACTGTAGATTTCTCGAATGGTATTCATTACTTGGCCGAAGTTGTAAGATTATTTTTTCGTCCTAGACCATGTTTGGAACCAGACACTACCAAAGAAGCAATAATCTTGATCCGATCATTTACCTAAACAAATTATTTCATTTACAACTCCGTGTTTCGTTAACAGCTGTCGTTCCACGCTAATGTTTATCACTTAAGCATTGTTTATTATTGTGAACATTGAAAACGAAACAAACCCTCTCATTTAAGAGATACATATTTATCAGTCGTTCCCGGATTCCGCACCCGTTAAGCATCCATATCACAGTATCTTGCGTCCATTATAGGTAGACCCTTCCCAACCCTTTTCTCTAACGTTCCAATAGATGGTAGGAACCAAATTAGTCTTGAACTTTTTGAAAAGACAGAAGACTTAAGAGTTGACTTGTCAGGGTTCTTGTTAAAAAGGTGGGGCCGTAACGACAGAACGGAGCATTATGGAGAGGTCATTGTTCCAAAAACCGACCCTTCACCCCACGGGTCACGGGCTGATGCTTCTGGATCAAAGTCGAAACTTGACGAAGACTGAATACCTTTAACTTTTAGTTTCATGTAATTGAATGTCCATTTCGTTAAAAAAGAAAGAGAGTCAATACTTACTAATACAATTGCGGATTCCGGGCCAATATTTGCGTTACAAAATTGAATTTAGAATACATAGTAACGAATTGGACCTATCAAAGTCGAAATTGTGCTTTTAGATTCATTGAAACAGTTTTTTTTAATTTGTTGTTGGGAAGGATGTTGATGGACCTCTCTCTATGTTAAATCTTTAGAGAAAAATGGAAAGTTGAACATAAATATTGGTATTAACCAGGGCCGCTTATAAAACACCATTTGAGAGGAGTGACTCATAAATCTCACTAAACATTCAATAATATACTCTTAAAAGAAGTCGAGATGAACTTAAGACTTTGTGTCGAGAGCCAAATGATATCTAAAATTCGCCTTTTAAAACGGCAAATAAAAAACAACGGCATAATTAAATTCCCTTTTATAACAAAATCCGAAAGAAGAAAATCCGGGAAGTCTTATAGGGATTATGATAAAAACCATTTACCTGTTCACAATATTTGCGCGAAAGGAGGTGAATGACCCGAACCGGACTTTTTCTCCTATAAAATAAAATATAACGAGCTGTAACGAGTTTTTCAATACTTGGCTATATATTTGACGTTAAGTCTATAGCAAATTGCTACCGTCCTTACCATTGGAGCAATTACACCAAAAAGACCTTCAGTGCTCTCCGCGTTCAATATAATAACGCCTTCAGGGGGTTGTTGGGGCTGCCCTGGCGCTGCAGTGCCTCGGGGATGTTCGCCTCCTGGAGCACTGATGGCTTCCAAGCTGTCCTACGCAAGCGTGTGGCTTCTCTGTGGGAGCGAGTGCGGGGCAGCGGCAACAGTCTCCTGAAGGTGGTCTCACAAAGGATGGACAGTCCCATCCTCACTCACTGGATGTACATGCATGTGACATCCAATGAAAATTATAAATTTTACTAACTTAGATATAATATTCTATTACTAACAAAATATGGATAAATATCTGAAAATAAAATATTTCATTCATTCATTAGTTAACACTATGCTTACTTTTATTTGTAGAGAATTTCAACTTTATGCTTAGTAATTATAATGGTTGCTACCGCGACTGTGGTCTGCCACCATGGTTTCCTATTAAGACCGCTGGGTTCTAGTCGTCATTCACGTTCCGGGTTGATAAATCAGCTGATTTATTTCTATGTTTTGTGTTTTACTCTCCAGTTCAAAGAACGATTAGTAAATTTTAGGTGATAACTTTTCAAAATGAAGCCACCCCAGAATTGTCGAAACAAAGGCAAAACAATGCTTAGACAAATCACTTGAAGGTCTTTAACCCCTTTTCGCATGGAGGGATGTTACAAACATTTTCATAAGCTACAAACGTGAACATCTTTAGTTACAATAAAAATCCTTTCTCTGCTTTCTGTGCTTGTCTTACTAAAGTTTTTATGTTGTCAATTTTCTATTATGTAATACTAAGAGTCACTTCCGTCAAAATAAAATAGGTAGCATTCATAATGTACTTACTTGTGACTTACGATAGTAACGCAAAGTAAACACATGTACCTTCTAAGGTTATGTTAACCATAGATAAGTACCTATATAAACAGGGGGGCTACCGGCTAAGACGAAGCCGATTCAGATTGGAGCAAATCGAACATCGATTTGATTCTGTCGTACCGCGTAAGCAGCCAAGATGGCGATCCCCGATTCGTGACGTCACATGAAGTTCGGCAAGCCGATTGAACGAATGATTTCAGTACTTTTGACACTAAAATCGCTACCGCGTAAAAAATCGAAGTTCGGCGTCTGAAGCCGATTCCCATTGGAAGTGTCAGTTGAAGCCGGGCACTTTTCAGTAACCGTGATCAATTTTAATTTCTTATTTTCACTGGTTTTCACCAATATTAGGAGCTATTTACGGTGGGCGACAAATTTTAGGAACATCTTAATCAATATAAAATTGATATCGGCGTGGATTTTCGTGTTTAAATACCTAAATACAGTGTCACGGAGATAGTCGTTTTATGGGCTGCTGTGGAAGAAAATGTCTTCAGAATCTTGAGCAAATCGATTGCAGGATACTTCGAGAGAAAAGCCAGTATATACTTCTCACAGGTACATCTATTTATAACATTATTTCTGACAAGTGGCTCAATGTTTACAGAGGAAAAGTTGCTGAACTTACTAGAAGCGATTTTTGATCATTTCATACTTATCTATTTTGTTTTGTTTCAGAGAGTAGCTACATTGGTAATTTTAGATTATCAAAAGATGCATTTCGAACTTTGTATCATGACTTAGGACCATATCGGAAGGTCCAATGCTCTACAACTGTGCAATCGACTTTAAGGTAGGTGGTTACTATATTATGTTATATTTTACCTTATATTTTGATAATTAAAGTTATACTAGAACATTACATGAATCCAATATAATATCTGTATGTTATAATTACAGTGACAAATGCCCTCAATCAGCCTGCAATCGTGAGATAATATATCAAGTTTCCTTGGACAAAAACTGAGCATATAGAAGTCTCCAGAGGTTTTAATGACAAATTTGGATTTCTTGGAGTACTTGGATGCATCCATGGCACACACATTGCCATTATCCAACCTCACAAGTGGGAAAAGGCCTTCTTCAATAGCAAGTATTACCATTCATTGCATGTTATGTTGGTAAGAATCATGCCTTTAACTAGCTACATTTGTTTTGATTCTTATGATTGAGTCGCTAAAAATTTTTTAATTTTCAGGTTTGTGATGGAGGTATGTGCATTACATTTGTGATGCATCCAATGGGAGTGTTAGTGCCAGATTGCTAGCCAAGATAACCATATTTGGAACAACAGCAATTTGAGAAGGGAAAAGGAACATCTCCTTAATTTTAATATGTTTAAGTTCATTAAGTGGACTTGTGTGGTCCTTGAAATGTAAATTATGAAGTCAGTGTGGTGTAATCAAAAGTGGCAGATTTGTTATTCAATAATACAACATCTAAACAAACCCTTCTTTATTGACATCAAATAAACTATTTTCTTTATGCATATTTATTTATTTTGTGTTATTACATAATTTGTTTCATTGCACCCCTCTCATTAACCAACCTATCTCTCAAGTAGATACATTTTTTCTAATCTTGTGTCCATTGTGCTTAATAAAGTAGTTTATCCATCTATCTTTAACTTGTAATAAATAAATCCATTTATTTTGTATAAATACAAGCTTGCGGGGCCTTATTGGACTAGACTATTTGTAATGTGTAATAGTATAGTCAAAAAAGCCCTGCGGGTGGATCAAAGAAATGTAATCAATTAGAACATACTACAAATATAATATTGTTCCCAATTCTTACTATAATATGGGAATATAAGTTAATTGCATCCAACATCTTCATCAATACACCTATACAAATCTTTTTATTAGATAGTAGTTGGCAAGGAGTGGGTGTATACATATACTATACACCTCTGCCTACCCCTTCGGGAATAGAAGCGTGATGCTATATTATTTTTGTTTCATAATAGTTCTTGGTAAAATGATATCTAGTTGCTTTGTCTTTAATGTACTTTAATGTTACCCCTAGACAAACTCACTTAAATAACATGACCAAACTTAAGTATTTACGTAAATTAAATACAACTTCACTTAAATAACATAAATGGAGTACTTATACTTTAGCTTAAATATTTACATACAAGTTTATTGAATACATATGTTTTTACTTAAGTATTTTAACTTAGTTTCTCTAGTGTCTTCGTTCTTGAGAATCGTCATGCTGCTATTCTTTAACCTGTAATAAATAAATCATATAAAATACATGCGAAATATAAACAGTCACAATATGACAAAGTTTTTATGACATCTATCATGTACATTAGTAATAGTCTTTATAGACTAGTTATAATCCTTTAGTTATTACTTTATTTATTTGGGTGATCCCGGCAAGGCAAAAATTTTGTAAAGTGGTCCTTCATGAATTAAAAGTTTAGGAACACTAGCCGACTCTAATGGAATGAAATACAATGTAAAGAAAATATTTTGGAATGTAATAAAGTAGCACATACAAAAGTATAAGGATATTTATATTTGGCCTTTATTCTTGCTATAGTATGGAGTAAAATATGCTGATCAAGGAGGTAAATTTGGGTATATAACATACATACAATCTTTATGCTACATCCCTGGCGGGGTAGGCAGTAAGGACAGACCACTAAGTGTCATGATCCTTATAAACTTCTCCTACTTGCTCCAATTCCATACAATTTTTAATAAGTTTGAGTAAATTACCTTATATTGGTCTTCACCTAGCTTCCTCCAGCAGCAGCCGAAGCAACTCTGTTTGCATATCTGCGGCCTTGCTTTTAGCTTCAGCAGCTGTAGCCAGCCAGCTTGTTAACTGCTGAAACAAGTCGCTCCTCCATGTCTAGCCTCCGACTCTCTAGATCTAGTAGGTAGTAAATCGGTGATCTAGAAAAACAAAAAGATACATTTACAAGTTTCGAACAAACTATTTAAGTTGTTGAACAATGAATAGGTTCATTATGTGACTATTCTTTCTTGACTTGTTTCTTACTACTACTAGATTAATAATTTACTTACATTTCTTTCGTTATTGTTGTTATTGTATAAATTCTGAGAAGATAAAACTGTTGCATTCGGCGCGAATTCAAGTATGTCAGCTGATATAACATAACGTCATTTTTCTTTTTTTTTGCGTTTCATTACTTCAGTTGCAAAAGAAAAATCCGTCGTTGCATTTTCCTTTTGTTTTAAACATTTGTAAGACTTTACAAAGTGATTAACTAAAAATATTATCAATTAATAAAAATAACATACAAAATTAGTCTGTATTTTTTAATTTCATAATGATATAAAATATTAAATGTTTACCAAATGTCTCAACGGAACGCAAGACCAAAAGTCATTCGTTCAATCATGCACCCCTCTAATATGTCTATTATTATCTATGGATTGATTTTCATCCAGATTGCAATGAACATCGGAAATTACCCGGTACCAAACGCCGAACTTCGATTTATCTGAATCGTTTTCAAGTCGCCGAAGTTCGGCGAATTAGCCGGTAGGCCCCCAGCCTATATACGTCCCACTGCTGGGCACAAACCTACCCTCAATCTACCGGAGATCTATGAAATCTATAGATACATTATTCGCAATACATCATCATACTTAATACTACATACTTAATATAATATAAATAGTCGAGAGGAATATTTGTTTTTAAGAAAAAAATTATTAAATGTCGGAATGTCTGGCGAAAATTGGCCCAGAGGTAAATTTTCCTACAGACTTTTGAATCTGTGAGTTACATGTTGGTCACATGATATTATGACAATTGTAAAGTCGTGGTTCCACGCGGCTCAACCCTCAACCCTTGTCTGTCTCGATAGATTTATGTAGTAAAATAAACACACACTCAGAATTTGTACCATATAATCAGTAAGTATTCTTCAAGTTTAATAATATTTGCAATTTCACAACATAGAATCAGATGACTTATACGCACCTTTATACCGCTTATATAAATACTATTCCAAAATGTAGCCACAATACGTCTGTTTCGAAGAGAAGTCAGCATAGAAGTGAGCTAGCTGTTCACGGAGTTCGAACAGGTAGCCTCGTGGAGCGGGAGAAACTATTTGTACAAATGACAGCATTCGACGATGTTGCCATTTTTATGACTATTAAAATAACAAAAAATGCAGATCGACTACAGTAGATCTACGTTCCGGGTATCTACCTTCTGTTGGTCCTCTTTCATAATTTCTTCACCACTATGAATTAACTAACATGACGTGACATAGCTTCGCATCTGTACCCACTCCACGCCAGCTATGTTTAACTCCCATATAACAGAGATCCATAGAATAGATCTTATTGCCATTAACTGGACAGAAATCCTGGAAACCACGTGATATCAATATATACAAGCCAAACATGAATTCAAACTCATAAAGCCGAATGCTGTACAGTCATGAGCAACATCATTTACCAACATTAGAACCCTGTCGCACTATCATTATATTTGACGTTTAATGAGACTTACGGTTTAATTTGTCAAAACAGTTAATTTGACATGGTTTCAAAGTGTATACATTTATATTATTATATTAGTACTGTGATCGTACGATGTCAGTCACGTATTCTCCAGACCCAAGCATTTATATTAAATTCACGGCTTTAGGATTATCTGACTTGTGACATGAAGCAGTTGTCAATTATTTTGAAGCAGTGGCAATGACTCGTTCTGGCACAGATCATAGAATACTATACAGCGTTGGCTGGGGTTCGTTAGCATATTGCCCTCCTGTGCGTAGAGTGTAACGACACTTCGAATTGTTTAGTTCATTCCACGTGGGCGACTCAAACCAATCGATCTTCATGAAGTGAATCTCCTATCACAAAAGCAGATAGGTATTTAAAGATTAAGGGAAGAATAATATGGTTCAATTAAGTAAACAAGTCGGGTTGTTTTTGTGGCGAGACATCGGAAGATTCCCACACGTCGGATGCTTGCCCGACTAATATAAATTTACCGAGCGTTCGATGAAATTAGTTTATTTAATTACACTTCACGAATTCTAATGGATATATTGACTGGAAAGTATTTATGGCCAGTTTATTTCGGTCTCTTTGCTTTTCATTTGGAATGTTCGTTTTAAATAAATGCCTTTTTCTCGAAAGTGTTCATAAAATCTGAAGAAAAATAGCAACTGTAAATATTTAGCATGCCTGGTAAAATGTACGTAACCTGCTACTTATTCTACTTACCTATGTGAATAATGATAATATCCACCTTCAAAACGCAGTTTTATATATTATACTCATTTTTATATGCCTATACTTGTCTATTCGAACAATAATATTAAAACGATATTTTTACGGGATCAAATTGATACTCAAACTGCTGTACGTTGTGTAAAAATATAGGTTGCAACGGTTCCTACGGATTAGAATGCCAATTAACTATCAACTTTAGAAATAATACATACTACATAAAATCACGCCCGTAATCCCTAATAAGGTGGGCAGAGCTACAAGTAATACAAATACAACTTGCAACCACTCTGTTGACACGAAATCCTAAGATGAATATGACGAACCTTATAATGATAAGGGATCGTTCAATTGCTCATAACAATAGGGACATAATCCCTCTTTCGGATTTTAAGACATGCCCGGGAAGACAAGCATCTGAACGTATCTTATGATTTTTTTTTCGCTCAGCCCAGCATAGAACCAATGTCATTAATACGGGTAAAGTCATGAAATAGAAGGTTAGTTCTAATCGACCCATAAATTTAACGAGGTATAGGTTAGACATAAAATAATTTATTAAGTAAATAGTTTGACGTACCGTGACTTTGATCTTCAGGTCATTACGATTTGATATTTCCATATAAATGGGTCGCTCTAGTTTTAGAAATGCCTGAAATAGTTACCATCACTGACGTGGGCAGGAAAGCGGTACTCGATAATGGTAGTATTGTAAATTTGAATTAGGTACATACGTATATAATAAGATCACACCGATTTCCTGTTGGAGTAGGTAGAAACTACGGTATTCTATCTACTACGATCCTGATATACCATTTTCTTCTACTCTTTTATATTATGCCCACTACACCGTATCATACTAGGACCGTACTAGTACCGTGTTAGGACGCGTATGCTGGACGCTACTATTCCCACTGCAACGGAGCAACCCCGTCCTATCTCCGTACGTACGGGAATTTTGGCCGGTCCGTGAATCGCACGCTACGGGGTTGGTCGGTGACGGAACGGTCGTTGCGCTGTAGAAATTCATACTAATAATATTTTTTTGCATGTGCCAGGACGGATACGGTCCTAGTACGATACAGTAGTGGGCACGGACCTTTATACTAAAACCCAAATAGACTAATGTCCCTTCTCCAAGTTTATATAAATCTATCATCACTTTGACTCACCTCTCTATTTGTCTACTCTACAATGTACTGCAGTATTTATAATCAAACCAAAAGCCAGTACAAACAAACTTTTGAAGTCTTTAATTTTCTCATTAAGAAACTAGAGCGGAATGTTTTCGCAACAAAAATAATTATGGAATATTTTTCAAGGAAGAATAATATTTTGGATCGATCGCTCGCTACATCTAAAACGTCACCACAGCATGACTACAGCGTATCTTTTGAGATTTTTTGTACGTTACACATTGCATATTTGCATAGCATAATCTCACCATTATATGCCGTAAGATGAACTAAGTACCCACACCTCACCGAGCTTTCTAACGTGATAGATGGTGAGGGCATATTTACATTGATGTACGATAAGGTGCAAAAGTCTGATCAGTTTCTTGCAAAGTAATAAATTAACTGGTTGCACTTAAGACACTGGTCTGGTTGACTTTTGTGGTTGGTTACATGTCGTTTCTGTAATAGACCAAAAATACCTATAAAAACATACATTTTATAACTATGATAACTAATGGTTCATAATAATTTCACCAGTGTTTACAAATAATTCGCTGGGCTCAGTGACTGCACTTTTGCACTTTGATTGTACGGTATATTGTGTGCATGTTTGCTACGAATTTCAATTTTCTCGACTTGGCCGGACCACATTTTAGTCGGTAATCACATTTTGTAATTACAATACGCCCAGATGAGTGCAAACCTCGGGTCTGGGTGTCGTCAAGATGTTTGAGAGACGCGGCCTGAATTGGGTCGTGTAGGTACTTACTAGGTTCAAGATAAATTATGAAATTCTGATTACTAAATAAAGACAGATATAAAACTAGCGAACAACATTTTCTTTCTTATATTTAATTTATTTATTAATTTTAATCAAGACAAATGTAAAAATAAGCCCGACATTTTATCACGTTTTGCTATGACGTCACAGTGTGCTTTTTCGTATCATAGTAATTTGGTGTACTTGGAAACTAGCCTATTATCCAAATAAGTTTGACCTTTGTTGAACTCTGACACAAAAATGTTCAATCGAACAAATCTGAATAAAACAGTCTGAATAGAATGTCAAACTTATAGGGAACAATAGAAAATCTCGTGGCAAGTCAAAATTGTGTGGGCTACAATTTCCCCGAGGCCCGTGTTGCTCTATGGCTACAATGAAAGCCAAGCATTCTATTTCTGTAAAAAGTCTCATCATTATCAAGCGGCTTACAGAGTTCCTACAGAATCTATAAATAAAACATTTTATTTATTAATTAAAGAGACTGATGCCTTTATTTGGAACTAGCCCTTTATTACCTGCACCTCCTCGACAAAGTCCAAGAATCCGTTCTTGTCCTTATCGTGTGGGTTGCGAGGTGGAATACCAACCTCATCATTATTATTGTGCCACCAAAGGTCCCTGACATGGCTCATGTAACGATTACTCACTTACATCAGTAAATAGTAACCGGGACCAACAGCTTAAATGCGCCTTCCAAAGCACGGATCGTCTTACTTTCGGACAATCAGGTGATCAGCCTGTAAAGTCCTAACCAAACTAGGGATCACAAAGTGATTTTTTGTGATATGTCCCCACCGGGATTCGAACCCGGGGCCTCCGGTTCGTGAGTCCAACGCTCAACCACCGCTCAACCGCTCAATCCGTCATTATCCCGTCTATATAACTGATTTGAAGAACTTCTTAAGAGCTTGCCTTGCGGCGGATCTGATCAATCAATCGCTTGACTGACGACAAATCAATTTAATTTCGTCTCACAAACAAACATTATGACGGTAAAGTTTCCGCGATTTCAACTAAATATAGTTCAATAAAACGTTTCTGATAATTTCGTCTTCTGCTTATGTAATTTCATGATAATTACGAACTACTCTGTTGACATTTCCTCATTAGCATTTCATGTATAAACCTCATCAATCGGAGAGGGTATGGCGTTCATTATTAATGATACATTGTACGTTTATGGCAAATCCAGTTGCTAGTTTCATCTCTGAAATAATAACACAGAAAATCTCAACGTTAAAATTTTGAAACGGAGAACCATACAGTATACAGTACGTCCCTACGGTTACCAAAAGAACACACAGATCATATAATATTAACGATACATGTATTATTCCCAGCATTCGCCTTTAATACGTCGCTTATCTACATGTGAGTAAAGAATAGACGTCAATTCTTCCAACAATAGCCTACTGGCAAAGTCATGTCGACTTGTCCTTCATAATCCTAGTGTAAACTGGGCTCGATAACCCAGCCAATGACCCCTAGCTTTGCTTCAGCTAATCCACGATAAGGATCGGCTTCCGACACGGCGCCTCCTCAAACGGACGGTCGACGATCCCGAATGACTTTGATGCTAAACACACATTGTCGGCGAGTCTTCATAATTACGCTATCGAACATGGTGCGACAAATTTCTTAGACTTCGACTAATAGCTGTACAAAGGTTATCTACGTAGACAGCATTAACAGGGCTGTGTTCAAATATTATGTGTCTTCAAATATGTACTGAGAGCCCTCAGCACTCCCCATTTGTTCGGTTGAGTTGTTAATGCTATCCGAGGCAAATCTGACACGTTAAAAACAACAGTAAGTATTATGTAGCTCGAAACTCGCGGCATATAAGTCACCGAACGTGATAGCGCAAACCGTGTGGACCCCATTGTTTTAATTAAACATTTTCTATATCTAAAAATGCGGATCAAATCTCCAGGTCAACGGATTCCTTTTTCGTTGGAGAATGTCGTGGAATAAGAAGACATTTTGAACACAAGAAAGAAGTTTACGACCGGCAAAACAAAGCAAACAATGTGATTTCTGAGAAATGACGGATTTGTCGAACTAATGAAGGATAATGTTCTTTGCTGTGAGATTGACCTATTTTTTGTTTGGCACGAAATCTATTGTCATTATTTGCAAGGTTGTGAACTTTAGGTGGGTACTAAAGTGTGTAGGAGCGTGGAAGATTTTACTTAAGCTTAAGTGCTTGTGCCTAGTATTGGGACGTAGTTGTACGGTCACGAGCATTAATATGTATACACTTTGGTACCATGTCACATTAACTTTTTTGACAAATTGAACTGTAAGTCTCACTAAATGTTACGTTACGGTTACGTAAGCTGGAACGTGCCAGGGATCCTAGTCAACAAAGTTTTTCCCGGATTCCGACCAATACTGTCATAACAGATTTCTCTTGCGGCACACATCAAAGTTCCTTTGAGATTTACGATGTTTATTCGTCAATAGATGCACTTTTTTATCATCCGTTGAAAATGAAATAAAATCTTAAAATACTCAAGGGAAGAGGTTGGCCTTCTTTTGGCCTAGACACGTCGAAAGTATACTGATTCGTTTGTAATCGATCTGTATGAATTACTTATGATTTAATTTCAGTATTGATGCGATTAGTCAAAGAGGAAATTGTTCGGGTGGCCTTAAAATGGAGGACGAGCCGAGTCGGCCAGCGCCAGGTTACTCATGTATCATGTACATCTATAAGCGTATCAATTGCCCGCGGTTTTGTCCGAGTGAAATATAGGTAGAAATATGATAGTATGAATTACAGAATATTTAATAAAACTAGCTGACCCGGCGAACTTTGTTCCGCCTTAATGGCAATAAATAAGCAGACTTTTTTTTTAATTGGAAAAAATACAAAAAAAATAATTAAATACCTACATTAATCATTCATAATTATTTCTGTATTTTTGGTACATAGGTTGCTCTTCATTTAAGTATCAAGTCACACGGGAATGCTGTCGAACGGGATAAAAAGTATCCTATGTCCTTCTCCTGGCTAAACTACCTCCCTGACAATTTTCAGCCAAATCGGTTCAGCCGTTCTTGAGTTATAAGTGGAGTAACTAACACGACTTTCTTTTATATATATAATATAGATTATAATAAACTTAAATAATAGTCCTACTTTTTCACCGATTTTCTTATCAAGAATATTTCTTGTCAATACGAGTAACGAGTTAAAGTTACAGTTGCATAGTACATACTATACAGGGTGCTAGTGACATCGTACCGAATATGTGAGGGGATGATTCAGAGCCTGATTCTGAGTTATATATCAAGTGGAGTTTTCCGTCGTATAATTCATGTCTTTATGTGTTTTGTTAAATTATACATTTGCGACAGAAAATTCGACTATATCTATACTTCGATATCGACTCGGAATCACGGTCCGAATCGTCCCTCAAATTTCGTTACGATGGTACTAACGTCCTATTCTATACCATTCTAGAGTTATAATCCCTTTTATTTCGATCTATCCTTTTGTTTCGTATCAACAGTGGCTGCAAGTTGTCTTTGATTACTTGTGGCTCTGCCCACCCCATTAGGGATTACGGGCGTGAGTTTATGTATGTACGTATGTATTTCGATCTATTATGTGTAATTACATATAAAAAGCATAAATGCATTTTCTTACATGTTATGTAGACCAGACTTCAAATCAGGCAGTTATTAGATAGTCCCAATTGCTTCACTGCTAGCCTAGAAAGGTTTCAGGAAATCATTACGTTGTATTAGCCCGAGAGTTATTGGGCAATTACCGTTTGTATGTTATTAGGTAAGAATCAGTAAGTGGATTTCACATTAAAGTCTCTGGGTATTGTGAGATATAAAACGCTGTTTAGCGTAATAAACCATTATATTTTAATATTCTGAATACAAAACATTCATCATCATGTCCCTTATCCCGAGATACCAGGGTCCGCTTAGCAAACCTGAAGATTTGACAGGTCCGGTTTTTTACTCTATTTACTCTATCTTATCTAAAATTTCCTTCAAACATGGTTTAAATAAGCATATTACAGAATCCACTCAAAACACCTAACACACACGCATTCACACGAACTGCAGCGATCATCCAGTGGACTCTTTACATCCGATCCCAAGATAACTAATCGGAGGGCTGGAGTGATCACTGTCTTTCACACACACACACACACACACGCACACGCACACGCATACGCATACGCACACGCACACGCACACGCACACGCACACGCACACGCACACGCACACGCACACGCACACGCACACGCACACGTACACACACACACACACACACCCACGCGCGCGCGCGCACACACACGCACACAAGCAAGCACGCACGCACAAATACACACACGCACATAAACACATAATTTATGTATACTGATGCATCGATATACGGCGCATCTTCCGTTCTCTGCTAAAACTGTTTACATTTATAATTGTATGTGGAAGTTTGTGCCTTCCAATTTATATACTTAAGTTTTATTAATACTATTAAGACGCTGTAAATTTCCCAATTAAATAAAATAAAATAAATAAAATATAATAAATAAAATAAAATTTACAGAAGCGACTGCCTACAACATTAACTACAAAAATAATACTACTTACGTATAGAAGGGACACCAATATAAGCTTGGTGCGAGCTTGATTTGCCTCACTCCCCAGCGTGTACCTCAGGACCGCTTATGTAGTATCACATAATCTTAATAAAATATATGCAGATAGATTGTACGAATTATGAAGAATGATATTCCCTCATTCTGCGCTTATCGCTATTGATAAGCATCTTTCAAATATTCTTCCTCCCAGCCGACGCCCGCGTGGTTCGCGCCCGACTGGGCACTCTCAGACCTGTTGTCTTAAATTTTGTACCGGGTGAGAGCCCTCAGCGCTCCCCATTTGTCCGGCCAAGTAGTTAATGCCCTCTGCGGCAAATCTACAATAAGTCACGTCAAAAAAAAGTAAATTGGTATGTCTCATACACCGGCCATCCCATATATTTTATTAAGATATCTATAGGATACTATATAGGCGGTCCTGACGTTCACCTCTCCAGCCACTTTAATCTATTTAAGCCATAGGCTAATAACCTCCGTGGTCCAGTGGTTGAGCGTTGGCTTCACGATCCGGAGGTCCCGGGTTCGATTCCCGGTGGGGACATATCACAAAAATGACTTTGTGGTCCCTAGTTTGGTTAGGACATTATTGGCTGATCACCAGATTATCCGAAAGTAAGATGATCCGTGCTTCGGAAGGCACGTTAAGCCGTTGGTTCTGGTTACTACTTACTGATGTATGTAGTCGTTATTGTGAGTCATGCAGGGGCCTTTAGCGGCTCAATAATAACCCTGATACCAGGGTGGATGAGGTTGGTACTCCACCTAACAACCCACACGATAGATAGAGATAGTCATAGGCTGTGAAGGAGTAAGGGAGCGCGCGCCGATTGTTTGTCTCGCTCGCACGTACAGGTAGGCCGGCACACGATAAGAACGAAATTTTTGTACAGAGTGTCCTATGCACGCGGGAGATAGTTCCGCACACGCCATTTTTTAGACACTTATCTTTTATAACAAGGTAGGTATTTCAGTTTTATAGCTCTTGTAGGAGTAGAAGCAATTCTCAAGAGAATGTGGGCTTCCGCATGCGTTCTATCATTGTTTTGTTTATTGTGCACATAAATACACAAGATTAACGATTTCACTATAAGTCTTGAATCACAATCGCGAACTAATAGTAAATCTTCTGACGACCTTAAATTCTCAAGCGAGTCAAAGATATACCTAGAGGCTATTTCAGGACATCTTATTTATTAGTAGTTTATTTTGAGCTAGACAATAAGGATGTACACATTGTCTAATAATTATGAGCTTTTTTAACGGCCTCTGTGGTCCAATGGTTGAACGTTGGACTCACGATCCGGAGGCCCGGACTCGAATCCCGGTGGGGGCATATCACAAAAATCACTTTGTGATCCCTAGTTTGGTTAGGACATTACAGGCTGATCACCTGATTGTCCGAAAGTAAGATGATCCGTGCTTCGGAACGCACGTTAAGCCGTTGGTCCCGGTTACTATTTACTGTAAGTGAGTAATTGTTACATGAGCCATTTCAGGGGCCTTTGACGGCTCATTCATAACCCTGACACCAGGGTTGATGAGGTTGATATTCCAACTCATAACCCACACGATAAGAAGATGAGCTTTTTAGTGACTGGTGATGTGGGTACGACACCTGAGTACGACACTACATAGTAACCTTTAATTCTCATTCATTTTTTAGACTAGTGATAGAGCGCCTTCTCTCCTGCTCGCAGTAGTTCGTCGATTCCACAAGTTCTCCGCTTTACTGGAAACCCACTTTCAGTCCACTTGGATAATGAATTTATTCTTCCGTTTGGTTCGGAGGGCACGTTCACTAGTTGGTACCTACGAAAGACTAATGTACCACTATTGCGCTTGACTGATTAAGAGGAGGAATACCTTGCGACTCCCTTAAAAATTTCGTTCTACTTAAACATTAAACTTGTAGAACTTTCCAATGCTCAAAATTATGGAAACACGACTTTAAAGTCACGCAAGATTGATTGGGAAATAATCTATCATCGTCCTCCAACACCCGTGTAACCTTGAAGAGAAATAGCAACCAAAATAGTAAACAAAAGAAAATCATATTTATAGAACTACTAATGTTGTATAAATAAGCAAATGCAGCAGTAAACATGACTTTCATCGACCTACAAAATTGTAATTTGTGATGCAACATCTAATATACAAAACGCCTAGGACGCGAAGTAGATGCAAGTGACTAGGGGAGGCGGCGCGAGCAGCGGAGCGGTACACCTAACCATAGAATAAGTAATAATGCTACGTATAGAACGCCAACTCTCCGCTCCCCGCCAGTGGCTAAGCTAGGTTTACCTCACCCCCTCTCGGTCTTACTATAGTCTTCCATCGCATGGGCGTCAGACAACACACACACAGATGCGCGTGTACGATAACATCAATGTGTAGTGTCTGTGTAAAACGAGGTTTTTTGTATGAAGTGTCCAGGGTGTGTAACTATGTAACCTGAAGATTTGATAACAACGTAATATAACATAAGTTCACGACAATATCCCAATTGGGGTACTCAGAAGTATCCGTGATAAGAGGTGAGCCGTATCGCTGTCTATAATGGTCGAGCCAACTGCATGTGTTAGTGAAAATTGCACACTGCACTTAAGATTTGACAGGTCCAGTTTTTTTATAGAAGCGATTGCCAATCTTACCAGGGGAAAACCAGCCCAATTACAGGTTAGATCACATACCTTCCAACACTGTTCTGGATTGCTTGTTGACACCTACACTAGAGTCAAAGGTTCGAATGTCACCCTCACGACTTTTCTTAATTTATTAATGATCGAGCTTTAGCGTGCGATCCGATATTCCAACCTTTGACCCTAGTGTAGGTCAGAATAATCGACTCGGTTATTTATGGGGTTTGTACGTATAAAAAGGCCCGATCTCCCTATCCATCCATAGGGAAGGCCCGTGCCCCAGCAGTGGGGACGTTAATGGGCTGGTGATGATGATGTACGTATAAATAACCAGAAATATATGTAAGTAAGTATTCTGAGTTACAAAAGAAACTGTCGTTCATTTATGATATCTGAAACAACCTGCTTTTGAAAGGCGACCTAGAAGCCGAAGCCTATAACGAAGAAAACATGAAGCGTTTACGTCAATGCGGCGACTATTTTAATATGAAGGTGATCGTTAATTAATACAAAATCCTGTTATTATTATTCTGGTAATTTTCTGCTTTCAGTTAATGGTTTCCGCGAGAAGAAATCAAGAAAAACAAACAATATAGGCGGGGTTAATGGATATCGAGTTTCAGTCGGTCCTTAAAAGCTTTAAAATTTTTATGTTTAAGTATATACACATGAATAGGACGTTACATTAAACATATGGATAGTTGGGGTCATTTACGTCAGTATTCAAGCTGTCATGATAAGTATATAAGCCATTTATATATATCCGACTTGCCAGCTGTGGCAACAACTGCTCATGCTAGCGGATTCATCATTATTTTCCTTCTTAAGACTTCACCACCCACAAACAGTGACCGCGCGTGGCGAAATTATATCGAGGTCTTCGTTCGACCAATAACCATACGACATTTTATTCACTTAGATAGAAATCGCTGCGTCTATTGATCAACGGGATATAACTCAAACCCCTGCCGCCCTTGCAGACGTGACTGCAAGTTATTCTTTGATGACTTGTGGATCTTCTCACTCCGATAGTTTCACGTCAAATGATTTATTTGAATTTTGAGTTGTGATTCTCACACGTCGTTGCGCACTGATGCGGTAGGCGGACGCTGTGAAGCGGATTGTGTAGCAGTGTACCGCCCTGCAGCCGCCGCCCACGCCGCTGCACTTGTGAAGTCAATAAAGGGTTTGACTTCTTATTTACCAGAGACAAGTCCGATTTTGATACTTTTTTATGTGTATTTTTTAGGGATACCTACTAAACGAAAGCGGTCTCTGTACAGAACCAAAAAAGTACATAATATGTATATTATAATGCTGTTTATATGGGGTGGGGTGCGGTATGTCCAGCACAAGATGAACTAAGTACCCACGACTCACAGAGCTTCCTGTTAGACCAATGTAATAGGTGAGCCGTATCGCCGTCTATAATGTTCGAGCCAACTGTGTTAGTGAAAACTGGACTTAAGATAAAAACTCAATCCACAGTGACTAAAGTGTTATTCTCCTCTCATTATTTAAGACTGGGCTCTTGACGGTGGAGTAATCCTTTCTCCTTTCCACCAAATCCTTCACCTGCTGATACGACACGGCCTGCACCTTCCCTTTTATTTGTTTCATAAATGTTCTCCTAGGTCTACCCCTTCCTTTCTTTCCTTAAATTTTTCCTTTTCATGTTCTTTATAAACAAATCGTGTAGTGTCAGGTGGCAAATCATATTTCCTCTCCAGTCCTCTAAAGTCTTTATTATGGTTCTTTTTACATTTTCATTAAGTACTCCATAATTACGGCGTGTAGAAGGATGGTTGCTCCGATCCTCTTCCGTTCTGCAGTACACCGACCAATTTTCTTATGTAAGAGTATTATGCCAAAATACCTCACGGTCAGAGTTTCATACTTAATTATTCATGAACTATATGCAACGATAGAAGCGTATTTACTGAACAGTGTTAAATTATTACCACTCACATAATGAAATATTACATAACAAGAATCACAAGAATGGAAGTAAAATGAATGGAATTTCAATTAATATTACGTATGTTATGTATTTCCTGGGATAATTTAATTGTTGAATTATGGCGTTGTGATGAATTGTTGGTTTCTCGACTAATTGTATAGGTATTTCTGGGAACAAGGGTTATGTAACTATCGTATATAAATAAAATAATGTTTACTTAACTTTTCAGTTGGTTCGAACACCTAGCCCAGTTGGTTCGCATCACTAATGTAAGAGCCACGCTCTTTTCGGTGTCGGTGTCGGTTCTTCACTTCCTTATGAGACACGACATTCACCTTATCTTTAATTTGATCCATGTAAGCTCTTCGTGGTCTTCCCTCTCCTCTCTTTCCTTCTGGCTTCCCTTCTCAGAATCATTTATTCAACGTAATTATCACAGATAAACTTTTTAAAGGTCAATTTAACATGCGCACGGTTGTCTGTCAAGCTTATTATAAGACTAATGATTACCTAAATGATAAAAATGACAGGTATTAAATGTGTTCCTCTAATTGTCAAATAACTTGTAATATATACCTACATTGATTTAAAAGTGTGTTGCTGTTGCAAATTCTTGTCATATCCTCTCTTTAGCCTTAACACTTTGCGAAATGACGTAGATTCAAAAATGTTAAATTGACATTCAACAAGTTTATCTATGATAATTACGTTGAGTAAATGATTCTGATTCTGCCTCGTTCGGTCGCACGGCTTAAGACGATACACAGTAAGGATGAGATTTTGTATGGAGTTTCAGAACTCTCTCTTTCTATCTCTTTGGCATTTATTATTCCCATCTGATGGTGGGGTCTGCCTTCTTCGTACTTCTCTTCCACTTCGCTCTACCGGATGTGTCGTTCTCGGAGACATTGCACGAGGCACAGGTCCTTTTTGACCACATCCGTTTCGGAACTGTGATTTTATTCTCATATTTATCTATTCTATTCTCTTCACATCGCTCGCTCGGCACGAGCACGAATAGAATAGATAGCCGGAAATACATAAACTATATATAAACAAAATATAAATCAAAGTATTATTACTTGAAAGTTATTTTAATCAGTAAAACAACTATTTCTTCTGTAATATTACACGAATAAAATGTGTATTTCCGTACTTGTCATGGATAAAATCTGTTGTTTATAGCGTGAACGTGATGTCGACGAATAGGTACTTAACAAATACTGAATGAACCGTGTGATATTTTGTTACTTTCGCAAATAGCTACATTTACTCTAGCAGTAGAGGCGGCCAATCAGCTCGCGGGAACAAACACTTTAAAGACACTAACTGCGGCGGCGTGGTCGATGATTTCCCTCATTCAGTGCTTATCGCTTTAATTATACAGGCTGTTAGAGACACCATTTGCGGGAAATCTTTAATAAATCACGCAAAAAAGTGACACCGTATCGAATATTGAGGGGGTGATTCAACTCATGGTTCTGAATCATATCGAAAATGGAACGAAAAATAATTTTAAAAAGCTCTAATATTTTACCACTACGAATCGGCGCGGGGCGGAGAATCACCCTTTTTTATTTTATGACCAAACAATACAACATACCTCTACATACGTAAAATCACTCCTATTTCCCAATGGGGCAGGCAGAGACCACCGCAGAATTCCACTTTCGCTTCTTCCATTTTATTCGAAATCCCTTTTCGATCGACAAGGGTATTTCTGTCAAGGACCTACTGAATACAACATGAATAATAATTCAGTTTCAATGACAGCACGTGTAACCTTCATAGCATTATTGGCTGCTTATATTAAGTATTTCTACATAATGCCTAGCTGAAGGCCGGTGATGATATAAAACTTTGATAGCAGCTCTGCAATACAATACGAAACTGGAAAAAAGCCATAGTAAAAAAAAAAACAAACAAAATTACAGACGACAAAAATAGACTACTCACTATAAAGAGGCCCGCCGTAGCGGGACTCGACATTCGGGGACTCACTGAAGCGGTAATTCAATGAGGGACTTTCCAGACTATGTTTCCGAAACAAATATACAGATGGCGCTGTACAAATTTGCCATCGTTTCTCTCTTTCTTTATTTAAGAGCTGCGCTCTTGTCGGTGGAGTAATACCCGTCGCCAACAACAACAACAACATCAACATTTCATGGACAACAGACATATGCATATTTTATATTTTTAGGTATAAATCATGACACCCAGGCACAACATATCTTCTAAAATAAAGTGATGCAATATTATGTAGCAACATTATTCTGTACGTATCTGATCCAAATATGAAGCTACAATTAAAATGGGTCATTGTCACTTAAAATCTGAACAGCGCCATCTATATTTTTTGAGGGGAACGCCTGGAAAGTCCTTCATTCAGAAGACAACTTGCGACCACATTTTGATAGGTATGGCTTACGAAATTTGATGACAATGAAGCATTTTCTTTCTAATAATGATTTTGAATACACGCCGTGAATCCTTGATGTAGTATTATAATACTTACAACGTATAATGATGCTCTCAATATTAATAAGAAAACATTTTTTACGAGGTTTCGCGAACTGACACGACTAAGCCGATTAATTCGCAAAAATGCGCTCTGTAAAACAAACATCCGGGTGTCAAATGTAAACTACATATTATTCCAATGTCCAAGAAGACATTGAACGAATGAGTCACTTCCTAGCTTTCTAATTAGTAACATGGACTAACAAAACAAACATATCTCGAGACTAGGAGACGCGTATGAATGGAATATGCGACAAGGTTCCCGTTGATGGATCGAGGTCGCACGCTGTGCAGATTCTATTTCAACTGGTCTTGCTGTATTTGCTTGTTAATTTCATAATTTGTGTAAAATAAAACTACACTGACAGGTCTATGACAAATAAAATAAATACTCCGATTATAAAGACCATTCGCTGCCTCAGAAACGGCTCCCGTGGTGCAGTTGTTGAGGGAAGGAGGATTCGAATTCCGGTGGAGACATATCCCAAAAAACAACTTTGTGAGCCCTGGTTTAGCTAAGGCACTGCGATTGTCTGAAAATCAGATGATTCGTCCTTATGAAGGCACGTTCAGCCGTTGGTCCCGGCAACTACTTACTGACGTAAGGACGTAGTTGCATCAGCCATGTAATTACTGTATTTCATTCCTCTTTCGGCCTTTAACGGCTCAATAATAACTCTGACACCTGGGTTGATAAGGTCGGTAAACCACCTGAAAACCCACACGATAGTAGGACAAGTGCTTTAGAAGATTAGAGCTACTACATATTGAAACAGGGAGAGCCAGCCACCTATCTACCCACCACAGCCACCGGTGGCCGACGACAAGCAGTTGATACGCTTTTTCATACATTTTGTTTTTATTTTTATATATATATTTTTTAATTAATAGAAGAGTAACAGCATCTTCCACCACTTGTCACTTGTGGTCGCTGCGTAACACACACACGATCAGCGACCGGTTCTAGATGTCATACCCATATAGTTCCTTAGTTATATTTTTACTTATTAGCATCTTCTTGCATACTTCGTAGTTAATAATATCAAAACTCGCTCGACGTGGGGGGAAAATAAGGCCACTCGCCGTAAAGAGTCTCGCCGTAGCGAGGGTCGCCGTTCGGAAAGTCGCTGTCAACGCTACAATTCGTAGTTATTATCATTTATGGGCCCCCGTGATGGTTTAAAGCCCTATCTCCCTATCCATCCATAGGGAAGGCCCGTGCCCCAGCAGTGGGGACGTTAATGGGCTGATGACGATGACGATTATTTATTTATACATTTATTGTAACAAAACATTGTTACAAACATTATTAATATGCCGTCGTTAAAGCCCGAGAGCGTTCACTTATGAAGGTATATTTATTGTAAGACTTTATAACACCGGCAGTGGCTGCGGTCGGTGGCCAGTTTGCGCCGAGCCTAATTGATTTTTCACTTGCAACGTAATAACTATAAGTTAATGAGGATACTTAGAACATATAACATATATAAACAGCCTATATACGTCCCACTGCTGGGCACAGGCCTCCTCTCAATCAACCGGAGGGGGTATAGAGCATACTCCACCATGCTGCTCAATTGCGGGTTGGTAGAGCTGTTTTACAACTAATAGCCGGCACCAACAGCTTAGCGAGCCGTCCAAAGCACGGTATCAACTTACTTTTTCGGAAAATCAGATGATTTATGCCTACAATGTCCTTACCAAATAAAGGACAGTCCCAAGTGGTTTCGACAATGTCACCACCGGAAATTGAACCCGGGCCTCCAGATCGTGAACCCAACGCTCAAACTATTAAACCATGGAAGCTGTTGACTGTTTTCGTTCATGATATTTATAACATTAAAATCTATCTCTACCCACCATGGTTAATTAGATAATACTCGTAATGCGACAAAGTCAACTATCTGCGAACAAAGTCTCGCCCACGGTGACACTGCTGAAGATTAATATCCAGACTGAATTAATTACACCCCCCGAGAAGCAACCTTTACTCTGCTGTGACCTACGCAACAGTTACATTATGAAAAATGTTTACTTAACATTCTACTATCTTCCCACGCTAAATGAGAAGTTTTAGCAAACTATGAATAATGCTAATAATATTGAGTGAAGTATCCCGAATAGAGACAGACGCAGGCGCGGACGACCGAGACGGAGATAGCGCGACGACTTGGATGCTTTCCTGGAAGGCTGGCCGGAGAAAGCCCTGGAGAAAGAGTCCTGGAAGAAATGGAGGGAGGCCTTTGCCCAGCAATGGGACACTTTAGGCTAGATAAGATAAGAATGAGTGAAAGAGAAGATTGAGAAGCGAATGTTAAGTTGGTTTGGACACGTTGAGCGGATGAAGGACAATAGGATTACGAAAGCAGCGAATATAAGTAGCGAATGTTGGTGGTAAGGCTGGCAGAGGAAGACCTAAAACGTACATTGACCAAATTGGAGATGTCCTTAGAAAAGGTTTAGTACGATCTACTCTGAACCGGCGTGCGTGTATGAAACTGAAAATGTGGAGGAAACACGAGAAGTGTGTCAGGATCGAAGCAAATGGAATTCCCTAGTCTCTGCTTACCCCGGTGGGAAACAGGCGTGAGTTTATGTATGTATGTATGAATAATGCGTCCGTTTAATGTTTACAGAGTACCATTAGACAATATCTAAAAACAATTTCCAATTGGGCAAAGACAAAAACTGAATAAAAGCATTGAAAGCATTCAGATGTTTATCTTCCCAAAAAGCGACAGAGATATTCTATCCTTTGCAATATGACGAACCAATATGAATGAGTACAAGGCGGGGAGTTACCGTTCTTTACGTTTAAATCGTCTTCAGGTGACGGACGAGACCTATGATGATAAAAATATAATACAATACAAAAACTTTTTAAACAAAACTTTTTTTAAAACAAACATTAAAAATTCACAATTATAAACAGTTAGGTAGTACACCAGGCCGCCTTAATATAATTATACATTAATCTATGGCTAAGTCGACTGCTTCAATCCAAAAGCTACTGGTGCTTATATTCTAAAGTATCATAATATGAAAATATTTAAAAAAGAATACAGGAAAAAATCGAAGACATTCGAAGAATTTCGTTTCATTTGTTTACCAACTCTACTAATTCGCCAATTCAGCAGTTACAAAACGTCTGACTGGTTTTTCAGTATAAATAATAGTCATAAAACTCATAAAGTTAAACGCTACTGTGTGTGCTATGCTATTTCAACACAATGGGCGCGTTGCCACTCCACTAACCGTAAATTTGCTAGACCATAAAATGACATAAAGTATTCTAGCTGGAGACGGACATTGGCGTCGCCACATGGTGCAACTTCTGTATGAATGGGCTCCCCAGTAACAGTCAAAGATTAAGCAGAGATAGAGATTGACCACCCTCTACAGGAATTTAATATGATTATTACATCTAAGGCTAAGATATATTATTGCTTTGTTGCTAAGCTGAACATAATTGTGATTCTATTGTAAGACACGGACGGCTAGAACCAGATTGTCACTATATTATAGGTAAGTACCTAGTGCACACAGGACAAAGTAAGCACAGAAAAGTAACAGACAAAATATCCTTATACTTACTTAGCTTTTTACATCTATAAGTTACAAATGAACAGTTTATTAAAATAAATAAATAAAATAATAAATAAAAACAATTTATTTCAGACATGTAACCCATATTTTACATTAGCAATTATAAAATTTAAAATTATAACTCCAAAATCAATAAAATAGTAAAATTAAAATTAAGTCAAATTAGAAAAATATTCAAATAAAGATGAAATAATTAAATTATATATTCAGTCAGTCACTAAATAACATGATTATAGGCTTATCCTACTGCCCTACTGCTCCGACCGTATATAACATTATGATTACGTTTACGATGGCCACGACTAAAACAAATCGCAATGTTAACGATATGAGAAAGAATACGATAAAAGAATCTTGCAGAGATAGTGGATAGTGTTTCATCTTTAAATGTCTGATCGATTGAAGAATGTGGGGGAAGCAAGAGAAGTGACACAGGATCGAAGCAAATGGAATACCACAGTCACTGCTTACTCCGGTACGAAATAGGCGTGAGTTTATGTACTCCTGCTTGAGCGACATACACTATAGAGAGCCTTCAGATCGGGTAATACTATACAGCGACTTCCCATTTATCAAATCTACATTAAGTCATGTCAAAAAGACAAGAAATACGATCACGAGTTGCACAAAAAAATGTTTCTCGCTAAAACCAGTACGTAAAAAGTTGTTTATTTAAAATATCAATGTTGTTGAATGATACAGTATTGAGCGCTAATATGAAGTTCTTAGAACCTCTCCGTTGAAGGAAAGGCAAATCATACTTTGAAGAAAACTAATGTTTGAAGACTTTGAAGTATTTTTGAGAAACCCATAGCGTACTTAGCTGAAAATAGATAGTTCCGTAATCATATGGTACAGTGAAGAAATCGGGTAAATATTGCACTTACTTTGAGGATCCCCGTTAAAAGGCACAAAGTAAATATCGAACTTATGATATTGGAAAGTAAAAAATTATAAAAGACGCCTACGTTCGTGTACATATTGGAACAATAACTTATTGACGATTCATTTACATACTTCTTTTCAGCCCACTCACTTGACAGCCACCCACTACATCTACCCTAGCCCCTACCACATAATGGATCTCACTATACAAATATAGGTACAGACGCCTTACCGGGAACACTCCAGAGCTGAATTTCAGGTAACGTTTGATTTTGTACGAATCAATAGACGCGGCCCGGTTTTAAACATACTCCTGGGAGGTATTGACCTTAGCCTTTTAGTGAAATACTCATAAGCGCCATTTTGAAAAATCACATGATCGATAAAAAAAAACGTTTCGGTATTTACCTTGAATGAAACTGGCCGCTGGCATTTTTCGCTTGGCGTTTACTAGATTTTCACTATAAGGCGATGATAATTCTTTATCTTAGCGCCTATTTCTTGGGTCGGCCCTCGTAGTCCTCTTCCGCCAATCCACGTGAAAATAATAAGCTTGTAACAGGCTTGTTTCCAACTAGTCAAATCAGTTACTTTTTACTAAACATCAAAACACGAAATTACTATGGAATTTGTATGAAAAATCACACTGGGACGTAATAGAAAAACGTGATAAATTTCAGTTTTATTATTACGTTTTTAGATTACAATTCATAAATGAGTTAATGGAGACTGGAGAGTACTAACACCGTAAATCGTGTCTCTTTACGGCGAGTGGCTTGACGTTTCGTAGCGGGAATCGCCGTTTGGGGAGTCGCTGTCAACGCCATAATTCATGAAAAGTAATAACCTATGCTAGGCAAAAACCAGTCTGGATCGTCTGTGTGTTCGTCTATAATCTACGAGTCCATCTGTAACCTCATTCACTATAAATCTGGTTACATAACTCCGAAGCGCGAACACTTTATGAATGGAAGCTCGACTTCTACATTTGTTTTCTTTTACATATTTTTATGTTATTAAAGACCTACATCTGTCAGTATTATTTTCATTCGAATATATACTGTAATAGTTTTAAACTGGAACAGAAAGTCTTAGATAGTGAAAGCTTATGGTTAATATCGAATGGGGTTAATATGAAATTGATCTCTTGTTATCCAAAGTGGCTATTGAAATACTGATGTAACTCCGTTTCGAAAGCGGTAAAGCAGTAATAGGTAATTTTGTAAATTCTAATCTAATCTAGTTAATAACATCTCATTGATGGGTAGATGATTCTCTTTTTTTCTTAAATTTTTCTCCGACTTAGTAATATTCGTACATTATAATACAAGTGAGCTATGTTCACAACCAATGTTAACGTTTTTCAACGCCCTTATGAAAAGTAATAAAATTTCCGAAATAGAACTGTAAATGTTTGTGAAAAAAAGGCAGCCAGTGAGGGCTAATTTTTTTTTTATTATCTCTGGATGAATTAGCAGGTAGAAAGAGCGAGCAAGTGTGTTGAAAAAAAAAAATCGACTAACTTTACATAAAGAAATAATCCTAGCACTCTAGTCTAGCTAACCCACAATGATATTCTGTAACCACGCTAACCCGCAGTAGAGCAAAGTAGAAAGTCGTCTGCTCTATTATACCTTGGTATGGAGCATTTAGATGTCAACTATATACTTACTCACCTGTTTATTTTTTATGAAATAGGCGTTGAAGTGTATGTAATGTGAGAAAAAAATAGTTTATGTTAGAAAACCGTCTTATAATTTAATATAATTTACTTTATCATGTATTCATACTTTATTCTAATAGTTTTAATTGTATATTAGTTAGTTATTTATAAAACACATTAGAGTAAAATGAAGGGAAATCGATTGAATTGGAACATCACTAATTTGACATTGATTCGTCTATGAGACATCACTATTGACAGTTGTCAGTTCCATGTTGTGCTCTTTCCGCTGCGCTGTTTTTATACAACCATAAATTTGAAGTTGGGATTCTAAAAAATATACTGAAGAAACTGTTTACTGTTGGAGAAGTGTTTTTTTAGTCATACAGATAGGAAACTTGTTTGTGAAGGAAGATAATTGATAAAACCAAATTCACGTGACATGTCCATGACACGATTGTGAGTCCACGAGGGTCTTTGTGTCCTCAACCACAGGGTGTACCACGTGCAAGCCACGGTCGTCGACACCAAATAGACTCGAGCCATTCTTACGAGTATCCTCCCCGTGGTGTTCTGATAAAGCTCAGATGAATATAATGACTTAAATTATCCACGTGTTTCGAAAGTCCTTGTAAAGTTATTTGAAAGAGGTTGTTTTTCTTCAAGTTATCTTGGCCTACTGACTTGGCATTGGCTTGTACATGCGGCGACAGATTATAAGCATACCTATCTATGCAAGCGCTTCCTTATTTATCGTTCGGTGATGAAAAAACATTTTCAAGGAGACTTAAATACTCATTTTTGGCAGGAAATGACACATAGACAATGTTACTTAAATTATAAAACGAAAAGTAAAGATAAACTGGGTTTAAAGTAAAAAAAATATGAAATTCTGATTACTAAATAAATACAGTTGTGAAGGTGAAAAAAAAACACATACATACATACATAAACTCACGCCCGTAATCCCAAATGGGGTGGGCAGAGCCACAAGTAATCAAAGACAACTTGCAGCCACTGTTGATACGAAGTCCTAAGATGGATATGACGAACCTTATGGTGAAAAAAAAACCTTTTCTTTTTTCTATTTACTTAACTTATTATTTATTTATTTTTTGTGATTAAGATAGAGAAGGGAATGTTAGGTTGGTTTGGACACGTAGAGGATAATAGAATTTCGAAAGCGGTATATAAAGCGAAAGTTGATGGGAGGGCTGGCAGAGGAATACCTAGAAGGACTTACATTGACCAAATTGGAGATTTCCTTAGAAAAAGGTTTAGTACGATCTACTCTGAACCGGCGTGCGTGTATCTTCATACACGCACGCCGGTTCAGAGATTGATGAATTTGGAGGAAGCAAGAGAAGTGTGTCAGGATCGAAGCAAATGGAATTCTATAGTCTCTGCTTACCCCGGTGGGAAATAGGCGTGGGTTTATGTATGCATGTATTTAACTTATTTATGAATTTTAATCAAGAAAAATGTAATGAGATTTGCGCCATTTTGTCACTTTTTTCTATGACGTTACAGGTTGTTTTTACAAATGCCATAGTAATTTTGTGTTTTGACGTTTAGTAAAAAGTAACTGATTTGACTAGTTGGAGACTACCCGTAGCGAGACCCCCGCGGACCCTTGACACTACCGGTGGTGCCATCGGGTAGTGTCAAGGGTCCGCGGGGAGCGAGACGACCGCGGAACTTTTTTCGCGACACGTACTAAGTATATTTTAAACCTTAGTTACTTTATCTTTTTGCCATCGTTTGATAATAACACTCTTACAGTCGATTTTTAGCAAATCGATGAAATGAGTCGATGCATGTACCTACCTACTATCAATCTACAGAAGTAATACAATGTATACAATATTATTCTAGACACCCTTATCCATACCACACATTTCACTACACGGTCGCATAAATTATTTCTGTAGATCCAATGCCGCACATCAATCGAACTGCAAGTTTATTTCAATCGTCCTTACTGGACTTGGCGTATAATGCCGGATTGTTTACGTCTGAATCATAGTCAATTATTTAAACTTATGTATTGATATACCATACCTAACCTTAGGCCTGGAATTCAAACTGATGATTTATGTCGGTGCCGATTCAGGCAAACACCAGCTTAACGTACATAAAATCACGCGTATTTCCCACCGGGGTAAGCAGATTTACTTCGATCCTAAAGCACTTCTCTTGCTTCCTCCACATACTTAGCTTAATAAATTATGTTTAGCATAAATTTAAATAAAATACAATTTGACAGGATTAAAACTAGCCCCATCTCTATATTGTACTTATTATAAGTGAAGGACAACACTAAGTTAAGAGCTGTCATGCTAAAATTAGGTAAAGTCTGTGTTCATCATTATGTCCAACGTCCTAATATGAATATTCTATATGATGGACATAGTCAAAATTGTGGAATATAGAATTAAAAGGGATATTTGATTTATGTTCACTCCATTTATTTTCTCCTTTCTTACAAATTCACCTTTACAATTCGACCCGAATAATCATGGAAAACCCTTATTATTTTTAAACAAAAGCAAACTTGCTTCCGTCCCATTCATTAACCATTCTGACTGAATTCATACCATAAACAACCAAATCCACATTTATCCTTCCATTGTATTTTTTCTTATTTTCTTATCAATCTTATGTTCCCTTCTACTCACTTTTTTTTTTATTTTATTGTTGAAAACATTTTACATAATGATACAATTGAATCGCATTGCTAAACCTTGCAGGTTTGTCTCAATGCAATACTTTAATACTTCAATACTTTAATACTGCAATACTGCAATACTTTCCTACATTATAATAAGACATTCACTATGGAAATCATTTTTTTTCTTTCTTTCATACATCATACATCAATGTGATGAAACGTATGTTGATAGGTGATCAGATCAGCCCATCGTCCACGTGCTAAGATATCCTCTGGTAACTTCTCTATTTGAATGAGAGTTAAAAAGAACGTTCACCAACATACCTATGTTTATTGAGGACGTGCACATAATTAGGATTAAGTTTTACGAGTAAAACAATTTTGTGTTTCGCTCATGTACATGTTTTGTAAGTTTAATACCCACTTATGATTATTTATTATGTTAGTGTATTGATGCTGTGGCCTATTGTCTTTCTTTTTTTTTTTCTTTCTTATCATCCCGAGCATGCCTATAGAATCCAGGGTAGGTACTTTAATTACTTACTCATACGCACGAAACAAAACTTAATAACGTGCGCGTCTAAAGTTCCTCGACTATTAATTATTATACAAAGTACTGTTTTGAAACCGGGACGGGTAGTTATTGCGTACTTTTCCTAAAACTATTCAATACCCATTCTGGGCGACGAATAGAGGTCTACACCCGACAAGAGTATGTAGGCTGCTACTTCATTTTCTCGTCATGAACACCCATCGACCTCTTTTCGTGAAAATATTCTTGAGACAAGGCAAAATACCTTCTATGTCACTATATTTAGTAATCTCCTGTTGCCCTCCTTTTAGGTGAAATTATTATTTTCGAATGAAATCCTATTTTAGTGTATACCTACTTGTCTTTCGGCTTATTTCGAGGGACCAATTCAGGAATCTAACTCCTTTCTGATATGACTTCATTTTGTGTGCACTTATGTCTGACCATGTCTTTTTCCGTGTTATTTTTACTCTTTTATTTACTTTAAGTTATATTTCCTGTTTGTTATTATTATCTTTTTACCCAACTGCGGCGAAGTAAAAAGAAGGATTATGTGTTTGGCCGCTATTGTATATGTGTATGCACGTCTATTCCAACCTAACTTCTAAATCACCCATCAGAATTTAACAAATAAGGTGTCATTAGAAGAGACTTAATTGACCGGTGGTTATAGGCTATGTGACGACATTACGCTAAACTTAATATGGCGCCCTCTAGAGGGAGGATGGTATTTTTTTTTTCTTATGGTGGTGAAGAAGCCCATGCGGAAAACTCAGAGATTTATATATTTTCTCGTTTCATACTTGCTTCATGCGATTTTTCCGTAGTCGGGTTTTAGATTTTAAATTTTTATCCTTATTGAAATAGCCAAGGGCCCATCTAATAAATTCAAAATGTAGACAAGTTTTCCAAAAGGTCAAGTGGTAAATGCGTTTAACGCATAACTTTTAACCATTTGGATGTTTTCGCTACAATTTGATCTGAATAGATTCTGTTACAATTAAGTATACTTAGTGGCAGGTTTTTCATCAGTAGGTAAGATGTTTTTATTTGTAAATACTCACTGCGCACTGCTAAGGAGCGGAATTCTCTGCCGTCTTCTGTATTTCCGAATGCATATAACCCGGTTGCTTTCATGGCCAGAGTGAACAGGCACCTTCTGGGCGAGCTCTATCTTAGGCCTCGTCAATGCCTTCAGGCAACTCTGGGGCCAGGAGCAAACCCATCTAAGGTAAAAAAAATACTCAAGGTCGCCTTACACACTCTTTAACACACTTTTCCGTTTACTAAGTGTAATATCTATAATAAATATTCATTTTCTCATTCTGGCTTTCGTTAAATCCATGTTATTGCTACTGAGTGAATAGATGGGCCGTTTTTGTAAGCTCGGCTCTAAATCTACAGCCCGGCGGCTTTTCTTAACTGTTGCTATGCGGACATTAGGAAGGGTCGACCTACTATACCACTTTGAAACTGTCGTTCATTGATTGTTGTTACAAAGCTCAAAGTTTGAGTTTGTGTACGATACTCAAACTCAAACTTTGAGAGTGGTAACCTGTAATTGTTGATAACGTTTATAAAATACAGGGTGTTAGTGAAATCGTAACGAAAATTTGAGGGATGATTCAGACCAGATATCAAGTGAAATGTTCCGTCGCAGAAGTATGGAACTGAAAATAATAAAAAAAAACACTATGAATTTTTCTACAGGGAATTCTACTTGATATCAACTCAGAATCATAGTCTCAATCATTCCCCTCAGTATTCGTTACAGTGTCACAATTACTCATATACATGTACTTGAATGACTACCTGTACGTACTTGTACAGGGTGTAAGTGACATCGTAACGAATACTGAGGGGAATGATTCAGACTATGATGATTCAGCTCATTATTCTGAGTTAATATCAAGTGGAATTTTCCATCGCAAAAATATATAATTGTAAAAAGAAACACCAAAAAACATAAATTATGCGACGGAAATTCCAACTTGATATCAACTCAGAATCATGGTCTGAATCATCCCCCTCAGTATTCATTACGTATCACTAACACCCTATAAAACTGTTAGTAATTTCGTCTATTATTAACAAACTTAAGCCGTTATGAATGTGAAAATTGCAATCACAAAGTAGAGAGCGTGCATGTCGTCGTCACGGGAATCTATCCATATTTTACGTGATATTTTACCGACAGTTGGTGATAAAATGTTATTATCATTCATTCAACTGTTTTAGTTGAATTCCTTCTAATATTATAATACCTATTTCTGCATAGTAAACATCTCTGTTGACGCCGCAGCCCGCCGCCCTCGCAAGCGCATTCATAAGTACTTTTTCCTTCATGAATCATCAGTGTCGCTGAAAAGTAGACATTTTGTGAAGTTAGCCAACATACTGTAGAAATAGTTTCTATATATAGGTACCTACCATCATAATATTGACAGGCGCTGTCGTCCAATAGGTCGCGTCGGCGTTAGTTATCACGGTGTAAAGTTTTATTTCGAGCATATTATTTACTGCTTCCTACGACGCAACAGCGGTAACGTGAATGAAATTGAATGAATCCCACATTTCTCTAGTATATATTTTTGAACGATCTTGATCATTATTCATCTGCTCGAGTAAACAAAGGTACTGAAATACTTTTTCAAAAAATCATAATGAACTACAGAATTTGTTCCTGTCAGCTATTTTGGCACGTTTGTTAGCGTTCAAACTATTTCGGGGATCACTAGGTATCTGAACTGCTGAATCACAAATCATACATTGCGAAATGAATAGAACGTTATGGGACGCGAGAAAATATGCTTTAAATGTGGAAATTTATAATGAGGAGCAACAATAACCCAGATAATCCAGGAAGCGTGCGGTGGTATTGTGCAACGGCGCAGACGCCGATTTCGACATCCATCCTAGTGAATGAATGGACCGAAGCACGCGGCCGCACGCGACTTATAATTTATAGGAACGTTGGAACTTCGGAATTCAACTTTTGGATTTCGAATCTTTTTTATTTTAAAATTTCAATTATGTCAAGAGATTTACTTATATTCAGCTATCCGAATTGTTGCCTAGTCGGAAAGATTATATTTTCTTTTTAGATTTTCCTAGCCTTGAGAATAAACTATATTTTTTTCAGCATCCTGATCCACTTAGCGTGTAGTGTTTACTGCGAATACTAGGAATATGAGTCAAATTAGGTATCATAATCCGGTGACACATAAATTGTTTTTTGTACATTGTTTACATCTGTGCTTTTATATCAAATCGGATATACATAGAGTTATTCCGAAGAATCGTATATTCCGTAAATAAATTAAACGTGTTTTTTGATCAGTGCAATCGCGACTATGTATTCTAGATAATATATAGTTTATAACGTGTTGATTTTCCTGGAAAAAATGATACGGCTATACATTTGTAAGAACCGCTATAGTTTCTTGATTTGGATTTTAAATGCACCAGTCATGCAGAATATTTCCCCTATTACCAGTCTTACCAAGTAGTCATACCAGTTGAACTACTGGGAATTTTCTTCCCAATAGACTTTTAGTACTGGGAATCACCACCACATAACCCTCACGATAGACAAGTAGAATTTTAAAAAATACAATAGTAACTCAACTGGCGTTCAATCTATAACAGTCTTTGCACATTAGCTCGCCTCTAGTCTCTATGGCGCGATTATTTTATGAAAGAATTCCCCACTAGTGTGATTTCTACGCCGTTGATCCCAGTTACTACTTACTGTTAGTACTATGTAGTCGTTACATGAGCCATGTCAGGGGCTTTGGCGGCTCTGGAACCCTGACGCCAGGGTTGCAGAGGTTGGTAATCCTCCCGCACTTTAGGACCCCGATACCGACCCCGCCGGCGTGGTCGACGATTTTCCTCATTCAGCGCTTATCGCTATCGATTCACTAGGGTCGATTAATTCTTTCAAATATTTTTCCTCTCAGACGACGCCCTGAGCCGAGGTTCGCGCCCAACTGGGCACCCTCAGGCCTATTGTCTTAAACGTTGTACAGGGTAAGAGCCTTCAGCGCTCCCCATTTGTCTCCAAATTTTTGAGGTTATGTGCACGTTTTTACAATAAAATACCAGATAATATTTAAAGCTCTTGTGAAGCTTACTTTATGTAATAAAGCTTACGTATTAACTAAACTATTAAAATGTCTGGTATTAAATGTGATCCTCTAGTTATTAAATAACTTGTAATGTACCCTCATTGATTTAAAAGATGTGTTGCTGTTGCAGTTTCTTGTCATTTCTTCTCCTCAGCCATAACATCTTGCGAAATGACGTAAATTCAAAAATGTTACATTGACCTTCAACAACTTCATCGATGAGAATTACGTTGAATAAATGATTCTGATTTCTGATTAACTTTTTAAGCCATACACCTGCACCTATCTCATAATCATCATCACCAGCCCATTAACGTCCCCACTGCAGGGGCACGGGCCTTCCCTATGTAAAGTTGCTTAACTTCAACAATCGCAGACCGAGCGCGATTACCGCTGCGCCACCGAGCTCCTCAACCGAGCACCTATCTACTCGCAAGGTAATTGGGTCGTGTACTAGGTTCAAGATAAATTATGATGAAAATCTGATTTATTACTAAATAAAGACAGATCTAAAACTAACAAATAACATTTTTTTTTCTATTTAACTCATTTATGAATTGTATTCGAAAAACGTAAATAAAACCGACATTTTATCACGTTTTCTATAACGTCACAGTGTGCTTTTTTATACAAATTCCATAGTAATTAAGTGTTTTCACGTTTGGTAAAAAGTAACTGAATTGACTAGTTGGAAACTACCCTATTTTCTTCACGTGGAGTGACGGAAGAGAACTAGAAGGCACCCAAAAAGACATGAAAAATAGGCACGGGAGAAGAAGAAGAATTATCATCGTCTTATAGTCAAAACCTCATCAAGCGCCATTTGTCAAAAATCACATTCAAAATGTTTTCTGCAACTGGCATTCGATCTCCTAAATATCAGTATTCAGAGAAATATTTTCTTGTTTCATACTTTTTAGAGAGTGATTTTTCCGTAATCGGGTTTTAATTATTAAAGTTATATTGTTACTACAGGGCGATAATATGGTCTTTTTCTTTTATACATGATAATAAGTGATAACCCACAAAAGTACTACAATCGTTAAGAAGTAGGTTTTTTGTTAATAAAACGATACAGTAATCGCAATAGACCAGCTACTTTCGATCCAGGTAAAAATAATGTGGTCTCAATTTTTACCCGGAATTAAATTGATTGAAAGAAATTGATGTTTTGTTGAAGACAAATTTCGTCAGAAATGCGCTCATGTGGTTTTCAATACAAAGCAACGATATGTAAGTGCCTACGTATGTAAAAGAATAAACAAATACTAAATTCATTGAAATCTGATTATAACATAATATTTTTATTATCAACATCCAAAATAAAGCAGTAAATAAGGAAATAATTACCTTGTTTGTGATAGTAATGCGACACATAAGACGCAATACAAACTCCACGTGTGTGCGATAGGGATAACGGACATAAAAAAGTATGGAACGGAAAATAATTTAAATAAGCTCTAAAATTTTCATGACTTCTCCGACAGGAAATTCCACTTGATATCGACTCAGAATCATGGTCTGAATCATCCCCTTCAGTATTCGTTACAGTGTCATTAACACCCATACCTACTTTGTATGGCTACTGTATGTACTTGTATGGGGTGTAAGTGACATCGTAACGAATACTGAGAGGGATGATTCAGCTGATTATTCTGAGTTAATATCAAGTGGAATTTTCCATCGCAAAAGTATAGAATTGAAAATAATTAAAAAAAACTAAAAAAATAACATGAATTTTGCGACGGAAAAATCCACTTGATATTAACTCAGAATCATGGTCTGAATCATCCCTCTGAGTATTTGTTAAGATGTCACTAACACCCTGTATTTTATTTGATTTTATTATTTTTTTTTTAATGAAATTTATTATATTCAGTTTTTGTGCAGTGTCTACCGTCCGCCTTTACAGTAAAGTTATTTTCTGTTTGTACTTGACTTTCTATATTAGTTGCGAGTGTTTTGTCGACCGTGAACATTTTCGTTGAATTTACAACAAACTGGCAAACGTAATATTTTAGTCATTAGTCACAAGGGAAACGCTATTTTATTAAAAGCTTTGCAATAATGAGTCTGTGTTTACAAGAAAGTCAAGATAACCTTGCCTTTTTCTAAGATTATTGTGAAAAAATATAATAAAATTGTAGCTGTTCAAAGTATCTTAAAATGTTCATTGTCAATGCAAAAGACGATAAAAAATAGCTACGATGAATCACAGAGTTTCCGTTCTGAAATTCTTACTTACTTACAATCTAATCTAATCTAATCTAATCTAGCCTACAAGATCCCACTGCTGGGCAAACGTCCCTTCCTCTTTCCATTATTCGCGGTCCTGTGCGTATTCCGGCCAGGACTTACTTACAATGTTTTTTTTTTACTTAATGTCACAGTTGTCATAATAATTTCATCGATTACATTCACCGTTCCCGTTATCAAGTGTGAAGCTTTGAACCACAAACATTATAGACTGAATCTTTCCCCGTGTCTTAAAACATAAGAATTTCTAAGTATATCACATCACTATTATCATAAACACACACATTATGTATACCACTATTACAAAACGTACTTAATAAATATAAAAATTCAACGGTCTTCAAAAAAAATGTTGAGTACAATGTTATGATTATCTAAATTCGGAAGTAAGAAGTTTGTTTTTTGTTTTAGGCGAATGTTGTTGAATTTCAACTAGATTATACATACGGGTCAAATTGATAAGCTTTTCCTTTTTTGAAGTAGGTATAAATATTATACATTGTACTTATGTAAATAAATAATTAAGATTTGCTTTGAATGAAAGAACGCGCGTTGCTTCACGACGCACCGCGGCACGCATAGTTGGCGGGGTGCCAGTTGCACTCCGGATGCCGCCGCCATCAATATCCCTACAACGTCGCAACTGCTCTAGGGCTGACACAATTCTGGTTTTTTTTTTTTTTTTTTTTTTTATTGTTAAATTGGTAAGTACAATTTTATTTCTTACAATATTAACCCGCCAAACTGTTACGTTTGATGGCGAGATGCGCTTATCTAATAAACATAAATTTCTACTCACCTAGATAAATAATAAAATAGAAAAACCACAACAATCAAGGTAACTTACAATATATAAGGTCCAAGAAACCCATCGCTCAGCTTAGATGCCATTCCACATAGTTCGAACATAACCCAACAAGAACGTTAGGTACTAAATTTCTGTAGGTTACTCATATACATACTTTATACAGGGTGTTAGTGACATCGTAACGAATACTAAGGGGGAAGATTCAGACCATGATTCTGAGTTAATATCAAGTGGAATTTTCCGTCGCAAAATTCATGATTCTTTTAGTTTTTTAAATTATTTTCAATTCTATACTTTTGCGGCGGAAAATTCTACTTTATATCAACTGAGAATCATGGTCTGAATCAACCCTCAAAGTTTTCGTTACGATGTTACTAACATCCTGTATTATATTTATTTTATATGTACACTTAGGTATAGGTATCCCACTTATTATTAAACCCAAGCCCGTAATTACCTACTAATGGAACGGACAAAGCTAAAATCACAACCTGGACATTCCTTATCAAAATTTCGTTCTTACTGTGTGCCTTTCTGCGTAAGTGCGAGCCATACAGATGGATAATATAGGTATGTTTCGACGAACCGAAACGACATTAGGTACCTACTTTAGGATATTTTATAACTCTTGTGAGTATTTAATCTTAAATAAGGGTAAAAATTTACGTATTCTACTCATCAATCATTTTTTTCCCTCGAGACTTATGTAAATTGAGAATTTCCAAGTCGCTCACTAAAGCTTTGGCAAGACACGTGGCTGTAAAGAGTTTCTCTAAGTCGTTCAATTAACTGACTAGCTAAATCAAATTCAGAACTTGGAGGATATCTAACCAAATAGCAGGTAAGCACTACATAAAATGTACTCGCAAGTCTTCAGTATTTTACCGTCCATAACCGAACAATGTGTTACATTTTTAGTTATGTGTGCTGCTGTCACCATAAGTAATGTTATTTACACTTTTTACCGTTAAGTGGTAGTGTGCGCGTAAGTTTGCCTTTGTTTGTTTATAGGATTCCTATATTTGAATTGTTTGTCAAAGTTTGGAAAAACTGACATAGATAATCACGGTTGTATAGCTCTCCCGTCTTTCCGCTCACATTCCTGAGGCGGTAACATAAACAAACATAGGCAAACTTACTTATATATATATATTTAAACAACATACATTGGGAAGCACTGACTGACTAAGTCAGCTTGACATCCAGTCTGCCACTCAGTCAAACTCGCCGTCCCTGCCCCAGGCGGAGAAGTAAGTAAGAACTCGCAGCCCTAAATATATCTATTTGAATGTTGACCGACGCCGGCGCACGCATTGCTTCAGGCGGATACCGCGCTCATCTTGCATTATGGTTTTGTAACAATGCTCTAAAGCTTTCAAAGTAATTTGAGAACTGAATAAACAATGATCAACTATTGGCTGCCGAATCGTACGGGATTAGTTTTATTTCAGTAACTACTCGTGTTTGGCTAGATTTGATTTTGAATGAACTTACAGACAGTAAGTTCTTTTCAGACAACGCACACCCAAGTAACCAGAAAACAAATTACACCCATACTTGATATGAAAGTCCTTAACACTCGCTCCGAGGGACTATGTGGTGGATCAGAAACAGCGCCGCGACTATTCACGAAGACACTATTGTCTTCAGCTGAAAGAAACACTTTATCAAGTGCAGTTTTCACTAACACAGTTAGCTCGACCGTTATAGATGGCGATATAGCTTACTACCTATCACGTTGGTCTAACAGAAAGCCTATTAAATAGTCAATCATGCACGTTAGAAAGGGCATAATTCCATCGACTTTTACTTGTGTCTAGTCTATCCTTCGTTATGCATATTTTGTGATGGATTTTTAAGACAAAAGATCGTTTTGAGCGTCGAGCCAATTTGTGTTAGTGTAAATTGCACGTAAGATAAATTACCTATAATTAAACCACATAATAACGGGTTCTTACCGCGTTTAAATCAGGGATATGAGACTCTCGATATTTCGACACTGTTGCAAGTGCTATGTACAAGGGATGACTGATGAGATTGGAGTGGAGTAGGTAGATCCATAATTTTCTTTGCCGCTTGTAATAACCGCTTGTATTATGATAATAACCGCGTAAATTTAAAACAACTTATGTTACTTACTTAATAGCTCACTGGTGTAAGTCCGGTACCAGGAACCGACAGACGCTCCCCGTTTGAGAAGCAAGCCGGTGACACACAGGAGGACCACAGTGACTTTTACAATATGCCTAGGATTTACAAGCAGCTCAGCGCATTCTACATTGTTTCTTTATCTCCAGTCGAGCAGAGAAGTTATTTTGAAGTGGTTTTCAATGATTTATGGTGGTAAGTATTCACGCTACTCGTGCTTCCAAGCTTGCACGTGTTTAGGAGATACGAGCTATGATCGTAAGATTTACCGATCAGCTTTCTTATTATATCATGTACTTATGTCACCACGAGCTTGTCGTTAATGTGAAGACATCTGCTGCTTAGTATTACAATGAATGTAAATATCAGCGATCAATTTTAGTTGTAAATTTCCTACTGATCAACGGACAAAGAAACGAAATGCGTACTTACCATGTTTGTTACTGTGTTAATAATGTATGACATTTGAGGTTGTCGGAATAAGTTTTTTTCATAGAGTAGGCAACTGATTCACTCATGGGCGCATGGCCGCATATTTATTTTCTTTTTTAACACGTTCCGGCGCAGTAGCGGTTGTCTCAGTAACAAAAAATTATAGTACATAATATATTATATATTTTACGGTATGTGCTGTTTTTAAATAATGTAAGTTATATTTTTTCTAACGTAGTAACAGTTACACGGCTAAATATAATAGGGTATTTGACTGGGTCGAATATAAATTATAAAATGCAAGTCTAGAAATAGGAGCCAATCTAAGTTAATCAAAAATCAATCTCATTTTACTCTTCTACTTATTTTTGAGTTTTATTTATGAATTAAGTAATAATGAGTGAGTGACAACATTTAGCCGTTTTTATTGATGGCGGACGTCACAGGACATTATGAGGTATTTTCAAACAAACTGTAAAACTTTGGTTTTGACGTTTAGTAAAAAGTATCTCGTCTGACTAGGTTGTCAAGTAGCCTATAGTGTCATTTGTATGGAGAATTGTACTGCCGTTATGTACTTTTACAAAATGGAGTACAGCGCCGGAACGACTTAATATGGAATCTCTTTTGTTGGCTTAATTTTTTTGTCCTAATTTTATTTGGCATAACAATTTTGGCATTTTTATACTTTGCACCAAACACGTAAGTGAGACGCGTCGCGATTTGGTACCCAGTCCCGAGACGTCTAAGATGTAGCGACATTATCAGGAAGAACGAGTAAGTACCTATTTCAAATGATACCCGAGAATGGAGTTTACAAGTTATATTTCAGATAGGGGTTGGATTCCGTGACATACTTTTGTAGTAGGGTCTAAAGATCTTATATTATTAAGCCTGGGAATCAGGTCAAGTAAACTTGTAGGCGGTATGGATACAGAACATTAAGTGGGCGTCCAATATTTTGTAAACATAAATATGCAAATTTACAAATAAAACAGAGTAAACTATCTTTATCAGGATTAAATGTTAAAAAGGTGAAAAACAATTACACCTACTTACCTTATTTGTTTTGTTTTTTAATTTTGTATAAGGTGCGTGAATCTGTAAAAGTGACTTTAACAGATATGTATAATTAAATTATTTGGATAATATTGTTTTTAAATAGGTTCTTACCCAAATTAGTCTAGATAGTTATTTTATTAGGTAACTCCCTATAACTAGGATAGGTAGGCACTAGAAGTTTTAAGGACTTACCTATTTTTTTCCTAAATTAAATGAGAATTTGATCTGAATTTTGACCCCAGGATTCTGCAATAATTGGAGAACTTTTGTAGAGTTTGAATTAACTTAAAAGTAATGCAGGGGGAGGAAGAAAAGCAGGTCAGACGTGATCATTATAGTCAGAAGCCTCAGCGGGGCCCTGTATAAAAGTAAGTTAAAAACAAGAAGAAGAAAGAAAAAACGAAGAAGAAGAAGAAGTAAGGTTTAAAGTTGTGTGAGTGACTTGCAAAATAAAAATTGGGAAGTTCTTATACATATTTGCTTACGCACGTTGCTCACAATTTTTTTTACTCACAAATTGATTCGGCGGATACATAGTACTTGTAAGAATTAGTTCCAGTTGTTCTTAGTAAATTGCGATTTAATAAAGAGGTCAGAGCGCACAGATAGAGATAGAATCGTGGAGCTCCTGGAATAAATAGGTCTAGGTAGCTTGAACCAGGTCAACCTAAAATACTAACAACGGTCCAAATGTAGGTTGGTTATACCTTGTTTTAAGTTTACGCGGTTATTATCATAATTAAAACACATAATAACGGGTTCTTATCGCGTTGAATGTGGTGACAAAACGTGAGGACACAATGAGTGCGGTTTGTCGTAGTGAGTTTGGTGCGAGTTTAGATGGTACAAAACATAAACAAGCGACACAGAAAGAGGGTAGACAGATATGTCTGCCCGTAGAAAATTATGGATCTACCTACTCCACTCCAATCTCATCAGTCATCCCGTGATCATGGCACTTGCAACAGTTTCGAAATATCGGGGGTCTCATATCCCCATTTAAACGCGGTAAGAACCCGTTATTATGTGCTTTAATTACCTATATTACTTCCATTATTTTTAACAGATTAATAATGGAACATATGTTGTACCTGGGTACAACATCTGGGTAATAATACATTATTGTGGGTCATTATTTTCAACCCAAAAACAAAAATAAAAGATTTATATCATCTCATTCAATGATCATTTGAAGATTTCCCGGAACAAAAAGGAAGACATATTTTATTTGCAATCAAAGTAGACATCACATTTAATAAATAACTAATACGCTACACGAAATGAATAATTGTTGGAAGTAATCAATTATTGGGCAATAATTAATAAAGTCTGAAAGTGGCAATTGAAGCAATTCTTTGAAATATTCCCGTGGGGAGAATATTTCTAACAATTGAAAAAGCTAAGAAATTAACAATTCATTGATATTTAATTTTAATTCGTGTCAATTTTAATGTGAGATGAAAAGAAAATAGATTCCTTTAGTTCAATAAGATATTTTTTATCTTTCAGCCACACAACGACATAACATCACGCCGAAGGGGTAGGCAGAGAAAGATTCAGCCTTCTTCTTCTAATCCTATTATCCCCTGTAGAGATGTAGGACTCAAATAATAGATTTCCACTCCTGCGATTGCGAAGATTTAGCCTACTCTTAGCAATTTAACAGAGTAAGATTTAAGATTTTTGGGCGGAAGGTAAGAGGGAAACCACTGCCCTACTTTTCCCTAAAAAAGTAGCATGGAGAATGCTACACCGATAAGAGCGTGGCTCGATGAAGATTTAAACACGATGAGAATATTATTCTTAGTAACAATGAACGAGAAACTCAAATTTATATGAAGTTATCAATTATAACTTTCAAAACAAAAAAAGAGAGGTAAGACTGAATATTAATTCCAATCAACAAGATATCCTTCGCACGCATGTATCGTCTACAGCTTCCTTGAAATAAACCCCGAACCACATTTGGGTTTTACGATACAACAACGTTGTGAGACCATTAATAATGGAGGTATGTATTTATGAGCGTGGTGATGTGTTAGCGTGATGAGACCGCCTGCCAGGATGACGACAGCGGCGAGGCGACGCGAAGACCAAGGCCGTGGTGCCAAGGTCGATGGAGTTGTTACTAGAAGGTATAGGTTTATACATTCATATCAGTGGTGTGCCATTCACGCCAGTATAGGCGCAATAGTTGTGTAATACCCGACTACGGAAAAAGTATGAAACAAGAAATGATTTCTCTAAAATTCATCCGATTGATGTTTAAGAGATAACCGTAGTCGTGTTAAACATATAACCATCCTTTTTTCTTGGCTGCGGTGCGGTAAAATAAGCTTTATTACCTCGCCTTTAGGCAGATAGGATTTGAGCGCAAGAAAAGAACAGTTTGAAAAGAAAGCAGACAGTGTCCTTACTATTAAAGAGTTTTTACAACGGGAACATTCCTACTTTGTGATTATTCCTGAGAACGTACATACGTACAAAACTTCAGATAAAAGTCCCTTTATGGAAGCTGCCATCCCTATGCAATTTATCTCTAGGATGAAACAAAACATAAGCTCACGACAATATCTTACTTGGGGTAGTCTGGGGTACATCCAGCGCAAGATGAAATAAGTACCCGCGCTTTACCGAGCTCTCTGTTAGACCAATGTGATAGGTATTGAGCCGTATCTACTTCTATAGTGGTCCAGCCAAATGTGTTAGTGAAAACTAATAACTCATTGGTGCAAGTCCAGAAGAAGAAGAAGAAGAAGTGAAGAAGAGGAGAAGTGGGTTGGAACCGGTGCTCCCCGTTTGAGAAGCAAGCCGGTGTATATTGGGATCACTTGAATTAATCTTTTGGCCACTTATGATTTTAGAATCTGAGACTAATCTACTTTTTTATTCAGAATTTTTTATTCAGTTATAACGCACATACATACCTAAATGAAAACATAATATTAATTCTCAAATACAGTAAACTCTTAGAAATTATTTAATTATATATTTAATTAATTTATTAGCAAGTAATAGAAACTTCCAGTAATAATATTTTCCACAATTTATTCTAAGAAGAGTACTTATTATAAATTCTATGCATGCCAATTATTTCTGTAAGTACTTATTCATAAAGAGACAATTAAATCGAAAAATATCTGACTCGGACGGGACTTGAACCCGCACCAACCAAGGCAACCAAGAGGGGACGAGCACACTTGTTTTAAAAGTAATTACATTATTTCTATTCTTAATAACTAAGTCTCACCTGAAATCGAGAAACAACATTCGAAGCAAATAATTTCACATTCAGAATCTATCTAGTTTTATAATATTATTATAACCTTTTAAAGAAAATTATTTTATAATTTTAAAGTAATAATTGATTAATAATTTATAAAATAATTTTCTTCACTCACAAAGAGAAAATTATTTTATAATTTGTGAGTTCCCTAAGCACGGATGTGTAAAAACGAAAATCATTACTTATATATTTTAATAGGTATTTTGCATGTGTTCTTTGGACGCCTATCAATTAATGCTCATTGATTTCATCTAAACAATATTTCAGTTATTGTACATAAACATGACAAAAACAGATTTTGGCAAGAGTCATATTGTTTGTAAAGGGTTTCCTCTGAAATGTTCATACAATGATTCACAAAAGGGGCAACGAACAAAAATTGCACCTAAAATAAGAGAGGAACGCGCGGCCGATGATCGATCGTCGATTGTTCGGTATTATTATCAAGCTCGATATATGGCGTTCAATCTGGTATAAACTGGAAAAATCATCTGATTGGAACGTGATTTCAAAACAAAAGCCCAATATTATTTTATCTGTCGTGTAAATGACGCAGCAGTTGCCAACTCATTAATAAGAGTTTTAAAGCCGAAGCACAGATCATATAATACTAACGGCCGAGGTGTAGTGTCATTGACATCGCGAACATTAGGAAGTGTTTTGATTTTCACTATACTGCTGCGTAAAGGTCACATTCCACGTGTTGTGAAACACATCTGTTGATTTTATTTTACTGACAATTAGCTGTTTAAGAGACACCTGCTGGGTTCGCGGCAGCCAAGAATTTGAACTCCATTGCCAGTTTCAGGGTTCGCTGAATGTTGTAATTTTCTCTCGAGTGTAGGCAACTAACACAGTTTATTACACAATTTAAGGTCCCAAGTAACCCTTCTAACAGTTTTATTGTAAAAGGTACATTTCTAATTTGCAGATTTGGGTCATGCTTGTTATTTGACTTTACTGGTTTACTCGTATTAAAGAATATTGGTAAGTAGTTACCTTTGGATTGTATGGTAAGTATTTAGGGTAGTTCATAATAGGTCCTTAGTGGATTTCTACTTTCTAATCTCTGTGATCCAGTAACCTTGGTTTAGTAATTTCACTGGATAAATAACTTTAGCCACTAAAATTACTTTACGGTCAGGCGTATCAAACAATTTTCTCGTTTTTGGCATGGAGTGGCACGTGTTCCACAGCACGACTTTTGTACTTATAATTGGACTTAGAATTATTATGGATTTTAGAGGTTGTATGTAGTTGAGAAAGGCAAGTTGTTCTGGAAATTGGTGGAGTGTTTACTAATACCGGGTTTGATGGCACGGCGCGGCGGCGGCGGCGGCCTTCCTCGAGGCCGCGCGTGACCTGGATTCGCCGCAAGCGTATGACTCATTGTTGTGGTGCGCCCGCGCGTATTGTGTTACAGGGGATGCTTGAATTATCATCTAGAAATAGTATTATAAAATATAAGCCAATTGGGTTAGTCCGCCGGCCATTCACCGAGCTTTTAGACCTAGACAGAAGACCTAGAAGTAAGTGTCAATAATACATACATAAACTCACGCCTATTTCCCACCGGGGTAAGCAGAGACTATAAAATTCCATTTGCTTCGATCCTGACACACTTCTCTTGCTTCCTCCACATTCATCAATCGCTTCATACACGCACGCCGGTTCAGAGTAGATCGTATTGAACCTTTTCCTTTTCTAAGTGTCAATAATCTGTTGAGTTAAAAGCAACTTTAAGCTATAATTCGTTATAACTGCAATAATAATATTCTCGAGAAAGTGGAAAGACTTATAGAAAGTGAGAATTTTATTCGTATTTTTTTATAATAAATATAAATCCGATAAAAAAAGTTACTGCTGTTGCTTATTTTCTTTTTAAATTGGAAAATATTTCCATTACCTATTACAGAATGAGTAAAAAACAATATTACTTACGTTAAAATTAGAAAATCCAGCCAGTAATAAATCAAATAATAATTATCAAATTGGACAGTAAGCGGTCGTAATTTTCATCGGAAGTCGTAATTAAAATCTTTCCGCGGTGGACTTTGGTTGGAAAATTTTATGTGACGTGGGTGTCGTGGTTTTTATATACCACTGTAGTTGACTTGTTCTTTATCGTACCTATGTAGGGCCTTAATTGCGGTAATAAAATGGCGACTGGATCGTAACCGAATTTCGAACGAACCTGGAACTTTTAAAAATTCGTGGTTGGACCGAAGCCGGAACGGAAACGAACCTCAGACGTAGAGTACTGTAAAAGTTATAAATGAGCTAGTGGTCTGGATCCGCTCAACCAAGAACGTAACATAACATAAAAAAATACAATATTGCACACACAGGAAATACAAAATTACAAACAAAAGAGAAATAGCTGAGTAGCAATCTCTACAATAACTAACAACAACACTATATTTAAAAAATGTAAGAGCCACGCTCTTGTCGGTGCAGCATTTTCCATGCTACTTTTTTAGGAAAAAATAGGGCAGTGGTTTCCCCTCTTGCCTTCCGCCCCGCAGTACTCTATCTGACGCAAGTGGGATGGCGCCTAGAGTAGTCTATTACAAAGCCATACTAGGAGTCCTGTCCTCCGCCTCTGAATAGTACTGACAGTTACTGCTGCTCTCTGTCAGGTTCCAGGTTACAGTCCCTGTGACTTGCCCCTTCCGTCCCGCATCGCCGTACCGATGGCTCCCATCTTCGCCTCTGCAACCGTTGAGGTCTTCACCCGTAAAAAATGTGCATTTTCATAAACAATGAACATCCAAATAAAGTTAAAAATGATGTCATGTTGTTGCTGTGTACTAGATTCCTAAAATATTTAGGTAACGACATTCAGATAGAGGTCATATCCACAAGACCCACTTTTGACATCATATTCAAAATAGGCTATAAAAGTAAGTGAGTAGTATAATATAAGTACAACATTAATGGCACTCGCAAAGGCGCTTTATTGTAGGGGAAGCATTTACGGCTTTGAACCCTATATTATTGTTATCTAGGTTAAAAGCATTTTCTAGCAAATGCCAAATTTGAAGATCACAGTCGTACTGTGTGTGAATGAGGACGTAGCATTGTACTGTAGGGCTGTCTAAAAATTTTCGTCAATGGAAATGCGGTGAACCTTTAAAGGACGCATCGGTCGCATATATCTAATTATATTATGTTCATAGTAGCATAGTTCAGGAGCAGAGAACGAAAAAGAGAGAAAATATAATATTTATCATTAGAGGACGCAATCCCAAATCCATTATTCAAATATTAAACCTACATAAATAAAAGAAACAAGAACTAATTCGATAAAAATCAATTAAATTCGTTTTATTTCATGTTTGGATATGATGTGGTATAGTCAGTAGTACCTCACTCGGCATGAGCCACGACGCTGATATGTGAGTTGCTGAATGACCCACGAACATCGGGTTCCATACAAATACTGGTTGTCCACAACATTAGCGCTTTTCTGGCCCGTAGGTTGCGATCTCTGCCAGCTCTGTACAGAAGGTTCATGTTCTCACAAATAAAATCTTGTTTATGTAAAAGTACTAAAGTGATATCTGATTAACGACCCTGGTCGTTTACACAACAATAATGTACAATATACAACACTATTAAAGTAATGTGTTGTTGTTGTTGTGTGTGTAGGTTGCGTAATGTGTTGTAGTGTGTTCAATGTAATCTCTGCACTGGCACTTATATGTCAGCATTGTCAGCCCTTATCTTTAAAAGTTAATATTATATCCAATGATAATAATTCGTGCTTCTATTAAGTACCCAACAATTCTGTTTGCTATAAACCTACAATTTTCCTCCAGAGTCTAAAATGTGGGTTAAGAAGTCTGGAATGTTTTGTAATAAGTAACAACGAATAGGTCCTGTTAAGCCCACAAGCCATCACATCTAAATAGAGATTTTTTGGTGCAATTCCATGCCTTATTTTAAAAGATGTTTTCTGGCTACAATAAAGTTACCTAAAAACCTCCTGTAACAGCAATAATGCTAATGGAATAGCAATATATTTGTACCTAACTAGTTAGTTCCGCCCATATACAACAGATGGCGCTTATCATTCAATACAGATGACCTTGAACGATCTAACGAAGTTCGCACAGCGCGACGGTACAACTTCTAATATAACACCATTGGATTGTCGATCCCTAGTAACACTTCAATCTTGTACGGTTACGAGCATTAATATGTATACACTTTGGTACCATGTCACATTAACTTTTTTGACAAATTAAACTGTAAGTCTCACTAAATGTCAAATATGTTAGTGCGACAGAGTCCTAAAGTGGCTAAGTACATTATATTGCTCATGACTGTACTTACCTTGTAGGTATATCTAAACGCAATTAGATGTTTACAGGCTGGCATAGCAACACGACCCGCCCAGGCAAAAAGCTCATAAAAACTTCCACCGCGGGCCGACGCACACGCGTAATTGGAATATACTCCGCAAACTTTCCTTCAAAGTTAAAGAATTCTAAGTAGCTCCTACTAATAAGGTTGCGACTTTATATTTTAGCCAGTCTATAGATAGAAGAAAATATTTGTAAAGAATGTTAGTATTAACATCTTGAGATAAATTAATTTAAAGGTAAAATACCATCACCATCTCTTAACCGATCTCCTGTCAAAGGTATCTTTATATTAGGTGGCCCTTAAAATCTTACTACCATACAATCTGGGGTAAGGTACCCATTTAGCGTTTTTCAGCACGCTAATCCACTTAGCCATATTTATTCCATATTTTCTGTATTTCTCATGAAAAATAACCATTTTACTTACTTACTTAGAGCCCTCTTTCACTAGGACACCATGGTTGCCCCACCAGCGGGATATTATCCAGGATTCGGTTGCAACAAATTGGTTGGGCAAGCAGGTCAGGTATCCTTTATAGGTAGTACAATATGTTTGTGCTCTACCTAGTTATAGTCTATCATATTGGAGAAGATATAATCCGTCAAACTTTTACGATTTACCGTATAAGTATCTGTAGCCATCCAATGCCTTATTAAAACAAATGCAGACAAAGGAATGTATGACTTTACGCGAGTACAAATGTATGGATCTCATTTATTCTCCATTCACCGACCACTTTAATGCAGTTCGTCTTACATTTCAGCACGAGTATGTTCGTATACGTGGAATTACGAGCATATGATTGAATTGCTTGTTTTCACATCGCGATCCGACCATTATTTGTGTGCAGTGATGATTATCGGTCGACTATCTTCAGTCACATTAAACTCTTTGTTAAGCCTCGTTTGCACTAGGGGACAAAATGTCGCGCGGTAATTTTCAACTGAGATACCAAACGACTTTAATAATAATAATAATAAAAAAGTTTATCACGGACTTACAAAAACACCCATTAGTATTACAAACTAAAATCTAGTATTAGTAACTAAGAAGTAATCGTGGCTGGTTGGACCCCCAATGGCGGCAGACTATATTTACCCTACTTTGCCCTACATCGCACAAAAACAATATTGAATACGAAGCTTAGAGCAAAATTTCAACTTCCTCCACTGACTAGTCAAATTCTAAAATTGATGATAATTTGGTGACTGAGATTGAGAAAGGAATGTTAAGTCGGTTTGGACACGTAGAACGGATGAAGGATAATAGGATTATGAAAGCAGTATATAAAACGAAGGTTGGTGGTAGGGCTGGCAGAGGAAAACCTATAAGGACGTACTAATTTGACCAAATTGGAGTTGTCCTTAGAAAAGATTCAGTACGATCTACTCTGAACCGGCGTGCGTGTATAAAACGATTGATGAACGTGGAGGAAGCAAGAGAAGTGTGTCAGGATCGAAGCAAATGGAATTCCATAATCTAAAGAAATTAGCGTGAATTTATTTATGTATGTATGTGTGATACTTTAGAGAAAACCTTAACTTCATTAAAAAGTAGATTGTATACTTCTGCTAATGATGATCCATTTGTAACATATAGCATTTAGAACGTCTCCTTTTTCAGCTTTCATAATGTTTTTAAACATGTATTTCCGTCCTGTTGTTAGGCGCTGCACGCATGGAGGTCTATAAAAAATAAACATTTTCAAAAATAACTATCGCGACTGTCTACATTCTATTCTCGTCTGTCGCCAGTTGTCTACTAAATTACCACGTTTTCACACAATCCGCTGGAATTATTCTACTGACTAATTTATCGATATTAGATATTTTAGTTGATATGTATGTAGGCAGGTCTATTTTGTGAAATCCTAGGGGATAGGATGCCAAACAGGTTGCTACGCTTACGCCTACGATGTCCACGTTTTCCTGTTCTAGTAGGACAATGATACATATAGGCTATATATAGGATATAATATGTATAGGCTAGATAACAACCCAGACATAACGTACATTTTATAATGGGTATTTTATTAATTATGGCGTCATAAATAAACATCTATTGTCATCGTAAATAAGTCAATATGTAAATAAAAATGGGATTGATTTTTGATCCTCTTAAACTGGCTTTAATTCTGATTTTTTTTTTTACCTTTGACCAAAAATGTTGTTCAACTAGGCTTGTAGCCCAACAATGAAGAGGATCTCCACGGGGTTGTCCTTTAAATGATGGACATAATAAATAAATAAATAAATAATATGGGCGAATATCTGATCACCTGATACCATATGGTATAATTACATCAATCTCAATACAGCAGTGAACAGCGAAGGATTGGATTGGAACTGCCTGCCGTCATGTGTTTTTCCAACTCCTTATAATCTGGGAGTCTTCAAGGCTAGAGTGAATAGGCATTTGCTAGGTAAGCGTGATCCATCCTAGATCGCATCGTCACTTACCATCAGGTGAGATTGCGGGCAAACGAGAGCTTATTATTTTTTTTAAATCTTAGAATTTCTTGTCACCTGAGTAATTGCTCTCCAATTCCAATTAAGTCTGCGTTTGGTCTCTACAACAACCGGCTTTGAACTTTTCGTTTCTATAGTAACCAGTTTTGAACTGTTAGGACCTGGCTTGATCCTGTCCACCCCATTAGACCAAGAGCTTAATATTTTGTGTATCTACGCATGTTTGAAAAATATTATTATGTTGAATTCAAATTTTGAGAATAGAAAGTTTGCAAGAGTACCAAAAATAGTCTATTAAATTAATTCTTCGAAAAGTAATAAAGTTTTTAGCATATTGTATAACGTTTACATAAAATCTGAATAATATTAAAGATATAAGTTTATTCACAGAATTGTAACCTCTGAATGGGTTCTATTAATAAAAAACTTACGTTTAAGTAATTTATGCCAGAAGTACTTACTTACCTACTTAGATTTTTACCTACAGTCCTTAAGAATGAAATCGTATTCGAAGGTGAGTATAGCGATTATCTTTCAGTGTGATACCCTATGAGCACTGAAGGCGAATCACTGAGGTGAATATATCGGTATATATATATCGGTACTGAAGTGTTAAATAATATCATTACCAGATATTTCATATGTAACATAATGCTGTTACTGTTTTCGTATAATATTCTTTAACTATTTATCTACTTAGATAAAGTTATGCCCACAATCCAATCCCTATAAATATTTACTTTTCTTCATGCTTTATTCCATCGGTATAATTATAGTTGGTACCAAACCAGGTAAATTACACGGAAAGTGTAGTTTAATTTCATCTTTTGATAGATACAATATAAATATACTTTATTGCACACTATATACAAAACAAGTTTTTCACTCATGGACGAAATATACAGTACAATCTGGAGGCCTTATTGCAGCAATTACAGTTAGTTATTATTATTAATCTAGATGTTTGCGATACTTTGAAAGAGATTAAATAAAACTCTCTTTTGGCGAAATGTCAGACACATTAACGACAAAAAATCTAGACTTTATAAATTATTGACAAAATCTAGTATTTAAATAGAAGCGTGGAAAGTTGGTAGAAGTCACTAGGTCTAATGACGGCACAATGACTCCGCAGACAGACAACTTAAATTTACTACTAGCCTACTTTATTCGCGACGATCGCACAAGACAAATAGCATCTAAGTTGGATCTGTCATCTGCGTCATTTCCATAAAATATTCCGTGTGGTATGGCTTTAATGGACTATAAAGGAATCGGGCTGGAAGCGGTGACAGGAGCCGCGGATATTCAGGTGAGGTGGTTGACCGCTCTTCGCGACGCGCAACAAATTAGGATGCGATTAACTTGTCACGGCGGAATCCAGTGAATGACCCGCCCGAGACGCCGCACTCCAAGTTATTTGTGCTTATTTCAGCCAAGCTGCTTGAAAATAAACAAATCATTTCCTTTATTAGTGTGCTGTAACATAAAGCGAATTGAACGTCCACATTTCTGAATACAATTAGCATTTCTTTTATGCGAATTCAACCGTTAAATTGTGACAAACTTGTTTGGCTCCAAAACGCATTAAGGCGCGACTGTATTAGGTATTTATGTTCGTTTAATTACGTCTGCGATGACGATCCATGTTTTTGAATGTCCGCTGGCGCCACTGAAAACTTTGAAAAATTCCAGGAAATGAGTTTTGGTGAATACTCCGGCACTCTGGCATCGACAATGGCGTCGAACTCTTAGTCACCGTCAAAAACATTTCTAGTCACATTACTCAAGCAAGGAGTAATCGTTCATTTGATACGTGATGAACGACAGACGTTGTACGTATGTCATTGAAAACTCACCACATACCTGGAAGAATCATTTTTCATTGCGACTTGTGTCCGCAGTCCGTATGATTCACGGCGCCCAAACTCGTGGGCGAAAAATCCGTTTAATTTTATCAAGACTTTTTACGTAATAAAAGAATGCTAAGATTAAACATTACAATTTGACCGTTTTAACAGGTTGATTCTTTAAATGTTTTCCATTTTTTACACTGTATTTATTTGAATTCGGCGATATGTTGTTCTAATTTAGTGCAGTGCTATGGACTAGGTATCTACTAGTAACAGCATGATGCAATTGCAATCATTATTCAGATGATGTAATAGAGCGTCAATTTTAATCAAAAACATGTTTAACATAATTTACGGAAACTTCATAACGATTATCATCAATAATATCTTGTTTGGATATGTCCCAAGTCCGGGGCGCCTGTTTACACGATTGCTTGTCGCATTTTTCCGAAACAGTGTCACTTGAATTCCGTGAGTATTTCCTTTCTATAATTACCTAGTCTCATAATAAATTTACACTATTTCGCACCAAACTTTCGTCACTCTTTTCATTAACATATTCCGATGAAGTCATATATCCGCAATATCAAAGTGAAACAAGCGACAAAGCACCATGTTTACACATAATATTTGTGAGTTACTTCCCATTTGTGTCACGTCAGGAGATATTTTAATACAAATGTACACAATTGAAACGAAATATATCAAAGCAGCTTGTATTGTCATATCCGTTCAGTGACGGAAAGCTAACCAATTAGCATAGTTTGTAAACCATTAATTTCCAACGAATTTTTCGTCAACAGCTAAAAATAATATTGGTATAGCGATGAAAGTCGAAGGGCGAGCATGAATAACTTCCTCCATCCTGAGATCAGGACGGGACAAAGGCATTATGCGTAAACAAAACTGATCATGTTTATGCCAATTTTAGTCTAAATAGTAGTAAATTTCTCAAGAGCCGCGAGGGTTTATCATATCGCATGGTGGATATTGCCTTCACAAACAAGCAAAGCAGCGCGATAATTAAGGGCTAATTTATTACATAAAGGCTTATAAATTTACTTTTACTTCGTTAAACACAATTTATATTTAGCCTAATTTATTGTTGGAACAAAGGGGTTTATTATTTACAAAGAATTCTGAATGGAAATCCGTACAAACAGGATTATCTGTCACCGTTATTAGCAGTCATACACAGGTTTCTACTGGAAAGTATAAAGTATTTTCTGTAGAAAGAATTACAGCATTAATGAAAATCCGTCTAGGATTACCATTTCCACTGAACTGAAAAGAAAGTCCAAATAGTAGAGGAGTCCAAGCAGTGCTGATTCCAGTACGGTCATGAGCATAAATATGTATACACTTTGGTACCATGTCACATTAACATTTTTGACAAATTGAACGGTAAGTCTCACTAAATGTCAAATATGTTAGTGCGACAGAGTCCTAAAGTGGGTACATTATATTGCTCATGACTGTACACAACATCTAATTTAATTTTAAGTTATACCTATCATTACGAGTATATCCGCCGAAAAGGAAAGGGACGAGTTATCGACACGCATAAAATTTATGGAGCACACGTCAATTTTAGGATAAAATTTAAACAATGCTCTCTAAATTTTACATTGGCCAGAGCACCCGCCAAACAGGTCGCATATTAGCGAGATGTAAATTAATAGCTGACAATCATCCGTCCCTTTTTTTTTTCAGTGGAAAAATGACAGGTGTAACTTAAATTAAAATTAAGAGGTGTCTGAGGAATCAGCGCAATTATTCTGGGAAGTCTAGATTGAAGACCAATTTGAAATCGGTTTTCCTTTACCCAAGTATCAACTGTAAACTTAAACCACCCTACCCCCCACCATCACCCTAGACCACATAGTCACTTAACATCAGGTGAGATTGTGGTCAAACGCGAGCCTATTATATTAAACAAAAAAAAAAACATTATTTTATACAAGATGTATACAGAAATTCAGTTGTTTTATCTATAACAGCGATCATCCAACGTCGCAAGTGGTTTCTAAAAATAAATTTGTTGAGAGGCTTCGTCGACAAGAGCTTACTTGACTTTATATAATTCAGATTTGGTTGAGCAAGGATTTTTGAATATTCTCAGTTAGGGGTAAACAAAGTATATACAGCTACTCCTCACCAACTGTGTATAAGTCCCATGTAATAGGATGCGAGCCTATTACCAATTTATATTAAATTATAAAGTAATTAAGCATAAAAGTGAGATTGCTGATTGACCTTCCAACCAAGAAGATGTGATAAAACTTTCACTACAGACAGATATGATGATATCATTATAATGTAGCCGCGACTTCATAATATTTGGTGCACACTTGTTTCAGACATGTCGAATTAGTACTATATGATGTGTGTACTATATGATGTGTGTAGTAGTAGTATTAGTAGTCGTTACATGAGCTATGTCAGTTATTATGTTGCCTCTTTAAAATTTTCTTCGGTTTCTCATTTTTGCAATACTTACCTACTTACTAGTATTATATTTGGTAAAACGAAAACGAAATAAATAACAAAATACATAAACTTATGTTTACTTTTGTGTACTTATGTGAGCTTATACTCACAACTACATCCCAATCGGGGTAATCAGAAGTAAATCCATCGCAAGATGAACTAAGTACCCACAACTCACCGAATGTTTTGTTAGGCCAAAGTAATACGAGAGGTGAGCTGTATCGCGTGAAAACTGAACTTTATATTAACAGCCTCCGTGGTCTAGTGGTTAGAGCGTTAGGCTCACGATCTGGAGGTCCGGGTTCGATTCCCGATGGGGATATTGTCGAAATCACTTTGTGAGACTGTCCTTTGTTTGGTAAGGACTTTTCAGGCGTGAATCACCTGATTGTCCGAAAAAGTAAGATGATTCCGTGCTTCGGAGGGCACGTTAAGCCGTTGGTCCCGGCTATTAGCCGTAAAAACACCTCCACCAACCCACAGTGGAGCAGCGTGGTGGAGTATGCTCCATACCCCCTCCGGTTGATTGAGGGGAGGCCTGTGCCCAGCAGTGGGACGTATATAGGCAGTTTATGTTATGGTGCAAGTCCGGGGTTCGAACCGGCGCTGCCTGATGGAGAAGCAAGCTGGGACAAACCAAATAAGCGTACAAAAATAACACATACTACTTAAACCAACGAAACAAAGCATTTATCGGGGCGCTACACGAGAAGACGGGTCGTATTCCCCCACTTATGTAGTTACATTACTCTGTGACGCTGAGAGTAAAGCTGGCTAACATATTGCGTTACCTACCCGCACGAGCCTTTACGTAATTGCTTGTAACTACTTCATTGCTCTCCCTTGGAAGTTTCCTATATTTACCTACCTCTCGCATCTTGGACACGGAATTGACTTGGTGCCTAGTAACCTAACCTACCACGTGCTACAAAGGGATTTGTTACCTACACTGTCCGTGATATTTAGTGCCTACTTAAATAGTACAGTCATGAGCAATATAATGTACCCACTTTAGGACTCTGTCGCACTAACATATTTGACATTTAGTGAGACTTACAGTTCAATTTATCAAAAAAGTTAATGTGACATGGTACCAAAGTGTATACATGCTCGTGACCGTACGTGGGTACGGTAACGCGCAGATCAATTTGCACGCTGATCACCTGTATGTCCGAAAGTAAGATGATCCGTGCTTCGGAAGGCACGATAAGCCGTTGGTCATGGTTACTAGTTACTAATGGAGGTACGTAGTCGTTACATGAGTCACGTCAGGGGCCTTTGGCGGCTCAGTAATAACCCTGACACCAGGGTTGATGAGGTTGATAATCTACCTCACAACCCACACAAGAGAAGAAGAAGACGGGTTCAAGCCCCGTCTCTAAACCACTGCCTTCGACTTTAATTCGAGTTTGAATTCATGTTTGAATTACAGATTATTGATATCACCTGGTTTCCAGGATTTATGCTCGGTAAATGACAATAGACTCGTTCTTTATTACATGGGACAAAACTGGCGTATACTATCTACTTTTTCAGGGATAGATATTAAAAGCCGTGGTAGCCCAGTTGGTAGAACGCTTACTTCTCACTTTGGGGTCGCAGGTTCAAATCCAGCACAGGCCTAAACCAATGATTTTATCGAATTTGTTTTCGAATTCATGTTTGGATCATAAATGATTATCACGTGCTCAGCGGTGAAGGGAAACAAAGTGAGGTAATCCAAATTCCCGAGAAATACATTTTCGGAGGTATGTCCTAACCTGTATTGGGCTTGTTTTCCCTTCGCGGGTTGGAAGGTCAGACAGGCAGTCGTTTCTGCAAAAAACTGGACCTGTCAAATCTTCAGGTTAGTAAGCGGACCCTGTAAAAAACGGAATAATGCTAGGGGGATGATGAGGCGTGATGCCTTGTGGGTACAGTAACGTTTGATACTTGGTTTGTCAATTAGAACGTTTGGTAACTTGTGTTTATGTAAATACAAACAAAACAAAAAGCTTACGCACGCACGTTTGACTTCTAACAAGAACTGAAATAAACATGTTTGGAATCGACTCTTTATACCGTACGTCTATGATCAGCCTACACTTTCGTAGAACTGTCGTTTTACCGCATGATGTCATGTGATGCCTCATTAGTGGTGCTGTGTACCCTCGGGGAACATAACATCCTTGCCTTGGCACGTCATTGTATTAAAGACGATGCAAATATTAGGAGGAAGGCAAAAGCTGTGAGAGCCAGTGTACTTTCTCACTGGTTTATGCGATGTTTGTAGGGCCTAATAGCCTACATATAGGCTATTGCCTACACGAATTTACATTGCAGTACTCGATAGATCAGTCAGTCAGTCAGAATTTATTTATCCATCGTAAAAACCGCAACTTTTGCAGACCATCAAAAAGAGAAAAGTTGCATATTTAGGGAATGTACTAAGACACGAAAAGTACGAGCTGCTCATAACGATAGGAAAAGTCGCAGGAAAAAGAAAAGTGGGTCGGAGGAGGAAGTCCTGTTTGCGTAATATCAGGGAGTGGACCGGGATCACGAGTGCGATCGAACTGTTCCGCCTCGCGGGAGATAAGGATAAATTTTCAGACCTGATGACCAACCTCCACTAGTTGGAGAGGCACCGGAAGAAGAAGAATCGTAAAAACTGTTCATCTAGTTTAATGGGTCGTTCTTCTTTTTTATCGACAATGATCTGGGAAGTCATTTTGACCCCCGTCTAATAAAGCGATAAGTATTGCAATTTAACATTTGCGCATATAAAAGTAAGCGCGCAATGTAAACAACTGTCAAATAGCAATATTGCTTTCTTGTGGCCATTTTAATCCCCCTGTCCTTCGTTCTGATAAGTTATGCGTTTTAGAATTTTATTTAATCTTTCCATTGTTCGAAAATATAGTCAATCTTATTATACTCAAAAATACTAGCAAATTACTAATCGGTTCCTCGATTAGTGGTTAACGTAGCTTGATTGTTTTTCACAAAATTCTGTGACAGACTGGTAATTCGAAATGCTGTCTCCGATGAAAAGGGCCACTCCGTCACAATATTTTTTGGAATGCCCCTTCAAAGAAATGTATGTTACCAAGATAAAGAGAAACACTAAATAGGCCTCTACACACACATCGTTATTATAATTGTGATGTATGCCTTAAAGAAGGTAGTTTTGTTACCATAATATATTTTTTATATTTTTGTAGGTATGTCAATAACCTTTCTCTTTCGAAATACAAATTATTAAGAACGGACGTGTTTTAGTGTTTCCCCGAGTTAACCCCGAATTCGTAGTCTCCTACGGGATTCTTCAGTGGCGACGAGGATTTAGTGCTCACGAGTGTTGTTTTTGTGATAAAGGTTAAATTATTTTGTGGAATATGTCAATTGGCAAATTAGAAACGTTTGACCTTGGCAAGGACAGTTGGGACTCATACATTGATCGTTTGGAGCAGTATTTTGTGGTCAACGATGTTAAGGAGGCGTTGAAAGTAGCAACCTTGATTACAGTTATTGGCAGTGAAGCTTATGAGCTACTGGTGAATCTGTGCACCCCAGCTAAACCATCGAGCAAGACTTACAGTGACCTTGTGTCAATAATGAAAGGTCATATACAACCCAAGCCCAGTATTTTAGCACAACGTTATATTTTTCGGCAACGTTCACAACGAAGGGACGAAAGTATTGCGGAGTACGTGGCAGAGTTAAAGAAATTAACTAAACACTGTGGATTTACATCGCAGAATTTATCAGAAAACTTACGCGATCAGTTCGTATGCGGCTTATCAAATGATAGCATCAGACAGCGGCTGTTCACAGAGGAGGACATCGGGTTCGAAAGAGCATATAAATTAGCTATCAGCATGGAAGCCGCCGAGGCGAATGCAGCAATCGTAGAAAATCGTACAAAGAGATGCGAACAATTTACCCCGCCAAACGAGTCAGCTGTGCATAAGGTGTTATCAGTGAAAGATAACGGGCGGCGCGGGGAGTCGCAGCGCAGCAGAGGCGGGAGCGGCGGCGCGGCCAGCTATAATGGCCGGCCGAGCGGTCGCATAGTGCGCGGCGCGAACCCGGCAGCGATCGGCGCTGGAGTAAACAACAACAATAGAAACCGAGCTGGTAGTTTAACGTGGCCAACAGGCAACCGCGAAGCAAATGTCATGATGAGAGGCCAGGGCACTTGTGAAGCGTGTGGAGGACGACATAATTCCAGTTCATGTCAGTTTACTGATTATGTTTGTCGTGTATGCAATCGACGCGGTCATTTAAAGCGGGTGTGTCCTAACTTCCGAGCCAAGACCACACTATATAATATGATGGAGGAGGTTTTGAAGGACGACTCAGACGGAGGGAGCGACGAGGTAAATATTTTTTGTCTAGGCATTGTTAAAATGAAGAGTTTGGCGCGAAGTGTGATGTGGTGGCCGGGCATCGACGCAGACATCGAAGCAGCGTGTCGCGAGTGCGCCGTGTGCGTCGCTGAGAGCCCCGCACCCCCGCGCGCCCCGCCGCAGCCCTGGCCACATGTCGCAGAGCCTTGGTCTAGGTTGCACCTAGATTTCCTAGGTCCAATAATGGGGAAAACCTTTCTCATCATCATAGATTCGTCTACAAAATGGTTAGAAGCATTTCACATGGCCAAGACAACAGCCGGCGCAGTAATTAAAGTTTTGAGAGAGACATTTGCCCGTTTTGGTTTGCCTAGGGAAATTGTTACAGACAATGGCCCTCCTTTTACCAGTCAGGAGTATGCGAATTTTATGACTAACAATGGAATTAGAATAGCTCATTCGGCGGCCTATCATCCGTCTTCAAATGGAGCAGCGGAGGGCGCAGTCAAGTTATGCAAGCGGGCAATTAAGAAGGCAAATAGGGATCAATGTGACGTAGATGTGGCCTTACAGACTTACCTAATGGCGTATAGAAATGTGGAGCATAGCACCACCGGCACCTCACCAGCTATGTTGTTACAGCGTAGACAGTTACGTACACGTTTAGATTTATTGAGAGGTACAAGGCAAGTAGAGGATAGGGTGCGGGAAGTACAGGAAAGACAGGTGTCTCAAGCTGGGGGTGTCAGTAGGAATTTCAAAGAAGGGGATAAAGTGCATGTTCGAAATTTCACAGGAGGTGAGAAATGGGTTAGTGGTAGCATCAAACAAAAATTAGGGACACGTAATTACTTGGTTAACAGAGAGAATGGTCCACCGGTAGCGAAACATATTGATCAGTTAAAACGGAGATCGCCCCATACATGGTCATCTTTCTCAGAATCTGTTTCGGAGAGTGAGTCAGCCGAGACGCTAGACGGGGACATTGAGAACCCGGGCGATAGTCGAGTGCAGGCTCCTTCGACGAGCGATGGCGGCCAATCCTCCAACCCGACCGTCCCGCTCGCTGCCGCTCGGCGTCCTGGTCTTAGACCTAGAGATATGCTCCGATCCGTTACGAGATACGGTTTCGAAATCGATTGATAAATTTGTTATTATAAATATAATTAATCTAGGTTTACTAAGTTAAGTTTAAAACTGTATAAAACAATTTATTCCTTTATTAGACGATTGTCAGGTTGTAAGATTAAGCTTACTATTATTATATTCAACTTTTGCACAGTGTTGTTAGTTAAGGGTGAGGGTGTGATGTATGCCTTAAAGAAGGTAGTTTTGTTACCATAATATATTTTTTATATTTTTGTAGGTATGTCAATAACCTTTCTCTTTCGAAATACAAATTATTAAGAACGGACGTGTTTTAGTGTTTCCCCGAGTTAACCCCGAATTCGTAGTCTCCTACGGGATTCTTCAATAATGATTTAAAATATTTATTGTCGTTATAATTTTAAAGATGTTAAATCCGATATTTCGAGAAAATGTATCTTTATTGACGATAAAAAAGAAGAACGACCCTTACACAAAGTTATTCATAAACTAATCGAAATTTCTAGTTTAGTTCGAAATGTGATCGTCCTTAGTCACCCTTGACCGTGAAAGTTTGAGTTGCACTTGATAGTACTCTAGTTGGCGTTTGATCTTAACTTGCCATTCGAGGAATGTGCTTCAAACTCTTAGTCGATAAAAAGATGACGCGGACAGATATACGAAGAACTGTGATTCTAGTAAGTACCAATTTTATTCTCTTTACATACATAACTCACGCCTATTTCTCACCTTTTTTTTTGACGTTACTTATTGTAGATTTGCCGCAGATGGCATTAACTACTCGGCTGGACAAATGGGGAGCACTGAAGGCTCTCTATTTCTCACCGGTCTATCTGCTTACATACTATTGAATTTCACTTCTCTTACTTTCTCCACATTCATCAATCGTTTTATATACGCACACCGGTTCAGAGTAAATCGTACTAAACTTTTTCTGAGGACATCTTCAATTTGGCCAATGTATGATTGTTTATTCTACTTAGACCTGGTCAAAAGTACTCTGAGCAGGCATGAAGACTTTGATGAGAGTGGAAGAAGTGTGGCGTAGTAAGTGGAATTCCGGGGTCTCTACTCCCTACCCCAACGAAAAATGGTTGTCAAACATACAAGCTGTCTATAAATTACGACATATATTATTATTATTAGCCTGTGTGATACTACTGCTGGGCAAAGGCCTTCCCCATGTCTTTCCAAGTATCCCGGTTCTGTGCGAGCTCTATCCAGTCTTAAGTCCAGTCGTAGTAAACTACGACATATATGTTTTAAAAATTTTGACAAAGTAAAAATAATGGGAAAATAGAAGCGAAGTCTTACTATTTACTAAGTCTATTGGAAAGGAAATTCCCGGTAGTTCAACTAGTAAGACTACTGGAAATAGCGGGACAGAAGATTATTCTTCTTCTGTCGTGTGGGTTTTGAGGTGGATTACCAACCCCATCAACCCTGGTGTCAGGATTACTATTGAGCCGCCAAAGGCCCCCGAGGTGGCTCATGTAACGACTACTAACTTACATGAGTATGAGTAATAGTAGAAGGCTATGATGAATGTTTTTTGCTGTGTAAGTTATTTATTATCCTAACATTATGAAATCTTATCTTAGATAATTGTTAAATACCTACATATGTTATCGCTCCTGATAAGTTTTCGACAAAAAACCCAATAGAGTGTTATGTGCGTCCATAACTTTGTGTTTTTATATTTAGCTGATGATGCACTATAATAAATAAATAAGTTGTCACTTTATATAAACCATCCATCTGGTGATTACGATATTTCTGATACGTAATTGTTTTTCTCAACAACCTTACCTCGTGGACTGGCATTGCAATAGTTCATAATAACATTCATAGTACTACTCCGGCTTCGGTTTGATTAATTAAACATTCTTACATACAAACCACTTTATTTGAATTTATTTCAATTACATAACAGTGTTCGATACCAATCTAGTGCTAGTTGCATAATTTGATTTACTTATGAGATTGAATAAGTACAGGGTGTTAGTGACATCGTAACGAAAACTTTGAGTGATGATTGAGACCATGATTCTGAGATGATATCAAGTGGAATTTTCCGTCGCAATAGTATGGAACAGAAAATAACTTAAAAAAAAAACAATTTTTTTTATGAATTTTCCGACTGAAAATTCCACTTGATATCAACTCAGAATCATGGTCTGAATCATCCCCTTCAGTATTCGTTACGGTGTCACTAACAGCCATACCTACTTGTATGGCTACAGTATGCACTTGTGTGGGGTGTAAGTGACATCGTAACGAATACTGAAGGGGATCATTCAGCTGATTATTCTGAGTTAATATCAAGTGGAATTTTTGATCGCTAAAGTATACAATTGAAAATAATTTAAAAAAAAAAACTAAAAAAAATCATGAATTTTGCGACAGAAAATTCCACTTGACATCAACTCAGAATCTTGGTCTGAATCATTCCCCTCAGTATTTGTTACGATGTCACTAACACCCTGTATATTTATGTGAATTCAAGTATCGCAAGAATCACTTGTATGCAGTTCATAATATTTATATTTTTTTTTCTCTAGCCTATCGTCTCCCACTGCAGAGCAAATGTCTCCCCTCTCCTTTTCCACAATTCTTTATCCAGGCAGATGTGAGAAAAAAAAATACCTAATATTATTTTTATACAGCCTCTGTTGTTTAGTGGTAAGAGCGTTAGGCTCACGATCTGGAGGTCCGGGTTCGATTCCCGATGGGGACATTGTCGAAATCACTTTGTGAGACTGTCCTTTGTTTGGTAAGGACTTTACAGGCTTGAATCACCTGATTGTACGAAAAAGTAAGTTGATTCCGTGCTTCGGAGGGCACGTTAAGCCGTTGGTCCCGGCTATTAGCCGTAAAAACACCTCCACCAACCCGTAGTGGATCGGGGATCTATTATTTTTTTTAATAAGTACCCCCAAGTCTGTCGGATGCCTAACGACCTGTAGGATAAGATCACCACAGATTGGTCTCCAAGTAGAGACAGACGCAGGCGTGGCAGACCGAGGCGGAGATGGCGTGACGACTTGGATGCTTTCCCGGAAGGCTGGCCGGAGGAAGCACTGGAGAGAGCCTCCAGGAAGAAATGGAGGGAGGCTTTTGCCCAGCAGTTGGACACTTTAGGCTAGATAAGATAAGACAAGTACCCCCAAATATACTCTGTTGACAAATTACCATAGCATTCTAAGATTCCCCATTTTATCATTTATGGGGTAGAAAATAATGTAAGTAACATTATGCTCGTGGTCGTGGTAAAAGGCAACCGAATGCAATCTGCTCGTGCCTATTAATCTGTACTCTCGTCAAGTAACAACATTATTTTTTCATTACCCTACTTAGCACAAATTGTAGATAAACAAGGCCGAAATGTCTATTTTCTTTTAATTACACAAGTTAGGATATATTACTTTAGCCCAAATAGCGGGATGTAGAACGCAATATATCTGCCCGACGTAACACGCGATGGATTCGACACCGTTCCTGTAATAAGCGACCTATCTCACAACGCGACTCGATATCTTATTAATCTGAGATACCTAGGGCCTAGGGTAAGATTACCGAATAAAGGTGGGCGAATATACGCTAATAAGTACTCATAATTTTGGTGGCACGTGCTTTGCATGTATTTATAAATTAAATTAAGCCAACAAACCTGTGTTACGAAATTATTTGTAGGTAGGTATTTCGATTAAATCATTATTTCATGCTTCCTTAAATAATTTGACGTTTCGTACAACTAAAATATACGTATCTAAGTTTTCACCTACTTGTATTCAAATCGTCAATTGTTTCGAATCACGAATTGCGTCGGGCTGTGTGGAGAGTCACTAATGGATGGGCGGCGATAGATTGCGTCTCTCGGGACGTAATAACGTCATCGAGTCCCGGAGACTGGAGTCCAGATTTACGGCCACGGAACCAGGACAAGTCACGGCTAGCCAATAAAACTTGTTTATTACGCGCCGTGAAGTGGTCACTCAATCAAGTTAGATTATTAGCCCGATTTAGGTGCAAATTTTCTCTAAATTTCAAAATATAGGTAAAAGTCTTGTGAATCATTTAAGTTTTACATCTTATAATGAGAGATTATCCATGTTACGTTCCTCAAAAACAATATAGATGGCGCTGTACATAGTTTTCTTCGTTTAACTCTATAGTTTCATAGATAACAGACATATGCATCTTTAATCTTTGTTTCTGAGTACAATAAAAAAAATAGTTTATTTCTTAACCTGTTACACTTTAACAAATACTTTGGTAAAAGGATTTAAGTAAAAAATATACCTGTAGTAGGACTATCCGCTCTTCCAACAGACATTATTTAAGACCAGGTTTGACAAAATGAAAAATAGGAAAAAAATAAAAAAGTATAAATGATGACCCTTTTTATTACACCCAGGCACAATTACATCTTCCACCCGTTATGATTTTGATCAAAAGAATGAGAAGCAATATATGTAACAACATAATTCTATTCATACAAAATGGATCCAAATATCGACGAACAATTATTGTTATACAGGGTGTTAGTAACATCGTAACGAAAACTTTGAGGGGCGATTGAGGCCATGATTCTGAGATGATATCAAGTGGAATTTTCCGTCGCAAAAGTATGGAATTGAAAATAATTAAAAAAAACACACAAAAAAAATCAGGAATATTCAGACTGAAAATTGAACTTGATATCAACTCAGAATCATGGTCTGAACCATCCCCCTCAGTATTCGTTACGGTGTCACTAACACCCATACCTACTTGTATGGCTACCGTATGTACTTGTGTGGGGTGTAAGTGACATCGTAACGAATACTGAGGGGGATGATTCAGCTGATTATTCTGAGTTAATATCAAGTGGAATTTTTCATCGCAAAAGTATAGAATTGAAAATAATTTAAAAAAAAACTAAAAAAAAAACATGAATTTTGCGACGAAAAATTCCACTTGATATTAACTCAGAATCATGGCCTGAATCATCCCCCTGAGTATTCGTTACGATGTCACTAACACCCTGTATATTATAAGTTTGGGCCATTTAATTTTATTTTTGAACAATTATGTACCCGAGTAATGAGAAAATAGCGACAGCGCCATCTATAATATTTTTCGGGAACGTTGCCTGGAAAGTCCCTCATTCCGCATGGATACAAGATTGCCCTTATGTCTACTCAGAGAAATGCAGACAATAACAGTAAAAACGGCATGGGAATTTTTTAAATTATGAAATCAAATCAAAATCAAATCAAATATACTTTATTGCACAGAACTAAAATTTCAACAATCAGACATAACACATGAATACAGTACAATTATCCCGAATATACTTAAGTGATTTCCTTTTATAGTACTTTAAAAATATCATCAGTATGAAATGCAGATAAATTATTTAAATTCCTTCTCCTTATAGAACGAACGAGTGGCTAAGTAAATAGTATACTCGTATAAGATCAAACTGTCTGAAATTAAGTTGTTGACATTTTAGTTGCTGACATTTTGCAATGTTAATTTACATACAAAAGAGATGTTACTGAATAATAAATATGTTTCGAGACTAAAACAATGATGTGTCACAATCACAGTGTTGTAGCAACATGGCGTAGCACTATGCTACGTAGCTTCTGCTAAGGAGGCTCTTCGTGCTACGGGTTACAAATTCGTTGCCTACGCGGAACGTGTAACAGAATATCAAGGTTAAAAACACCACATCGAAGCCTTGCCTCGCCTTGTGAATTTTGTGGCCTTTTTAACCCCCCAGAAGTCACAAAGCTGTATATTAAATTTCAAACTAAGTTTTTTCCGGAATAATCCGGAACTTCCTTGTTTTAAAGCAAAATAAAAATACAACTTGGATATGAATATAAAAACTTTGCAGTCTTTTTAGGATTTTGTGTTTTAAATTAAATTTATACTGATGTAAAAAAATGGTTTTTCATACACAAAACTTTCATAGACTTGGAAGAAAAAGAGAATGAAATGTTTTTTTTTATTCCGCTTATTTGTATGACAGAAACGCTTTACTTTCTCTCCCTTTTTCATACAGAATGAAGGCACTTTCCGGGTAGGTGTAGTATAATATTGATTTATATGACACTACTTAATATTTATTTGACACTACTTAATAGATTTCGTTTTAAATTCTCGATAGTGGGAGAGGCGATGACGTGTTTAAATAAATCCTCAGAAGTAGGTATATTGCATTTGTCGTGAATGATATAGATAGCCTGTTCCGAATGCGCGTGACTTGCAGAGTAGCGTCACGGGTTCAAGTCCCTGCGGGCTGAGCACCGTAAGCACGCGACTCTTTCTCGCCGCGACAGAGATCGCCTGTCTCTTTCTGTGCAGTACTGTGAGAGAGTGACGGGTGACGCATGTCGATGCGAGAAAGAGTTGCGCTCTTACGGTGCTAAGCCCGCTGATCGGGCTCTTTAGAACTTTTTAAAACGAACGAACTGAATACGATTTTATACGTTTCAATTCTTGTTTAGATTATAGATTGATATCACATTTTGCAAAATTTGCACCCGGTTAATAACATTAGGCTCGCTTCCTATTAAATGAGACTTACAGAGGCTAGGAGTGCGTGTATACTATACACCTCTGCCTACCCCTTCGGCTACACAGGCGTGATGTTATGTTATTATTATTATTATTAATAGCCCTCAATGTCCCACTGCAGGGCAAAGGCCTCTCTTCCCTTCTTCCACTCCTCCCTGTCCCCAGCTTGCTCGCGCCACCGTTTCGAGAAGCGGTCTAACTCGTCGCGCCATCTTTTCCGTGGCCTTCCCCGACGTCTAACAGCACTTGCAGGAACCCACTCTGTAGCTTTTTTGGCCCAGAGGTCATCGGGCATTCGGGCAACATGTCCTCATGTTATGTTATATTATGTGTTAATATTGCAGTTTTTGCCGTGAAGCCCACACTGAGAGCACGTTTCACCGATTGGCGCCCACTCAGTAAAGTACAGAGCTGGGAAATAAAATGGCCCACAGCGTTCCAGTTAGTAAGTTTATTTTTAGTTTCGCATTTTGCCATGTGATGAGGTGTGTGTTCTTTCGCAACAGCCCACGTGGAACGTGCCCTCCTATTCAGATAGATCATACAACTTTTGCTTGAGGAAGAGCAGTTTACTTTTAGGTGCAAATAAGGATAGAGTGTTGTTTGGAACCGAAATTAAATCTATAAGGCTAAATGTACCATAAAGATACGCATTCCTTGCCTTATTTACTTTTCTACTAGATTAGGTATAAATAAAAATCATAGAACACGTTTAGCTAACTTTTATCCTAATACTGATTTTTTTAACGTGACTTATTGTATTGTATTTAGCGCATATGACATTAACTACTAGGCCGGACAAATGAAGAGAGCTAACAGCTCTACCCGGTACAAAAATTAAGACAACAGGCCTGAGGGCTCAGTTGATTGCGAACCTCGCCTCAGGGCGTCGTCTGAAAGAATTATACTTGAAAGAATTATCAGACCCTAGCGAGTCGATAGCGATAAGCGCTGAATGAGGGAAATCGTCGACCACGCTTCAGGCAGGGTCAGTCCTGTGCTAGTCAAAACCTTTTCACCATAGGCGATCTTCTTCTTCTATCGTATGGGTTGTGATCACCATCCACATCAACCCTAGTGTCAGGGTTACTATTGAGCCACCCCTGACATGATTCGTGTAGCAACTACGTACTTAAATCAGTAAGTTCGTAGCTTAACGCTACCTTCCGAAGCACGGGTCATCTTACTTTCCAACAATCGGGTGATCAGCCTGCCAAGTCCTAATCTAACTAGGGATCAAAAAGTGATTTTAATGAAATGTTCCCACCGAGAACTGATTCTCGGGTCCTCCAGCTCGAGACACTAATGCCGTGGTAGCCCAGTTGATAGAACACTTGCCTCTCACTTTGTGGTCGCAGGTTCGAATCCAGCACAGGCCTAAACCAATGAATTAATTCATGTTTGAATCATAAATGATTATCACTTACTCCGCGGTGAGGGAAAACCTCGTGAGGAAAGCCACATTCCCGAGAAATGCATTTTCGGAGGTACGTGACCTAACCTGCATTGGGTTGGTTTTTCCTTTGCGGGTTGGAAGGTGTCTGACCTGGATAGAAAACAACATTATGCTCGGCACACGGCGCCATTCACACTCCCCGTCATTCGACATATAGGTATTTTAAAAACGCGAACAACGCGCCTGCCACGATAATTTGCTTCAAATAAGTCACATCATCATAGTACCTTATTATTACGTAAGGCCATAGCTTAGCCCAGGCATACCATAACCAATTAAGCTCACTTACAGTTCCGATACCGTTCAAATCGACTTGTTCAAAGAGAAATCGTCGTCATAACAGCACTAATATCACGTAATAGTTTCCACGTGGGGTCAGTCAATCAGAGGCTGTGAGATATTACGGTTGATGGACGTGCCTGATATTGAGCCAGAACCGTGGTAGCCTAGTTGGAAGAACGCTTGCCTCTCACTTTGACGTCGCAGGTTCGAATCCAGCACAGGCCTAAACCATCATCATCAGCCCATTAACGTCCCCACTGCTGGGGCACAGGCCTTCCCTATGGATGGATAGGGAGATCGGGCCTTAAACCACCACGCGGGCCCAGTGCGGATTGGTGGTTATTAACGACTGCTAATGCAGTCGGCACCAACGGCTTAACGTGCCTTCTGAAGCACGGTTGAGATGAAAACTTTTTTTTTTGTTGTCACCCATCCTATGACCGGCCTTTGCGAAGGTTGCTTAACTTCAACAATCGCAGACCGACCGCGTTTACTTACCGCTGCGCCACCGAGCTCCTCAAAGGGCCTAAACCAATAATGATTGTCGAATTTGTTTTTGAATTCATGTTTAGATCATAAATGATTATCACGCGCTCAGCGGTGAAGGAAAATATCTTGAGGAAACCCACATTCCCGAGAAATGCATTTTCGAAGGTATGTGACCTAACCAGTATTGGGCTGGTTTTCCCTTCGCGGGTTGAAAGGTCAGGCAGGCAGTCGCTTCTATAAAAAACCGGATCTGTCAAATCTTCTGGTTAGGTAAGCGGACCCTGTGAAAAACGGGATAATGCTAGGGAGATGATGATGGACGTGTCTGATATTCCAAGGGGTCACGTTTGGCCTAAATCGAAGCACGGACTACTTCCCAGGCAGTTTGAGGCGATTTGATACATACGCCGGCCTAAAAACGCAGGTCAATACCTCCTAGGATTTAGCTTCGTAATTTATTGCCAGTATTGACCATCTGTTTAGTTGTTTAGGCAATAAGTAGTAACGTTTTCTCTGTAACACTTAGGCAATTCGCAAATTGCCGAGAGCCGTGTCGTTTGTCAGCTGGTAGGCGTTTTCAGGGAAAAAATGTAGACAAAATATGTAATTAAAACAAGAAAAAATTGTTAAGTACTATATTTGCTTATTGTTTATTTTTGTGATAATATTTGTTTGTCTACACCTAAATCCTTTTTATGTTATTTGGTTATTTTTAATCTATGTACGAATATTAAAGCATATTTGTGGAACACTCCTCACCCGCCCAGCAGGGTCCACATAATATCCAGCATCGTGGTTTATGCCGCGAATTATGCTGAGTGAGGCCCTTTTATCTCAGGACGTCTACCACCACCTTATGATCATTCTAATGAACACCTTCTATGATTTTTGTAATTGTTTTGTGGAAATTTTTAAGTAATGTTATTGTCTTGATTTTGTGTGTGGCGTCTTTTTATAATAAACAATTTCTATTCTATTCTATTCTAAAAAAATAATATATTATTTATTATTTTATTGGCTTTATGAGGACTTATTTGATTTCGTTTTCGTTATTTAAAAATGAGGGTTCTTATTTCATACTAGATTTTAAACTTATGACCCAACATAATTATCATGAAGAAGTAAAGGCAAGCACATTAAAGAAAACATTCTTAATAAAAAGATGGAAAATTCCAAAGGAAAATAATTGAAAGCATAAAAGTTTAAAAAATAGGGATTATTTCAAAATACACGAAACAAAAAAAGGTTACGTAAGAATAACAAACATTAACAAAGTAAGTACGGAGTTTTTTCTCTTTGTATTTATTATGCGTCTACTTTTTGTTAACGAGTTGTTACAAGCCTCTGTTTATAGAATATCGCAACAACACAAAAGTCTGTAATTGCTTTTACAGTTGAAGCTGCAAAACACTGTTATAAAACCTCTTGTACCATTTGCCAATTTTTCACTGTTCTTACCAATAAATATACCTTTACCAGTAAACAAACCAGGATTCCGTACCGTATTCTTCACAGGAACCGTATCGCCGAGATCTACTAACATTACTACATATTACACACAACACATGGTGATTCCGACTGATTTCTCAGCACACCATATGTTTACCGTAAACAGTGGAGTAAGGGTTAGCGCACATCTACAGAGTAAAAACGCAAGTGAAGTACCGCTCAATGGCGCGAGGAGCTCGGTGGCGCAGCGGTAAACGCGCTCGGGCTGCGATTGTTGAAGTTAAGCAACTTTCGCAAAGGCCCGTCATAGGATGGGCGACCACAAAAAAAATTCATCTCGAGCTCCTCCGTGCTTCGGAAGGCACGTTAAGCCGTTGGTCCCGGCTACATTAGCAGTCGTTAATAATCATCAATCCGCACTGGGCCCGCGTGATGGTTCAAGGCCCGATCTCCCTATCCATCCATAGGGAAGGCCCATGCCCCAGTAGTGGGGACGTTAATGGGCTGGTGATGATGATGATGATGAATACTTTTTCTTATAATGTGGGTTGCCCTCAAATGTCAAACGTCTTTTGCCTTATCAATCTTGTCAGGATTATTTATATTGACCTGACACGGTTCATTACGAGGCATTGAAGAAACAACATAACGTGACGAGTATATTCCCAATTAGCCTAGTCCACGGAATAGAAGAAGAAGTTACGTTCCCTAAAAAATGTAGAGATTTGCCTTCGTTTAACCTTCCAATTTCATAGATAACAAGCACAAGCAAATTTTATGTTTATTCGTTAAAGGATGACCCTAGTTACATTACACCCAGGCACAACGCAACTTCTACCCATTACTATTCTGTTCAAAATAAAGTGAAGTTTTTTTTTTTGACGTGACTTATTGTAGATTTGCCGCAGATGGCATTAACTACTTGGCCGGACAAATGGGAAGCGCTGAAGGCTCTCACCCGGTACAACGTTTAAGACAACAGGCCTGAGGGTGCCCAGTTGGGCGCGAACCTCGGCTCAGGGCGTCGTCTGAAAGGAAAAATATTTGAAAGAATTAATCGACCCTAGTGGGTCGATAGCGATAAGCGCTGAATGAGGGAAAGTGAAGCAATATACGTATCTGATCCAAATATCGAGCAATTATATTTTTGAATGGTTATGTACCCGAGTAATGAGAAAATAGGTAATTATGACGTAAAGCTGAGCAGCGCCATCTGTTTTTGGGGAAAGTGGTGTGGAAAGTCCCTCATTCAGACGCATCGGGCTCTGTGGATTCAGTAGTGCCCTTGAGAACTTGTTGAGCATGGCCAGTGTACGCGGACGATGTCGATGGGCAGGTATGTTGTACCACGAGTCAACAACTACTTCGGTGACAGAACACTTCGTAAACGCATACCGTATCTGTACAACATGCTGCCGGTCGACATACGTCAGGAGTGCAATATAAATAAATTTAGAAAATCTTTATTTAAACATCTCATGCAAAAGATCTCTTAGCTGTAAGTTAACTTTAAGTATCTTAAACATAATAACATTAAGCGAACTCCACTCCCATAGACAAACCGAGGAATTGGTTTTGTGGGGTTTTTATTGTACCCATATTTTCTGTATTTCTCATGAAAAATAAACATTTTACTTACTTACTTTACGCTTATATGATTAACTGAGTCATTTACCAGATTTATTAATAGATCATTCGTTTCGCTACCGCTCCATAGTTGTACGCTGCCCCTAAGCAGTATAACAAATGGGTGTACGCAGCAAAACAACTTCGCAGAAACAAAAGTACTTACTTGCCTCTCATTTATTACGCTTCCGACCTTCGATTATGTACTAATAATATTTTGTTACAAACAATTGGCAAATGGCAAACATTTCCTTATTGCATCTCGGTCGGAACACCAATCCCTACTACTAATATTATAAATGCGAAAGTAATATTGACTGTAACATTGATGGTTCCACCTCAGAATAATGCCATAGCCTAGACTGTGACGCTGATTTTAAGTTGGAACCAGTAAGGTAATCAGGTAACACATTAAACAAAAAATGGACACGAAAAAAGAAATATGAAATATGGAAGAAAGCAGAAGTAGAAGTAGAAATACAATAATATACGTAAAAAGCGAATACAAAGGCATATCTTTTCTACTTATAATTCTGAATGTGGGTTTAGACATGAACACATTTAGAATTAGAGCGTTAATTCTCGATAATTATTTTGGTGTGCAAACATAAATTATTCATACTTAACATAATACCGGGTTCTTAGCGCGCTATTATCAGGGATGTGATACTCTAGGGAGATCATAATAATGCATAAATAAATTATCAATAAAGAATGACACCAATGAAACTTGAATAAACTCGACATATATCTACTCCGCTTCTTCTTCTCTCACATATCTTCGAGTTTCGTTAATAGTAATCATGTGACATACACATATTCATAAAATCTCGTACGTAATGCCTAACGGGCTGGATAGAGTCACAAGTTGATAATGATGGTCCGCATGGTAACAGGTTGTGGCGGTACTAGTTGAGTAACTAGTTGGACAGCTAGTTCCACCCATGTAACAGATGGCGCCACCATTCAATAATGCAGTTCTGAAACGCGCTATCGAAGTTTACACAGCGGGATGCATATATACAACTTCCAACATAACTCAACTTGTGACTAGCGGGGTACTATGCTCTGTTCGGTACCCCAAAAATATTTTGGCAGCAGCACACCCTCGCCGCTAAAAGGTCTTGTTCTAATTTTATCAAATGTAATAAAATATTACATTGTGTTAAATATAACAGTTAGTTACTAGTAAAATGGTTGTATAATGAAGGTCGAAAAACACCGTACCCTTTACTAAACTCATTAAAATCTCAGTCCCAAGAGAGAGAATGACTTCTAAAATATGTCAAAATTAAAGCGAAAGTTAGATTGTCGAGCAAACATTTGTAACATGGTACTGTTTATCTGTTATACTAGTAGTACGGTCCACAGTTACAGTACATATTGTCACATCTCAGAATTATATAATGCAAACTCATTTTCTGTAAGTACATAATTATTAATGAAAGTACTAAATTATAATTTATGAGGCGATACAGCGTTATTAACGAGTGTATGTTGCATTGGAGCTAGACTGCACTGGAGATGGTACCGAAAGCAGCAGGCGGGCAGCTGGAGTGTGTATAAAAATAGATGAAATAATATCTAGTCGCTTTGTGATATAGACTTTAACGTAGTTAGTCTAATTGCTACCTAGACAATCTGAAACCAAACCTCAGATTTGATTTTTTTAAATCCCTTGCAATATTCACGCTAGTTTTAATCCCGAAAAAAGTTTGTAGTCTCATTTTTTCTATATTACTATCACGACTCTTCGAGTGTAACAACAAACCGTTATTATGATAATATATTCTTCTATATTTCCACAACGAAAAGTTAAAAATATTTCATCATGTTTCATGTTGTTATCACATGAAATTAAACGTAAAATCTTCCTGTATTTGTATCTATAAGATACATAAACATAGTAACATTATTATGATGTTAAAATTAGATGTGATAAATTGGTTTTATAAGTTTGATAGCACAAAGACTAACAAACAATATTAATGACACATGTGTTGTTAAAAATGTGTATTTATGATTCTTATCTAGTTTTCAGCTGGCGACTTCGTTCGCGGGGATGTCGGTTATCGTTCGTGGCATGTATTTATTCATCCAAAAACTCAAAGCTTGTCCGTTTTCCTGGGCCCGTTGGTGTAATGGTTAACACGCTCCCGGCTTGACAAGCGACAAGAGCTGCGTGTTGACGACACAATATTGTCAGAGTAAATAATAAAAAATATACACACAAATATACAGTAAAAAATATATTATTATGACTTTGATGTTGCCAGCACTGCGGGTACAAATCATTTTTTTCAACTTTAGTCTATGTCTTTTCTCGGGTCTACAACTACAAATGTAATATGAAAATATAAATAATAATAATATTAATGTGTAATATAATGTGTTATGCGTATTTCCATACTTACCAAATTTCATCTAAATCAGTTCAGCGGTTAAAAAAATTGGTAACAGACGGACAGAGTTTCAGACTTTGTTGTTTAAAAAATAAATGACAGCTTTATTATATTGTTTCTCGGTCGTTCTCGAAATTATAAATTCTTAAATGACCGTCCTTAGGTGATCAAACGAAAACGTCTTTGAAAGTACTGAAATAGAATACGATAATATAACTTTGTTACTTCTATTCTTAATGAGAAAGTTGAATGCTCTCATAGTGAATTGACCTAAGTACGTAGGTACTTATTCGTAACTTTATTATCTGCTATTTTTGTTTAAATTTTAAATTTCATTGTTTTTTCTAACATGATGGGCAATTGTGAAAAAAATAAATAACAGTGGATTGGTTATGTCCTTAGAAGACCTATGGATCACCCGTCCCGACGAACTCTGACATGGTGTGCGCGATGGAAACGCAAAAGGGGGCGGCTCAAAGAGACCTGGCGACGTTCGATTGGCCGAGAGTTGAAAACTCTCGCTATGTCATGAGAGCAAGCTACAGAAGATGCAAAAGCTCGCGCGGAGTGGAAATCTGCTATTCGACCTCAACATCCCAACAGGGGATAAAAGGATTAGAAGTAGAAGGAGAAGAAGATGGGCAATTGTTATGGTCGATAGGCTGATCCCTTGTCACATCATCATTATCATATTATGCCTTTATATCTTGATCAGATGATTTAAAGGGCGTTTCTGTGGCAACGTCTTGTATGGCTGAAAAGTACAGTACGAGAGCGGCAATAACGCACAACTGGCATCTCAACTGAGGGTCGATAGATGGTGTGGACAGTGAAGCGACCCTCTCATTATGATGTTTTATAAGGTTCATCATACCATGTCCGTCTTAAGAGTTCGTATCAACAGTGGCTACAAATTGTCTTGAATACTTGTGGCTCTGTCCACCCCATTAGGCACTGCAGGTGTGAGTTCATGTATGTATGTTTATATCCGTCTGGGCGCAGAATGTCCTATTCTCAAAATGTCCTTTCTCAGAATGTCCTATTCTCAAAATGTCCTTAATCTTCAATAAGTAATGTAAATATTTAGTAAACTATTTTTAGCGGGTCGATACGTATTTACGACACGTTCACTGCGTATAAACCATATACGAGGCAATAAAGAAACTCATACCTGCATGTCCCATATGTGGGGAACTAGGGAAAATCGGCCTAGGCCTCCGTGGTCTAGTGGTTGAGCGTTGGGCTCACGATCCGGAGGCCCCGGGTCACGATCCGGAGGCGCCAGCCTATCTGACCTTCCAACTGTTCCAACCAGAAGAGAAAACCATCCGAAATACAGTGTAGGTCACGTACCGCCGAAAACATATTTCTAGGGTATTGTCTGCTTCCTCACAACGTTTTCCTTCACCTCTGAGCACATGATAAACATTTAAGATTCAAACATAAATTCGAATTATGATTTACTGTAATGTTCTTATCAAACATGAGGCGTATGAGACAGTCTCACAAAGACACTTTTGACATTGTCGCTTCGGGAATTGAACCCAGAGCTCCAGATCAAAAATAAATAAATGTCTAGACTGCCTTTTTGGTCTACCGGTCTCGTGTAGATACCAGGCTTGTACTACAGCAATACGTTGAGACGTACACCCTGGATACACCCCGGACACTTCAATCTCGTTTTACACAGACACTACACATTGACAATATCATACGCGCATCTGTGTGTGTGACGTCTGACATCATACGATTCAAGTCTAAACTATGTTCGAAGGGGAGGTGAGGTTAGCTCAGAAAGCTGGTGGACAACGGAGACTTGCGTAGTATTTATTATTCCTTATTCTATGCCCCGGAGTAAAAACGATATAATGCTAGGGAGGTGGAACCATCTGCTTCGTGACTATACTTTCGCTTTAACATAAATACCTATATTAGTTTCATATTAAATCTCTTCGCATATCAAGTTAAGAAGAATCAAACATATTCGTGGTACACGCTACGCATTTTCATATTTCGAATTGAAATTATATCTTGGCAGATGCATCGTCCAATGTCTTGGTTCAATTCACATGATTTATTTGACGGAATAGTACCGCCATATTCTTTGAGAAGTTCGTGCATCTATCGTAGCAATAACATCAATTTATAGATGGAAAATTTATTGTCTGAACAATAAAATTGTAGTCATCAACACCTAAAGGAGATAGCACTGACATAAAGCAATGATATAAAACTAGATATTCGGGAATCTCAATGTTCATTGGTCAGCAATGAGTTATTGTAGTACCCTTGATCTAGATTCATTCTTACGCGAATTATTATTGCTCATTATCTCCGTCTAGGTAGGTACATGATTTATCTCCTACGATTGTTTTAATAACCTCATAATTTTACCGACACCTACATATCCCATTTTTACGAAAGTATACTTGAAAAGTTTATTAATCGTAAATATAACACTCGAATCGGATTTGAGTTGAGTGTTAATTAGGTCATAGAACGTTTGAAAGAACTCAAAAGCACGAACTCTTCCCTAAATGGCAAGGCATAAGTGCGTGAGTAAGTCGACCGACAAACGTTCAGATTTGAGGAATTTGGTCAGCTGTCTTCGGATGCAGGATGAGAGATCAACGCACTCATTGTGTCCGAGTTGCCAGTGACAGCGGGAATTGGGCTTCAGATTCCACCGATATTTTTGTGAGTACAAACTGGGGGCGCGGAGGGCGGGCGGCCACGTATATATTCGACGGCTCGGCTGCGCGGCGCCCAGTTACTCATTGACGCTCCGCTCAGAGCCACGTCAAGTCGGTGACTACTTCTACCAATCGCATCTTACTGAATTTCTAATAAACTAAAGACTATAAACAGTGTTTGTAACAGAAAGAGACATAAGACTCAACGTGTGCAGTGCTAAGACTGTTGTTCCGCTGTGGCTGGTGTACACTGGTTGCTCCAGTAGCCGTTCTACTCTACAATCAGGTGAGCTTTCATTCATTATGTGTCTAAGAGCACCGTTCATCAGTTAATGGTATTCCTATAATGAAAGTTTATGGAACTCCATTCATTATGAATGTAATTTTGAATTCAAAGGATCTTGCATTAGTAAAGCAGTATTTTCATATCATTAGCTGGGAAAGCTTAATCCTGTAAAAGGTTGACTCCCACGTAAACCAAGACATTTTGAAGCGAATGAATTTTTTAGAGGATCTCTACTTGATTATTGAAAAATATATGTGTATTAAATTATATCTTATGAATCCAGTACTAAGAAAATTGCGGATATATAGATTGAATGATGTACGTTTTTTCACATGTTTACTGCTATTACTTGTAAACATACCTAATTTGGTTTCAGTGCGTTAATTCTGAATGTTATTATTATAGTAGTTATGTACCTACATACTCGGTGAATCTGATCTCTCTGATCTGATCTGATCTGCTCTGATGTGTTATGTCTACTTACGTGGATACACATACATACATACATAAACTCACGCCTATTTCCCACCGGCAGAGACTATAGAATTCCATTTGCACTTACGTGGATAATTTATAATTTATTTCTTCAAGTAACAAGACTAATATTTTACGTAGTACCTAGATCATCTTACCTGAATTTAGACACAACACTTTTAGTACCGGTATGAAATTTTAGAAAATGTTTAGCTTCATAAAGAAAATATCGAATACAGAGACTGCAGATACCAAAGAAAGAAAAGAGATGGTATACTTGTAAATTGTGTCTATGGTTTTTTAGGAAAAACTTGATATAACATTTCATACTTTTGTTCTGGAGAGCACAAAAAGAATATTATTTATTTAACCAGTCTTACAAATATTCGCCGTTAATTACTTTTGACTCAGTAACATTACTAAAAATCCTGAACTAGACAATTAACACGTTAGCACTTACCTCTTTTTAGCCATTATAAAAAAAAATCCCTTTGTAATATTAATGGAAACTTTGCCAATTACATTCATAAATCGGTTTGGAGTAGCAATGATTTAACCGGCGAAGTATCTATTAACAGAGCCTAATGCGGGGCTTATTTACAACGGAACCTACCTGGCTACCCCGGTACATTCATTTTCATTATCTGTGGAAAGCGCCGACGGGATAAGCCCTCGGTGTACCACATTGGGTAAATTAAGAGTACCTACCTTTTCTTTTCTTGTACCATTAACTTTCCACGGCTTTTAGTGAATGGAAACTTAGTAAGCAATTTTTTTGTTTTTTCTCCACGCTTCAATAATTATCACACTATATACGTCAGGAGGGGGTATAGAGCATACTCCACCACGCCGCTTCACTGCGGTTTGGTTATCATTATTAATTTAAGATCAAATGCCAATTATTGACTTCCTTATAAGATTTGACGTTCGACTGCTCTTTAATTTGTTCCGTGTAAGCTCTTCTTGGTTTTCCCCTTCCTCAAGGAATACTCATGTAAGTAAGTGATATATCCAAGTTATTTCGGGAATATATTATGTTGACATTGAATGATATGCTCCATATTATCTACGTCACACGAAGGCTATTTTTATATTGAACTTAAGCTCTTTAAATAAAGTTTAATAATCTCCTTCTTTTTTTGAAGTCGGTTAAAAAGGTTATGGCACTGCATTCTTCCGCATCACAGATCAGAAAAGGGGGTTAAAATGGCCACATAGAAGCAATTTATCTAAGAAAGCAATATTGCAATTTGATATTTGCGCATTTAAAAGGTCGATTTGATAAAGTAATCTGTTCTGCGATAGTGGTTATATTTCTACCTCTGAATAATTCTGAGCGAGCGACCCACAATTCGGATGAATCCTAAAATGCTATCGGCATTAAAAGATTCCTTAGGTACCAAATTTTGTTGAAATTTAAAAGTTGTATTTGAATTTGATATATTTTTAATAAATACTATTTTTTTTTTATTAATTCTCAGTAATAATCTAATTTCAGTTATAATTCACATTCATTCCGTAAATAATTCAATATTGCTTTATTAAGACGTATTCTGGCAACAACTTCAAAACGGATATTAACTTCAGTTCGACGAATCTCTTAATTAATTTATTAAATATTATCTGAAGTTCTTTTCTTCGGTGATGAATTCGTTGGGGCTAACATCATTATTTTTAAGAGCCCTGTCTCACCAGGGCATCATGGTTGTGAAACCAGGTGAGGTCTCCTTTTTACAACTGCATACATTTTGTTGATGGTACACAATGGTGGTGTCTGCAACAAAATTATCTCGCCAATTGAACAAAAGTGCATACATACACATACACACACACACACACACACATACACAAATACACACATACATGTGGGATATAGAAATAACACGGGATATTTTAAATATCTTTACTTCTTATATTTTAACAAAATTCTCTATCTACATACATACATGTGGGATAAGTAAGAGGCTGAATGTTGATTTCTGAACGAAGACGAATAAAGAAAAGATGGATGAGTGACTTGAAATGAACGGAGTGAAATGAACGGTGTGAACGGATTGAGATGACTGATTTTTGAAAAGAGACGTTGGGTGAGAGTCGAGGTGGAAGGGTGTTATTTTTTGATCTGCGTTAATTGTTAATATTTTCAATTAAAAAGTGTAATGTCTGCGTGCTAGTTAAGAAGAAAAAATAAAAAAAAGTGTTAAAGGTGCTAACGTGTTTAATTCTCGCCCGACGATCCCACATACATATTTACATACGTATAACCTACGTACATGATATCATGTGTATATATACACAGAGAGTAATTCGATAATCTGCCACAGCAAAAAATAATAAAGAAAATATATGGCAACTTACCCCTATGGTTAGTAACAGTATGAACTTACGTGTTACGTTAGTAAACAGACAAAATTTCAAATAAATAAATCATTCATTTTATAAATATTATTAAGGTTCATCACAAAACTTTAGGACTTTATTACTAAGGTCTTCTAATAACTTGTGACTGTCCACTTTAATAGTCATTATGCTAACTGTGTAGCTCTGTCACATAATCTATTAATTAAAGAAGATTAATGAACAATTCCCACAATTTCAATTTCGAGTGCTAATTTAATAATTCCAAGAATCATTTAATGTCCGCATGGGCGTTAATAAAGCGTAATAATTTCTCAATGAAAAACTCTGAAGTGCGTGCTAACTCTAGCTATCTGGTGGGCGGCATCAACCAGACATTTATATGATTTATGGATAACAATTGGTAAACAATTTTGGAATATTGGATAATTTTAAATTTATGATTCATCGGTACAAAACTTCGATTTACGTCGGTCCATGAAATTTTACTATAAGTTCAATGGAAAGTATATACAGATGAAAAAGTCTAGTAAGAATGTAATTGATTTGCTACAAGTTTGCGTCATACAACCCCATTCATATAATGTTGTTAGTGTTTAGTACTAGTTACTTCTAGCCATAGAGGCGGCCAATCAGCTCGCGACACCAACACTTCAGGACCCCGATACCAACCCCGTCGGCATGGTAGACGATTTCCCTCAATCAGCGCTTATATCGCAATCGACCTACTAGGGTCGATTCATTCTTTCAAAATATTTTTCCTCTCAGACGACGCCCAGAGCCGAGGTTCGCGCCCAACTGGGCACCCTCAAGCCTGTTGTCTTAAACGTTGTACCGGTTGAGAGCCTTCAGTGCTCCCATTTGTCCGGCCAAGTAGTTAATGCCATCTGCGGCAAATCTACAATAAGTCACCTCAAAAAAAGTTAGTAGTTACCGCATTTAAGACCTTTATGTTCTACAAATCTAACATAACAACCTCACGACTTTATCCCAATTGGGGTAGTCAGAGTCCCCATCTCAGAGTCAAGTAAACACGTCTCACAATTCAGTGAGTTTTCTGTTAGACCAACGAGATAGGTGGTAAGCAGTATCGCCGTCTATAAAGGTCGTGCCAACTGTGTTACTGAAAACTAAATCGAATAAGTCAAATTTTAATAAAAATATAAATTCTATAACGTGCTTACATGTTTGTATAGCGAGATAACAGTGTATTTTTCTGTTGCCGATCGGATTGGCACGAGTTCTCCCGGATCAGCGACGGAAATATGCCTGCTAGTACGAAAATGCTGGAAAGTTTTGTTTCGTATGTTTATACTACGATCTGCCTATATACCGCACCTGCTACGGAGATTACACCCTATCTAAATCAAATCTGTACAAATATTTATTCATGCATTTTATTTCCTATGAAGCTTTACACGAGAACGACTATTTTAGTAGCTAGCAACACGACAATATCGAAAGACTAATATCATAGAGCACTTCGCTATCTACATTGGACTTATCGCTAAAAGCACAGTATGAAAACCACCCGGATTATAATTAATATTCGAGACGATAGGGCTTTATTTGCTACCTTTTTTAATCAGAAAAAACCTGTTTATTTTATAAACAAGAGATAGCTGACAGAGATTCTGCACCACATTATTCATAAAGGAAATTATTCTAGTAATTCCTTTTGTATGTTCGCTGCAAACCTGCACATTTTATATCAAACGCTCTAAAGGAAGACAACAAATTGAATGTGCGAATTCTTTATGAAGCCGAGTTGTTTTAACTGAATTAACAAAAGAGCAATATGGGGGTGTACGTACGTGGTACAAACTAAATACTTTCTACTACAAAAGGGACCGGACCGGATGCTATAACAGGTCGTAGGTTTGTCGCACAAACGAATTATTCTCTTGGGGAATTAAACGCAGAAAACTTCTGTTAAATTAAAGAGACGTGAGATTACTTACATAAATATACATACGTAAACTAACGCCCGTAATCCCCAACGGGGTGGGCAGAGACACATATAATCAGAAGAAAACATGTAGTCACTTTTGATACGAAGTCCTAAGATAGATATGACGAACCGTACGCTTAATTTAATTACCTACTCAATTATTAGGTGGACACAATTCGATTTATATATCATATTAAAATTTGGGGAAATAAACAGCAGAATGTGTTCTGTTTTTAGTTCTCCCAGAACGGCAAAGGGAATTACTATGAACTGATTACTTTTAGCGCTCGGAATGTTATAATGAGCCGTGCGATGCAGCGAATGCAATTTGTTCTTTGCATGTAGGCAAAGGACGCGACAAACTGCATGATAATGTACAAAGGTATGCCTTGAAAATCCTCGTTAGCCTAATTTTATATTCGGCTACGATCGCGTATGAGTCAGCCAAATGTTGTGCAACTTCATGACTGGGTTAAAAGTGGTATTGTTGATAACTAGGTCAAGTTTACAAGAATATATCGACTGCCGGTTGAAAAACTGGGATAGGTAGTTGAAACACACATTTTCTGTTCTTCTTATCGTGCGGGTTGTGAGGTAACCAACCTCATCAACCCTGGTGTCAGGGTTATTATTGAGCCGCCAAAGGCCCCTGATAAGGGTCATGTTACGATTACTCACTTACTATATTACATTTTCTGTTGAAAATTAAGATTACCCCACCGGTAGCGGTTTTAAAGGTTGTTTAGTTTAGGGTAATAATTAATAACTAAGGTCAGTTTTCGTGTTCCTTCGCCTCATCACACTTGAAAGTTTCGTAAGCGCGCACTAATAGTGTACAATGTATACAAACGAAAATATTGGGTCAAGTACAGGTTTGTTTTGTGTATTCTATGTTGCAACCGCAAGAATATTAAACGTGGATTTTAGTAATTTGGGTTGTTCTTCTTTTTTATCGACAATGATCTGTCCTTCGTTCTGCTTCTGATAAGTTATGTTTTAGAATTTTATTTCATGTTTTGATTGTCCAAAAAATAATATAGTTATCTTATTATACTCAAAAAACAAGCAAAATACTAATCGGTTCCTCTATTAGTTATTAACGTAGCTTGATCGTTTTTCACAAAATTATGTGACAGAGTGGTAAATTGAAATGCTGTCTCCGATGAAAAGGGCCACTCTGTCACAATATTTTTTGGAATGCGCCTGCAAAGAAAAGTATGTTACCAAGATAAAGAGAACCACTAAATAGTCCTCTACAGACACATCTTTATATGATGTTTTAAAATATTTATTGCCGTTATAATTTTAAAGATGTTAAATCCGATAAATCGAGAAAATGTCTTTTTATTGTCAATAAAAAAGAAGAACGACCCATTTATCGTTTTCACGCCGGATTAATTCTAACAAGTAATTACCTATCCATAATCTGTTTTTTAATCTTACTGGTTCGGAATCTTTGAATGACCTTTGTCATCTCCCTAGCGTTATAGCGTTTTTCACAGGGTCCGCTTACCTAACCTGGGGGGTTAAAAAGGCCACATCGAAGCAATTCATCTCAAAAAGCAATACTTATTGCATTTTGTCATTTGCGCATATAAAAGTAAGTGCGCAATGCAAACAAACTCATGCGGAAAGCCACGGGAGCTCCGTGGTTCCTTCGCAATGAAAATCTGCACATTGACCTAGGTCTGCCAACCATTGCCCAATGGCTCAAATTAGCTTCCAAACGTTTTTTCGATTCTGCTCCGCACCACCCAAATCCCCTGGTAGTTGCGGCTTCCGAGTACATTCCGCTTAGGGACGGTACTGAAAAGTATCGGCGTCCGAAGGACGTAATATACGATCCCGACGACCCGATTACTCTAGCCATAGAGACAGCCAATCAGCTCGCGACACCAAACACTTCAGGTCCCCGATGCCGACCCCGCCGGCGTGGTCGACGATTTCCCTCATTCAGCGCTTATCGCTATCGACCCACTAGGGTCGATTAATTCTTTCAAATATTTTTCCTCTCAGACGACGCCCTGAGCCGAGGTTCGCGCCCAACTGGGCACCCTCAGGCCTGTTGTCTTAAACGTTGTACCGGGTGAGAGCCTTCAGCGCTCCCCATTTGTCCGGCCAAGTAGTTAATGCCATCTGCGGCAAATCTACAATAAGTCACGTCAAAAAAAAAAAAATGCAAACAAATGTCAAATAGCAATATTACTTTTTTAGATGAATTGCTTCAATGTGGCCGTTTCAACCCCCCTGAAGATTTGACAGTTCTGGTTTTTTAAAGAAGCGACTGTCTGTTTGACCTTTCAACGCGCCAAGGAAAAACCAGAAACAAATGAAGTATTTTACCTCCAAAACGCAATCTCGGGAATGTGGGTTTCCTCATCTTATTTCACCGCTTAGCAGGCGCAATCTTTGTATGACCTTATGAATAATATCGTCACTGGAAAGGCAAAATTACGTAAGCGCCAAAAGGCCATTTCGAGAAAAAGCCGTTTAAAGTTTCATTTTTTCGTTTTTTTATCATAACTTTTTACCCAATTATCCAATTTAGATGATGTCAAGGTAAGGTTACATTGTTTTTTAATTTTCTATGTCCAGCAATACATATTATAACTGTTGGATTGCTATTTTAGGATATAGTGGCGCTTACGTAAAAATGACTTCAGTTTACAGTAAAGCAAATTTACTTAACCGCCATCTGGTTAAAATATTATTTGGAAGCAAAATTACTTACAGCTCTTAAGACAATGCATACGAGAACGACAATATTTCTTTAAATATAATAATACTGTAATGTTAGCGGAGTAAAAGTTACTGTAACGACTTTTACACATCTGCTCTCATTATGTAAAAATTGCCTAAAAAGTGATCGATTGATTATGTCAGTTCACCAAAAATTCTTTAAAGTAAGTTTTTGTAATATCTTACATGGGTAAAAAGACGTAAGAGACAAATAATTATTCTTAATACCTCCTTAAACTACTTATTACTTCAATTGATTTATAAAAATGGCTATTAAAATACTGAAGTGCCAGAAATAAAGTTTCATAAAATATAAATAATAGCGTACAACCCGTTATCTCTTTGTAAAAGTTTCTTTTTAACACTTTCAAAGACAGAACGTATACGGACGTTTCGATTATGAACCACCAATGACCCATGGTCTCTGTCCGTGAAAGGGTTAAACGGTTTTATTTAGCTAAACCCGTACGGTATATTTGTATCAAAATTAGATATTGCAATTTAAGTACCTTCCTGTTGTCAGATTGATCTGAAATTTGGTACGCACCTTTAATTCCGATGTCAATACAATATAATAAAATCAATAACATTATAAATCTAAGATGGCAGCCGGTACATAATGGGGGATTACATATTTTTCCAAACCCCCTCAATATGGGTATCAAATGAAATAGCTACACAAGTAGAATACTGTGATTATGTCAAAATTTAAAATCCAAGATGGCCGCCGTTCCAAAATAGCGGACTAGGTACATATTTTTCCACAACCCCCTCAATATGGGTATCAAAGATAGGACTACACTAGCAGAATACTGTCATTATGTCAAAATTTCAAATCTAAGATGGACGATATTACAAAATGACTGAAAGAAGGATGTTGCCCTTAATTTTGTCATTGTCATCCACCGTCCATAATATGCAGGGCAGCACAGTGGATCGCTGGGTGGGGTCGCTCCGCGAAGCCTGTGAAATCCCCAGGAGGCTTCTGAGCTTCTGGAAGGAGATAGGTTGGCTTACGTAGTCAACAATTACACGCATAATGGGCCACCTTAGAGTCTAAATGCGGAAAACAGAGCCCACTAACATAACATAACATATTCAGGACAAGCATACGTGGCTCTAAGTCGAGTCAAGTCTCTGGAAGGGTCAAGTCTTTTTAATTCCTCAATAATTCCCCTTATTGTTTTTAAGAGTATTTACCACGAAGTTTAATACACTTTTCCATTCGCTCGAACCAGGTGTTATTTAACATTTATTCCACTCCAAAGTAGAAGTGTTCAAAATGGCTGACTTGAAAGCGTTGGCCGCTTCTTCACCGCACTGGAACCTTTGACCGCGAAGAGTTTCTTTTTTAATTTTAGGAAATGTAAAGAAATCATTGGAGCTTAGGTCAGGACTGTATGGAGGATGGTCAAGAATTTCTACGTTTTCCTGCTTCAAATAATCGTTTGACGAGCGGTGTGTGAGCTTGCGTTGTCATGGTGCAGCATCCTGCACTCCTGCGCATCATCATGCGTCGCTTTGGGTTAGATTTTCGAAGTTCGGCGATGACTTGTGGTATACCAATCTGCATTAACCGTCCTACGATCTTCAAGTGCAATTGTCGCAACATGACCGATTTTCTCCACGAAGGTAGCCACCATCTTCTTTGAAGTGCTTCGAGAGCGAACAACTTTGACTCGTTTTGGAAGACCCAAACTGTGGATTGGTGTTTGGAATCAGGATAATAGCATAAATCCAAGATTCATCACCACTGATGATGTCGTACACGTGATTTGACTCTCCTCGGTTGAACCTCTGAAGAGTTTTCTTACACCATCTGACGCGGGCTACCTTATGATCGTCAGAAAATGCGGGATGCAACGGCAAACTAGTTTTCTCACACCAAGTGCCTCATTCAATATCGTTTAAATGGTTGTCCCTGAAATGCCTAATAACGCCTCTATTCTCGGTATGCCACATGACGATTTTTGAGGATTAGTTGTCTCACAGCAACGATATTCTAATTCTAATCTTCAGTGAAGGCGGATGTCCACGCTCGAATTCTAAATACCAGCGTTCGATGGCTCGCAGACATGGCACTTCATCGTGGAATAGAGATTTTAACTGTCTGACACACTGAAGTCGCAGTAGGCCTCTTCGAAAATTATAGAAAATTTTTCTTTGTAAGATTCATTTTCGGACGTGACCTGACAGATTCAAACCAACGCTGTGACTAAACAATTGCATTAATCCTAACGCTTTCAATTGTTTTGATATTCGAAATTCCAACAAATTTGAATTTTGAGTTCTCAATTCAAAATTGGCGCTAAATATGCAAACGACAGAACTTAAAAAGTATAACAAAGTCGCTTTTTCTGTCCCTATATCCCTATGTACGCTTAAATCTTTAAAATTGCGCAACGGATTTTGATGCAATTTTCTTTAGTAGATAGAGTGATTCAAGAGGAAAGTTTATAGGTATGTATAATAACATCCAATAAATAGTGTAGAAATACTGTTATTTTTGAGGATTTTAATGTGATGTCGTAAATAATTTCATTTTTCCTCAGCATTGCATCCGAGCGAAGCCGGGTCGCTAATAAATTATAAAATCAATTCTAAAATAGTTTTACTTTTAGATCTATTGTTAAAAAATAACTTCCTGGGAAACTTACTGCTAGCCCACAAACTTGCTTAATAACAGCATAAAAATGCGAAGGCAAATTTACGTACACGCCTTACTTATTCTAAATACTGTAAGTCAAAATTACTTATACGCCATTCACTGCATAAACATGCTAAGACATTTTTTTCTTATACGCCTTACTTATTTTAAAAGCTGTAAATAAAAATGACTTATACATAGTCTATTTTTTATTTTCAGTAGTCCAAAATTACTAATAAAATTATACTTTTCAAACTATAGAATGCCAAATTTACTTAAAGTTAATATGTAGTTATTATATAGGACCACAATATTACTTATACACCAGTCACGAAAAAAACACCAAAATCTTGTCGTTTAAGAAACTGGAATTGAAAAAATTCAACTATTTTCAAATTTACGTAAGCGCCAAAAAAGTGCTCGTATCGCAATGCTACCCAGACAGATCGACGCAGAATGAAACGCTGATTCCGAATATATAAAAAACCCAAAATACCTATTTTGGCGCTTACGTAATTTTGCCTTTCCAGTGACGATATATTAATGAGGTTGGTTTTATTTAAAAGAATATAATAATAGGTCAATAAAATGATTATGTATCTATAGATATGTTCCTACATAAGTCGAAGAAAACATGGATAGTGTAAGACAGTCTTGTCACTGTAAAAAGCAATGAATTGGCATCTGTATAGGTATAATAATATACAGGTATTTCTATAATTAGAGCTAGAGTTATAAAGACAAATGCTGTTTGAAATCGTCAGGGCATTCACCTTCAACTTTAAACTCGAAACCAATTATGTCGATAGTTGAATTCCAAAAGGCTAATAGTTTTGCTGGGATCACGCAAGAGCTGATTTCAATTTCAAATTACGATAGACAGGTAAATGACACCGAGAAGCAGGGCAAAGAACTCTTAAAGAAAATGCGACTAGTTGTTCGCCGTCAGTTTATTTCACAATCTTATGTGATAAAAAGTTCTTTAACTGCCTCTTTTGGGACCGGAAGCGGGTGCGATAGCTCTTAACTTGAATTATCTATATATACCATATAAATCGTACTCACGTACGGAACCGTATTGTGTGCTATAAATTTAAACTAAACGCACAATAAGTACTACTAACTTTCTTTGGCTTCTGTCTGACATAAATGACTGTTAATTTATTTAATTTTAAACATAGGTAAATTACTGAAAAGCTAAAGGTGATGATGGAAGAAAATTTTAACGAAGAAATAATAAATAATATTGTACGAGTATTGTGACTGTCAAATGAAACGAAATATTTACAAAAATATATAACAAATACTTAAGTACAAAGCCACCACTGTAATATTCTAGAAAGTTAAAACGAATTGAATATATGAATCCTTCGTAATAAGCAGAATAGTTCAACAAGTTTGCTTTCAAAGCGCAATAGGATAAGAAATCTACGTCGACATCAACTGTACTTGTTGAGAAGCTCTAAGTCTCCCCCGGGTGACCTGGTTTCTACGATGTCCTACATCATGACCTAAAGTTTACAGAGCTCAGGAGAAATCAGACCTCTTTTACGTTACTCTGTATTTCAGTAGAATAAATAACAAATTCTTTTAATTTAATAAAGACGTTTGTATAGCAACAAAGACTCCTACGCCTAAATATTGTTAATAAGGCAATATAAGATAAGGTTAGACAAGCAGTCACTTCCGTGAAAAAACCCGATCTGGCTAATCTTCAGGTTCGTGAAAAGAAAGATAACGCTACTGTGATGATGTCTATAAAAGATAACTTGCAGCCATTTTTAGTTGGTATCCCAAGACAGTCGATGACTACATAATAGTCATATGTTACAATATTCAGTCTCTTATCGTGAGCAGCACCAAACCCCTTAGTTGACTGAACCTTTTAATCATGTTGGAAGTATTGGTAATACTATCTACGTTCAAACAAATGTTATACCTATCAAATTGGGAAGCTTTTGACGATAGGCAGTTGTTCACTAAATACCAAATTAGAATTCTATCTTCAAACCCTTCTAAGTTTATTGTTTGGAAGCCATTGGCACCTATCAGTTACTCGTAATTCTCGATCACACAATCATATTGTTACGATTAATGTTAAATTTGATAAACGGAGTTTAATATGTTCACCTCAATAACAATTTAATACGGTTTGCTGATTACACATAAGTTCAAACACCTCTCAATATTAATTGGTTTTCAATGTTGAAATTCGGCTTGCAAGAAATCGTAATATTCTGATTTGGCAAAATGTAGTTCTATGAATACACCACTGGACTATACTCAATAAAAGAAGATTCGATTTAATGGATTAAATGTAACTAAAATTTTACGTTCGGCAGTTCGATATATTTGAGCAATAGTCGTGAAGTTAATTTTAAATCCAATCTCGTTCGACGTCACCAAACAAATTGGAAGTGCAATGACCCTCGTAAGTTTACGACTGTTTAAAGGTGTAGGTTTTAAAGGGATTTTCACCCGAAATGTTTGTCAACTGGCGATTCCGTTTGCAATTAGGCACATCCTTAAGGACATTTCAACAGTCTCTTTGATTTCTTAAACGCTTCTAAGAGTTCATCGCGCTTTAAAGTAAATACTTACTCTGGTAAATAATCTGAGCGAATATATTCGTCTTTAGAAAATGTATATATATTTTGGAACGATACAAATATAAAGAAGCTTCAAGAGTTAGCTACCCTCGCAACGTTATTACGTAAGTTTAATAACTTGCAAAAAAACTCCTATTACTTGGATGGAACTTATACAATGAACATCGGAATGGCTTCGATAACATTTAAGTGGGCTCGGAGGAGAATCATTTTGCTTTCGTTTTGTATGTTTTCGACTTCCAAAGGAAATGAGCTTACAAAGGTGCTTGGCCTGTGAAACTTTTAACTGTCTTAACATGGAACTGCTAATTAAGTTGTGTCTTGAAGCAATCAAAAGCGTTCATATTACATTAAAACATCAAGTACCTCCGAACACCGACTCGAGGAGTCAACGCTCTCATTACAGAATAACAACTTAACAGGGCTTATTAAATAAGAGTCCGCGACAAACATGGAAATCAACTCACAACAGTTGTATAACAGGTATGAAAGAAAAAAAATGGAAACGTAGAAAATACAATTTCATGTACAATCCTTGCGGTAAACTGAGCAAGTAAGACCGTATTGAAGCAACGTGATGGAATGTTGGTATTTCATAATCTCTTCTGGTTCAACGTGTCCTTTATAGTGGAATGTCGATCATAGGTTTATGTAACTTTATGTACTTATATACGTACATAATGTCACTTCGTTTCGTCAGTCGATCGAGTAACTGAATCATAAAGTGTTTTGTGCTTGTGATGTGAACACAAAAATGCTCACAATATCCTATTATTGAAAATCTATTAACCCGCCAGCGACGCAGTAATTTAGTTACCGTAAAGCTAGAAGCTATTTACACTTCTGAAATTGCATCCTCAGCGAATATGACCGTGAAATATTAGACTAAGTGGTAATATAATCCTCACAAAGTAATTCATTACTGATGTAATGAAAAGTCAATAATAATTATCTGATTCTAGCTTAATCTTCAATTAAAATTAGCCTACCTAATTCAGTTTTAAAAGGGGACCAGCTCTACGAAACGCCTACTTGTTTACTTGTAATCCTCGCTTGAATGAAAAGGTCTATTTGCACAGTAGATTGATTTAGAGTTAGTACTCGTGGCCTGTGATGCGTGATTCTGTTATGCGTACGCCTGTTACGTGGGTATGTTTACACTTTGACAGATTAGTAGCGACTCTCACACGAGATTTTTAATTCAGAAATACAAGTCTATGACGTCAGCGTACTTTTGGCACACCGCTACAACATTTGTTACCACATGTAACACCACAATAGAGAAGGGAAAATAAATAATTCGTACCGCATCACTGCGTATTTGAGTTTTAGAGCCGCGCAGTGGGTTTATAGTAATACTGTTTGTTGTTTTTACCTGATTCACGAGTACAAGTGTACCAATTCCATCAGAATCCATTGTTCTGGGAATCCGCAGAATTTGAGTTGAGGATAATTATGAAAAGTTCATTCAATAAAATACGCCAAATAGAAGGATTTGCTAACTATTCGTGCAGACACATAACTTAAGAACTTCTATTCTTTTTTCATCTGCAAGCATAACAACCACTCGTAACTGATAAAAATAAGCAACAAGAAATGTCGCTAGTTGTTACATAACCCAACCTTTTCAAGCTCAAGTTCGTTGAAAGCGCCAATTATAATGATTCGTTCAATACTCATAACTAGGCAGGGTAGTAGTCGGTTTACTCGGAATTGATAGTCATTTGTCATAGCGGCCTCAACCACTGTCACTGCCGGGAATCGTGACGTCACTCAAGGTCGTATCGTATCCTTCAGCGGCCTTCAGACTGGAGCATTAAGGATTAATGCGCGTGACTCGGCAATTTGTCACCAAGGTCGACCTTCCTTAGTCTCAGAGGCTAAGATGAAGGCCCCCTGGTTGTCCCTGAATCAACTAGACAACAAGCATCACTTTATGCCCCATGGAAATTCCATCAAGGATATTTCGTTAAACATAAACAAAAACAAGGAGAAATAGAGAAAAAGGTTTTCCATTTCTGTTTATTCATAACGCCATCGAAATAAGATCACGTTGCAAACATGTGACTAGATTCTGATTTTGGATTGTTTATTGGGAATTGTCAACCGACTTCAAAAAAAGAGGAGGTTCTTGACGGTTTTGTTTAATTTTGGTTTAAGAACTATTTAAGACACTCCTGCGTAGTTGCAAAAAGCGATCAAATTGCTAAGCAGAAGTCTATTCCAACATCATTATACACATGTCGTTAGGTACCTTCCTCGACGGACTAATTTCGCAAAACAAACGTGTTCAAACAAATCCCCCATGTTTGATAATAATATTTACTCGGATTGTACGTAAATATACGATTTGTTTGAAGAACAAATAGCTACCTACTATAGCTATCTGGGCTTAGGTCCATTGCGGTTTGCGGAAAATGACAGGTAGAACTTAAAATTAGGATGTGTCTGCAGGAATCGGGGCCGATATAAGATGAAGGGGCTTCAGTACAGAGTATTTTCCGGGTTGTCTACCGGTATTAGTCTTACCGGTATATGTGTTACATTATTCTAATACCCGACCTTTATAACTATTACTTAATAGCTTATTTGTATTATTTATATTAGAAAAAGGTTTGTAAAACTATTGTATTGACAGCCATTACGGACAGCTAAACGTAGGCGTATCGATGAAGTGGGCTAGACAACAGACATTGTATAACTACAGTTATGTCTATAGTTTTTCATTAAAAATTTTACTCGTAATATACGTAGATAACCCCGTTTATTTAATACAATACATTATTTTTTTAAACTAATTTACTGAGTAAAATATATTAGGTACTTACGCAGCGTTTTATGAATTTTTCATTACGTAATATATTGCTCACGTTCAGCTGCTTCTCTTCCCGGGCATGTCGTAAAAACCGACAGAGGGATTGTGTCCTCTAACATGATGGACTAATGTTATGGGCGATAGGCTGATCCCTTATCACCATAAGGTTCATCATATCCATCTTTGGACTTCGTATCAACAGTGGCTGCAAGTTGTCTTTGATTACTTGTGGCTCTGCCCACCCCATTAGGGATTACGGGCGTGAGTTTATGTATGTAATATATTGCTAAGATATTAGATGGAGAAGAATAAAAACCGGTAGTCAAAAAAAAAAATCCGCTATCTAACAATATTATTAGTAATACATAATATTAACATTTACCTTACAAATATTATAGTTAGATGCTACGCAAAATCGTCTGGGGTGAACATTGTCTGTTGAAGACAGTCATAAACAACCAGTAGGTACTTCCACGAACCACGTGAGTTAGTCACGTGACTATCGCCGCACTAGTCATTGTCAGGTGGATGGATTTCGGATGCCCTAATCAAGGTCCGGGTACATACAGCGTACCTACTGCTTAACCTCATAAGGCCGAGATTTCAAGACACAAACAATGGGCTTTAGAAAAGGATACTTAATCTTACGAGTTTAAGCTGTTTAAAAATAAGATTTAAAACAAGATACGCTATTCGGCGATATCACAATGCTTGCTTGCCGAAATAAGCACTTTATAAGTTCACAATTCAGTTTTGTTTTTTTTTTCGTTAGTGCTTAGCGTTTGAGTGAGCCATATACGTGGCTTACTTACTCCAGTTGCCTTAGCCTAGGTCATAGATTAAATAATAGGGATTTGTCTTCTTTCTTCTTTTGTCGTGTGGGTTGTGAGGTGGATTACCAACTACCTTTTTGCGTCTTTATTTGGGCTTTTGGCGGCTCAATAATAATCCTGACACCTGGGTTGAGGTTGGTAGGGATTTGTTACTTTATTACAATTTGCGTAGATACCGCGATCAGATCCAAGATGTTTTGAAGAAAGGACAGGTCAAGAGTACTCATTCTTTTTTGACGTTACTTATTGTAGATTTGCCGCAGATGGCATTAACTACTTGGCCGGACAAATGGGGAGCGCTGAAGGCTCTCACCCGGTACAACGTTTAAGACAACAGGCCTGAGGGTGCCCAGTTGGGCGCGAACCTCGGCTCAGGGCGTCGTCTGAGAGGAAAAATATTTGAAAGAATTAATCGACCCTAGTGGGTCGATAGCGATAAGCGCTGAATGAGGGAAATCATCGACCACGCCGGCGGGGTCGGTATCGGGGTCCTGAAGTGTAGAGTACTCAACCTTGAGCATTGAGTCTTTGATGAGAGTGGAGGAAGTAGAGGTTGCGTGTCAGAATCATAATAAGTGGAATTCCGTGGTTTCTGTACACTCCAAATACGCGTACCGTGACCTTATGTGTATAATTATCAAATCAAATATACTACTATATTGCACAGAACTAAATTTCAACAATCAGACACAACACATGAATACAGTACAATTTGGGCGGCCTTATTGCTCTAGAGCAGTTTCTTCCAGGCAACCACTACCAGGAATCAAACATTTATCAAACTTGGATGCTTGAATGATGTATGTGTACAATTTGCGTTTGTGAAAACCATGCGCTATATACTGTGTTGCCCTATTATTGTGAGATTTGGGTTTGCTTAATTAAACAGTCTAGTACGGTTCAAACACTTATTTTTATTTTATTCTCCCAGTATTACATTACACTACCATCGTTTTTCGTCCGCCATCAGCTATATCTTCCCTCTCCTTCCCTTCTCCCTCCTTCTATCACTCTCTCACTCATTCACACTTATTCACTCAATCTATCATTTGTCTATGCATTCCTTATATACTCTATACCTTCTGTACTACTCATGTTACTCATCTACTTCTCACACAATCATCTCAACACAGCTACACGCCTACATTATCTTACAATAGGTACTTGTAATTAGTGCAGTAATGATTATAAAGTGCAACCGGGGCTTAACCGTTATCCGTTTGGTTGTGACGTCATTAGTGCCACTGTTCCGTTGTCAGTCACGCGTTCGGGCGCGTCGGATTTGTCGAAGTTGATTGCTATTGGTAAGAGCTTAGTAAATACGTGAATGGTATATGTATATAACAGCAATACAATACAATACAATACAAATACACTTTATTGCACCAAAATAAAAAGAAGTAATTACAAAAAGTCTCTTAACAGCCTGAGTGGTCTATTGGTTAGAGAGTTAAGCTCACGATCTGGAGGTCCGGGTTCGACTCCCGATGGAGACATTGTCGAAATCACTTTGTGGGACTGTCCTTTGTTTTGTAAGGATTTGACTGTCTGAAAAAATAAAATGATTCCGTGCTTCGGAAAGCACGTTAAGCCGTTGGTGCCGGCTTTTGGCCGTAAAAACACCTCCATCAACCTGCAGTAGAGCAGCGTGGTGGAGTATGCTCCTTACCCCCTCCGGTTGATTGAGGGGAGGCCTGTGCCCAGTAGTGGAACGTATAGGCTGTTTATTTTATGTATATCTATTTAAAGGTCTAATTATCTGGAGTGGATGACAAATAAAGAATAATATCTGCACCACTGGCTCCTGAAATACAGTTATACTAGTTTAGGAGCCAGGGCCTTATTTATAATTGTTACTAAACTTGTTTGTTGTACTGAATAAACTTTCTTTCTTTCTTTCTTTCATTTTTGTGGATTAGTGAAGCATAAAAGGGGATTAAAGGCATATACAAACAATGCGAGGCTTGTGCTCCGCACGCCGCACGCCATGCTATGTGTTATACGTGCGTAGCATATGCGTCGTCACGCATATGAAGGTACCACCTTCTAAGGCGTACAGCGCATGGTGTTTGTATCAGACTTAAATTCGTACGACCAAATGTCCTTTTTAATTGTCCACTTGTTCACCTTAATGGAATATCTTACGAGGTTTTGATGCTCGCTCTTTTTGATGTTTAAATAATATTGATTTTAGTTTTACTTTTTTATAATTTCTACATCGAATAAGGTAGAAAGAGGAGGACAGTGCCTACATAGTGCCAGCGGCACGCATATTCATATCTACATCCATTACACTTTGAATTCGTCGATCGATTCAAGACACGTTCAAGTGACGTCAGAGGACGTTTAAAATAAGAATTATATATTTTAGAATAAATAAACGCGGATATTTATTACTTATACTTTTTTTTACGCTACCGTTCGTCGCGCCTGGAGTGATTACGCGGCGCCACCAATAAATATTGTGGCGACGATGTCTCGCCAAGCGACAGTCGGTGATACACTGCATTGGCATAGGCCATGAAACGATGGAAAATTGCCTTCCCCTTGAAATATATTATATCATGGCGAACCATTTATTAATATTTAAATGGAAAACTTATTACTGCAGCGCAAAAGCCTCTCTCTCTCTTTTCCACTCCTCTCTCTTTCATGATTGATTGATTTTTCGTCACGCCATCTTTTTCTCGGAAAAAATTAAAAAGTATTTTTACTTCAGATTCCAACAGCTTATACACGTTTCTCTACTAAGCGTAAACCTCATTTTGTATCAATAAAATCATTAAGGTCACTCTGCTCTATTATTTATAATGCGAACTTGTAAATTCACTTTCTTTAGATGTGAAAAAAAAAGGATTTTATATTGTCGTACGTATAAACAAGAAATAAGATAAACAGATTACGTCCCAATGCTGAGCACAGGTCTTCCCTCAATCAACCGGAGGAAGTACGAAGCACCGCGCAACTCCAGTGCGTTATTAGATCCAATAAACTTTTATTAAAACCATTTAATAAAAATAAAAATTCCCAAAAAAAGCAATATTTTCGAGGCTGCACATTGAATGACAAGTTGTTTTCAGTTCCTTCGATTCTCATTTTGACTTTTCATCACAAGTTTATGATGTTCGAAGAAAATAAAATGAGACATTTCCGTTATTGGAGAAAATATGACGCTGCCAAATTACACAGCTAAATAAAGATACTTAAGAAAAAAAGAAATCAATTAGTAGCCTCTCTCTCTTATTTTTAATAATAATAAACAAATAATTATAACTAAGTATATTACCAAGTATGGTCGCTAAGTTGGTAAGTGGTTACCAACCCAGCGACCATATTATTTTAGAAACTCAAGTAACACCACAACCGGGTGAGAGCCCTCAGCGCTCTCCATTTGTCCGGCCAAATAGTTAATGCCATCTGTGGAAAATCAAATAAGTAAGTTACCATCGATCCATCCATCGATTTTTACGATCATAAAATCAGTGGCGTACATTATTATAAAAATGTTTTTCGTATCTCAGACCAAATTAAAACGGTAAGAGGTATAACAAATTGTTACACATAATTACTACAACACGGAAAAACACGTGCACCGAAACCTGTGTATCAACCCACAAGTAAATAAATTACGCCTTGCAGACAAATTATTTGATCAATTTGAGGCCACACAAAACCTTTTGCAATGGATAGGGATATATAAATGAACAACACGTGGAAATGATATACAAAAGAAAATAGGTATTACATTAATCAGTAATCATACAAACATTTCTATTAATAAATAATCTACGACCTTTCATGAGCTATTATTTTTATAAAAATAGAATAAATTATTCACGAGTCACTAAATCGATTCAGCTAATAATTGTCTAGAGAAAGGTTCATACATAATATCGCATTGCGTTACAACTCCCCTATTATTTATAATGTCGTTACATTATTCAAGGGCTGCAGTAATATGTCGGAAACATAAAATAAATTGTTTGCAAAATCGTGTCGCCAATAACATGTTGAATTTAAACGTTTAATATTAATTTAATATTTTATTTAATATTTAAGCTTATTTCTGGAATTGGAAATAGACGATTTGGCAAAACATTTCGCAATTGTTTTTGTTTTAAATGACGCCAGTAAGTGATTTAGCGATATCCGGATCGTGCTAATATTTAAAAATAAAGTTTCAATGAGGGACTTTCCAGGCTACGTTCTCCAAAAACAATACAGATGGCGCTGTACAGATTTAAAGTGATAATTACCTATAATTATTTCTTTCTCTTTGCTTAACTACATAATGGTGCTAATTCCTGTACTTAAATACCATCTAATTTTATTTTAAGTTATATCTGTCATTTTCTTATCCGCCGAAAAGGAAAGGGACGGATAATCGACAAGCATAAAATTTATGGAACACACATCAATTTTAAGCACAAATCTAAACCAACCGTCTAAAAATTTACATCCGTCAATAACCCGACACAGTTAAGTAGACAGCACGTCAAATGGATTACATACCAGCGACGTACCTTTTGATTCGCCCGGGTTATTCATTCATTTACTCATTCTTCCTAAAATTAAGAGCTGTGAATCATTCGTCCCTTTCCTTTTCGACGGATTTGAAAATGACGGATATAACTTAAAATAAAATTAGGCGGTGTCTGCAGGAATCGGGGCCAATACCTGTATTGCTTCTCTTTATTTTGATCAGAATATTAATTTGTGGAAGATGTGTTGTGTCTGGGTGTAATAACGTGGGTTATGATTTATACCCAAAAACCAAGATCTAACCTAACCTTCTGATTTGAACGGAGTCTGGAAAGTCCCTCATTGAGCACTCGATAAATAAAAAACTTACAAAATTACCACGTTACAAAAATGTCAAACGATCTTACTAAATTAATATTATGAAGTCACGAAATTCAAATCCGGCATTCCACAAATAGAATAGCGATGTCAAGACCGCGCAATTGTCTTGAGTAATTGCGCCACAGAATTGGGATGATTCGTCAGAATGACGAATAAGGGACGTCGATTCGTTATCGTCGTTTTGCGAAATTCGGAATGCTATTCTTAGCAACTTCTATTCATAGTAACTTGGTACATTTCCCTCCAAATCTAAATGTCAATTCAGTGAAATATTAATTGCAAAACTAAAACTTATCTACTTCTAGAAGATATGTTACAATCGTATTAGACTAGATATAATATTTTTTTGTTTTTATGCTTGCTCAACAGCAACCTTTATTATTATTAACAACAAGCAACCAACAAACAACCTAGCAACCTTTGAAAACCTATTTGTTATTAGAGAGAAATATGAAATTACGATGTATTAAAACATGGAAGTGAGCTGGGTTATTCAACCATCTAGTGGGTAGAAGTTGACGCAGCCACAGGCTAAAAATATCCCTCTCTACGGCTCAGTGCTTGTAAACGAACTCTAATGATGTTTTGGTTTGGAAAAGTCTCCGGCAAAGAGAAAACGTCGATCATTATTGTACGAACCAGCCGGCGCGGCATGGCGTTTGACGTCTGTTCAACTTCGACGTATGCTAATGGCGTTGATCCTGTGATATGTTCGGTGTTTTTTTTAAAGGAATAACCTTACGTTGTTCTAGCAATTTTCAAATTTTGGAGTTCCAAAAAGGCAACTCGTTGCCTTACTCGTTGAAATAATTGCTGTTCCAAAAAAATTCCAAGCAAGCAAGAAAATTCATTTGTAGCTTCGCTTACATTTTGTTGTCTAGAATAACTAGGTAAAGAACGGAAGGAAAGATGTTCATGGTCATAATGTATGGTCTAGATTTCACAAAGACGATGAAGCTTAAACAAAAAACGATCAGCCTTGTCTAATTTTGAATGGAAGTCATTGACAAGCGTTTTTAGCGATAGAGCCGTAACCTTGCTCGCAAGCGATGTTTTGATGTCTGCTGTTTAACCCTCAGATAAACTTTCGTACGGCATCAAGGAAATCTCTTCAATGAATTGTTTAGCTAAACTGAATGAGCGGAATGACGTTCACGCCATTTACATGGACGTCATTTGCAAAGTGTTCCTGATGAAGGAAGCGAGGCCAAATGCGAACGGCTTTCTTACGCCAATTTAGCACTGAAACCACTCCAATTACTACCGTAATTATGTAGTGTGGAAATAGCGGGACAGGGAAATTGTAAGAGACGTACGCAAGGAAACGGAAGAGAAAAATTTGATAATATATTACTCATAACATTATTATCAGTTCACGGATTTGTAACATGTTGAATTAACAGTGATTTTCCTTGTTTCAGACTTTAAAAAATAAATAGAAAAAAATGAGGGACGAACGCACAAGCACACCGCGCGTGCGCATCGCCGTCATCGGCAGTTCCCGAGTTGGCAAGTCCGGTAAGAACAAAATAATTATCTTCCACATATTTGTACGAACACCCACACACATATTTCCAAGACATTAAACACGAGAAGAAATATAACGTAAATATGTAGAATATCAACTTGATTACATCTCGTGACCTAAATGCGTGAGCGCTTGTCATAATGTAATGGATTCATGACTACTATTTCAAATACTTTCTCCGTATGTTTTTCTTTTCTAAACGCTTCACATATATTTTTTTATTATTTCTTTTTTATGAAAAATAAATATTTTACTTACTTTACTTACTTATATCGTTATTCGCAAACTTCATTCTCAACCATTCATTCTTCATTTTCTGAACCTCGCCTGAAAAGGGAGGCTAATGAAATTTGCTAGATAACTGATATAACATTGAACCGAATTCAACATAAGAGCTGGAAAATTCATTAACTCCGAGCGACCTACATGCGGTTACATTAACCGAGAGCCTACTTCAGTGACCCATTCCACTTAGTGATGTAATCAGAATACAATGTTTTCTTAAACAACATTCCAGAGCTCAGTGAATCAATCAAACAGCTTTAAAGTGTATGTCGGTCAAGAATCTAAGACATGACTCACTAAAGTTGAATTAGAAATATGACATTAACGAACTTTTGACTTTAAGGGATACTTAAAGTTACGTTTGAAAGTCAAAATATTATTGTTGATCTAAGTGAACTGTTCTAAGAAACAATAATCAGTATTCGTTTGTCTTGTTTCAGCACTCATTGTCCGATACCTGACGAGGAGGTACATCGGAGAATACCATTCAAATACAGGTAAAACTTATTATATAAAGGTCATAACCACTGCTCTAAACCAATGAATTCGACTTTATGAGTTTGAATTCATGTTTTGATCATAGATACTGGATATCACGTGGTTTTCAAGATTTGTGCCCAGTTAATGGCTCTCTCCCTTTTACATGGGATTTAAACATAGCTGGCGAGAAGAGGGTGTATACACCTCTGCCCACCCCTTTGGGGATGCAGGCGTGATGCTATGTTATGAACAATGTAATAAGAGAGAATAACTTCACCTTAGAAACCTTCTATTTCAAAATTATTTTTGCTTTTGTCATAAATCTACTTAGTACGTACTTATATTTTAGTTTTTGTATCAAATTAATGCCAAATCTAAATGTCTTGTCTTCCACAGATCTTCTATACAGACAGACAGTCCCCATCAACGGGACACCAGTCGAATTAGAAGTAATAGACGTCTCCGGTTCCAATTCCGACAAATTCCCAGCTGAACAGGTAATTATTACGAATTATTTATATCAAACCGGAATACCTTGGTACTGGACTTGCACCAATGAATTATATAATCTTAAGTGCAGTTTTGTTTGGTAGGGACTTTACAGGCTTGAATCGCCTGACTGTCTGAAAAATAGATTCCGTGCTTCGGAGGGCACGTTAAGCCGTTGGTCCCGGCTATTAGCCGTAAAAATACCTCCACCAACCCGCAGTGGAGCAGCGTGGTGATGTATGCTCCATACCCCCTCCGGTTGATTAAGGGGAGGCCTGTGCCCAGCAGTGGGACGTATATAGGCTAATTATGTAAGTGCAGTTTTCACTAATACAGTACACCTACCACGTTAGTCTAACAGAACGCTCGGTGAGATGTGGGTACTTAGTTTATCTTGCGATGGATGTACCTCTGTATTATATGTTACGTTATTTATACGAAACATTAGTCATCGAATAGCTAAGACATTTAATAATGGAACAAGGAAAGAAGACGAGGAAGCTTTATCATTCCGCGTGGGCGTCAGTAAAAATGTATCAATTTACTCAAACGTAGATTAGGTAGATATTGGGTGTTATGGACACCGTAACGATAACTTAAGAGGACGATTCAGACCATTATTCTAAGTTCATATCAAGTTCGTGTTTTTTTTTTTTTAATTATTATCAGTCCCATATTGTGCTTGACCAAGAAGAGCTTACATGGAACAGATTAAAGAAAAGGTTAACGTCGTATCTTATAGGGAAGTCAAGGAATTGGCCTTTGATAGACTGGAATGGAAAATGCTGCACCGACAAGAGCGTGGCTCTTAAATTGATGATGATGATTGTGCTTTAAGCTACATAGAGCCCTTTAAAATAAAAATGACAAATTATTAAAAATCATTTAGTGTATATCAAACTACGCGAATAGTCGCAAGACTTACATTCCGGCGCAATAAAAACTCTAAATCTTAATAAATATTTCCGACAAGAAAAACACCTCCCTTCGTAATATTAAATAAACGGTCTATTATTTTTTCGTTACGGCAACAATACCACCCTGTACATTACAGACAACGATCGATGCCGAACAACCTTGCAAACGGATTCATTTCCCATTCAATTTGCAATACGTATTGGAGATTCCCGTGTTGATTGCAGTAACGAATTCGAAGCTAAAAATATCTCAATCGACGGAAATTGTACATTATCTGTTACTAGTACTCTATAGCGAATGTGGGTTGATATAAAACAGTGCGGTTCGCTCAATGACCACATATCACCTTCATGAATTAAAAGCGAACGACTGAACGACCTCTAGCGTCTACAAACCATAACACTTAATCTCTGGAAGACTATGGATGTCTGCAGTTAACATATAGTGAACGCAAGGCCGTGTTATTGTAGGTGTGATCATTCTTTCAACTTTTTAATAGCACATTTTGATTGCTATACTGAAAAGCAGTCTCCTTAAAGCTCATTGTGATCTTTTTGTCGTTCTGCCTAAAATATTTTTATTTTAGTTGTACAGGCAGTTTTCAAGCAGCCACAGTTGTCTAGTGGTTAGAGCGTTGGGCTCATGATCTGGAGGTCCAGGACAATGTCGAAATGACTTTGCGAGATTGTCCTTTGTTTGGGAAGGATATTGCAGATGATTATCCGATAAAGTAAGATGATTCCCTGCTTCCGAGTTAGTAGTAAAATACCTCCACCAACCCGCAGTGGAGCAGCATGGTGGTAGAGTGGCATGTGACCTACAGTGGGATGTATATAGGCTGATTATGTATTATGTATATGTAGTTTTAGTAACTTTGTATCCGTTGTCTAGATACAAACTAGGAGATGTTGAAACATCTAGATTCCGAGAGCATCAATCAAAATCCAAGTGAACGATTTAGACTGATCCTTCCGCAAACAAAACTGGTTATTAAGCGGCTCCGGCGCCGGTTTACGAGTGCACGCGCCGATCTGGGTTAATCGTCGCGAATATCATGCGCCGTGAAATGCTGCCGGTGATCTAGTAACCTGCAACCAGTGACTCAGTGTTTACTGTTTACATTTCTATCGCACAAGTCCTACGGGAAAATGGACATGGAAATCCACACGATAACAAAACGAGAAGCAAGGGAAATAAAAGTAACGATGTTTAAACCATAAATTAAGAAACTTGATTGACAAACCCGTTTTTCCCAGAGCAAATATAAAACCTTTTCTCGTCTCGTGAACGTGCTCTTGAATACGATTATTTAAACCAATAATATTGACGTTCGGTCCGGTGCGAACTTTAAATCATTTTCTCTTGGAAATAAATCACGGCTTCATATTCCAAACTCATACTTACTTACGGGATTAGCAGTTGGGAAAAGCTCTTTCGTTCGAAAATTAAAATCATTGAGAGATTTTCCAGGCTACGTTCCTCAAAATATGTATAGATGTATATCCTCATCTGTATAGATGGCACTGTACAGATTTTCCTCCGTTTAACCTTCTAATTTTAGAGACCCCCCCCCCCACTGGCGTCTTTCGAGCGTCTACGCGACGTTAACGCCGCGGCGACGCGACGCCAGCGCCACGCACGGTCGGCGTTCGGCAGCCGGCCAGCACTGGCGTCGCGTCGCCGCGGCGTCTTCGTCGTTGCGGCGTCGGCGTCTTTCAAGCGTCGGCTTGAAAGACGCTAGTGTGGGGAGTCTCTTATGGATAACAGACATAAGCAACTTTTATCTTTGTTTTTGGGTATAAATGATGACCCTTGTTAACTTGTCACAGAGGCACAACACATCTTCCAACCAGATCAAAACAAATAGAAGAAATATACGTAGCAACATAATTCTTTACATATCTGATCCAAATATCATGCAACAATTATTTTTACATTATGCCTCTGCTATTACATAATATTTTTGAATAATTATGTACCCCGAACAATGAGAAAATAGGTAATTATCATTTTAAATGTGATCTATATTTTTTTATGGAAAGTACCCTGGAAAGTCCCGCATTGAGATATTCTATTGTAGATCAAAACAAATCATAACAACGTTTTTGCAATTTGTGCGTCATAGTTTACATAATGAAACAACAGAATATGATGTAGGTGTGTTTTTATTTTGAACCGACGAGAGCTGGCTGGCAACTGTCGCTAGACGACGTGGGCGGAGGGTGAACAGGACAGACAGGCAGCCTAATCAATACCTATACCACGTACACTTAGCCTACAGTTTCTAGTACAAAACCACAGACGTCTAAATGCTAAAACCAATACCCATTAAAGCTATTTTCCGTTTATTACTTAACATTTTACTATTCAAAGTTCAAACGAAGTGAATAGGTAAATGTGTGTCGCATCTAAATAAATATCGTAGCTGAACGTCTACGGGGTACGGCGTAGCAGAACACCTACGTAGAGGTTTTAGTATTCGTAGCAACTTTGTTTATCTACGCGACTTGAACTACGCAGTACGGGATTTTGCACATGACGCAACTCATGCCCATAATCATATTGGTCGGCTGAATCACATGTCTCCAAAAGACAATTTACAGCCGCACGTGATATTACAGGAATATTTATGCTTATCGCTCATAAGTTGCACTCGATTGCTCTAGCCAATCAGCTCGCGATAATAAAAACTACAGAACCCCAATACCGACCCCGCCGGTGTCGATGATTTCCCTCATTCAGCGCTTATCGCTATTAACCTACTAGGGCCGATTAATTCTTTCAAATATTATCCCCTCAGACAACGCCCTGAGCCGACATTCGCACTCAATTTAGTACCGGGTGAGGGCCTTCAGCGCTCCCCATTTGTCCGGCCGAGTAGTTAATGACACAATCCCTCAATCACCTTAGTCGCCTTTTAATATAGTATAATAAGTGAGGGGTTTAAGCAATTCATCTTGAATTTGGTTTAACATGCACAAATGTCAAATTGCAATATTGCTTTTTTAGATAAATTGCTTCAATGTGCTCTTTTTAGACCCATTGTTAAGAACAGCATTCTTTATTCTTCCTTTAAAGATACTAGATAATAATGTAGGACCCACCGTTATAAGACAAAACATGAGTATCGGTAGCAAATCAGTGACTAATGTATGACCATTCTCCACTTTGACATATGTATTCCAACCGAATGACGTCACTTTCCGCCGATGCTGTCCCTCCTCCGGTCGCAACGTTCATGGCCGACGGAGTTTCGTTCGCCAACAATGAATAATAGCGGTCAGCTGTAGTGTTGTCAAATATACACAGTTTGCGAGACGATTGTTTGGTTTATTACGTATGTGTCCCGTTTTCGTCGTAGAAAATAGTTTTGATTCTTCAAAGGAGGTTTAACAGGTCTGGAAACTTGATCCTTTAACAGAATTTATGAATGGGAAAACAACTTCGAATTCTTATACCATCGATCAATTCTGTAGGTAATTAGCTAAAGGAGATCATCGGCTCTCCGTACTTTGGCCGGCCCAAATTTGAAAGTGCCGGCCAGAGAAAAAAAATGTGTCGAACCTTTCGAGTAGATTGCTCTGATCATTTTTTACTATGACACCAAACGTGTATGACCATTAGTTTGGCTTTAATTGGATTTTAAAAATCACGATTTTTCATACATTTTATAAAAAAATATATTATGTCCGTTTGGAAAAAGGGAATACAGGTGTATTACAAAGGACCGTTAGAACATTTATTAGTATGGCGCCAAACTTCTATGACCATTATTTTGACGTTTATTGGACTTTCCGTTTTGGTTAATATGTTAAAATGCCGGCAATCGAAAAGAATACGTCGAATCCGTCTAATAGTTGCTTCTAAATATTTTTTAATATGACACCAAACATCTATGACCATTATTTTGACTATTATTGGAATTTACGTTTTAGTTCAAATGTGAAAAGTGCCGACCAGCAAAAATACCATGTAGACAGTATCGAGTAGATGCCTATTAACATTTTTTTCTATAGCACCAAACGTGTACGATCATTAGTTTGGCTTTTATTTTATTTTGAAAATCGTGATTTCTTATTTATTTTGTTTAAAAATAAAGTGCTTTGGGCAAAAATTGCGATACAGCGGATTACAAAGGACCCTTAATACAACTTTGAACATTTAATAATCTGGCGCAAAATATTTTTGACCATTATTTTGACTTTGGCTTTTATTGGACTTTTTAAAATCTTTATTTTTTTATACATTTTAACAATGACAACAAGCAGAGCTTTCCCAATGACTAGTTATTAGTCAGATAAATACTTTGTGTTTTTGTTTTGTGTGTTGATAGGTGAACTTCTATATTAATACCATCTGATTTTAGATATGACGTTGGCTGTAGTTTTTGCATTCCACTCAACGTTACGGCCTAAGTTTAGGTTGAATTAATATGACCGTAGATGGTTACCACCCTCCAAAGATAAGCTTGCCATCTAGTGACGAAACTCGTATTTTGGCATGACGTCTGAAGTAGCTGTTAGGGAAGACAGGAGTCGGGCAGTTGTACTTTGCATGTATGCCGATCACAATATCCTGGTGCTACTCGGCCGATAACGTAGTACCTCTATCACCCCACTGTATTTTCCTTGTATACACACTTTTCTTAAAAAAAAAGTAGCTTCTAAAGCGTTAACGCAAACCTATTTTTAATTTATAAAAATGTGTCAAAAAGACGACTATATTACGCCTTTAGTTCCATTATCATCAGATAAAAACTTTTTTCGCCAAAGTGTAGGTATCTATGAAAACACCAGATTTTTGAAAAATCGATCAAGTCAAAATAGTGGTCATAGACGTTTAATTCCATAGTAATAAACATTTTGACGATCCTTTACATAACGTGCCTGTTATATTATATTTTTTTACAAAATGAATCAAAATTCAAGTTTTTTTTTAATCTAACAAAAGCCAAACTAATGGTCATACACATTTTTGTCATAGTGAATAATGTTTACAGGTATCTTCTCGATAGCTTTGACATGTGTTTTTTGCTGACCAGCACTTTTCACACAGAAACTATAACGTAAAGTCCAACAAAAGTCAAAAGAATGGTCATAGACGTTTGGTGCCATAATAATAAAAGGTCAAACGGATAAGTTATAACGGATTATACCAATATTGTTTCTTGGCCAGCACTTCACATTTTCACCAATAATGTATGAAAATTCATGTTTTTTTAATTCGAATAAAACCGAAAATATTGACCCTACAGCTTTGGTGCCATAGTAATAAATGCTCAGACGGATAAGTTCTAAGGATATATACCATTATTGTTACTTGGCCGGCACTTTACATTTTGACCAAAAATGTATGAAAAATACAGTTTTTTGAATTCGAATAAAACCGAAGATATTGACCCTACAGCTTTGGTGCCATAGTAATAAATGCTCAGGTGGATAATATCTAACGGAATATAGCAAAATTATTTTTTGGCCGGCACTTTGACTTCTGGGCCGAAATCCGATGATCTCCTTTTCTGTCACGAAGCGTAATGGAAGATAACTACTTATAAATATAATGAAGAAAATATCACAAAACAATTTAAGTAATATAAAAAAACGTTGCTACGCGCCACATATAAGAAAAATAGTAAAGCTAGGCAACGGGGGTCCCCTGAATTGAACATCTAGTTCATTTTTTATGCGGTTTTATTTAGCTTGACCCGTTTGTTTTATTCTTAGGTCAAATTTATTTAAGCAAATAAAACAATGCCAATCTGGTGTATTCAATGCGTCATCGTAGCTTTATTTATTTATCGATTTCTCATGTACATACTGTCGTCCCGTAAATGTGTGACAGTCCCGTCTTTTTTACGGCTTCAGTGCGGGATTGGCGTGTGTGGGCGTGCCCGTGAAACGCTCCGGATATTTTCAGAAGAATGTTGGCTCCAACGCGGTAATTAATCACATCACACACGCGCCTCCGTCGTCTGATCTCCCCAGTCTAGACTTGTATGGAAATGTTAGTGAAACGTTTTTGAAACAACACTCTTAATGAACCGTTTCCTGTGAGATAGATTGAAATAGCTTCCCCTCCCACGATTGAAATCTCTAAGAGAATTCGTAATTTTAATGAACAAACAAACAGTTGGAATTTTAAAGCCAAAGACGATTGAAAGACAACTTCAGACGATTGAAATTTGAAATGTTTTATCGCTGATACATTAGAGACTCATGGGTGCCAATAAAACAACGAGATTAGAATACAAAATAAACAAATAGTCGGCGCAATACGTGAGCGTCGTGGGCGTTGAGGGATTATATTGTTTATCTTCGTTCGGCATACCAACCTTTATAGTATTCAATCAAAAACCACACGACCTGTCAGCCTGTCTAGAAACGAGATCAGTAAAACTCACGGTCAATTCACGGCAGTAAAACTGACTCAACACGATTCCTTTACCTGATTTATTTTGGGCGTTATATTTACTTCCGCATCAACTAGCACAACATATTTTCTGCCAAGCTTGTTTTCAGTGTTACATTATACTCGTAAATCGTGCAAATTAAGCAGCCACCGAAAGGTTGCATACGTTGTCTAGTTGAGTCATTAAAGTTTTACTCATTTACTCTAATTGTTATTTGCCTGTTGTTTCAGATCCAGTGGGCGGATGCCTGTCTACTGGTGTACTCAGTAACGGATCGCAGTAGTTTCGAGTACGCGACCGAAGTTCTCAGCGCACTGAAGAGAGCCCCCCCAAATGGCGGGAGCCCTGCCCACGCGCCCTCGGGAGCCCCGGCGCCTATGCCCCTCGCTTTACTCGGAAACAAAACTGACTTAGACCATCTTAGACAGGTTAGTAAACTAAAGATATTACCAACAATATATATAGTTCTGTCTCAAAGAGCTGACTAAGATGCTTACAGCTACATAAGCGCAGTTGCAAAATCATTGTGAGATAGAAAAAGACTAACTACTAGGACAGACAGCATAAGAAAAGGAGAGTCTTTTCAAGTTTGGTTCACGTTCAAGCGCTCAAAGCGAATAAATGAATAATTCAATAAAAAATGCCTGTATTTCACGCTATATCTTCGCTTGAGTAATATATTTCCATAAAATCGATAAGTAAGTAGGAAGCTTCAAACAGCTTGACAACGTTATCTTTGATTTAATCACGAGAAGCCTTATTAAAAGTTTATTTAGAAAAGTTACCACGGATCTAAGCGTTTACATATTGAAAGGGAAAGTACTCTACGCATCAATTATCACAAATCATGCTGACGTAAAATAAACTTTGAGTGGCTTTAACTGAGCAACAAGTTTATGAATTAATAAGTTGACTTTACAAAGAGCAATAAAATCGAATAATTTTGGATTCGTACGGGATTTGAAGTCTCGACTTCTGTGACCTATTGTCGTGTCTGACCACGTATGTGAGTGACCTGAAACACGAGTTGGTACTATAAACCAGACCCTGATGATACCTAACTAAAGTCCTTGGAGCGTGCTATGATTTCCTGTCCCGGGCATCTTCTTGATAAACTTTCTCTTGAAGTTTTGTTACTAGGCAATATTGAACCCAAAGAGGTTTATTGCCATCAGATTCCGCACGAGCTATTTTATAGCAGATTTTTAAAGGATTAACTTACCACAATAATAAAAGCCGATTACAGAATGGGCTGTTGCTAGTCGGTTCTGAAATTGTGCCGTGGCAACAATAAATTTTGAATGAATATATCCGCCCTTGAAGAGTTATTTCAGCTTAAAGACGAATTCGAAATTCTATTTTACAGTCATTATGTAATTCTAAAACCGCTAATTATAACGAACGTTTTGATTGATGACTGAAAGCTTTGGTACGGGTAGGTATGTTTGATAAACTGTATTTCTAAACGCAGCAATAAACCGTTGACATGATTGTAAACAATATAAACTATATGGTCTAGATGCTCTCTCAAGGGCATTCAGAAACTTTAGACGCTGTTGTCATGCAAATAATAGAAGTAGCCGCTTTTGAACGTCATATCATGGGAAACGACGGAAATGTTCACGTAAATTATGACAACTGCGATGTGTTCGGTATAATTGTAACATCACATTTACATTCAAAGCCCTGTCCCTTCAAAGTAAAACAAATCTCGTTGTAAACTTCTGACATTTGAAAGACAAGCGGAGCTTCCCTTCAAAGACGACGAAGCGATAATGTCCTAATTACATAACAATTTTGGTAATTCAGTAAGAAGGAAGATTTGTGCGGAAAATTATGAAAATGGAAACGTTTCTTGGAAAAATAAAAAGAGTAATGGGCCAAGTTAGGTATTCCGGCGATGTCATAACTTTAATAGCCACAATCTAAACCCACGATTTATTGCGTAATTTAATCAACTTTAAAACGATATCCTTGTTAACAAGGTAAAGTTTTAATAAAGCGAAGTTTAAATAGAATAGAGACGTAATCAAAGTTGTATCTGTAAAAGGCTTACTCTAAGGGCTTGGCGACTACACCTGTCTGTCGAAAAGATTAACTTTCAACCGTTTTATGGATCTGTCTGTGAAAATTTTCAAGATAACATGAAAATTTTATTATACTTAACAAAACTATGAACTGAAAAGGAATTCTGTAAAGAATACAAAGATTGCTTACGATATTAAACCACTACTTATCACTAGGACTACTATAAAAGCTCCATAACGCGCTTTATATTAAGCGTCATAAAGCGCTTAACACCACGTAAGCGCATTTTTAAAAATCTCATTCTGGTGTCATTTTCTGCAACAAAACGCCGATTTCTGTCAATAAGTTTCATTCCGGATAAAAATTGGGACCACAATTTTTTATCTGTATTGAAAATATATAACTTTATGAAACGATCACATAACAATGTGTTGTATCTCTTGCTTCAGGTTCCAACAAAGGAAGGACAGAGCGTTAGCGCAGCTCACGGCGCATCGTTCAGCGAGGCCAGTGTAGCCGACAACTCCGGCGATCTCTACCGCTGCGTCGACCGCCTGCTCGCGGAGGTGCGCGCGCCGCAACGCACGCGCAAGTTCTCCGTCACTAAGATGCTCGGCTCCCTTATAGGTCAGTATCAAAGTAAGAGAAAACAAACCTTCTACGTATATACCTACCTACTAGAAAAGAAAAATAATCGTCTTATCCAAGCGGCTACCTTAGTATCGACATCTACTAGTGCTGTTACTAACAAGAAAGGTTTACAAAAAAAAAAAAAAAAGAAAGAAAGAAAGGTTTAAAGGTTAAGGACATCGTAACTTTTCTTCTTATATCCACCACTGGGTGAAAACTGTGGGGAAGGCATATTCGACTCTATGCCTAAACTCAATACGTTGTGGTATTGCCGATTTGTTGCACCTGTTATGTAATTGTCTACGAAGTATCCAAATTGACTTCGGTCTCACACGGTTGATGTATTGGCATAAAGCGTTTTCAGTCAAAGGGAAGTCAGGTCATGGATTTCACATACCATACTTTCGTTCACGCCTGTATTCTCTAATGGGGATGAGTTTAGCCACAAGAAATAAGAAGACAACTTGCAGCCAATTTTGATGATCGTTTTTCTAAAAGAATTTCTCATTGTTACAGGAGGTACGACGAATAATTCTCAGGCTAGCCGAAGCGGGTCGATGGTAGCGTGCCCGCGAGTGCCGGCGCCTTCGCGGCCGCCGCTCGCCGCCGCTGCGCCCTGACCGTCGGCACCAACTGACCGCGCGCGCTGATGCCTCCGCCGCGCCGCCTGGCTCGCATGTCTACCCGTGCCAGCACGATTCGCTGCGTCCGCGCCGCTCGCAGCGTATATCTAGACCTAATCAATCCATAAGGTTCATAAACCGATTATAAAATCGTGGCAATAGGTACCTTAAGTCGGACTCTTATACGTATAAGGAAGTAGAATCGACGCGCCTTGAAAGTTACAGATGTATGGCACTTAAACCAGACTCACTCTAGTAGCATGGACCAAGTATGTGTATTAGTAGGAAGAGGTATAAAATCGTATCGATTGTTACGTGTCACCATCACCAACGGAGCTCTGGAAAAGTTCAAGATCATTTAGAAATATAAATGTTTCTACCAAAAAACTAATTTCTTGTCATGAATCTGTACTGTACCATCGAGTAAAACTAATATGCACTAAACATGAGCAAGCAATACCAAACTCCGTTTGGACTGTGATAAAGTTTAGAATAAGATTGCTGTAGAATGAATTTCGGTAATGGTGGTAGTCAATGGTGCAGTGCTTGGCACGAGGACTAGGATTGTAAGACAGAAAGTACTAAGAACCCTATCTCAATAGGACACTATGGCTGCGCCACCAGCGGAATGTTATTCAAGATTCGGTTGCCGGCTACCACAACAAATTGGTTGCGCGAACAGATGAGTTACCCTATATGCTCCATAGATTTTGTTGCTGATTACATTTTGCATAACTGCATACTTTTTGTTGGTGGCACAACCATGGTGGCGTTGCCATGGTGTCCTATTCAGATAGGGCTCTTAAACAATATCTGATGGAATTGGAACGTTTAGCTATATTAGCTTTAAATGAAACACGTTAAGAAAACTTGATGTAAAAATTTTACCATAAAAACTTTAAAGTTTTAAACAAATGTAACCAAAGCGATTCAGTCAACAGTTTCTTGTCAAAGAACAATCTCCTAGTCATTTAGTTAATGTAGATAATATAATAGGAAATAAGGACATTGGGGCTGATTCCGGTACACATCATCTAAGTTATTTTAAGTTATACCTGTCATTTTCTTATCCGCCGAAAAGGAAAGGGACGAGTAATCGACAGGCATAACATTTATGGACACACGTCAATTTCAGGAGGAAATTCAAAAACCCTTCCAACAGTTTCTATTGGCCAATAACCTGACAGAATTAAGTTGACAGCACACGTCAAACGGATTGCATATGAGCGAGACGCCTATTTTATTCGCCCGGTTTATTCTTTATTTTAAAATTATCAGTTGTCCATCATCCGTCCCTTTCCTTTTTGGCGAATAAAAAAATGAGGGGTATAACTTAAAATAAAATTAGGAGGTGTCTGCAGGAATCGGGGCCATTATAAACGTAAAAGGCTTTAATTTGATGTTGGAGATAAAATCTGAGATTATTGTAGGTATGTAAAAATGTTTGGGTGTATCGGATAAAGATTTTAATTTTAGTTAACTTTTGACAATAAATCTTTTAAAATATCATCATATTATTATGCATTATTCAAAATATATTATGCTTGATAATATGGATAGGAATATTATATTATCATATATTATATGTGCCAATTTTACCAAAATATTTCGTCAAATTCGGATTCGCTGATCGTTGTTGTCTCATTTATATTTATGATAATTATTATTTCTGAATATAACAAATTAGCTAATATCATACACACATACATATATCCATCTAACAATACAGTATGTAATGATTTTGAATCTATAAATTTTCTACACTTCGTACAAACTTTTCTACTTTTTCACAGTATTATTAAACTAAGTTTCATATAGGATAAGTGGGCGGTACTTACACATATTTGTATTCAGTAGTGCCTATACATTGAAATGTGTAGCGTATACATATGTATAAATAATGTGGATGTCTTGAAATATATTGTATCAAAATTATCTGAACGCGAGATTAGTACAAACTAAGTCATTTTCTAGTCATTTTAGGTTAAAGGATATGAAAGGCAAATTAACATAATCCTTGTAAAAATGTGATTTTCATACCAATGTTCATAAATCGATATCCCGCCATTACGTGATAGTCTCTGTTTCTGTATAGATACAAAATAGGCTACTTGACAAGCTTGATACTTTTTACGAAAGGTCAAAACGAAAGTTTTCTTTGGAGCAAGTATGGAAATACTGTCCTGTGACGTAATCAATAAAAGCGGTCAAACGTCGTACTCATTGTTACTTAATTCATTAATAAAATTCGAAAATAAGTCGAATTTTAAAATGAGATGATCATCTTAGACTGGCTTCTATTTCTAGATTAGCATTTTATAATTTATCTTTGACCCAGTCAAACACACTATTATAATGACTGAATGAATGAATTATAAATGTCATACAGTATTTAGTCATTTGAATAAAAGGAATAGTATTATTACAACTTACTCGTCAGTGGTTTTATAACATTAGATATGCAATTGTAACACGTTGGTCTAACAGAAAGCTACACTGACTACCCCAATTGGAATATAGTCCTGAGCTTACGTTAGAAATTAAATTTAAAATTTGAACTTGGCGGTGCGCTTCCATGCACCCATGATTTGTATGAATTTAATATATAGAAAGTATTTCAAAACTCGTGTATGACGTTAACAAAATGTATGAACTGTGTATTGTTGGGAATATGGATTTGTGTGTTTGTATATTGATGGACTATACTGAAGTCGGAACTGATTGGTTTAAGATGTAAATAATTATAAACTCACTAGCTTTAATGGAAAATAAATGTTTCCTGATAATTAAACTTACTCTTTTTTTTATAACCTTACAGTGAATTCTTAAATGGCCATATTAGCTTACCAAGGTCAAGTAATTTGAAAGATAAAAAAAAATACTTTATTACATCTATTTATTAGAAAACACCACAGCGAAAATGCTATAATATAAAATAATTTAATAAATAAAAATAGTTTATTTTCCAAATCAACATAACAATTGTGAATAAGTCTTCCCATTAAGTACTAAAAAGACTTGTGTCGGGAATGGCTCGCTTGTTAAAAGGAACTTACAAAAACAAGTACATTCCAAAAAAAAAAGAATCTCGAAATAATCATCATATTAGTACATTTATAACGGCCTCCGTGGTCCAGTGGTTGAGCGTTGGGCTCACGATCCGGAGGTCCCGGGTTCGAATCCCGGTGGGGACATATCACAAAAATCACTTTGTGATCCCTAGTTTGGTTAGAACATTACAGGCTGATCACCTGATTGTCCAAAAAGTGAGATGATCCGTGCTTCGGAAGGCAGGTTAAGCCGTTGGTCCCGGTTACTACTTACTGACATAAGTAAGTAGTCGTTACATGAGTCATGTCAGGGGCCTTTGGCGGCTCAATAGTAACCCTGATACCAGGGTTTATGAGGTTGGTAATCCACCTCACAACCCACACGATAGATGGACGTCCCCAATAAATGAAACAGATGAGTAACCATGGCACCCATCGTGACCTTGACGCATCTAGCCTGTCGGACAGGTAAGTGTAATAAGCCCTTTAGACAGGTATCATTTTATATCGAAAAGAAACAATCCAAAGTTGGCTGATAGAAAAGAAGATTACGGCTTTTGGATTTACGGACGTGAAATTTATCATAAGTGCTTTGCTTTGAGTGAAAAACTAAATGGAAAATTTTACCATACGGAAAACAAACATTCCGATTAGCAGAGCTGCCATAAAACTTCGTAAACAAAAGATTCAAAACCGATCCACGCATATCAACGTAAATATTCATGCAATAACACGCAAAATATTGTTTTCCTTATAACATACCTAGGAGTAAAGAAATGGGAATCCCGTTATCTCGTGTATGTAAACATCATCAAACCATTTCAGATTTATAAATGCAATATAAGATGATGAACGCTCATGTTTATATTGCTTACGGTCGGTTAACCCACTTGCTGTACGAATAAATTATTTCCCAGATAGAATCATAATTATACTTATAACACCGAACGAGAGCTTCAGATCAACGGCCGCAGGTATAGGCCAGTGTAACTACGATGAGGGCTACGTGATGTATTTATTTCTTATTTTGTACGATCCATATACAACGCTTTCATTTAGTAAGTAATCAGGGTAAAAACATCAATAACCCAATTAACGGTCGGCGTGCCATTATAAGCACATCGCAGCCAAAAAAATAAATCGGAATCGCATCCGAGAACAATGGCCGAGCGAGATGAGGGGTGCGCACCCCATCTGCGTGGAGCGATCGATTGTGGACCGGCCTCGGCCGCTGCACTGTCTGTCAACGCCGCGACAAATTCAAACGTCCGTCACTGCCGCTCCGAAAACGAATTTATTTAAAAAAATAAAAGTTAAAAACAAATATAATATTTTTTAAATTTTATTTGGCTAGTGTTATGTGTTAATTTTGAAAATGGAAGGCCGGCGGAGTTGGGATGGTGTGCCTTTGGGGGAGTCGCATTCGCCGCCGCAGTCGGTGCCGGGCCGGCGGACGCCGCTCGGAGCCGTGGGTCTTGGAGGCTTCTACATGCAAGGTGGTCAGCCACCGCCACCTCCTCAACACTGCTACCCCACCGACGAGAATCAGCCCGAACCGGGGACTAGCTACGCTCAGAGGTTAGTTTTTGCATCATTTTCTCTGTAATAGGTAAGTACCTCTTGTAAAATTATAGGATAATTATAGGTACTTGATAAATTATCATGTAACAGTAGGCACTTAGGTGTATCCAAAGGCAGGTATTATGTAATTTGAATATCATTTGCATAATCCAATCATTTGGAGATGCTCCTGTATTTTCGTCTCCGGTTTATCTCGGAGTGCGCATGCGTAGAGCGATTAATGTCACAGATACAACCCTTTAGACAATGAAATTAAGATTTATGGAATGAATACATTTGTTAGTTGGTAGGCGAATAGGCAACTGAATGGGAGGATATTTAGCAATCGCATAGAGTCACTAATATGGATACGCAATACTAAGCAAATGTGAAAGAGAATTGTATTTTAATACTGATATGACAAAAAAATATTAGTACCGAATATGGCGAGGAGCTCGGTGGCGCAGCGGTAAACGCGCTCGGTCTGCGATTGTTGAAGTTAAGCAACTTTTGCAATGGCCGGTCATAGGATGGGTGCCCAAATAAAAGTTTTCATTTCGAGCTCCTCCATGCTTCGGAAGGCACGTTAAGCCGTTGGTCCCGGCTGCATTAGCAGTCGTTAATAACTATCAATCCGCACTGGGCCCGCGTGATGGTTTTAGGCCCGATCTCCCTATCCATCCATAGGGAAGGCTCGTGCCCCAGCAGTGGGGACGTTAATGGGCTGATGATGATGATGACCGAATATGGACACATGCCCGTAATGACTATCTGGGTAGGCAGAACCACAAGAAAACACAACTGAAACAAGTGTCAGTAGTTTAAGACTAAGCAGTATTGAAATGTTTTACACCTAAAACAAAAATCGTGGACGATAATAGTCCATCGTGTTGGAGATAAGACTTAATGCTCAGTCTATCAATCCTCAGTATTTTATTATTATTGTAGATTAAGACGGCATCAGCTACTCGCCCGGACAAATGTGGAGCGCTGAGCTCTCACCCGGTGAAAATAGCAGATTTCTGATATTAGTACATTTAAAAGTATTTTGTAATAATAAAGTGTTTGCCATGTGCAGCACATCTGCACTTATTTTGGTATAACATATGGGAACAATGCAGCTGAGAGTTCCCTCCCCCTATAGGTACAAGTGGTTTGTATTCAATGACCGATATTACAATCGTCACTAGAATCAGTTGCTCAATGTTAGGTTGTTCGAGTGTCATTTGATTTTTATACTTAGTTATATTTTTTAGATTTTTAAGTTTTTAAACAATACCTCGTATACTTATAAGTCCTTTAAAAAGAACTATTTGGGCGATGGACGGCCAAAACAACGAAAAATAAATCTTTATTTTTTAAACTCCTCGAGAACATAGTTTGAGAGATTTACTTTAGTCTTCAATCGTAAGGGCGTCAGACGTCACACCCACAAATGCGCGTATACGATAACGCCAATGTGTAGTGACTGTGTAAGACGAGGTGTACTGTATGAAGTATCCGGGGTGTGCTATGGGGACAAAACAACCCCCTCCCCTAAACCTATTGTCTGACACAAGAGTTATTGAGCACTTGTTCCTCTTTCGACCCCTCTTGCTAACTATGATATGATTTGTTAGGTAGCCGGGGTTAATTTAATAATAATAATCGCATCTAATACTATTTGTTAGAATTTATTTAAGACTGAAAAATTTACATTGTTTATATCACAATCTCATTTGATTACGGCGATGTGGCCAGACATGGAACGTGTTTGAAAAAAAAGCTTATAGTTTTACTATTCAAGAGTTTGAGATGCTCTCGAAATGTGGTGTTGGCGTAGGTTGCAGGTTGACTGCGAAGCGAACGAACAAGTCCATATTAAAAGAGCTCTATATCATGACGCTGCTCTCTTCAATATTCCGGAAACGTAAGCCTTTTCGGACATATCATGTGACCCCCAAAAGCACTTTCTGGAGAAGCAGATCATTGTTAGGCTAATGGATAGTAGACATGCTCGAGGATGTACAAGGTATTCTGACCAACTGAAGAAGACGGTGGGAAGCAGCATGCAGAGCGCGGTTCACGCAGCATATATCTGCACTGAGTGGAAAACTATAACATGTGGTCGCGATCATCAGCAGTGAGGAAATGACGAAGAAGATTCGAGAGTGCAAGTTAGGCAGAAAACGGACCATGGAGAATTTCTGAATAGTTGTGATAAATAGCACAAACTTTCCGGATCCCGTTACTAGAATGGTTTCTCCAAGCATCATCAAAAAGATCTCATATCACTTGGTAGCATGAATTTCCCATAATACTTTGCTTAAGTTATAACCAACCAGTCCAAAAACAAATTAAAAGATCAAAAATTCTACTTTCAGACCCATTGGCGATGGAAAAGGCAAACAGAAGATGCGACAAGGCAAGACTGTGCGACTCAATATAAACGCCAGGGAACGAAGAAGAATGCACGATTTGGTAAGACACATTATTTATGAGAATCAAAAATAAAAAAGATAGTAGACGTATAAAAAAGTAATATGAAACTGAAATCGGTTTTAAACCATAAGAACACCTGTGATTGGGTTGGAAGGTCCGACAGTCTGTAGGTAGTCGGTCACATCGCGTCTGTAATAAACTAGACCTGTCAAATCTTCAGGTTAGATAAGCGGACCCCGTGAAAAAATAATTAGTTCCATACAATTTGTAGCTTCTGAGAAAAGCATGGGTAAACATACATGCCTATGAAATTTGGCACACGTGTTTAGAGGCCCATATAGACTAATACTATATAGGTTTAATGTGCAATTCCAACAATAGGTATCATACATACGAGTCGAATTAATGGTAAAACTATAGGTAGAGGTTGAAGTCTTTTAAGAAACGGTATGGATAGGTCAGGGATATTAAGATCCCACTCTCGCTTCTATCGTGTGAGATTGATTAACAACCTTATCAACCCGGGTGTCAGGGTTATTATTGAGCCGCCAAAGGCCCCTGACATGACTCATATAGTGACTACATACTTCAGTAAGACCTTTACGAAGCCACTGACAATGCCGTAAGCGTGGCCAATTATTGGTCAGCAAAAATTTAGAATCGATCGCCATTGACTCGCAAAGAAAAAGTAAGTAGCAACCGAGACCAACGGAATAACGTCCATTCCGAAGCAAGGATCATCTTACTTAAGACCCCGCTAATTTTCCATCTTGCAACTTCCAGAACGATGCATTAGATGAGCTCCGTAGTGTGATCCCATACGCTCACTCACCGTCCGTCCGCAAGTTGTCCAAAATCGCCACGCTGCTGCTTGCCAAGAACTACATCCTCATGCAGGCCAGCGCTCTCGAGGAGTTGCGAAGGTACGAATATATTACTGAGGTATTTACCCTATAAGATATACGTAGAGGATAATTTAGATGCTTCCATCATAGTAATATGACTGTAGTTCTCCAATGATGGTCAAATCTACAATTAGTTACGTCACTAAAAGACCGATGGCATCTACAGGGATTATAGGCGGATATAATATACACTCTATATCCCCTCTTTGAGCAAAGATTACAACATAATACAAAATAGGTACAATACATCTACATTTGAGGTATGATTTCTTCCCGTATTGAAACGAAACCCTGTCTTCTTCTTATCGTGTGGGTTGTAAGGTGGAATACCAACCTCATCAACCATGATGTCAGGGTTACGAAACCCTGTAAAAATAAAAAAATAACCTTCGAGTGATAATATTCGGTACAATAACCATCATTTTCAATTTATTAGGTTAGTGGCGTACCTACAAGGTACAGCAACAGCAGCCGGTATCGTGCCCCCGCCCGGCTTCGACCTAGCCGGGTTCCCAGCAGCCAACAAGCTGCTTCAACCACCCGCGCCCGGCCCTCCCGCACCCCCGGAGCCGCCCTCTTGAGACCCGCCCGTCAAACTCGAGCCTCCCTGTCTCGGGGATAAGATAGATCTACTCTAAGTATTAGGTTGTAAACGTAAAGGCCCGTAAGAGAAACATCTTAGTAGTGAAGGTTATCGAGAAAATAAATAGGACAATGCGTAGTTTCTGTAGGCACCAAGCTGCTGCAGCCCTTTCGAACCGCCCTCTAGAGACCCGCTCGACAAACTTTAGCTTCTCTGACTCGGGGATAGGATAGATCTACTCCAAGTTATAGGTAGTAGATGTATAATAAAAGTTATCCCGTAAGAGAAACATTTGATGGTGAGTATTATTATTAAAAACTAAACAGGACAAAGAGTGTAATCAGTTATAAGAATTTCAGTTATAAACTCAGTTATAAGAATTTTAAAATACCTAATGATGTCTCCAATATTGCGAAAGAATTTGAATGCGAAAGACGAACGGTCCATATTGTCCGTGACACACATACTTTATATTATCATATTGATACTTCTTGTATTGGATGCAACATAACAAAATTTTAAAAATATACTGAACTCACGTAGAGAAATTCAGTTGCTTCAGTTGTCTCGTTTTCTAAAGACAGAAAAATCTAAAGGTTGGATAAAAGGGAAACTGTTTTTTTTTTCTTACGGGACTTTATTTGAATTTAAACATTCCGTCATACTCGTAGAGTCTTTATGCGATAAAATATAAGCATAACTTATAATGTAGGTAATATGAAAATGGTGAAGTGGAAGCTCAGAAATAATTAAAACGTAGATAGTAAAATGTACGACATCACCGTAACCAGTATTATTACTAGGATGTTTAAGGAGTAGGAGAATACGATGAAAGGTTATAGGTATTTATAATTATTTATATAGTGGAAAATTGGGCTGTTTCTTATAAATACAAATTGTACGTCCACGTAATCTTAATCATATTTTATTAACATTAAGATGTATAATTGAACACCGGGATTGCAATGATAATGTATTCAAATGTAACTTATCTTTAGAATACATAACATAACATAAACAGCCTATATACGTCCCACTGGGCACAGGCCTCCCCTAAATCAACCGGAGGGTGTATGGAGCATACTCCACCACGCTGCTCCAATGCGGGTTGGTGGAGGTGTTTTACGGCGACGGGGTATCCTTAGAATATGGTGCGTTTTCTTTAAGTTGGTTTAAGAATTATAAGGCAACTTCGGGGATTTTCCTTTAAAATCAAATATCCAGAGCGACGAGAATCGCACCCCTTATTAACAAGTTTATGGGTAGAGAAAGAGGAAGCCAGCATTCTCCATTTATCTAGTATAAAGCCTTCATCAAGAAAATCCAGCTTAAAATAATCGCACTGTATGGTTGCACTCAACAATTCCCATACTTTAGATAACCTGGTAATATTTATTAAAACTTCTTGTACTTACCAGTGTCAATAGAAGTATACCTAATTACTTGTATGATAACGATAACTCTCAGAAGCCCTTGTGTAAGTACCTACATGAATATACCTACCTACATTTAATGTTTAATAAAGTCTAAGAGAAAGAAATGGGAAGTAAATGTAGTGTAGAAAAATAGTGTTGGCAATATTATATTGTCCTATTTTTCTTAGTATTAAAAATAAATTGTGATTTGTCTAAACCACCTGTAGATGCTCAATAGAAAGAATGTAGAGCTGTGCTTGAATATTATGTTTCAATATTCGAAGTAAGTAGGATAAGATATGAATATTATAAATGTAGTTTTATGTTATAAAAGGCAAAATGAAAGGTAAATTATAGTTTACTTATGAAGTATGGAAGTACCTACTCATCCATTTCTATGATACTAAAGTATAAGTGAGTAGTTTTGTATAACTTTATGAGAATTTAATAATGTATATTTATTATAAGTGTTTATAATAGTGTCGCCAAACGATAAATGTGTATGTAATTATGTATACTTAATGTAGTAGTAGTTAGAAATCTCTCTCTCAAGGAGAGCGACTGTGAATCCATGTGCCAAAGGAGTTAGGTAGATTTTTGAATTATTCATTAAGTAGGTAGTTACTTAGTATGAGTAAGTCATATGAAGAGGATGTTATGAGAGCGCCAGATGCGACATTGGAAGAACAAAGTATTGTCGTAAGTGTGTAATGATGATAATTATGATTGTGGTGTAGGTTACGTATAGATGTGGTTCAATACGTCAGTGTGTCAGTTTGACAGCCACCAACTTTATTTGACAGGACTAAAACTGTCTCTTTTCCTTTCTTGTACCTATTGTAAGTAAAAGACGGCATTAATTGAAGAACTGTAGTATAAATATTTTACAGCTTCTTTTGCCCTAAGGTTACCCTGGATAATATTGGTATTGAGCAATAAAACCGTATATTGTAATTATAATTTTTCGTATGTTTGTGCAATAAGAAGTTTTTGTATTATATTGTAGGTGAAAAAAAAGTGTGTCCGCTATTAGGTAGTTACATATTTTTTTCTCTATCTAACCTAAAAGCTCCCACTATCTGTCTGTTAATTCTTTATAGAAAGATGAATGAATTAATAAACTTGACTTATTTAATATAGGTATATACTGACGTATCTGCAAATTTTTTGCTAAAATAATTTGTGTCTTATTAACAATTGCAAAAGGTGCAAATCAGATTCGGCAAAAAAATTCAGATACGTCAGTTAGCGATGACATGGATGTACATTAACACAAGTTCACATTAGGTAGCGAGGGCTCGAAAATTTACATACTTGAATCGATAGTAGTGCAAAATAAATCAATGAAGATTTTTAATTAATAATATTGCGGATTGCAGTACACACTATAATTTTATTTTAAGTTACACCCGTTATTTTCGTAACGATAGAAAAGGAAAGGGACGGGTAATCGACAGTCATTTATTGAACACATGTAAATTTTAGGTCAATCTAAAACAACCTTCTAAAAATCAGCACGCGTCAAATGATTTGCATACCAGCAAGATACCTATCTGATTCGCGTAGGTTATTCATTCATTCACTCTCTCATTTTAAAATTGACAGGTGGCAGTCATCCGTCCCTTTCCTTTTCGACGAATAAGAAAAAGGCAGGTATAACTTAAAATAAAATTAGATGGCGTCTACTATTTGGCACCATTATAAACTTTATTAGGTACATAAGGTGGAATGCTGCAATGAGTAAGATAAAGTATAGATTAGTCAACATTTTAACTTTTGAATTTAGTGCTTAGGTTATGTGTTGGCTAAGAATAAATTTTAAATGTGAGAAGCTCTTAATTCTAATTTTTATTTACTTATAGTAGGTAGGGTTTACCTATATTATACCTTTATAAATAATTTATGTAGGTATTAGGTATTTATTTCCTATGTATACCCTCGTAATATATAAAGCATGATTTTATACTAAATAAGCCAAAGTAAAATGTGATTGTTATTAGCAACTATGATTTGTGATTTTAAAATTAAAGTGGAAAGAATTCGTGAATGTTCGTACTTTTATTTTCATATAAATACAACATACATGCATACAACTCTCTCTCTCTCTCTCTCTCTCTCTCTCTTCTTCTCCTTGTGGAAGAACGAAGTCAAGAGCAAACCCATATTAATTAAAAAAATAATAATAACATATATGGCTTGCATTCATAGGCGGTGACAACCTTGGACCTTCCAACCTCTTTATTCTATTCCGGGGTTAGGTCACATTCCTACGAAATGCATATACTAAAAGTACTTATTTTATTTTCTATCGTGTAGGTTTGTATTTTATCTGTGAAGACAGTACATTATTCGTAGTTCGTTTGTAGTATCTACGTAAGTAGTGTGGTGTGACGTAAATGCATTAAATGTTTACGCAAATGTTCGAAGACGCAATTGACGTCTAATATTTTTTTCTAACATTTAATATTAAATAGAAATATAGCTGATTCAGGTAAAAATCAATTAAATCAAAAGAAAATCAATACACTAGCAAAGCCTGTATCATCTAATCTAATCTAGCCTACAAGATCTCACTGCTGGGCAAAGGCCTCCCCCTCAACCTCCTCCTCCTCGGCCTTGGTATCATAAGAATCATATTTATTACGTTTTTATTACCAACAGGTTCGTATTATACATACTATGTAAGTCTCCGCCTTTGTCCGTTTTATTGTGTATATGTCGTGGCCAGATCATAGAATTGATCATTTCATGATGTGCTCGATCATTTCATGAAATGGTCATATTTCATGAAATAGAATATCATTCGTTGGCCACATCACGATGTAGTTTGGCCAGATCAATGAACACAAAACGTTTAACGATATGAGCAACTAAATACATGATTACTTCATGATATGGCCAAACGTTGGCAATCATATCGTAAAATTAGTAACATTATCCACCGATAGTGGCGCTGGTGTCGATTATATTTAAAACTTGTTTGATATTATAATCGATGAATCAATGTTATTGTTAAATTTTCCATATCGAATAGGTACATAATTTTGAACCTAAGAAATTAATAGACTATTCGCATTTTTATTACACCACATAGCATGGACACCGCCTACATTAACGATATGGTCAAACGTTGATTGATATATCATTAAACGTTGACGTTTCATGGCCATTTCATGAAATATGACCATTTCATGAAATTGTTGGCCACATCATAAAATGATCAATTTCTCGATCTGGCCACGACATATACACAAAAATAAATAAAATAAGATCTCACAACGACACCGTGGAACGAATTATCACGTTGTTGGTCCAACGGTACGTATTTGTTTTATCAGATTGTAAACTTGTAACTTGGCCAATATTACAATAGAAATAGCGTCTATATTGGGCACAAAACATAGAACACGTTCAGCTGCTTGTCTTCATGCATGTGGAAATATCTAATAACGGGATGGTGTTCTTTCTAATACGAGTATGATCGTCAATAGGTTTCCAACTAGTCATTTCAGTTACTTTTTACTAAACGTCAAAACACGAAATTACTATGGAATTTATATGGAAAAGCGCACTGTGACGTCACAGAAAAACGTGATAAAATGTCGGACTTATTATTATTACGTTTTCTTGATTAAAAATTATAAATAAGTTAAATAGAAAAAAGAAAATATTTTTCGTTACTTTTAGACCTGTCTTAATTTAGTAATCAGAATTTCATAATTTATCTTGAACTTAGTAAACGACCGAATTGTTATCGGCGATAGGCTGATCTCTTGTGAAGGTTCATAATATCCATCTTAGAACTTCGTATCAACAGGCAGCAAGTTGTCTAGGATATATAGGTGTTTCTGCCTACCCCATTATGCATTGCGGGCGTGAGTTTATGCGTGTACGTATTAATACGTCACTGACGTCGCTAGCTGAAGTAAGTATCTGAAATTTTTGGTGAATCTGATTTGCACCTTTTGCAAGTGTCAATAATTTAACACACAAATTATTTTAACAAAAAATCGCAGATACGTCAGTTTGCAGTTTGCGGCCTATTCCTTAACGACTAAATGGATTTGCATTTTTGTAATATTACACAAATATTTATCTGGACAAAGCCGGGTTGAGTCGCGAACAAAGAATAAGGAATAACACTACATCGCCGCGTCGTCGCGAGTAACAACATGCAACACACAAAACAGACGTTAACGCCATCTTACGGAAAGTCGCCAGTGTTTTTGGTTTCACACGATGTAGAGATTATGTAGAGCAGCTAGAACCACGAGTTTACAAGAACGATGAAAGTTCTCAAGTATTCCCATAGATGGTGCTACTTATTGCATATTTTAACGATAGTATTGTACTTTTTGTAATTTAATGTTCTAGCAAATTAATCCAAACCAATATACGTCACAAAGTGATGAAACTTTACCCCCTAGTTTGATTAGGACATCACAGGCTGATCACCTTATTGTAAAGTAAGATGATCCGTGCTTCGGAAGGCACGTTAAGCCGTTGGCCCCGGTTACTACTTACTGATGTAAGTGAGTAATCGTTACATGAGCCATGTCAGGGGCCTTTGGTGGCTCAATAATAACCCTGACACTAGGGTTGCTGAGGTTGGTAATCCACCTCACAATGCACTCGATAGAAGAAGACCAATATAAGATATATATGTCATGTTACTGCCTGAATTACGGATTTACCAAGTGCTGACGAAAAAGCCCAAATCACGACGTTTTACCACTCATCATCATCAATTTAAGAGCCACGCTCTTGTCAGTGCAGCATTTTCCATGCTACTTTTTTTAGGGAAAAATAGGGCAGTGGTTTCCCTCTCGCCTTCCGTTTTACCACTGAGCTATGGTAAATGCTAAAAAGATGTTTCTAGACGTGCACTGCATACGATGGCCTTCGTGGTCCAGGAGTTGAATGTTCGGTTCGCAATCCAGAGCTCCTGGTTTCGATTACAGATAGGCAGCCGTGTGTAAAAAATCGCTGTGTTCATGGAAAAAACAATAAAAAAGTACCTATTTAAGTATCTAAGTTAGTTAGATTAGGTTAGGTTTAGTGTCAAAAATCGCTTTGTTCAATGAAAAAACAATAAAAAAGTACCTATTTAAGCATCTATTAGGTTAGGTTTAGTGTCAAAAATCGCTTTGTTGAATGAAAAAGAATAAAAAAGTACCTAATTAAGTATCTAAGCTAGTTAGGTTAGGTTAAGTTTATATACTTATCAAACGCGTGTATCACGATAAATTCTGAAGAGACCTTAAACCCTGAAAAGGTAGAGCCTTTCAGGGTTTATTGTAAAAATCGGATGAAAGGGTACCTATTGAGTCTTTACGAAAACATTAAATGACTTTAACATGGAAAAGCTTTCTGTGACTACTTTAATGTAATGAAATATTATTTAGAAGGTTGTTCCTTTGTACAGTACGTATGTATATATGTATACTTATATTACTATGCGAAGGCTGGGCTGCCTCTCTCTATCCATTCAAAGTCTGGGACATTCCAAGCGTGGGTACGAGAAAAAAATATATAAATTAAAAAATAGTGATCTAGGTAATACGAAATAGAATAACTAAGGTAAGCACCCGCCATTGGTGCTAATTCCTGCAGACGCCATCTAATTTTATTTTAAGCTATACCTGTCATTTTCTTATCCGTTGAAAAAGAAAGGGACGGGTAATCGACAGGCATAAAATTTATGGAATACACGTCAATTTTAAGCAGAAATCTAAAACAACCGTCAAAAAATTTTACATCGACCAATAACCCGACAGAATTAAGTAGACAGCACGTCAAACGGATTGCACACCAGCGAGGTGCCTATTTTATTCGCCCGGGTTATTCATTCGTTTTAAAATTAACTTGTTGACAATCATCCGTTCCTTTCCTTTTCGGCGGATAAGACTATGACGGGTATAACTTAAAATAAAATTAGTTGTCTGCAGGAATCGGGGACATTATGTACCTATTTTAATGATAAAGGAACTGTGTTCTAACACAAAGAAACATTTTGGGCTGATCACGTGTATCAAAAGTGGCTGTTAAATTGTAAACTTATAGGTCTGTCCACCCCGTTAGGAATTGCAAGCGTGGGTTTATGTATAGTAATGGGGCGGCGCGCGGCGTGGCATGTTATACATACCTATTTAAAAATAAATTATAATCGCGCGCGACACTCCATATTGTTGTAGCCTCAGGCTGTAGCTAAATTAATTTTCAATAGGAAAATGAGTAAGTATATAAAAATGTTAGCTATTTTCCTTGTAGGAGTACAATATACAAGATGCTTTATCTTGTATTCATGTATCAATATATCGCTCAGGAGAAAGTGTATCAAACCCGCGTTGGTAATCTGCCCCTAAGAGAAATGATACGTAATCAGTCATATTGCCACCTAGAGAACCTGAAACCAACCCTTACCATTACTATGAGTCTTCTAGACAAAACTAATTTACAAAAATATTAAGGGAATCTTCCCACTTTGAAAACGTTCCCGGCAGTAAAAAGGCGAAAAAATTATGTAAAAATAACAAGAAAGAAAAAAGAAAAAGAAAGGCATCCTTACAACACGGGATGCGTCTCAATTACTACACACAGCGCCATCTATAAGCCTATCAGTGAACAACGCGGCTTAACCCGCGCTGGCCGCGCCCCAAAACATCCTTACCATTACAGAGTTTTTACAACGCGAATATTCCCACTTTGGTAACATTGCAAAGAACGGCGCATCACTGCTTACACACACACAAGTAGTTACTACGCTATTGCGTTCTATAACGACCCCGCCCTACCACACAAGCCAAGTTATAAATGTAGGTTCAGAACTACATACAGGTTGTTGGTGACATTGTAAGGAATTCTGTATACCATTACGACTATGATACTGAGTTGATATCAATTATGAAACTGAAAACAATTAAAAATAAAACTAATCATTAATTTTCCGACAGGAGATACCAATTTATATCAACTCAGAAGCATGGTCTGAATCATCCCCCAAAGTTTACGTTACGATGTCACTAAAACCCATAGGTACCCGTACGGCTACCAGGGGCCTGTTTCATAAAACTTACAATTTTAAATTACAACGACAATTTGATTTTCATTACGTAGCTAATATGAAACTGCAAAATATTCGCGATCACACACTCCGCAATGTACATCAAATTGTCATTGTAATTTACAATTGTAAGTTTTATTAAACAGGCCCCTGAACGTAAGTAGTTGAACGGGGTGTAAGTGACGTAAAGAACGAAAGGGGAAATGTAAGGGGGATGATTCAGCTCATAGATCTGTTCATTCATGAAAATAAAAAAAAATGTTGGAAACGGAAAATTCCACTTGATATTTAACTCAGAGTCATGAGCTGAATCATCCCCCTCAGTGTACAATATGGTGTCACTGACACACTCGGTAGCTTTTGTATTTAAGGTTTATTTTAATGTGGCTTTTCTAAGGTGGTGGGTCATTATAGGAACGATGGGCTGATTACCTGTGACCATATCATCTTAGGACATACATTGTTTACGCGGTTATTATTATAATTAAAGCACATAATGGCCCCGATTCCTGGAGACACCGCCTAATTTTATTTTAAGTTATATCCGTCATTTTCATATCCGTCGAAAAGGAAAGGGACGGATGATTCACAGCTCTTAATTTTAGGAAGAATGAGTAAATTAATGTGTCGGGTTATTGACTGACGTAAAATTTTTAGACGGTTGGTTTAGATTTGTGCTTAAAATTGACGTGTGTTCCATAAATTTTATGCTTGTCGATTACCCGTCCCTTTCCTTTTCGGCGGATAAGAAAATGACAGATATAACTTAAAATAAAATTAGATGGTATTTACAGGAATTAGCACCAATAACGGGTTCTTACCGCGTTTAAATGGGGTCATCCCGTGATCATGGCACTTGCAACAGTATCGAAATATCGGGAGTCTCATATCCCCATTTAAACGCGGTAAGAACCCGTTATTATGTGCTTTAATTATCTTAGGACATCGTATCAAAAGTGCCTGCTAGTTATTTTTTAATTACTTGTGGCTCTGCCCACCCTATATGTGGTTACGGGCGGAATGTAATGTGTGTAAGTAGTTTATAAAACGCGTTTACGCGTGTCGTAAAATCCGATTCCCTTCTATGCCCCTAAATACTGCGAAACCTTATTGACCTTTTTCGTTTTCCATGTAAAAGGTTGTCGTTGCTGGCTCTTCTTGCCACGGGGCCTTGAGTCAACACAGGTACCTAGCACAGAACCGAACTTGACCTATGATCTATATGGCATGACGGTAGAAATGCCATACACCCGTGTTTGCGGTGAAAGCAGCCGATCGATAGCAATCATCAACACGAATGAGTATATATAACGGCTCGCAGCTGTTAATATACTTAACTTACTAATATGTACATAGCAAACGTATAATCTCTCGCCACACCCCGAACACTACACAAGAATGTCATTCTAACCTAACATAAGGCTGCGTTTCCATTGACGCGGAGCTGTGCGGAGATGAGCGGAGATGTGCAGGAATCGACCAATCACCGTAAGGGAGAGAGTGACAGAGCGTCTTCGTTTTTCGCTCTCTCGAACGCTGTGATTGGTCAAATCCGCACATCTCCGCTCTTCTCCGCCCATCTCCGCGTCAGTGGACCCCGGCCTAACGCGTACTCGCACTTGCGAGCGAGACACAATCTACAAATGAGTAACGGGAGAGCGCTCGGATCGCCTTTTAATACTAACGCACCTAAACTCCAGAGGGGGTGAGGTCGGCGGCCGGTACGCATCGGTGCGGGGCGGAGTGTTACCGTTACATACGTAGTAGTATTCTTTATTCTATGCTCACGCTCGTAATACTTAAAGGTGAACACAGCCATAATACGAAGTTCTCGAAATGATGATAGGTGGTCAGCTCATCGCCCCATATAACGCTCTTTCCCCAAAAAGGTATTGGACTTTATAAAGTGTTCTAGAGAACTTAAAAATTAGGGACTTAGTCACAATATACCTCACAAGATCGCAGTCGACTGCGAAAACGTAGAACACGTCCAGCTCTTCAAGACCAAAGTGTTTATTATTTTATTTAATAATAAAATCTTCTTCTATCGTGTGGGTTGTGAGGTGAATTACTAACCACATCAACCCTGGTGTAAGGGTTATTATTGAGCCGTCAAAGGCCCCTGACATGGCTCATGAGTATGAGACTTACATCAGTAAGTAGTAACCAGGACCAACGGCTTAAAGTGCCTTCCTAAGCACGGATCATCTTAATTTTTGAACAATCAAGTGATCGGTAATAATAAAATAATTTAACGTTTCATGAAGACACGCACGGTGGACGTGGGTATTTTATTCGTTCCCTGTCGAACATAAATAGGTAGGTACTTACATAAACATAATTACTTATACTTTATTGCACGAAAACAAGAAAACATATTAGCTTATAATACAAGGCTAATATAAACAGAAATAAGTGTAAAGAGAGACAATTTTCTTCCCGTAGTCACAGTATAAGGAATAATTCTACGTATAGAACGGCAACTCTCCGCTCCCCACCAGCGGCTGAGCTAGGTTTACTTCACCCTCCCTTGGTCTTACTTTAGTCTTCAATCCTATGGGCATCAAACACACAGAGATGCGCATGTGCGATGACATCAATGTGTAGTGTCTGTGTAAAACGAGGTTTTTTTGTATGAAGTGTCCGGGGTGTGCCGTAGTGTAAGGCCAGTAAGGTTTGAATTGATTGTTTTTTTTTAATTGCTTATTGGTGTTGCTTCGAACGGCAGAGTGTAGCATACTTACTGATAACACGTTCTAGTTACAGCCCTTCATCCGTTGTGTATACAACGGTGCTAATTCCTGTAAACACCATCTAATTTTATTTTAAGTTATATCTGTCATTTTCTTATCCGCCGAAAAGGAAAGTGACGGGTAATCGACAAGCATAAAATTTATGGAACACACGTCAATTTTAATCACAAATCTTAAACAACCGTCTAAAAATTTCACATTGGCCAATAACCCGCCAGAATTATGTTGACAGCACGCGTCAAACGGTTTGCATACCAGCGAGATACCCTTTTTGATTCGCCCGGGTTATTCATTCATTTACTCATTCTTCCTTAAATTGAGAACTGTCAATCATCCGTCCCTTTCCTTTTCGGCGGATAAGAAAATGACAGGTATAACTTAAAGTTAAGTTAGGAGGCGTCTGACAGGAATCGGGGCCAATATGTTATGAGATACGATTTGATCACTAACTTAGTCGCCTTTACCTACATGTCCAGACTGATAAACAACATACACTTGAATATGTACATTTATAATAATGCATAGATAACTTGTTAATCATCTTCATAGCCCTCTGTGGACGTGAAACTTGGATACTGACGCAGAAAGACAGAGAGACTCGAGGCCTTTGAAATGTGGATGGAAAGAATAAGTTGGATTGAAAGGTTACTAAAGAGAATTACTAGCACGTAAGGGTAAGACAAAAGATACAAATATAGAGTGTTATTAAGGACAGAAGAGGAAAGACGATTGGAGACGTAATAAGACATGACGAATTTATTAAAAACATCATAAAGGGGAAGTTACAAGGAAAGAGAGGAAGGGGAACACCAAGAAGAACTTAGATGGAACAGATTAAATATATAAGGAAGTGAAAGAATTGGTAGACAAGAATGGAGATTGCTACACCGACAAGAGCGTGGCTCTTAAATTACTGATGATGATGAACTTAATCATCAAACACATTGGCCCACCATCAATCGATGAGGGTAGACCTAAGCCACACCCCGGACACACACTACACATTAACGTCATCGTACACGCGAATCTGTGTAGACTAAAGTAAGACCGAGGGGGGTGAAGTAAACCTAGGTCAACCGCTGGTGGGGAGAGGAGAGTTGCTGTTCTATACGTAGTATGATAACTTATATGCCTAAGCCTAACGGAAGCAGGCTAAAGGTACTTATATGTTGTTTATGTTTCTTTGTACGTATAGAAGAAACACTCCCCGCCCGCACCGATACGAGGTATACTCCACATCCTCATTTAAGAGAGTAAGAAATGACCGTCTGTCTAGCTCGCACGCACCGGGTAAGGTGACACACACTGCAGCTGTGCAGTATTTATGTAAGAAAGAGATTTTTGTTCCGGACTGTGGTATTATAATGACCTACCTACATATTTATATACTAGCGTATACTTACTAGCGTAAGTAAGTACTTTAATTCTATATTTCCTTCAGCGCGTAGTTCAAGACCTTACTCCGATAGAAAACAAAGATACGGGTCTATTTATAGTATTGTTGTTATCACTTACTGGCCAATAGGTACCTATTGAAAGATTTCAAAACGTGACGTCACGATGGTTTTTAACTTTTCTATTTGATCATAAAAGAAAAAGCCTTACGACACGCCCATTTCGTTTTGTAAATACATACATACTCGTACATAAACAGCCCATATATACGTCCCACTGCCCACTGGTACGGGTTCGATTCCCGATGGGGACATTGTCGAAATCACCTTGTGAGACGGTCCTTTGTTTGGGAAGGACTTTTCAGGCTTGAATCACCTGATCGTCCGAAAAAGTAAGATGATTCCGTGCTTCGGAGAGCACGTTAAACTGTTGGTCCCGGCAATTAGCCGTAAAAATACCTCCACCAACCCGCAGTGGAGCAGCGTGGTGGAGTATGCTCCATACTCCCTCCGGTTGATTGAGGGGAGGCCTGTGCCCAGCAGTGGGACGTATACTATAGGCTGTTTTGAAAATATAATTACAGTAAATACCTACTACTGTAGAGTAGAAACTGGAAACCTCATTTTGAAAGAATGTAGATGGCGCTGTCGAGATTTAACGTGATAATTACCTATTTTCTCATTACTCGGGTACATAATTATTCAAAAACACAATGTAACGGCAGAAGCATATCTATATAAACAATTGTTGCTTGATTTCCAAAAAGTTACCACCTAAGCCGATTTCTTTGTTGGTACAAATATTTAGTCCGCGTATCTATTTTTAGCTTTTTTAGGAAGTGGGGGGTTAGAAAGAGACAAAAACAGTCACTCTCCATCCCTTCAACTATCTCCATTTAAAAAAATCATGTTTCGTTCGTAGGTTTTTTTCCTTGCGGGTTGAAAAGTCAGACAGGCAGTCGCTTCCGCGTTCCGCGTTAGAGAAATAAGCCCGCGAACCACAAGACCAAAATGCTTTCAAAGAACTTTTATAAATAAGCAAACGATATAAGAAGGTACGGTTGTGGAAATACCAAACAGATGTATAATCTAAGAGTACCGTTACAATGATCGCCAAGCCATGGATTCTGTTGGAAGCACAAATTCAGCTCACTGACCCTACTAAGTAGTTACTAACAACATAAACAACGTGTGCACTCTATGGTTTAGAAATACGGCATATTTTCCTGTGATTTTATTGAGACAGTGGTCTTTAAGGGCTTTAGCAATACTTACATACGCAACCCACGCCCGTAGTCCAAACGGGATGGGCAGAGCAGCAAGTAATCTGAAGGCTACTTACAGCTAGTCGTGATGAATTGTATGGTGGCAGATGTTCAACCAGCTATTCAATTCAAATTATTTATTTCAGATTAATGTCCATAATTAAGTACATTAGATTAGATTCCATTATTAAAATTAAATTAAATGATATAAAATCCAATAAAATTTAAATTATCAATGTCCTAATAAATAAAATAAAATTCATATTATTAATAAAAATGAAATAAAGCTATACCAACCAGTTATGTTTTACTTCATGTAGAGTCTTATCTCGCTAAGACACTCTCGATACGAAGTCCTAAAATTGTGATGAATTGTATGGTGGCAGATGTTCAACCAGCTATTCAATTCAAATTATTTATTTCAGATTAATGTCCATAATTAAGTACATTAGATTAGATTCCATTATTAAAATTAAATTAAATGATATAAAATCCAATAAAATTTAAATTATCAATGTCCTAATAAATAAAATAAAATTCATATTATTAATAAAAATGAAATAAAGCTATACGAACCAGTTATGTTTTACTTCATGTAGAGTCTTATCTCGCTAAGACACTCTCGATACGAAGTCCTAAAATTGTGATGAATTGTATGGTGGCAGATGTTCAACCAGCTATTCAATTCAAATTATTTATTTCAGATTAATGTCCATAATTAAGTACATTAGATTAGATTCCATTATTAAAATTAAATTAAATGATATAAAATCCAATAAAATTTAAATTATCAATGTCCTAATAAATAAAATAAAATTCATATTATTAATAAAAATGAAATAAAGCTATACCAACCAGTTATGTTTTACTTCATGTAGAGTCTTATCTCGCTAAGACACTCTCGATACGAAGTCCTAAAATTGTGATGAATTGTATGGTGGCAGATGTTCAACCAGCTATTCAATTCAAATTATTTATTTCAGATTAATGTCCATAATTAAGTACATTAGATTAGATTCCATTATTAAAATTAAATTAAATGATATAAAATCCAATAAAATTTAAATTATCAATGTCCTAATAAATAAAATAAAATTCATATTATTAATAAAAATGAAATAAAGCTATACGAACCAGTTATGTTTTACTTCATGTAGAGTCTTATCTCGCTAAGACACTCTCGATACGAAGTCCTAAAATTGTGATGAATTGTATGCTGGCAGATGTTCAACCAGCTATACCAACCAAAAAGTTATGTGTTACCCTCACGTAGAGCGTTATCTCGCTAATACGCTCTTGATACAAAGTCCTAAAATTGTGATGAATTGTATGCTGGCAGATGATCAAGTATCAAAACCAACCAATCACCAGTTATGTGTTAGCTTCATGTAGAGCCTTATCTCGCTAGGACACTCTCGATACGAAGTCCTAAAATTGTGATGAATTGTATACTGGCAGATGGTCAACCAGCTATACCATCCAACCAGTTATGTGTTAGCTTCATGTAGAGCCTTATCTCGCTAGGATATGATGAGGTAGCGTTTATATAAGTGCACACATTTTGTTGGTAGGCTGTGGTTGCCTCACCAGGGTATCCTAGTGAGATAGAACTTCTTTTTTGACGTACCTTATTGTAGATTTGCCGCAGATAGAATTAACTACTTGGCCGGACAAATGAGCGCTGAAGGCTCTCACCCGGTATAACGCTTAAGACAACAAACCTGAGGGTGCCCAGTTCGACGCGAACCTCAGCTCAGGGCGTCGTCGTGAGTCGATAGCGATAAGCGCTCGTCGACCACGCCGGTGGAGTCGGTATGGACCATGAGATAGAACCCTAATGGTCCATCATATTGGAGGGACTCAATCCTTCTGTCAATTTTACTACAAGCATGCGGTTGAATGTGTTCATGTTGTTATTCACTCCCAGTCCAATATAGATATAGCACATCCTTATTTTGTCTAGCTTAACCTTTTCATCTCTACGGTAGTCCAGGAATGTCTTCTTCCACGTACCAAAAACTCACAAAAGAAACACACATGCGAGTGCTCTACTCTTATGACTATATAGGGAGTATTGTGAGTATAAATACACCGGGAAGCAATTGCAGCCCTAACTGTGATGAATACACGAGCTAGAGGCGGTGTGGTACGAAATTTAATCTACCGCCGTCTGCCACCCCAAGGGGGGCACACCCCGAGCTACGACCTAGCTATCTACCATATAACACCCGATAATTTATTCATTCCGACTCGCGTCTTCTATGCTATTACCGTCGCATAATGACTATTATAAGTTTGTTTTTCAGCGTTACCATGTGAACGATTATGTGCACTAAAAAATACCTACTTCCTAGGTACTACGCGACACCACCGCGACATACATAACCTATTCTATAGGTACAAGCCCTCCGCGCAGAATACCGTTATAAGTGAGATAAAAACCAGAGCGGAGAAAACTAAACAAAAAAACAAATTCTATTCTTGCATCCCAGTGGATAATGATAAAGTTAAATACGTAGACTAATAAAATTTTAGTATCCATTTTGATGTTTCGCTGTTATATGATATTACTTTAGGATGTTGATATGATTTTATTGCTTATTTATAAAGTTTTTTTTGCTAGGATCTATTTAGTGATATAAACATTGATTTGGCACAAGATTTGGTAGATTCACATATCCGTATAAAAGGCAGCTTGTAGCAACTCTACCCGCTGATGCTTGACTCTTGGCAAACAATTGTATTGTCGTCTGAGGTTACATTATGGTCTTCTTCTTATCGTGTGGGTTGTCAGGTGGAATACCAACCTCATCAACCCTGGTGTCAGGGTTATTATTAAACCGCCAAAGGCCCCTGACATGACTCGTGTAACGACTACATACTTTCATCAGTAAGTAGTAACCGGGATCAACGGCTTAACGTGCCTTCCGAAGCACGGATCATCTTACTTTCGGACATCATGATGATCAGCCTGAAATGTCCTAACCAAACTAGGGATCACAAAGTGATTTTTGTGACTGACTGGATCGTGAGCCCAACGCTCAACCACTAGAACACGGAGGCCGTTGATACATTATGAAAAGTATTGTGTCTTGTAGCCAGTCCTCGCCACCCATCATCCATCATATTAAGCAGAAGGTGATGCCTGAGTGCATCATGATCGCTACACAAAGGTCTCAGATTGGATTACTTGTGTCTGGCTAATCAACGACATAAGGAATCACAAAAACTGGCGTCATTAAAAATATGGTATTTATGTGGTATGGTAAATATGGTATTTAATAAATAATATGGTATTTATATGCAATACTCTAAAAAGGGTGATTGTAGACATTATCCTCTTAATGATCACAAACTTTTCTGAAAACGTTGTCCCTTCGAGCTTTTTCCCTTATTCTACGTAAATTACAGGATAGAGCGAGAAAGCAGTTCGGCTGTCTCGCTCGCACCCACCACGAAAGCCTCCTGAAAATATCTATTGATTATCGTATACGTAGAGGTTGGTACGTATAGGACCGCACCTCGCCCGTATTATGTTGGTTGCCGTCGAGTGCCAATTTATTTGAAGAACTTTCGCATGTTAGAGTAGACTAACTACCCTAGAATACACGTCATAGCCTACGTTCGTTTGCAGGCTGATGTAAAAATAATAGCAATGCTCCTTAAAAATAGTTTGCCGCGGCCAATTCCCTTACGCATCCAGTGCGTCCGTATTTTTGTACTCATAATGACGCATCGTGTCGGAATTATTTACTGATATATAAAAAATAAAACATGCATCGCTGGGCTGGGTGGTTGGATGTATAGCTAGTAGTTTATACTGTGGAGATATGACGTAGACATACTAAGTTAATGTCGGTCGAGACCTGCCGAGTAGCTCCAAGAGCAAAAGGTTGTGAACCTGTGTTGCTCGCTGTATTTTACCCATCTTTGCGGGAGTATTGCCAAGTGCCAAGACGTGTGTTTGTACCGCGTATGATAATAATCGAAAAATCATGAAAACTTTATTAGTGGGTACCCTATTAATGTGATAGCTACCTCTATAGGTAAAAAGGCGAGAGAGACTTGCATTAAGTAGGTAGAGACTATTCTCTACCTACTTAATGCAAGTCTCTCTCGCCTAAGATTTGATATGGACCTATCTACTCACCTACCTCAAATTAAATTTGAATTCCAAATAATTATCAAATAACCAAACATACCGTACATGTAGGTACAAATGCTTATTATTTTGATAAATCACTATGTAGGCATAGGTTCATAATGTTTCACTTTGTTGTGTAGCCAGCTGGCATTAAAATAGAATTGTAAACAAAGATAACGCCGCGATAAAGACGAACTTGAATTTAGCGAACAGAAATAATAAAACCCGTCTAAAGGGTGTTTTACATCCTGGCGTTGGTATTACAACATTCACAAGAAACAGATCGCGCTTGCGCGGGCTTGGGGAGGGAGCGGGGCCGACAGGGGCCGCGGGGAGCGCAAGGCCCCGGGGCGCGGCGTGAGGGGAGAAACAACGTCACGTCGAACAACGCATGCCGTACGCTCCTAAATTCAGAAGACGCCTAACCATATCTCAACTAACGCGCCAGCCGTATATCGCATTTGGTCGCGTAAAAACTTGCCTGCGCCGCTCGAGTCGTCCAACGCGATTACGCGAGGTGGGAACAACGAGAACGGTGTAGTAAAAGTGGCCTCTCTCTGTGCGAGTGTATCGTGGTGATTTTACGTTCAAATATTCCAAATATGTTTACGCCTGTAGTGCTGATAACCTGTGCAAAAAGGTGATGATACGTCGTACTGGCTGGAAATATACAAGCAGCTGTAATATAGACACGAACGTCGCTGTCAAAATAAGGCGGAAAATAAATAAATAGGGTTAAAACACAACGGCCTGCCGCGGGAACTGATAAAACGAACCTTATGTGCTGCGACATTAAACTGATGTTAGATAAGCGAGTGTGAATTGGTTGACCGAATTGCTGGAAGAGAATTATGATTAATTTTACGTCATTGTGGAGTTGGTGAAGAGTATTCCTGAATAGCTGATAGACTTTAAGACTATAGTGAGATCAGTGAAAAACTTTATCATGGACCCGGGAGCGGGAAGAGCCTACAGGCACCGGTGAAGTTCGTCGAGGCCACAGCCTTTTGAAATAGGTACCGGTTTTGAATTATCATTTTGTTTGATTTATTCTGTTCTTCGGAACAACCAAGTGCAGGTGGCTTGCATTTTACGCTTGTTATCTAAGAATTTACTTTGAGAAAATTATTCCGGTCTAAATTTCCTAATTAGAAAAAATATTCGTCATCATGTTCTAATAATAACCATATATTTCGATATTATTTCCAGATTATCATGGAAGATTCTACGCGAAAAGCAATTCAGCAGCCTAAAGAGCCAGAAGAAATCCAAAGCAATAATGAAGAGACTTCAGATTCTATTTCAATAAACAGAGAACAAGAATCATTTTTTGTTATAAAAGATGAAAAAAATAGTGACAGTGACGCTAACAGTGATGACCTAAGTAATGAACAAAATAATGTAATTAGTGGTAGTAGTTCTCAGTTCTATGAGAGCAGTGATAGTAAACTAGATTACGCAGTAAAAATAGATGATAATGATACTTTAAGCGATATAGATGACATTAAAACAGACACTGCATCTGCAGACAGTGAAGATTCTGCTCTTGGCAGTCTACCTCCTGATACCGCTCTCAACGAGAGGGAAGAAGAAGCACAAGACCGATCCGATGGAAGTGACTCCGGCATTGGATCGGAGACACCCGAAGCCTCTAAATTACCGAGTTTCAACCTTGCTCTTCCCTGCACAAGTGGCCTAAATAAAGATACAACGTCAGAATTGGTTGATCAAGATGATAATGAATCCAATGAAAACCAAGATACAGAAAGTGCTAAAAGCGATTCTGAATCAATAGCACAAATAACGACACCCCAAAGAAGTAACCTTAAAAGGAAAATTGACGATGAAACATGTAATGAGCCTCAAACAAAGCGTAGAAAAGAAAACATTAAGTTTGATAATGTTACAGTGTATTATTTCCCAAGAGCGCAGGGTTTTTCATGTGTTCCATCTCAAGGTGGCTCCACTTTAGGAATGGAATGGGAACACAGTCATGTGCAAAATTTCACATTAGCAGAACATGCTTTGGAACAAAGGCGATTACATCGACAAATATTGCAGCAGTTGAAAAGCGAACGTCATTCTCTTCAAGGCGTCGCCCTATCGTCAAGTGAAGATAGTGATACTGAAGAAGAAGCAAGCGATATTTCTGAATCTGAGCTCGATTTAGACAGCTACTATTTCCTACAACCAGTCCCTACACGACAAAGAAGAGCTCTTTTAAGGGCAGCCGGTGTTCGGAAAATAGAAGGTTACGAAAAGGACGAATGTAGAGATATAAGAACCTCTCGCGAATTTTGCGGATGTGCCTGTAAAGGCACGTGTAATCCAGAGACGTGCTCATGTAGTTTGGCGGGCATAAAATGTCAAGTCGATAGATTAAACTTCCCTTGTGGTTGCACGAGAGACGGCTGTGCTAACACAACTGGGCGAATAGAATTCAATCCTGTAAGGGTAAGAACGCATTTTATTCACACACTAATGAGAGTAGGTCTTGAAAAGAAAAATGAGGAAAGTCAAGAAGCTGCTAAAAGGCAATGGGCGGCGGCACATAATACGAACCCTGCGGCATGTGCCTCCAACTCTTCATACGATCGAGAACGCTGCCGTAGTCATGACGATGGATTACTACGCGACGTCAACCTCACTCCAAGAGTGGAAGTAGAATCTTGTGTAAACAACGGGAGCTTCAATAATGTACACTGTGACATGAACACAGCAGGTGCTCAAAACATGCAAGAAGATATGGGTTATAATTACAGAAATGACACTGCGGTCCATAAAAACTTAAATGAAAGTAATGTTATGCACTTTGAAAATAGAAATAATCACCACAACCACGTTGATGCTTACACCAACAATATACTTCAGGGTAAAGGCCCACCTTATTCTGCGAGTAACACGATGGGATTTAATCCAATGACCAGCAATATGCAGAGGTTCCCCTGTGAGGTCAACTACGCATACGACCAACATACGGATAATCATTTCAAGGGAGCACAAAGTTATTCCGCGACAAGTTTCGAAGAATTCGCTCACAACCACAACTCACAGATGTCAATGTTCAGTCATTACGGCCACATGTATGTCCCGGAATATTTGCATAAGCCGAGTACGAGCATTCACGACCATAATTCGTTACAGTATCACGCTATGCCACAGCAGAATCACTATGAAATGTATAAAAATACTTCTGAATGCATAAATGCTGAAAATAAGAGTGAGTCGCACTACACCACATTGATGACAATGCCATATCAAAATAGCAATAAGTTACAAGCGGTAGAGAATGATGAGAATTGGTTTAGTCAGAACACGCTGCATAGTCTTGAGCCTTCTGACCAGACCACACAGGATTCTGCCGAGCTGCCAGCAGCGGTTCAGCCTACGGAAGCATCAGTGGAAACCAACTCGGAAACAACAGAAAACTTCGGCGAACTTATAAAGAAAACTATGGTAGAATCTGTTACTGTGTAGATGATTTCCTTGTTGTCTTTTAATCGTCTTAATGAAATATCATGTTATTAAGTTTTTAATTATATTAATTGGGAATTTCATTATTTATATTTTATTTTCAAAGCCTATTACGCTATTGTTATTGAAAGTTACGTTATAAAAGTTTGTAGGTTATCAAGGCCATCGGCCATATAAACTACCTATTTATTTTCCTACATTTGCAGCGATTATTGACATCTGAATTAAGTTTATTAAAAAATAACCTGATGAATCGATTATTAATATAATATGAAAAGCTCACTTGGTAAACGGGTGAAACCTCAGCAGTCCCTATTATATCTGCCCTAGAAGTTAATAGCCCCTGTGGTCTAGTGGTTAGAACTGCGGCACGCTGAGAGGTGAGGATATGGTATCCCGACGTGCCGGCAGAGTAGGGGAATGATTGGTGAAAAAGTAGAAGCAACAGCAAGCAGCAATATATATATAGTTTATTAAAAACACTTCACAAAACTTAGTAACATAGTCACAAAAATAATAGTTCACAATATACACATTTCAAAAAGATTCAGGACTTAGGAATTAGAGGGCACGGCCCTAAACGGTATAATACACTTGTTGTTTTTATGAAGGTCGGGGAATCAGTGAGTCAAAAGTGAGTAAAATGAAAGGAAATGCGAATGGAATGGAATGAGAATTTCGTAATTTAAAATGATGATAGTCCGAACAAAAGGCCAGTATGTGCAGAGTTTGTACTCTGCTACAGAACGTTCGGCTTACGATAGTAACCCGGACCCGGACCTCCAGATATGGAGGGATGAAAAAACATCGCCACCACACGCAGTGGAGCAGCGTGGTGGAGTATGCTCCATACCTCGTTGTTTGTTGATTAAGGGAAGGGAAGGCCTGTGCCCTGCAGTGGGACGTATATAGGCTGTTTATGTCATGTGGTAGTTAATGCCATATAAGCTTAGAGCAACACGGATATGAGGTAAAACTACAATAACCTACGACAAAACGAAGTACTTACCAAACCTATATGCTTAATATAGTAGGTAGACCTGCAAGTGGGATAGAACAGCCCCTCTCCACTTGCATGTACTGGTGTTGCATGTATCCAAGAAGACAAAATTCCTGACGCCAACCCCAGTATGAAAACTAATAAATTCAAAGATGTACATCACAAACAGGACAATCTCAAATATGTACATAACGCCTAACGTTGCGATGCTGGTACCAACAAGAGGTTTTACTTACCTACGACAATAATGTCCGCTGCTTATCGAAGGCTTCGTCGTTTCTGTTTTGACTAGGTACAGTACCTTCAAGGCCTATATCAAACGTGTGCGCGATCGCGCCGCGTTTGTAATGAGCTGTCTTCATTGTCTTCTTAACAAGCGTAGTAAATTATCCCTTAAGAATAAGGTGAAAATCTACACGACTTGCATCCGTCCGATCATGACCTATGCAGGGGTAGTTTTTGCTCACGCGAGTCCCTCTCAAATCCACCGTCTACAGGTACTAATACAAAATCGTTTCATGCGGAAAGCCACGCGAGCTCCGTGGTTCCTTCGCAATGAAAATCTGCACATTGACATAGGTCTGCCAATGGCTCAAATTAGCTTCAAAACGTTTTTTTTTTTAATTCTGCTCCGCACCACCCAAATCCCCTGGTAGTTGCGGCTTCCAAATACATCCCGCTTAGGGACGGTACTGAAAAGTAACGGCGTCCGAAGGACGTAATATACGATCCCGACGACCCGATTACTCTAGCCATAGAGGCAGCCAATCAGCTCACGACACCAAACACTTCAGGACCCCGTTACACTGTTGCAAGTGCCATGATCACAGGATGACTGATGAGATTGAAGTGGAGTAGGTAGATCCATAATTTTCTACGGGCAGACACGGTCTCATATCCCCATTTAAACGCGGTAAGAACCCGTTATTATGTGTTTTAATTATACCTATTAGTGTTATTGAGTTACTTTGTCTATAAAAAATGGCCTTCCATTTCTAGTTCTTTCTATAGTGATAAGTTGACAAGTTACTTACACGACGCTTATTCGGATCACCCGACGTAAACAAGCATAATAATTCAGTCAAATTGAGTAGGTACCTCTAACTGGTCCAATTGGGAACATAGTCGTGAGCTTATGTTATGAATCATCATCAGTCTTGTCGGTGTAGTATTCTCCATTCTTGTCTATCAATTAAAGGCTAATTCTTTCACTTCCTTATAAGACGTTCGTCTTCTCTTTAATCTGTAAGCTCTTCTTGGTCTTCCCCTTCCTCTCGTTCCTTGTAGCTTCTCTTCTATGATGTTTTTAATAAATTCATCGTGGCTTATTAAGTGTCCAATCATCTTACCCCCTCTGTCCACAATAAGTCTCAATATTTGCCTCTTTTTCCTTTACTCTTACTAGCACTTCCTCTTTAGTAAGTAACCCTTTTTTGTCAAACATATTTCTTCCATCTTCTTCCAACACCACATTTCAAAGGCCTCGAGTCTCTCTGTCTTTTTGTGTCCGTGTGCAAGTTTCACAACCATAGAAGACTACTCGTATACTCCATACGAAAGTTTTGATGCATCGTTTTCTGATTGCTTTAGCTATCTTAGCCTTAGCCAGGGTAAAATGTTATGAATCGGTATGTTTAAATAGAGTATAAAGCTAACAAGGAATTTGCGGTTAAATAATCAATGCCTGTACTCACTTTTGCTGTGTAATACGGTTACATAGGTAGGTACCTAACTAGGTAAGTACAGCTATTATTCCTACCGTCTACAGAAATAACTGCTTATAAGGAACTGTACTATTGTTTGTAAATGTTCACTATTTGTACTTAATTGATTAAATGTACGAAAGACACTAGGTATGTATTGGTCTTTACTCTTTAGTCATTTCGACCCGCATGCGGTTCGGCCCGAGGTGCGAATCGATTATCTAATGTTTTTTTTAATGGGTGTTTTAGATTTGTGCCTAAAATTGTCGTGTGTTCCATAAATTTGATGACTGTCGATTAACCGTCCCTTTTCGTCGGGTAAGAAAATGACAGGTATAACTTAAAATAATATTAGGTAGATGGTCCTACTTACAGGAATTAGCACCATTATAATAGGTACCTACTTAGTTAATATAAGTATAATAAAAATTTTAGCCTATCACGGAATCTGTAAGCTACATATCTATGTAGTAGTCCAGTTGTGATAGTAAGAGCTAAGCTCTAGGCTGAGCTAGGTAGGTATATTATATACAACATGTATCTACCCTTTTCAGGTTACAATACGTAGGTAGTAGTAGGCAGGTAGGTAGTAGGTTACATACGTAGTTATACGGGCGACCGAGATTCGCTTGGGAGAGCTCTGGGTCAAAACGAATTATTCCAACGGCGGAAGCAATTCTTAAAAGTCATTTTTGATTCGGAAATTTCACATGAATATTAAGTAAATCACAGTATCTAATGTCCTAGCTACAAAAAAGAAAAACGGTAGGTTACCTATAGAATAAATATGAGATTTCTTACAAGAAGCAAAACAGCTGAAAGGAACTTTTATAAATTAACATAGGCAACTACCTACTTGTAACCTGATTTTCGGACTTATTGGATGAGGCGGGGGTAAAAAGGCCACAACAAAGTTACATTTGTTTGCATTGTGCGCTAACTTTTATATATGCACATCAACATCAGCCGTACAACGCCCACTGCTGGGCATAGGCCTCCCCCAAGGATCTCCACGACGATCGGTCCTGCGCTGCCCGCATCCAGCGGCTTCCCGCGACCTTCACCAGATCGTCGGTCCACCTTGTAGCGGGCCTACCCACTGAGCGTCGTCCGACACGTGGTCGCCATTCCAGAACCCTTCCGCCCCAGCGGCCATCGGTTCTCCTCGCTATGTGTCCTGCCCACTGCCACTTCAGCTTTGCAATTCTCCGAGCTATGTCGGTGACTTTAGTTCTTCTGCGGATCTCCTCATTTCTGATTCGATCCAGCAGGGAAATACCGAGCATAGCTCTCTCCACATATATGCACAAATATGTCAAATTGCAATATTGCTTTTTTAGATGAATTGCTTCGATGTGGCCTTTTATAACCCCCAGGTGTTATTGGTAATCGGATAAGCTTTCGTTTCAAGCTACTTAAGCGACGTGTAGGTTAATTAGCAGTAGCTAGTAATTATTGTACCTGTAGAGTGAAATAAAAAGTGGCCAGTTTGAAGATAAATATGAAGCGCATCGAGCTCCAACTACAAACATTTAGCTGATATTTCTCCGCATCTTTTGCTACTGATATGATACAGTGTAGCATAACTTCCTACACCGAGCCGGAGCCATGATTTCAATATAAAATAAACCGTATTTTCATACGGGTAGAAAGTAGAATAGGTAGGGACAAAGTTGTGCTTCGTTTCGATAGCTACATGTAATATAGCGGTAAGTATGAAGCTTCTAATACATTTTCCTCATAGCACCGATTCAGATAACGTCTATGTACTTACATCAGTAGGTCACTTTATGAAGTACTAGTAGGACAGACCAACGACTTACCGTACCTTCTGGAGCACTGCTATCTTACTCTTCCGGACAATCCGTCAACCGGTGACTCGGGTCTGTAACGTCCTAACATCAGTGATTTCAACAATCGTAAAGCCGAGAGCTCTAATAATTAGACTAGGAAGATTTTGGTTTCACAGCACTCATCTGTGGTTAGGGAAACACAAAGAGAAAATTAAATCGAAAAAGTGACTCGTATAGGACTTTTCAATTAAATTTCCTTTTGTAACGAGGATTTTGTACCTATTATCGAGCATAGCTTCGAATATTTAGAATTGTACCCAAAAATATACACGATGTAAGTGAGTGACATCGTAAGGAATACTGAGACGGATGGTTCAGCTCATTGAGTTAATATCAAGTTGAATTTTCCATCGCAAAAGTATAGAATTGAACAACTTAAAAAATCTAAAAAAGAAATCGTGATTTTTGCGACGGAAAATTATGAACTCAGAAACATGGTCTGAATCATCCCTCCCCCTCAGTAGGTATTTCTTACGATGTCACTAACACCCTATATAATCATAATCACTGCGCACTGTGTTGTCAGTACCACAATTTATTCTAAATCTGCATATTCTTGATTGTGCATTGTCGATAACCGGTAATACTTTCATAAATCATGTTCACTATTCGGGTAGGTAGAGCTACCAGAAGACAAACTAGTTAAACTAGACAAACCGAATTATTTGATAATTGGATTAAATTTTGCTTGGCTATCAAATACACACGTTCCGGGTAACCGGATAAATAAGGAAGATAATACCCTCTAGTCTCAGTAGTACGGTTGTTTTGTCCGGCCCCGAACTACTGATACCAAAAAAGTCTCATTAGTACGGTTATGACGTCAAACCGAACTTATGTGACTTTTTTGGTATCAGTAGTCCGGTTAAGGAGGTTATATAAAAATCACAAAAAGTATTAGAAAGCGAAATAATTTTTATTAAATAGTAAATAATATGGAATGAAAATAATTTTCTTTGTAAAAAAACATAACATAACTTACTTACTTCTTGTACTTAACTTCAGTACCTCAGTACTACTTCAGTACTCATATTTAATAGTAAAAATCGGAACCAAAATCATTTTCTTTGTGAAAAAATTAGAACCTGTTCTTCTGCCTAACTTCCCTTCTTCATTCATTTCATCTCTTCTACTCATATTAAGATGCTATATACGATGCAATTTTATGTAAATAAGTTTCTGTCGATATTTGGTTTGTATACCAATGTACATAGATATGCCAACGTTCACTGCAGAGTGAGCTTTGCCCGAATGCCGGCTGTTATTTAAAGCCCTTCGGACTCGTGGTCACACCAGGTTTTGCCCACCACTAACCGAACTACAGCTATAGGCTCAACAGTTCGGTTTGACGTCATAACCGTACTAATGAGACTAAAAAGGGCTCAGTAGTACGTGACCGGACAAAACAACCGTACTACTGAGACTAGAGGGATAATACAAGGAAAAAGACACTAATAATAGTAAGATTCAAGACATTTTATTGTCATATCCATAGATTTCTTTATTATAATAATAATAATCTTAAAAATACAATTTTGTAAACCTAAATAATACATTTTAGTAGAATAAGTAATTAATAATATCACAAATTTAGTGACCGTTTCGGTCGTGAAATATTAAAAAAAAAATGTGTAGAATTTGATATTGATTTGTGTAATACTGGTGGCACGAAGGAATAAGAGAGGTTGGCGTATTCATGTTACGGACACCATAGAATAAGAAGTACTACGTAAAGAACGCTCCCCACCAGTGGCCGAGCTAGGTTTACCTCACCTCACCCCCCTCCGTCTTTCTTTAGTCTTCAATAGTACGGGCGTCAGTCGTCACACACACAGATGCGCGTGTACGATAATGTTAATGTAGTGTTTGTGTGAAACGAGTTTTTTTATGAAGTGTCCGGGGTGTGGTTACGTTACGAACAATCCAACCGAAAAGGGAACAGGGGTTTACGAATTACGAAAGAGCCTTTAGGACATTTGTACTTGTTAATTCACACCGATCAACAAATTAAAGCAACATCAGGAGCGGTCAGTTTTTGGATGAGTAGCTCGAATAGCTTTCCTTTTGGGTTCCTGACTCCTGACCGTGCTTCGAAGGGCACCTATTGAAGAGCATAGTTGTTAAGTCCGAGACCTTTAGGTGGGGAATGGGTTGGCTCCAAGCCCAAATACCTGTAATAACCCGCAGTGGAACAGCGCAGTTTGGTACAACATACTGCATACCCCTTCCGGTGGATTGTGGTGATGCCTGTGCGCACTAGTGCAGTGGTCCTCAACCACCAACGACTAAGTGGTCCACTAGGGGTGGTTGTGGTCACTGGTGGTCCACGAGAGCTAAAATATGGCCCTTGAAAGATTTCAAACTTAGAATGAAATAAAGATTTAATTGTTGAATTGACACAGTTTACTTTGCAACTTGGCTGCTAATGAAAACCACATCGAAGAGGTCTCCAGTCCAAAAAGGTTGGGAACTACTGCAGTAGTGGGACGGATTAGGCTGTTCATGTATGCTTTCCCCGCACTTCTCTTTTATCCCGTGTGTTGGCAAATGTTTTTTCTTAGCGAAATGATGCGCCAACTTCTCTTTCCCACTTCGTGGTTGTAGGGAGACACTGGTGCGTCAGGATGTGGGTGTAAGGAGCCACAGTTTGGTCGTTTTGTCTCTGCTTGCTGTCACCAGCGTGGTGGAAGCCTCATCGAAATACACGCTATGGATTAAATCTGAAACAACAAGTTGGTTTAATGTTACGGTGTTTTTACAATATAACACATAACGATGTTTCAAAGAAGGGTAAGGTTAAGAGTACTCTAAAACGACGAGCATGTATGGAGTCTATAGAGAGCGAGCGAGGTGGTTTGTCGGGATCGTACCAAATGGAATTCCACGATCTCTGTCTACCCCAACGGGAAATATGCGTGATCTTATGCTTGTATTTACCATTATGCTTGTATTTTCGACGGAGTAGACAGAGGTGTATAGTATATAAGTATGTACGGTCACAAGCATTAATATGTATACACTTTGGTACCATGTCACATTAACTTTTTTGACAAATTGAACTGTAAGTCTCACTAAATATCAAATATGTTAGTGCGACAGAGTCCTAAAGTAATGTACCCACATTATATTGCTCATGACTCTACACTAATTTCTCGCCAGCTATTTTAAGTCCCATGCAAAAGAAGAACCTATTGCCATTGACCGGGCACAAATCCTGGTACCACGTAACCACGTGATATCAATTATATTATGATCCAAACATTAATTCAAACTCAAAAGTCGAATTCAGTGGTTAAGAACCCGAGGACTCGAACCTTTAATACTACGATGTAAGTCACGCGTTCTCTGAACTGGGCTATAATGGAGAATCATGTTTTAAACTACAAAACACAGTATTGAGCACAAAGGAAAACATTATACCGTGACATAAATATATTTAATATAAAAGACATCAACGCGCGAACACTTTTCCTCATTAAAATTATAAAGAAAATCCGATAATTGTATCTAAGTATTTTTTTTTAAAGAAAGAAGAAAAATGTTGCTTTCAAACACCTTTCAAATCAGTATTCAAGCTCGGTATTACCAGTGACAGTTTCATCGAATTGTTTCTCTACTTAGGAAAAGATAGTTCGCGTTGATATCTTTTGTATTAAAACTTAAATCTTAAAAAACTTTCATTTAATTTTTGTGTCATGATCGAAGAAAATGGAATACCATAGTCCCCTGTGAGAACTACGCTTTAGTTTACGAGGGCTGATTGATAAGTACCCGAAATGAAAGACTTTTTAAAACTAAAATGGAATAAAATATATACCGTTCTATTTTTACATCTCTAGTAAGCTTACATGCAAAATTTTATTTCATTGGCGCCAAAAAGTCTACTTTTATGAGACGATTGATTTTTATTTGCTAATTACGTTTGAAAAATGGAAAAAAATGAAGTTCGGGCCGTTATTAAGTTCTACGTTTTGAAGAGAAAAATAGCAAGTCAGATTAAAGCCAAGCTGGATGCCGTATTAGGTGACTCTTCTCCTGCGATGAGTACAGTTCACACCTGGGTAACCGATTATAAACGGGGCAGAAAGAGCTGTGAAGACGCCCATAGAGCCGGACGTCCAAATGAGGTCACAAATGAAGTATGATACGAAAAATTTAAAAAAATGTTCTAAACGATCGACGATTGAAATTACGAGAGATCGGAACGAGTTTTTAATATTTTACATGAACATTTGGATATGAAAAAGCTTGGCGCGCGATTGGTGCCGCGTTTGCTGACTGCAGACCAAAGATAGCGGAGAGTGGATGATTCCTTAAAGTGTCTAGAGCTGTATAAACATGATCCTGTTGAATTTTTGCGGCGATATGTAACCGTTGATTAAACATGGACGTAGACGGCTATTTTGAGGGGTTGCACAGGATCTTCTACCAAAATGGTATAAAAGCTTTAGAGAAGCGCTGGAATAAGTGTGTAGAGGTAGAAGGAAGCTATGTTGAAAAATAAATCATTTTTGTGTATAATATTAGAAGTTATCATTTTTATTTCGGATACTTATGTACCAAAAATATAAATTCGTCCACGCTATACGACTACTATCTATACTTATTACTTATATAAGACTTACTTTACTTATAGTAGTAAGCAAGTAAGCGGAGAGTGGAAGACCCGACAAAATGTAGGTAAATAGAAATGGCTACATCTTTGGATTGACCTTGATTTTTATACAGCTTAAAACCGCAGACATATAAGTATTAGATGTTAATTTCAACTTGAAGTCTCCACGCGTTCGAAAAGGTTTTGACAGACGGACGGCCAACAAAAAGATTCGGAACCCTTGTAGGTTCCGTTTTCTCCTTTTGAGGTTCGGATACCTAAAATGTAAGTTATATATAGAAAATCTAATAATAAACGCCAACTGCGCTTGGGACAGGCCGGTATTGATTTTAAGGCGGCGCACTCACTCCGTATTCATTAATCATCGTGGCTATCGCGAATCGGACAACGTTGAGAACGTAAACATTATAAAGATATTAAAGTCCTACTTTGTTGCTAGCCTGATCGAATAAAGGTGGATCAATAATGACATATAACCCACGCCCGCAATCCCTAAGGGGATGATTTGAGCCACAGATAATTAAAAAAAACAACTAGCAGCCACTTTTGATACGATCTCCTAGAATAAATGTAGGAAAGTGAGAATACTATGGAAGGATAATAAATGGGAATTTGATTGTTTATAGTATGAAAGGAGGATGGATAATGAATGGGACGTAAGGCAGTTTTAAAAAGTAAGAAAGGTGAGTCGATGGTGCGATGTCGGTCGGGTTAGAGGATTTTGTTAAAACTAATTAAAATATATCCCACATAGATATGATGAACCCATAGAGTTCTTATTGTGGAGAGATGCCGCGGGAGCGAAATATGCACAAAACGAACATATTATGTGAGGCAACGATCGTATTATAAAACTTTCTACATTATTCATTGTCTCTTTAGTATAGCGTAACCATAACGAGCGCTTGTGTTACTACGCTATAAACGGCGAGTAAGTCGATGTAGTGGTCCAGTCAGAAATGCCTTGGAGTAGGCGCTTCACACGCCGACGTGAGTTAACAGGTGACATACGGACTCGTATAATTTAGTGCTGAGGGCAAATCTACTTTGTTTCTACAATCTGTGGATGAACCTTATGGTTAACATTACATACTTATATGCAGATGATTCAGCTCATGATTGTGTATTAGTACTTTTTTAATTATTTTTCAGTTCCCTACTTTTCTGATGGAAAATTCTACTTGATGTAACTCGGAATAATGGTCTAAATCATCCCCTGACGTTTTCGTTACAGTGACACTAATACGCTGCATACTCACTATCGTAATACCTAATAGGGTGAATAAAGCAACAAATAATCAGAAGCAAAATATGGTGTTGTAATAGCTGCGTTACGGTGACCATGTGCAGCAACGAGCCAGGACTCCAAGGACCCCGGCTGAAGAAGCTGCTTATGATTCACCTGCTATCCAATAAATACTGTCCTGCCATCATACACCTGGTGCTGTAACAGCTGCGTTATACAGCGAGCCCGCCGCGCCGACTTGTGTTGCTAAACCATCGATGGTTTGATAAACGTAACATACCACACAAGACATAACGTTATTAACACTACCGATAGTACGGACAGCTATTATAATAATAATAGTAATAAAACGTTTATTGCATGAATTCAGGTTAGGTACATTAAAACTTTCTATATTTTTACAATCCATAGTAGACTATCGATCGGCAACTCACTACAGTTGTTGGGTTGGCAGTAACCTGTAATGTACGTGGGGGAGTCTCATATCCCCATTTAAACGCGGTAAGAACCCGTTATTATGTGCTTTAATTATGATAATAACCGCGTAAACTTAAAACAATGTATTTATAATTGTTTGGAAACAAACCAAAAAGTCTTTGTCTTTTGTCTCCTTACTTGCTGATGTAAGTAGTCGTTACATGAGTCATGTCAGGGGACTTTGGCGGCCCAATAGTAACTCTGACACCAGGGTTGATGAAGTTGGTAATCCACTTCATAACCCACACGAAAGAAGAAGTATCCAATAAACCTTTGTCCCGTGCGGACGGCACGGACGCGTTTCATTCCCTGAACCTGGAATAACTAAGGAGTCATTTTCGTTACGATACTTCATAACCAACGACGCTTAATTTTACATTAACTACAGTCCTACCATCGTGCGCCTGATGCTGCAGTAACTGCGTGACTGTGAGCATGTCCCAGTACCGCAGCGAGCCCGCCGCGCCGACCAACAACAGCGCGCGGCCCGCCGACCACTCGCTGACGCTGGCTTGATAGTTGCGTCTCTATTCCTGTCATACATTACAAACTGTCCTACCATCGTGCGCCTGGTGCTGCAGTAACTGCGTGACTGTGAGCATGTCCCAGTGCCGCAGCGAGCCCGCCGCGCCGCCCAGCCACAGCGCGCTTCCCGCCGACCACACCGCCGACGCTGGCTCCGATAGCTGTTTCTGATATACCTGCCGTCATACACATAATGGGGTTAGAGCTGTGTCATTGATACAGCGGATGCTTTAACTCTCACTATGGACTACTAATTTATGTCTGAAATAAATAACGATCACAATCTCGTAGTTCAGTTTCAGCATCATCTGATCGTGTTATTTGTTCGATACTATTTTTGTTTTAACGGTATACAGGACAGTGACATCGTAACGAAAACTTTAGAGACGATTCAAACTGTGATTTTGAGATGATATCAAGTGGAATTTTTCGTCGCAAAATTTATGTTTTTTAAATTATGTTCAGTTATGTCATTTAGTGATGGAAAATTAGACTTTATATTAACTGAGAATCATGAGCTCAATTTTATTATCTTGAGTTCCATATTTTTGCGACGGTGTTAGAAAATAGTGTAAACTAAACGCAACATAGTTTGATTTATATATTTAGATAACAAAGTAATATTTTTATTTGCAACCTGTTTTTATCAGACGGAAAAAGACACTTGCTAACAACTCAAAATTGAAGTCCGAATCATCCCTGAAAGTTTTCGTTACGATGTCACTAACAACCTGGGTATGGCGACGGTTGGTAAGGCTAACAGAAGAAGACGCACAAATAAAAGTAAGTCAATCCCTACTACTTCTTCTACCGTCTGGGTTGTGAGGTGGATGACCAACCTCATCAACCCTGGTGTCAGGGTTATTATTAAGCCGCCAAAGGCCCCTGACGTGACCCAACGGCTTAACGTGCCTTCCGAAGCACGGATCATCTTACTTCTGGACGATAGTCTACAATGTCAGTCTGTATTGTCCTAATGTAACTAGGGATCACAAAGTGATTTCTCCCCACCGGGATTCGAACCTGGGACCTCCGGATCGTGAGCAGAACGCTCAACCACTGGACCTCGGAGGCCGTTATCCCTACTACTAACAAGAGATCACTACTTACAGAATGTAAGACGGCCAGATCGGTGACACAGAGGCCGTCATCAGCGATGGTGACCAGTCGGTCGGCCGGTAACATGCGCGCGGCAGTCACTGGTATCTCGTGGACTTGCATCTTGTTCACTAAACCCTTATTGTTCAGCTCCCACACGAACACCTCCCCGTCAGTGGTTGTCGCTATTATGTCGATCTCGTGTCGCCTCCGTCTATGAATCAATTACACATACTTACATTGGAAAACAAATATTGGGGGGGGGGGGGTTAAATACAGGGTGTTAGTGATATAATAACGAATAATGAGGGGGATGATTCAGGTCATGATATTAAGTTAATAACAAGTGGAATTTTCTGACGCAAAATTCATATTTTTCTCTTGTAATGTGATTTTCATATGTGTGTTTGTGCGATGTAGTTTTAGCCTAAATGTTACTGGGCAAGATGACGTCTTCTGTTAGGATCTGTTATGTTTATTTTATAATTATTAGATTAAATAAATAATAACAGCCGGAATAAAGTCGTGAATCTGTGTCACGACTTTGTTATTTGTATTTTGACACTGGCAGTTAATTTCTTTTGTTTTGACTTTTGATTTCTCTTTTCGATGAGGAACGTTTTCCCGCCCTTTTTAAAGAAGGTCGGGGGCGGCAATTTTGGTCGGTTGCGGTATTCTGGGACGAATAGTTGGACAGTTAACATTGATTTACAAAATATAAGATTCTTCAAGATAATTGCTGAAGTTTGGTTACATCGAGCGCCTCCCCAACTGAGAGCAGTAGTATTATCACACTTCTGTGATATAATAACAAAATATTGTACTATTTGTCCTACCAATATGTTCAAGGACATAGCCGCGCCCATGGTACAGCAAAACTGTTTTGTTGTACCATGGCCGCGCCTACCAGCATTCGTAGTTCGCGTGTAAACGTTAGACTAAGTAGTAGCGCTTAATGAGTTCGCTAATGGCGACAAGTTATCTACGAACTTGGACGCATTACGGGAATAATGATAATGTAAAGTCAAAAGGTAGCTGTAAATCAAACTAAGAATATGTAAACGATCTATATTAATAGTGATGTAACATATTAAAAGAGAAAAAAAAAACGATGTTGATATATAAAACAATATTTAGATGTTATTTTTAAATGTTAAATTTGGTTATTTGTAAAGGACCTATATTACGGTGGGCAGGATGTTGTGTATAAAACTACTGTTACAAATCGAATAGAACCAGTCGCATTGTAAACGTCACACTAACAAGGTGTCTTATTCATTTTTTCCCCAAAATTATCTCAATTTGTACTGTTAGAAAGGTTCGACACTGGCGCACTACCTACCTTACTGTGAGCAATGTATACTGTGAGCGAACGCACGCGTAAGCATGCTATATCGTGTGATCTCACGCATAAGCATGCGAAAGCGTGCTGCCAGATGCGGTTCAACCGTAGCTCTACAACGACAAACTTACCTATAAGTGAGAGAGGTGACGTTTCCATCGTGATCGAACTCGGCTTTGAGCCCTCGGAGCGCCTGGCCCGTCCTCCCAACATTACCCCACACGCGTACCACTCCGTCCCACCCGCCAGATATCAGCAACCGCTCTATAACCACACAAAAACCACTTAGCAAGTAAGTACAACACGATAAAAAATGATTGTTCCCCGATAATACCTTTCTCTAGCCATAATAGACAGCTCACGGAATCGTCGTGAGCACGGAAGCTTTCCACCACTCTGCCGTATTCAACGTCGTATAGATATCTGGAAGGAACACGTTTTCAGTTGTTATGTATATGTCGCCGTTTAATTAACAGCCTAGTCTTTTTACTAACGGCCTGAATGATATTCAGCCATATAATCAAACGCCTAGCCAATTTATTTAAATTTAGTTACGTTTTCTGCCACCTAGCACTGCACTGAAATCCATGCACTGTCAATATGGCTCAGTAAACCACAAAAAATGTGCAATGGTAGTTTAGTGATAAAAATAATTTGACTTTTGCAGTCTTAATAAAGCAGTTTAAATTTAAAAGAACATTTCATTTCTACTGGTCTACTATGACAGCCGAAGCCAACCAGTTTATTAAATGTAGTATTAAAAGCTACCGCTTCATATCATTCAGGCCGTTAGCCGTTCAGTTAAAAGGCTAGGCTGTTAATTAAACGGCGAATGAAGCTAGATAAAAATAACCGAAGTTACTTTGGCAACACTCACATCTCATTGTTCCAAGAACCAACAGCGACGATATTCTCATCAACCATCACACACTGGCTCAGAGGCGTATCACACAAAATAATACTTCTTATTTGTTTCTTCTGCTGTATATCGTACACTTTGAGCGTACCATCTTTACCTACAGAAATTATTCGACTCCCTTGCCTTAGGGCGCAGGTAACCGCTTCTTTGTGCAAACTTATGGTATCAAGGCATTCCATTCTATAAGTAATTGGTTCTTCTGAGTTGGACAAAGGTTTCGAGACCTGACGGGAGATCTTTCTAACGTGTGGTTTGGTAAACAGCTGCTTTGGCACTTGTCCGAACTCCATGATCTGTACTTCTAAGGCGTGTCTATCGTTCATGTCGTAAATGAGCTCGAGGTCTACTGAGCCCTCGTAACAGACGTGATGGAACACTGAAATTCGAAATGTGTAATTTAAAAACAAACTTTTTAACTGACTTTAAAAAAGGAGATTCTATGTTCGTAGGTATAGTAATACTCTAGTACTCAACATAAAATTAAGAATAACGATTAGATCGGTAACTCTCGACCCCGCACCAATTTGTATCGACGACCATACCCCTCAGTAGGCTCTGCACGGTAACCACGCCGCGCGCGGCGCGAATTTTATCGAGGCCTTCGACCAATAGCCGTTTGACGTCCATCTACGTAGATAGCATTCGTATCGTTTATTGGTCGAAGCGCTCAATATAATTCGCGGTTGTCATGCAGACCCGGCTGGATCTTACTTTAGTCATAATTGGCCGTAAGCAGCTAAAGAGTACTCTCACTCTCCGCGTGTGGACTGTGTCTCGCTTGCATTTATGCGTTAGGTTACCGTGTGGCGCTAAATATGAGCTTTTTATATGGAGTGTCCTGGATGACTCAATGTATATGGAGATAGAATGGATAGCATTGATACAGCTAGGCATATCACACCACAAAAACTTGACAGAGTCAAATTGGGTTGTTTCCTAGGTCAAAGATAAGTTATTTATCTAAGAGAGATCTAAAGGTGGCAAAGAACGCGTTTTCTTTTTTCTATTTAACTTATTTGTGAATTTTTATAAAGACAAATGTAATAATAAGTGCGACATTGTTTCACGTTTTTCTATGACGTCACATTTTGCTTTTTAATTCCATAGTAATTTCGTTCTGTTTCGACGTTTAGAAAAAAGTAACTTATTTGGCTAGTTAGAAAGTACCCTATTATAGGTACTAGTACATTTAGTCGTATTGTATCAAGTACTTGTTAATAAGTCGACATTCGGTGGAGTTTCCTTCTAAGATAACGAACACTATTTACACATAATGTTATTATAATAGATACATGAACGTTTGTCGTGACTTCGAGATGTTTAAAGCTGCAATGACGCACCTAAGAGTTACGTAACTAACCAGCACTTAGAAGATTCATGTTTATTTCTAAACTAAAGCAAAACATTAGACATTGGTGCCGATTCTGGTAGACACATAAGCTCACGACTATATCCCAATTGTGGTAGTCACAAGACAATTACAAGATGAACTGAGGTCCCCACAGCTCACCGAGGCTTCTGGCAGACACGAACTTAATTATAGTTCGGTCTGTTCTCGAATAGTGCCGTCTTTCTCATACCAATGGTGAAAAAAGAGACAGGGCTACTTTTAAAATTGACAAAGTAAATTAAGTTGGCGTTGGCAGAATCGGCACCATTATTAGAAAACTGATAAAACATACAAACCGTTGTTAGCTTTGATAGCCTCTTCACCTCTCTGCTTATATCCGAATATGAGATCGATCCAGAGATGCAGATGTCTGGAGACATAGTCAGACTCTAATGCTTCTCTGAGTTTGTTCACGAAGTCCTCAGGGGAGGAGGCCCAGGGAGGGAGCGCTACGTCGCTCACTTTGCTCCCGTCATGGCGCTCCCCGAAATTAATCTCGTATTTGTTCACTAAGAAATCGCCTTTTGCATCCGTATCGTAGAACTCTGGGACTAATTCCTGTAAGAAAAGTAAAAGTCGCCTGTTGTACTTTTCTGTATGTTATCCTTATCTCTGTATTTTATGTCCATTGTGCTCAATAAAGTATTTTATCTATCTAAGTATCTTATTAATTTCGGATTTTCGGTCTGTCGTTCAAAGTAGAATAAGTAGTTATGAATCCGCGTAATGTTGTCTAAGTATATTTTGCTACAAGTATAATAATTGCATATTTATTGATTTTAGTTATCGCGTAAACAACTTTGACATAAATAAAAAAAACTTTAAATCTTTCGGTTAAAGAAATGGTAAGGGCGGGTAGGTATACCTAGAATATTCTATGGTATTCTTTATATGTTATTATAGTACGTATATATAACCTACCTTTTATAAATTTTCCTTTTTTAACTGAAATGGTAATAATATTTCTGGATTTACCACTGTAGTTTACGTTAAATAAATTAATAATTACAATCAAATTTAGCGAAAATAATATTTTTAGCCAAGTGAATAATATTTTTAATATTTCATACCTTAAAATCGGACATATTCTTCAAACAATTATTATAAACATCTTTAACAGAATTAAACATTCTATCTGGATGGTCAAATCTTCCGTTTTGTAAACATAACATGTATTGTGGATATTTACGAACCTGTAAATAAGGAAAATGTCAATAAATTATACCTACAACCATGAAGTAACTAATATACTATGTAAAATAGAGAGTCCCTCGCCACACCACATTTTCTTTTTTGCACGCAGATGGTGTGCCGGTGGCGAACATTTGTACTAACTGTCAAAGTGTTACATAATGATACGACACACCGTCACTTGATGGCACTTATTTCCATATGTAAGCTTATATGGCTAGCGACATCTAGTTACTTCATAGCGAAATAAAGTAATAATTAATATACTATGGTCTAAGGGCCCTACTAGTGCTCCTTTGATACAACATTTGATAAAGTAATTCTTCATATTTATTGATTTAAATCAAAACTTACTAAATAAAACAGCACCAATCCAGGAGCAGAATAGTGTGATCCATATAAAAACTTTGGATCAGACATCTCATGATACCTCTCCTGTAGTCTCTCCAGCCGGTCAGAGTTCAATGCCCCCATGGGCTTGGATAGATCACGGAATGTCTCAGTCTTGTTCAGGTCTAGAACTTCCGACTTGTAGTCTGCTATTACCCAAGGAAATACTGGGTATTGAGTGAGATCATTTTTACTCCTATCTGCAAGGCTGGAATGGAATTTAACATATTAGTTAGGTAGTTTACAAGTTCATTCAATCTGGTAAACAATATAACATAGTGGTAAGTTACATTTTGTAAATATTTACAAATATGTATATTGTAAACATTGTCATGGTGAAGTCCCTTTGGAGATTGCGTATTGTATGTATGGACAAGACAGTCAAATGAGATACTTTTTTTTAATTATCAAAAGGATTAATTTCAATGGAATTTGTATAGAAATAATATGTAACACATTATGAATAAACATGATCAAACATACCCTTTGTCATATATTTCTTTATTAACATTTGTAAAATGAGATTGATAGGTACTTAATCAAATCATCTTAGACTGGCTGCTAAAATGCTTAGATTAGCATTTTATAATTTACCCAGTAATATAATATTACATAATTTACCTAGTAATATACCCAGTCAGCTAGCTCAGCAAAGCATGTGCTAAGCATAGAACTAAGGCAAAAAAAGCCTAAACCATAGATAGGTATTGATGCACTTGATATTAGTATTCTGATCTTCTACTTTTGTTATAAAATGCAATGACATAAAAAATATGATGCAGATAAAAGCAAAATAAGATTACATACCAATTCAAATACATCAGGTAGTCATAATTTGATACAATTCCATTCTGCCACTGAAGGATCATTTCTTCAGCATGCATTGTTTGAAATTGTGCATTGGGTGATTCCTCCAAAACCCTGAATATCCTGTCTCTGTCATCTTCGCACTGGAATGTCAAGTATATATGGGGCACCGCACTGTCTTCTGAACTGTATATTTCTAAACCCTGAAATTACACGAATACAACAATTGAGTTGTTCAAATTGTTACATATATGCAAAAAACATTTTGTACATATACAAAAAATTATAATAACAACAAGTTATATAGTTTAAAAAAGATTTTAATTAATTATTTCTGGATTACACCAAATATGATCACAGAAAAAGTATATATAAAATTGTAATCAACACATTTGACTGAATTTACAGTATATTAATGATTATAATTCTATTTCATAGCCCTTTGTTGTATATTAATAACAATTAAATGTAAATATAGAAAATAGTATGTGGTATACAATGATACATACAACTTGCCTTAGCAAAAATCTTCTCTTGTATATTCTTCGCAATTGTCCAAGCTTTAACTTCAGTATTGCACTCTGGAAACAAAGATTTGAGAACAATGAGTGTAACATTTTACTGAACCTAATTTGAAATTCAAACTTAACAGTTGTTTTCAAATAAAATAATATTTTTTTATGAATTTGCTTACAGCAGTAAACTGTGGACAATGACCTAAATTTATGAATAGGTACATAATTGATAAATATTGTTCAAACTGTTTTTAATGAATAAGCAATCAATGTGTAACTGTTACAGTTGTTGTAAAAATACCTACACCTTCAACATTGCTAAAAGGTTGGAAATATAGTGTGGTGTGGGTAAGCGCCAGTTTCCCTTGATGCCTCACTAGAGGGGAAATCTTTTCAGCCTGCAGTTCACATACTATCTCCTCTGTGAAGTCATCCATCATCACTGGGTCAAACACCATTCTCATGTAGCGAGAGTGCAGGATAGTAGCCACCATACTGTTGTGCTCTGGTGCATGAAGGGTCGATGCTCTTTGCAACTGCTGCATCTGCCCCAAACACTCATCAGCTGATGCAAAATCAAAGGAAACATAGAACTCTCTATCCTCATATATAAATTTATAAGGAGCCAATACGTTCTCTTCTAGCATTTCTGCAAATTGCTTCACTTTCACTCTAATAACATTGTTTGAATCGTAACACGTAGGGTTTGCGACGGATATATCCACACAATCCTTGAAATGCATCTTGATAAGTGGTGAAGTCCAGTCACGCGGCTCGAAAACAAGCGACTTGGAACAAAGTTTCAAGCGGCCTTGCTGGGTATTTTTTTCTGTAAATGTTTCTTTGTTACTTAAACTACATGAATAGTCTTCGAAATAAATTTCGCCCGGTTCCAAAAGAAGCATCGAAAATCTGTAAATTAAGTTAAAGACACAGTACTTTAGTTCAAAAATATATACGGAAACTTGCATTGTGTTTCGAAGTTTACAAAACTTTGTGAAATAGACCATTTTCATAATGAGTCACAATGGGAACATAATAATAATTCTTACCTTGATTTATCCATAGTAATAATTATAACAGAAACAAACCGCAAAACACCTAATTGATAAAATTGTTACTTCTATTTCATTGGGTAGTATTAACTATTTTCAACGTTTTTCAGGTAAATAACAACATGAAAATCAGTGAAAGAAAGGCGACGAAAAGCAAAATACAATTTGTATTGTTGACTTAACAAGGCCGATAGTTCAACGTCATTTTGACATAACTTTCATTGATCTAAACTCGGATACACGTGCTTCAAAAGAAAAAGAAACGTTTTATTTATCTGTTTTAGTTATTTACTTGTGTTTCTCATTCTGCGTACTTATTACTTCCATGGAAATATCTCTTGAAATTTTATCATTGTGAGATAAATGAATGAGCAAAATTCATGGACAAACAAAATCAAAAGTATTATGGCTGAAAATAAAGAGTCCATTGCTTAAAATGGCGGATTATAGATTTTGACTGCTTCTTGATTTTGACAGGGAGATTAACCGCGCCAGTTTTAATTTTTTCAGTCTCTTCGTAATTTCGTATATTTTTCGAACGAGAAAATGCAAGACGATAAAAACGCTATTTTCCAAATGCGGTTTCCTCAAAAATTGTGGTACTTGCTGAATATGCGTACTGATGCAATTTTATGGGGTGGCACAGGCCGAACTATTCTGCTGAATTATCGAATCCTTCATAGTTATTTGCAGTGTGATCACTCTATTTTCAAGACCACAAATATATCAAGTTTTGTAAGACAACTGAATTTATACGGATTCCGAAAAGTTACTTCTCATCTTCAAGATCCACTGTGTAATTCAAGCAATCCTTATATGCACGAGTATGTACACGACTACTTCCAATTCGGCCGACCGGAGTTACTGGATAAAATAACTAGAAAAGCTTTGACTATGAAGAAACATTTTAAACCAAAGGTAGGATAACAAAAACATATAATGCCCTAATTAGATCCTGTCATAAAACAATATTTAATAACTTCCAGGCATTTTATGGGAATGCAGATCAGTTCCTGTATGTAACACCCTTACAAAAGGCAAGACAAGCCTTGCACATTGCTCTCAGGAAGGCTAGTCAAGATCTTTTTATACAGAATTCCCCTGAACAGTTATATCACCTAAAATTTGAATGTGATGGTGAGTTGAAAAATATTTTTTTTTATTATTACAGCTCATAACCTGTAAGATTTATTGCTATTTATAAATAATTATATATTTGATTCCACAGAAAATCCTGATGACTTCTGTGAAGATGAAGAAAACATTGAATTTGACTGGATCATGTCTAAAGAAACCGAAAAGGAAGCAGAAAAGCAGCTTCCTCTAACAGGTTTACCCTCCTACATCCTGTTTATCCTGTATGTTTATTCCTGTTGTAATCCATTTTACCCTTTATCCTCATCCTATCCTTCCTACAGTTGATGTGCAAGTTACCAGTAACAACACCATTACAGAAGAAACTGCTAACTATGAGTAAGTTACCTTTAAGTCTTTGGCATACCAAGCTTCAAGGAACATCCAAGCCATTGCTCCAACAATTGCCATTGGCCATTGATCTAACAATGTGTTTCAGGGAGTCATCACAGGACTTAATGAACTTCAATGATGAATCACAGCAGAACAATGATAATTTCTCTAATCAGTTTTTGAGTATGCCTGAACTGGATCCTGAGCCTACTGATCAGAATTCAGGAGTTGAGCTGTTGGCAGAGTTTGATATAGATCATGATACTGATCAAGGAATAACAAGGAAGATAGGAGACAAGAATGACCATAACTCTTTGAACTGTGTTCTGCCTTCCATAAGCAATGACCAGAATGATGATGTGCCTATGTCAGAGGTAAGAGTATTTATGTAATTTCAGATACCCTGTTCATTGTTGAATAAGATATGATTGAGCTGAGATATGATTATTTTAATTTCAGAATAATAATGAGAATTCTGACCACTACCATGATGGAGAATGGGACCAAATGTTTAATGATATTATTGCTAATAAGGGTCCGAATCAAGAGTGTGGGTCTGATTTGAAAGAGCTCTACTCCCAAATATCTCGTACTATAGATTTACTTAATTCTTAAGTTGTAAATTATTGTTTTAAATAAAAGGAATAAAAAGTGATTCCTTATACCATGTATTAAGATAAAAAATTACAGAATGATATTACTTCTTCTGCTTTTTCTTCTCAGCTTCTTCTTCTTTCTCTTTTTCAATGACGGATACATAGGAGTTGATTGTGTCAGCATCTAACATTTGAATAGGCTGACCACGTCGCATTACGGCAATCTCTAAGTTCTTCTGGCCCGACTGGACAACCTCTAAAAGTGCTCGGATTGCAAGCTGGAAATTAAACAAATGAAATTAAGTCCAAAACAGCATGACTTTGCATTTTTCAGATCAGTGATGTACTAATAGGGAATTTATGTTAAGAATACATAAATATATCAAAATGTTTTATATTATAGAATTTACTCTACCTTGACAGCACCATTTTCTGCAGCAACTTCTTCTGCAGTATAGTTTTTCTCCAAGAACTCACGGACAGTTTTAGCAGACCTTCCAGTTGCATTTGCTTTCCACTCATAGTAGATACCAGATGGCTCAGTTTGGAACAAGTGAGGAAGCCCATCATAATCAAATCCTCCAATCAGACAAGAGATACCAAATGGTCGACGACCATTACTTTGAGTGTACTTCTGTTTGAGTCCAGCAATATATCTGGTTATGTACTCCAGTGTGACAGGGTCTTCAACTGTTAGCTTATGCGTCTGGCATTCAATCTGTGCCCTGTTAATCAGGATTCGAGCATCAGCCGTCAGGCCGGCGAACGCCATAACAACATGATCATCAAGTAGACAGATTTTCCTCACAGTTCTTTCTTCTTGCAGTTTAGCCACAGATTTCTTCTCTACTCCTAATACTACAACATCAGCTCCTCTAACACCGACCTATAACATTAAATTTGAATTAGTATAGCTTTCAGGAATTTACAAGAGAAACAACATAACCAAAATTATGATTACTCACGGCGGTGGATCCTTTGCGAACGGCCTCTTGAGCATATTCAACTTGCAGCAAATGACCGTCAGGTGAAAATACAGTGATAGCTCGATCGTAACGGGCCGACATTATTCCTTATTTTCGTAAATTAACAAAAAAACGCTTTTAATTCGGCTTCACTTCACAAGCGACCTTTCAAACAAATCGAGTAGAACTAGTGTTGTGACATTTTGTAGACGGAATCCGAGTTCTAGTCTGTGACTTTATAATCAATTTGCTTTTTATCGCTTATTTGGTGGTAATTGAAAATTACAAATATTTTCTTATAAATGCTTTAAGTTTAAAATAAGCTAAAATACTTTGGTAATTTGTTAATATGTTAAGAATAATTAAATAATAACTTTTACGTTGAAAATCGATATACAATTTTCGATTACTTTTTGGAATCCCTTTTGACTATAACGATGACAATCAAAAAATTGAAAACCGAAGCGTTCGAATACACGCACAATCATTGGCTGTATAGCGAATAGGCTTCGCCTACCCATATTGTCAGTCGATATAACGACAACAACAATATGATTGTCAATGTCAAATAGACAATATGGCGGCGTCGGTGAGCGATTTTGTTCCGTGGCTAAACGATAAATTAAGATCACTGAAAACTGACGAAGGAGTCTTTGGATCGTATATATCTGGTATTTTAGAAAGCGAAGAATCTATAGACGAAAAGAAAGATGCACTGGAGGGCATACTATCGGAGATTGTGGTTAGTATCATGCCCGACTGAGCGTGGTTAGCTTTTATTAGTTTTAATTTTGTTGATTAATTAATTCTAATTTCAGGACAGAGACATGTCCGTTCATGTAGCTGAGATATTAGAAAAGTGGGAGTCATGTAAACCTAAAGAGGAAGACTGTCCAAAGCCCGCAACAGACGTTGATTTGCAGTTGACTAAGTTACTGGAATCTCAGTCACTCGCGACCACTACCCGTCGTGAGTATACAGACGAGGAAAAGAAAATTCGCGAAGCTATATTATCCCAGTACAGTCAACTACCTGACACAGAGGTAACTTAATAGTTTCCAAGTTAATACTTTTGGACTTAATTAACCTAATTTATCACTAATGCGATATTTTTTCAACTTTCTATAATAATATTTTTCAGGAAAGCGAGGTCCTTGAAGGTGAAGTGGCTGAAGGTAATGACCTTGTGAGGAACACCAATGTATCAGATGTAGCAGCAGCTGCTCGTGAACGTCGGGAGCAAGCACGTCTCGATGCCCAGCGTAAAAAGGAAAAGGACAAAGAGGATAGGTAAACAAACAAAAATATTATGAAACTTCCTATATAATTCATAAAAAAGAGACAACATAAAAAAATAATTATAAAACCTTATAGAATTGTGGCTGTCAATAATTGCACAATTTAAATAATTGTTGCACTGCGTTATGCATCAATGTATTTTATAGTTTGCATGAGATCACATACCTCAGAAAACATATTTTATTTCTTTTGTATGTGAGTTTCTTCACAATGTTTTCCTTCACTGTTGAGCACACATTCATGATCCATTTAATGAATTTAAAAACAAATTTGAAAATCATTGGTTTAGGCCCATGCTGGATTTGAATGTGACTTCAGAATGAGAGTCAAGCAATCTTCCAATTATGCTACTATAGCTAAGAGTGGTATTAATAAACTAATCTCAACTGAGACTGCCCTCAAGACTATGCTCAAGTCCCTGTTTTTATATAAAACTTTCACATTGACATGATCTAGAGGGCAGTCTCAAAGCTGAGATTAGTTTATTAATACCATCTCTAATCTGTAATTAAATTAATCAAACTTACATTTTCAGGGAGAAACAAAAACAATTAAAAGAAGAAAAGAAAGAAAAGAGAAAGACACAGAAAGGGGAAAGAAAGAGGTAGCAAGCTACACCATCAAGTGATCATTGCAGTGTTTCAATGCTGCTCTAATCTATGACATTTACTATTAAAATATCCTATTACTTACTAATACTTTTATGAGGCTAGCTGCTGGTTGATGCAAAAACCATAATATAACAACTGCACGGTTAGACAGTAATCATACAATACTATGGTACTGAACTCGAGGCTCATATCATCATCATACATCAATGCCATTTTAGCAAAAAGAAAAGCGAGAATGGAATGGAATTTTGAAGGTTTTTTCCCTATATTTTCTTTATATTGGTAACACTGACAGCATACCTTATTCCTTCATGCATTCACAGAATATTTCAATGCAATTTTACACAATCAAAATATAGTTTTAAATTCTGTGACATGTCTTTTTTTAATTACATCAAAGTTACTGTTTGTGTTTCTAAGATAAATATAAATATAGAAGTAATTAGATTCTTGGCGCTCTTTCATGCTGGTGACTAAGTATATATTAATAAATAGTACATGAAATCAAAATTCCTTCTGCTGAAAGGATCTTGTGTTTCTTAGAAGTCGTCACCCCTTATAACAACATTGTTGCATATCAGTGTAGTCATTTTATTAGTTAGTACCAGGATATTTTATAAATGACTATATACATTGAGGTGAATCATTCATTTGTGGATTAACGGCGGGTAACGTTGAGTGTTTAGTCATAAAATATTATAATAATTATGACTAATTTATGTTAAAATTTATTAATTTTATCAAAAACAATTATGATATCCACTTTCTTCTTGTACCATGCAAGAACAATAAAAGATAAATATATAAATGCATGTTTCACCTCAATTTATTAGATATAAGATGCTTATTGTATAGTACATGAAAATGCTTCCAATTTTTTTTCTTTTTATAAGGTAGTTGGTTTTGGCCAAACGAAATGTACTTTACAACTAAGCCATTTAATACTTAGAAATAATCCTATAGATTTTATGATGTGATAAATGTCTGTGCTGTTTTAATTTTGATACTATAACTCCAAATTAGTGTTTGTAATAACCCCATTAAGTATTGGATTGATGTTTGAAAAATCTTTGTTCTAGTTGTATTATTATTGCAATAACATTTATTATCTATAAATGTTATACGAAACTCAACAGCTGTGAATGTAACTGGCAGTATTCTATACCTACTGTATCCCAATAGTGGGAAGTTAAACAAGCTTTTAGTCACTATCTGTTATTTACATCATGCAAGTTTTAGAACATGTAAATTTTTAATAAAATTGCATATAAGATAAAACATTTGTTTATATAATTATTAACAATTAAAATTATTATGACACTGAGCACCTTTTAGTGGCCATTTATGGTTACACCATGTAAAAATACTGTCACAATGTGAGACTAGAAAGTTTGAAAATATCACAAGTTATTGCTATGACTGTTCAAGAACATTATTAACAGTGGTGACATTAGTTTCATCCTTTGTTTGATCCTTGTTAGTGATGATAAAGTTGCTGGCTCCCCCGGCATAGATATTAGTAATCACTGTATTTGTATCTATGTCCAAAGGCACTCTAGTAGGAAAGGAGACGCAGTCACCACCATCTGTGCCTGTATTAGCATGTTCGTTCCATCCCCATGCCCACAATGTATTGTCTGTTGCCAGGCAAATAGTGTGCTCTGACCCAAGGGCAACATCTTTTACTTGTCTGTCACCTGTAAAAATAGTATGTTGTATTAATGCACTGCTTTCACATGAAAGACAGTCATCTTTGTATTTATTCCTTAATTTATTCAAGTATTTAATAGTCATCATACAGACAATAATAAATGAGTTTTAAACAATATTTTTTTATTACTACTGTATAGTTATGGCAAATCCATTTATACTAACCTGGAAGTTTAACACGGACAATTTTTCCCACAAATGGTTCATCAGTACCAAGCTGTCCATAGTTATTTCGTCCCCAAGTGAGAAGTTCTCCATTTTCCAACCACAACAAAGCGTTTGTCCAACCACTTAACAGTTTTTTAACATTTCGTTTGACATCAATATCAATCTTTTGAGGGACAAATATTTTTTTAAACTTTTCTGCCCCTAATAGTAACTGGCCATGTCTGTTGTCACCCCAGACATATAGAGCATGCTCTTCAGAGGACCAGGAAATAGTATGATTTTGCCCACAGGCTACATGTGATATCCGTCCAATTTTAGGCACCTGCTGGAATCTATCTGACGACAGTATGTCTTTTCCAAGGCCTAGCTGACCATGTTTCCCACATCCTGTGACCCAAACATCACCTTTTGAATTTATGATAGCAGTGTGACGTAATCCCATGGATACAGCACATGCATTTACCTGCAGCCTAACTGGCTTCTGAGGCTCTGGAAAGTGTTCTTTAGGTAAGCCAAGTTGACCGTTGCTGTTAGAACCCCACACTAGAAGCAGCTGGCTGTTTGTAACACCACAGCTAAAGTCCCATCCACATGCTATATTTGTAAATGTTATACCACTTAAAGGCCATATTCTTTCAAATTCGTTTGTTTCATTCTCTCCTACTTGCCGTTTGGAGTTCCATCCACAAGAAAAGAGCTTCTCTGCACTGTCAACTAACAGAGTATGGCCACCACCACAAGAGATTTGCTTTATACTATTAGCACATAAAAACTCCGTATTCACTACTGTAGGTTTATCTACTTGTTCACTGACAGTTCCTAAACCGAGCTGGCCGTGAGAATTAGCGCCCTGGAAACGTAAATATGTTAAGTATAATTAAACATTTTAACAAATAGCCTACGTAAAAGATTTTCCACTTTTACGATCTATTTATAACAAAAATAATTTACCCAAGACCACAGTAACATATTGAATATAGTCTACACTTTTAAAAAAAACATTAATATATTATTTTAAATTATTTTCAATACCTAACTCAGTCAGATAGCTAAGCTACGATAACAAATCAAAAATTATTTGATTTTTTTTTTTTGGTTTGGTTTTCCCCGAAGGGTAAGGCAAAGGGAACTATGCCCATACAGCCATGTCTGACGTATTATTTTTCTTGATGATTAATGAAATGGTGAAAGGTGATGAATGATGATGATGAAACCTAAGCCCCCGCCCTCGGAGTAGACTCCTACTCCGAACCCCAAACGAATTAACTCAAAAGTCCGCATAAACTTTTGAGCTATGAAGCGGCTTCCTAGCACGAAGCGAAAATAGGCCATAGACATATAAGAGTATGGACTGGAAATACCTACAAAAAAAACGTGCCACTTGGTCGCATAAAATGGCGGCCTTTACTAGGGCTGCAAGCTGTTTCAATACTAGGATTACCATACTCGTACCTACTAGGTATAGCATCTTCTTTGCGAGTCGATGGCGATCGATACTAAATTTTTGCTGACCAATAATAGGTATAGCATTATAATAATAAGTATTCATAAGAGAACAGAAAGGGAAGGTAAAGGGTAATTAGGTGGTGTACTGTATTTTTCGTGTATGTTTTGTGTAAAACTTGTTCTTTTTGGTATGTTGTGTGCAATAAAGTATATTTGTATTTGTAAAGGGTTTAGTCAAGATTTATCTAAGTAGTTTCCTTAACAACTCTATAACATTGATTACATTCTTTATTGCGCACAATTCGAATCCACCTGGAGTGTATAATGAAACATAAATTATAACGTAAATCTGTTTATTAGCAAGTATTCATTTCACACATTATTTATTATGTAACTACATTATATTTACAATAAATACAAATCTAAACAGTGTCAATTTGTTTAGAAATTGTCTTTGTGACACCCTGTCACATTGCATATATAATTATTATACGCCTTCGGAGAAAGAAAATGTAAAGTTAAAGCAAACTTTCTTATTTCTTGGGAATACTTCTTTGGCAAAGGTAAACCTTGAAATTTGTTTACCTGCTTTTTCAAAAAGTCGTGCGGTCCTGCCAATTCTTCCATCAATACACTTTGCCCTTTATTATTTGATTTTTATTCTGCAGATCTTCCATAATATCTTTTAATTTTTTCATTTCGTCTTCTTGAACAGACTGAAATAAAGTTTAATAATAATGTTAAAACAGTGTATGTACTAAAATATATCTGATTTAAGTGCATTGTGTACCTGGTTGAATTATACTATATCATGTTAAAAATATAAAATTATTTGATAAATACCTTTTCATGTACTGACTTATGAGACAGACGTACGGGCAATGGCAGCACAGACGACGTTGCAGCTGTGGATTAGTTTTCCAATATCACCTGTTTCAGTAAATCCAGTCGACAATTTTGGATTGAAAGATGGCCTGAAATGAAAGATAACATTCATTTATTTATATAAAATTTGTACAACTCATAATTGTTTCGACATATAATAGTTACAGACTAAGTATATTAAGTACATAATATGTAGTTGAATGATAGATAGTATAAACATGTTGTGATAACATGATACAAATATGTTATCTATCTAGCCAGTAGTGAGATGATGCAAGCTAGGCTGAAATTTAAATATAAATTTAAACACCAACAGCCTCTCTCTAACCATCGTCTTCTCAAGCTTTTATTTCTTGGAAACCTGTTAACGTAAAAATAATAACTAGTATTCTTAGCCAGTATTATTGGCGCAACACTAATTTGACTATGACGAATAAAGATATTGGAAAACAAAGAAAAATACGGTTTGTAGTATGACAATTACTCAAAATATATAAAGGTTTAATGCAAATTCATGGCTCAGTTGCGTTGTAACATCAAAATCTATAGGATTGTTTGTATTATTCAATGAATACGGGGTACTAACCTATGAAGTGACAAATACGGTTGATTTCTGTCCTTTCTGGCACCACACTGTACAATACAATACACGGACATGTTGAATAACACTTTTTTCAACTTCAACTTCGATTTAGCAAATCAAATCCTCGTAATTTATCGGCAAAACACAAAATACGATCTCATAAACAGCTACTTGACAGCAGAAGTACCACAAAACACAGCGCATAAAATGGCGAAAAATGGCACGTACCTACAGCTGTTGTGACGTCATCACAAAATGTTGCCATAACTAGAAATAACAAATATATATTTATCTCTTTTACCAAATGAAATTTTGTACTAGTAAAAAAGAGACAAAACGATTATTGACGACCTGTTTCATAAACTACTCATATTTGTATAAGATGATGTTTATATAGTAGAACAGGGCGCCTCCATATAATTTCCTATCTCTATGAAATAGGCAGATACACTTTGTTTATTGAATACTCCAATATAATAACACTCGCGAATGTCTTCCGACTAACTTAATGCGATCATTAACCACAAAACACCACTTCGTATTAATTATTTAGATTACTCAACGAAGAAAGCAACTGTCCCGTTCCCGTTTCCCGCTAAAAAGCCAAAAATTATTTGATTGTCAATGTCAAATAAGACATCAGCTGTCAAAGCAAAATCTTAATCTTCGGATACAAGTATAAGATCTCCTACCACATCCTTATTATTTATTCGTAGACCACATCTAACGATTATTATGATTATTATTTTGTAAATTTTAGTATCACCTTTTCAGGATTCCGTAGCAAAATGCTTTTTGCTTGCTTGACTGTATGTTCGAAATTTACCACCAGCTGTCTTGCAACAAAGTTTCGTTTAGCTAATATGACCAGATTGATTTTCAATCTTTTCGGAACTACATTTAGTACAAGTATGCACCTTTTTATTTCTTCTGGTGATAAAAAGTTCATTTATACCTACACTATATCATCATCATCATCATCACCAGCCCATTAACGTCCCCACTGCTGGGGCACGGGCCTTCCCTATGGATGGATAGGGAGATGCCTACACTATATAATTACACGAATAGGATTGTTACGGAGCTACGGAAACACCCGAATAATCTTTCCCAAACTTTCGCCTTTGCCACTTACGTACTAACACGTAGATACGTATGTATGGTACAGCATCGTTAAAGTATGGGTTCTGTAGCCAGAGTGATTAATCACGTCTCTTCCGCATCTGTGGAGTTGTGAACTTGCCGTTGTTTGCGGATTACGACGCCCGGACTTGCCAAACTTTATTTCTCCGACTCGATATAAGTACCTACTTACGTTGAGCATACATGCTAAGTTGATACTTAACGTGATTAATTTGATTAGCGGATTTGGCACTATCTCGCAAGCATAATAATTATATTAGAGAGATAAATATACTACTAGCAAGCAACACATAAGTATACTTAGGTACGTGTTTTGTTAGGTACTTATATTAAATAAAAAGCAATGCTATTATTTTAAGCGCTTATTATACCTACTTACTTTTCAACCCTATCCGGCTCGATGCTTCAACGTCGTGGGTTCGGGCATCGGGTGTAGTGTAGGTACAAAATGTATGGTAAAATCGTGGTACGTACGTAATCGTGATGTGCTATTACACTACACGATCCCGATGTCCGAAGCCGTGACCTTGACGCATCGGGCCGGATAAATCGGCAAACGTAGAAAGCGTAGTTAGGTAGGTACTTAGGTATCTAGGGTGCCTATAAATCGTAGTTAGAATGAAGATGCGAATACTTATTTCAAGTGTGTACGTACCAAGTTGAATTAAATCTCTTGTCATCCTCACTAGTGATAGGTACCTTCTAATCCTGTAGCAGTTGTTGAGACGGCGGAACTAGGTAGGTACTCCAGTGAGCAAACTTTGCCAATGTCTATTAAGTATATCCTCCTGCAACCCAGATTTCCAAACACAATAGTTAAACAAGGGATTTGGATTTTAAAAGGGCTTTGGTTTTAAAGACGATTATAGGTTATTGAGAATAAGTGATTGCTACTTAGAAATACCGACATAGCTATGTAGGTAGGTATTTCTAAGTAAATAATTAAAACCTAAGTAAATACTACGTGATAGCTATTTAGCTATGTATGTATATTTTATGTTATACTAACTTTGTGTACCTTATGTAAAATAGCGAATAGGTATCTTTTTATAATGGCTTTTTTACTTCTTAGTGTTATTATTGAGACGCCAAATGCCACTGACATGGTTCATGTCATCACAAATTTAAGAGCCACGCTCTTGTCGGCGTAGCATTCCTCTCGGTGGTTTTCCTCTTGCCTTCTGCCCCCCTGCACTCTGTCTGACGCGAGTGGGACTCCTGTCCTCCGCCTCTGAATAATACTGACTGTTATTTATTATGGTCCATGTAACAATTACGATATTACCTAATAATAATTTATCAATTTGCCCAAAAAATATTATACATTTATAATTATTTTTCTAAAGAACGTCTAGGGCCCTGTGCCGAGGTTTTTCTTGCAGCTTCTTTTCCCCGGCTATACAGGTTGTGAGAAGCTGCAGTTGTTTTAGGCGGACGAGGCGTTCGTTATGTAAAAATTGACGATTCAAAGTGTAACCATGTTACCTACTGAATAAAGATATTTTTGAATTTGAAAGTATTCCACGATTTCACCATTCAAAGAGCAAGTTAACGCCTAATGTAACTGCACACACCATCAGAACAAATTTCTGATGCAATATTTTTTTATAAACTTTAGACCATAATAGGTACGGTCACGAGCATTAATGTGTATACAATTCGGTACCATGTCGCATTAACTTTTGTGACAAATTGAACTGTAAGTCTCACTAAGTGTCAAATATGTTAGTGCGACAGAGTCCTAAAGTGGGTACATTATATTGCTCATGACTGTACATAACATAAGTCTTCCAATAATGTCCTTCTCTTTTTGCAGAAGGACTTTGTTTACATTAGTATTACGTACCTACCCGCCATTGTACTGTAATAGAAGGTACTAATATAGTAACTGCATAAATAATACGAGTAATTTCGGATTATACAGTATTTACTGAAACTGATGCCTATTTCCTACCGGAGTAAGCAAAGACTATGGAATTCCATTTGCTTCGATCCTGACACACTCTAGCTGCCACATCCTTTAATCGTTGCTTCCTGACATCTCCAATTTGGTATAATTTATTAGTATTTACAGTGTTGTCAATATAATATAATTTCGCTGTTTACACAATGATATGGCGTGTATCAAGGTAATTGTTGTCTTACTACCGTGACGGCATAACTAATCAAATTATCATCATAATTTAATTATTCAATCTCGTGAGATATCAGTTTGCATTTATGAATTAATATTACGAATTAATAACCCACGTGAAAGACCACAAATTGTTTATTATTTACTTAAGTAGTAGGTAAAGTTCTAGACCACAAAATAATGAATAGCCGAGATTAAGATGGAGCCATAACTTGGACGCTTTTCTACTTACAAGCTCGGCATAAGTCTCTGGACTATCAGGGCCTTATCAGAACCTATCTGGCTAATGATTTTGTCATCAAGTATTAACTGGCAATAGGATTTCAGTCAGCGTAAACATAGGGTGTTGAAATAGACCTTAACGTAAGTATTGCATTAAATTGTACAATTTGCCAATAATTATAAAATTACATCGGACTTTCTGTTAGACCAACATGACAGGTGGTGAGCCGTGTCGTCTTCTATAACAGTGGAGTCAACTGTGTTGGTGAAAACTGCGCTTAATTAATAACTCATTGGTGTCCGGTACTGAGGCTCAAACCGCGGTGTACCACAGTACCACACTATTTTTTACCATCAATAGTTTTTCTACTTATTCTTGATTTTCAATGTTGATTACTTTTTTAATTCTGCCACTTGGTATTGAAATACAGTCCACATTGTCATCGTTTTTGTACCGAAAATTGTGAATCGAGGCGAGTCCCAATTAGGCAGGCGGGTGGAGGCTGGAGGTGACGGCGGCACGTGAAATGCAATAACCGTCGCAAGCGGGTCATCGCTGCTGGCCGGCGGTTATTCCATCAAGCCGCCAGCATGTAGGTAACATGGGCCTGGATTACGAATAAAATCGACACTCAAAACGATGGTTGTAACATCGATGGTCTTAACATCGAAGATCATAACATCGATAATCGTAACATCGAGGGTTGTAACATCGATGGTCGTAACATCGATGGTCGTAACATCGATGGTCGTAACATCGATGGTCGTAACATTGAGGGTCGTAACATTGATGGTAGTAACATCGATGGTCGTAACATCGAGGGTCGTAACATCGATGGTCGTAACATCGATGGTTTTGACATTGGTGGTCCTAACATAGCCACGATGAATATCGAAAATACGCGTCATCGAACGTATTCTATACCGGGGACTTTTCTCCTATATTCATATACATTAAACTCTCGCCTATAGTCCAGTTTCTAGGGGGGTGGGCAGCCGTAAGAAGTGAAGATAGATATGATGAACAGTAGAGGTAAGTTGATAGGTGGTCAGCCTATTTAAAAATAACACAACCCTCTGTCGGTTTTTATGACAAATAAGCAGCTTCTATGTTTTACGCAGCTTCTAGGTTTTTATGACAAATAAGCAGCTTCAACGCGTTCTATGTTTTATAGTCTCAGTACAGAAGCAACATCTATTGCGTCACGTTAAAAATACTCATCTTTGTAATGATGACACTTTACTTACATCCTATCCATAGACATATTTTTTTTTGTCCTATATTCTTAATTATTATTGTCCTTTCGTAATCCCCGTTGGTGTGTAAAGCCACAAGTCATTAGAAAACAATTTGCAAACATACTTGGTATTGTAAAGTAGCATGGAAAATGCTGCACCGACAAGAGCGTGGCTCTTAAATTGATGATGATGACTTAGTATTGGAGTTTTAATTTGGATATCGTGTTGCCCGTACCTTATATGCATAGAATCTCCTCGTTCACTTTTAGGCCGTATAAACACGATGTCAGCCACAACGACAGCTCTACGGTGAAATCCCCGCGTGCACGTTCGTCATTGCAAAACTGTTTTTCCTTTTTTTTTACAAACTACTACCTGACACATCGCAATACGTTCTTAATACAAATATAAATGCACCTATCGCTGTCGTCGGCGTCTCGTCACTAGCTTCGTTGAACCCCGATACTGACCCCGCCGGCGTGGTCGACGATTTCCCTCATTCAGCGCTCTCAGGCCTGTTGTCTTAAACGTTGTACCGGGTGAGAGCCTTCAGCGCTCCCCATTTGTCCGGCCAAGTAGTTAATGCCATCTGCGGCAAATCTACAATAAGTCACTGCAGCTGAATGCGTTTTTTACTATCACTCCAGCAGTAAAAAGACAAGTAAGTATCCTATATCCGTTTAAGCTAGAATAGGTGTGTTTGAAATATTAGTAAGTATTGATTTCATTATATTACAAAGCGAGGCAGCTACATACCTGAGGCCGCGCGATCCCGCGACGCGCTGCATTACCTACAGGCTACTGCCCAATAACTTGCATGATCGAGTTTACCTTCACCTGCCGCTTCCACTAGTGTTTTATACCTGAATATCCACGTTTGCCGCTTCTATATGATTTTTGTATCTACAATCTACATATTCGTAGCGCTTGCTGTATCTCTTTGGAGTTTTTAGTAAGTACCTAATTAGTACGCTAGTGCAACTAACTTATTATAAGAATAATACAGTACAAAAACTTTTGTTGCATACCAAAGAAACATTAACGTAAACAATTAAAATCAGATAAGTGGTACACAAGGCAGCTTTATTACAAACTATAGATACCGTTTTCGAAACGTTACAAGTCAACAAAGCTTTATATCGTGTGATCCAGCCGGTTTCAGATACGGCGACTGCTTCGACTCCGACAATCACCACCTCGCATGTGGCGTTATAACCAATCTTGTTGGGAAAGATCCTTCTAGAATGCGGGCATGTGAACACACCATTTAAATATGACTAATTGATCACCGCAGGTCGTCGGGCTGTCAATACATCGCGCTTGGCATCCAGCTCTAAGGGTAGCTACACACATAGTTGGGCCGGCATGAATCGGCACATCCGGGCGGTAAAAATCGAATATATGTAGATGCATGTTCGAGAAAAGCCGTTCGGCTTTCACTAGGCGGGCCGGCAGTCATCGAATCGTATGATTATCAACCCGAATGAACTGCCCAATCGGCACAAGCCGAACAAGTGCAGTAATTACATCGGGTCGGCTTTGTTGTTCGGCTAATACTGCCGAACCGACTATGTGTGTAGTTACCCTTAGTGCCAAGCATAAGCATTATACATATATTATATCTTGTTATTTACCAGGACGTTTGTGAATAGGTAGGTATATTTTCCTACCTGTTTTATGGTAAGTACATTAGGAAGTGTCGCTGTTTTATGAACACGCCATAAACGGCAGATGGCGCCTACAAGTACGCCATTTGGTTACCCATCATCCAGCTTTATACCCTTTAAACGGATTCGTAAAAAATGACGACAAACTGCATTTAAGTATATTGTGTGACACTCTCAGTGAAGTTATATTTGTTTAGCTATGTAGTGTATCCTACGATAGTGGCCTTGTGGGCAACCACCAACTTAATTTTAACTTAATTTGAAAGGATCAAATCTAGCTCTAACCCTTTCTTGTACTTATTGTAAATGAAGGACAGCGATAGTTTAATGCTGTCCAACTAAAATTAGGTTAAGTTTGTGCCCACCCGAATAGGCACCAATGAGGCACGTAAAAAAATGTGAAGTAAGTACTATTATATCTCCCTATTCATTCATAGGGAAGGCCCGTGCCCCAGCAGTGGGGACGTTAAAGGGCTGATGATGATGATGAAGTACATATTATGAAGTACCTAAATATGTATAGGGGAAGGGGGGAGGCAAGTTAAATAAACGTCGATCTCTTCTTCTTGTGGAAGAACGAAGTCAAGAGCAAACCCACCTTAATTAAAAAAAAATATATATATCTTCTTCTATCGTGTGTTGTGAGGTGGATTACCAATCTCATCAAACCTGGTGTCAGGGTTAGTATTATTGAGCCGCTATAGGCTCCTGACATGACTAATATAACGACTACGTACTTACATCAGTAAGTAGTAACCGGGACCAACGGATTAACGGGTATTCCGAAGCACGAATCATTTTACTTTTTGAACAATCAGGCGATCAGCCTGTAATGTCCTAACAAAACTAGTGATTTTTGTGGTTTGTCCCACCGGGATTCGAACCCGGGACCTCCGGATCGTGAGCACAACGCTCAACCACTGGACCATGGAGGCCGTTATTAGTAAAAGATAAAAGGACGGACATTCTAGCGTCACGCTATGATGGCCGTTTTGACATAATAAATCAATTCGCTCCGTCAATAAAAATTAAATTAAATTAATACGAAACTTGATGTACTTACACAATAAATTATGGCTATTTTATTTTATATTTTATTCTTAGGGAAATTAATTGCTAAATAATTGACAAATCAGATGTCAATCAAAATATCCACATATTTGCTCCTAGTTTAATGAATGACAAATTAACACTTCAACTTCATGGCCTATAATAATCATTAATGTACTTTATACGTATGTCACTGTTTATAAGTTATAGTTAAAAAATTATAACTAAAAAGTTCATCACTCTAGACAGATCGTGGACGGTTCATATAAATTCCCTTGTATCAAGGAATTGATTGCACCTATTTGTAGAACGCTGTGTATTGGTTACCCTAAAATGAAGATAGGCACCATTTTTTTGTCCGAATTCCCTTCCATGGGACATGGTACATAATTTAGTGTGTGAGTGACCGTACGCATACAAGTAGTAGCCTCGCAAAAACTAGGTGGGTCGGGAATGGTTCACGTCTGAAGGTGGCACTTCGTCTCGATGGTCGTTACTAAATATTTCAGCAGGCCGCATTGCGCAGCCTTAAATAAAACATGTTCACCGGTCGCACTGAATTTTTCACGCCGCCTCTAGCCCTACTCTTCTGACTCTTATCTACCTGAGGTCAAATAATTCTGGACAATTCGCCTCCATTACATCTCTTGTGGGTTTATTCTGCATGAAAATTTAATTCTACAATTTCATTTTATGGACAGAACATTATTATTGTATGACTAGTACACTTAAGTAGAGGTCATCATCATCATCATCAGCCGTACGACGCCCACTGCTGGGCATAGGCCTCCCCCAAGGATCTCCACGACGATCGGTCCTGCGCTGCCCGCATCCAGCGGCTTCCCGCGACCTTCACCAGATCGTCGGTAAGTAGAGGTATAACATAATAAACTCATATATACATAAGTAAATAGTAAGAAGAGACTATGGAATTCCATTTGCTTCGATCCTGACACATTTCTCTTGCTTCCTCCACATTCATCAATCGTTTCATACACGCACGCCGGTTCAGAATAGATCATAGTAAACGTTTTCTAATGACATCTCCGATTTGGTCCGTACGTCGTAGTTAAATATAAAGTAAACATATTTTATTTTGCACCGAATTGTGAAGTGAAAGGTATATGAGTCTCATGTAGAGTAGAATCCTTCGCCATGACGAAGGGCAAAGTGTCTTGCGGAAATATGCACGAATGAAATACAAAAATATAAGTAAGTAACTTGCCTTTTTCTATACCACAGGGAATCCCTAAAAGGTGATTTGCATTATTTTCCACGAAGTTAAAATAAAGAGTAACGCAAAATGTAAATTTGTGGCTCCCTGGCATGCAAAGTTCATGCTTGATTTTATTCCCGTGGAGTAAACGCGAGTGGAATTTTAAATTCCTTGGCAGCTAATGAAATTTTATACTTTACGCTATAAAACGACTTTAATTATTCAGCTGAGTACCCATCCTAATTTAATACTTTTTAAGTAAAAATTATTTTATGATTGTTTTGCAACATTATACCTACCTATTGTAGATAAATTCTTAAAAGTTGATCATTGTTAGGTGACATATGAAACTGGTTTTCTTTAAAGGAATAGTGCATGTAGGTTAAACTAACTAAGACTTTCCAATCGGCATTCCCCAAAAACACGATATATATCGTTGTTAAGATTTCTTCGTTTAAACTTCTAACTTCATGGATAACAGATATAATGCATCTATTATCTTTCTTTTTGGGTATAAATGACGACCCTTTTTATTACATTACAATCACAACTTCCACCCATTATTATTCTGATCAAAATAATGAGAAGCAATTTAGGTAACAATATCGTTCTACACATAATGCGATCCAAATATCAAGCTGCAATTAGTTTTATATATGATTCTGTCATTACATAAAATTTTTGAATAATTATGTACTTACTACCCCAGCAATGAGAAAATAGGAAATTATCACGTTAAAAGTGAACGGACGGAACGGACGGCGTCCTATGGTGTGTTTGAAAAAAAAAAAAAAAAAGGGGTACGTCGATTGGAAAGTCCCTCATTAGGTAACACTAAAATATTATCACGCCAGTAACCAGGTACCTACGTTATCACAAAATACTCGAATATAACAGGCCATAAATATCGTTCATGTGTGCAGGTACCTATACCTTATGAGCGCAATTATCCGATTATTTTTTAAGATTGAAACAAACATTATTTTTGCCAATTTTACTTTGAAGTATTTTTTTAATAACTGGTTCCCTATTAGTGTTGTACCATGTGTGGATTAAAATATATACGTTTAAGGTAAACTAACATACAACATACATACATACACAAACTCACGCCTATTTCCCACTGGGGTAAGCAGAGACTATACAATTCCATTTGCTTCGATCCTGACACACTTCTCTTGCTTCCTCCACATTCATCAATTGCTTCATACACGCACGCCGGTTCAGAGTAGATCGTATTAAACCTTTTTTTATGGATATCTCCAATTTGGTCAATGTCAGTCCTTCACGGTCTTCCTCTGTCAGCCCTACCATCAACTTTCGCTTTATATATCGCTTTTGCAATTCTATTATCATTCCTCCGCTCTACGTACAACACACAAGAACATACAAGTAATATTATTACCATAAATTATAGAGTTTAGGTACTTTGCCATGCTAGTGCCTGTCGTAAAATTAAGTGGTGCTGATTCCGGTACACACCATCTAAGTTTATTTTAAGTTATACCTGTCATTTTCTTATCCGCCGAAAAGGAAAGGGAAAGGGTAATCGACAGGCATAAAATTCAGGACTATATTTTAAATCTAGTTCATCTTTTAAAAGGAATATTAAAAGATAAATTAGATTTAAAATATAGTCCTCGGAACAGGCCCGAGGGTGCCCAGTTGAGCGCGAACCTCGGCTCAGGGCGTCGTCTGAGAGGAAGAATATTTGTAAGAATTTACCCTAAGAATCGACTCTAGTGGATCGTGATCTATTGAGGCCAGGCTCAGCTGAGATTAGTTTATTAGTACTACCCTTAATTGAAGACTCACTACTTCGCTAGTTCGTGATTTTAAATCACCACTTGTAACAATAAAATAGTCTGCTCGCTTGTTCAAAAAATTATCAATTTTTTTTTAATTGGTTACAGATTTAGGATTACTCTTCTTATCTTTATTGGCTGGACCCTGTTTTCAACGATTTGGTATTTCGAAGTAACATTTAATTATATTCGTACACATACATTGTCGTTTTATGAGATTCAAGATGATACTCAAGATATATGGCCAGTATTTCGATTGGATACTGTCGGCTGTAATATTTCTAAAATGTATTTTAATAGTTTAATGCCATTATTAAAAGTTCATAAAAAGTTAACATGCATGGATCCCAAAAATGCATTGATACGAAGAAACCAAACCCATATTTTTGTAGTTCAAGAAAATTTGAAACATTTTTACAATGGTAATGGAAATGTATCTTGTTGTTTTCAATCGTTTTTCGTAACAATGTTGCAACGTAACTCTACTGGAGACATGGAGCCTGAAGTTTTGTATAACGACTGTATATACTTTTCTTCATCCATCAAGTTTGATACTGAAGACGAATTTATTAAGATTGTTTGTTATATTGGCAAAATACAAATTTATAGTAACAGGTTTTTGATTGCTCATAACAAACAAGAGAAGCGAATCCTCCCAAACAAGGGAATGAAGCACAAAGTCACTTATAACGTAATAGTTTTAGGAATAGACAGCATTTCAGGCGTACATTTCAGTAGAACCATGCCAAAGACGTTGCAATTATTGCATAGATTATATGCAATTCCATTTATGGGATATACGATAGCTGCTGGTAGCCACAAAAGTGTATTACCGTTGATAATGGGTTTCGAGCCGGAAACATACCAGACATTATGTACAAATTTAAGTGTCTTTTATGAGGAATATGATAAATCACCGATTGAGGAATGTATGTTGATATGGCAAAAGTACAAACAATCGGGATATTATACTGCTGTGGGCGAATCTTTTGACTCTACGATGATAAGTAGTGCCTTCGGTGAATTCTATACGCCATCTGTTGATTATTCTATCGATCCATTTATGCACGAAATCAGAAACGATTTGAATAAATCGAATAACAAATTTTGTTTACAAGAAAAGCCAGTACACGAAATTCTTTTAGACTACATAGAAGACGTGATAGCTGCTTTAAGATCTAGTAAACTATTTGGATTATTTTGGGACGGGATCAGTAACAAAAAGGACTTAAATTATCCGAGGTCCATGGATGAGAGTTACGAAAAGTTTTTTACTAACCTTAATGCATCCGGTTATTTGAAAAACACAATTTTATTCTTCGTCAGCAACCATGGTTCATATGACGCAATGTTGTTGAACACGACACAAGGTCTCCAGGAAACGAAGTTACCATTGCTATATGCTTTGATACCAGACCTGTTTCGTGAACGTCACCGAAAGGCGTTTATGAACTTTAGGTGGAATAGCAAGCGTTTAACAACTGCTTTCGATCTACATGAGACACTGGCAGATCTACTGAATGTCAATATACGTACCACCGAGCATGGCTGTAGAAAATTCCCGGGCAGGGCCATGAGTTTGTTTTTTAAGATTCATAGCAATAGGACATGTAAAGAAGCTCGGGTGAGTACAGATTCTTGTCCGTGTTCCCTATAGGAATATTGGTCTATCTCGGGCTTAGTATATCTTTAAGTACTTACTTTTTAAGAATACTTATATAAGATATACCCAGTGTCACGTGTTGTTTTGTGATCTTTGAGACTAACAAATATGGAGATATAAATAAATATCTGGGTTTAAAGATAATTTATTATCATTAAAGAGAATATAATATAATGTCACTTACAGGAGAAGAAGAAGACAGAAGCAATTACAAAAAATACTATAGGTACAATCTAAATGCCACTTCTGTGTACCAATTATATTATACCTACTATGTAGGCAAGTAAAATATGTATTTTTTTTATTATACTTCTTACCTACATTTTTATTGTAACCATATATAGTTTCGCCATGGGAATGAGTAGACATAGGACGTCTATTTGAAGTGCTCAATTTCGATACTCCTCGAGTTGAGAGGGGCTCTAGTACCAATAAACTAGTGAAGGAGATGCTTCAGCCAAACAAACTGAATGGTTACTGAGATTTTATTAACTTGATCTGAACCACATATTTATTACTTACCTAACCGTTTATTTTTGCATTTAATATTGGTGTCTGTTAAAGCATCCACAAACTTAATTTTAACTTTATCTAACATGTACGTATATTATTATATTGGCAAATTAAGCCCTCGCCAAAGGCCCCTGACATGGCTCATGTAGCGACTACATGTCAGGGGCCTTTGGCGGCTGAATAGTAACCCTGACACCTAGTTCATGAGGTTGATACTCCATCTCTCAACCCACACGATAGAAGAAGAAGAATTTATTCTAACAGTGCTAAAATTATCTCTATCCCATTCTTGCACTTATTGTAAATGTAGGACAGCACTAGTTTAAAAGCTGACAAACAAACATGAGGCTAATTTCGTGCCTGCCCGAATAGATACCGTATGTATGTTAGATATATCCGTGTTTCTGTTAATCTTAAAATCTTCCAATATAAGATCGAATGGGCATTTTTTATAAGGCAAAAAGTACCAACTTACGCCATTTCTTCTTTTACCGGATACTCCATCCGCATTGCTCCGAAACCAAATTTCTATTCTAATTTGTAGTCAACAAATAACCAAAATAAATCTAAAAATTCTTTTGAATAATTGAATGAAACGGATACGTATAAAATGTGATAAATCACGAATAGTATTGATTACGGATCAAATTCTGTCATAACAAACAGAGGTTCGACAGAAATTTTGAATAAAATTGAGAATGCAATAATATAAACTCATGCCGGTAATCATTAAAAAGACTACAACAGGCATATTCGACATATTTTCTAGGATAGTAACGTGGAATCTAATGCATAATGCACACCAACGCCTATTATAAGATGCATGATTACTTGAATGATAAGAATTCCTGGTATCAAATGTGTTCCTCTAGTTATTAAATAACTTGTAATGTATACCTACATTGATGTAAAAGACGTGTTGCTGTTGCAGTTTCTTCTCATTCCTTTTCCTCAGCCATAACAACTTGCGAAATGACGTGATTCTTTGATAATTATGTTGAATAAATGTTTTTGATTTAAACCTGGTTTCAGGGATTTCATTGAGCCGTCATAGCCCTCTGACATCATGACATGGTTCATGTAACAACTACGTACTGACACCAGTAAATTGATACGCTTTATGGTGACAGGGGTTCAGCTCGTCGAGTCGTTTATAGTGGTCCGATGTAATTATAAAGAACATAATCCATTTGTTCTAATGCTACACCTTAAAAACGTGTTGTTAAAGAAACTAATTTCCCTTATCATTATCGCTAGGTTTCTGTACCTGTTTGTAGCATTTAATCGATTCATTTCTCTTACGTTGCTTATCAGCTGCATGCTTATTTATTGAAATTCTTCACTTATTTTCTAAACACAAGGCCATGAGTGATGTCGATTACAATTGCAACTTTAATTGTACTAGCAATAACACCCATGGCACATTTTCATTTGAAAGACGTGGCAAGTAAGTAGCGTTTTGTGGTTCATTTTATTTACACATCCCAAGTGCAGCTGCAAGTGGACATTTTGAAAATGATAGACTACTTATCCTTGTTGAGGGATAGGCTGATAAGCTTTGTTGATGACTTGTCGCAGCCTATACACTCTATACAAAAATCTCGTTCTTACTATGTGCCATTTTACTTTGGCGAGCGTGCGACAGACAGTCCGTGCCCTCTCTTTTATTCCTTAACAACTTACGGCTTAAATAGACTAAAGTGACCCCCATTGTTGTGATAAACCAAGCTAAGTTCATATCAGTGCAAGGCAGAGAGTGTCCCTTCTTGATCATCATAAATTTAGGAGCCACGCGCTTGTCGGAGTACCTACCATTCTCCATTATTGTCTATCAAGGGCCAATTCTTTGACTTCCTTATTAGACACGACATTCGTCTTCTCTTTAATTTGTGCCATGTAAGCTCTCTTGGTCTTCCCCTTCCTATCTCTCCCTCTATCTTCCCTTCTATGTTTTTAAAAAATCGTGGTGTTTTATCTTGCCTTTTCTGTCTTCAATAATTTTCAATATTTGTCTCCCTTCCCTTACTCTTACTAGCACTTCTTACGTAACCCTTTTCGTCCAACTTATTATTTCTATTCTCCTTCAACAAGTTTTGTTTCGACCAAAAGTTTTGAGCATTTCTCTGTGTTTCTGTGTCTCTTCTATTCGTAGTATTATTGCTTGTTCTATGTTTGTGGTCATATTCACGTTACGACTTCGTAATCCACCCGGAACTCACCCAGGCAGAGTTACCGACAATCAGACTCAGAAGTGTTTTTTGACGTGACTTATTGCAGTTTTTCCACAAATAGTATTAACTACTTAGCCGGACAAGTTATCAGAAGACAACTTGCAGCCATTAATGCGAAGGCTCAAAATGAATATGACGAACCGAGATACCGGGTATCAATAAGATTGATCGTTATAAAATGTGAAATCTCATTTGTTATTTGTTTTAGGGCCTAAAATAAAGCCATGTTATTATGGTAAAGGATTCTGCATAGTCCCCTACGCGTGTCCAGCACATCGGACGATAGATGACCCCAGTTCACAATGTTTCAAAACGCCTGGCCGCCGGGACTTCATATGTTGCGAATACACAACAGTTTATGAAACAATCGATATATTCAAGGGGTTTAACCCAGCAGTAGTAAAACTTCAAAATAAGAAAAGATACAAAATAGGAGCGTAAGCAAGTATTTTTATTATTCACTAGCTTTTCGCTCGCGACTTCGACTAAATTCGCCCTGAAAGTTATTCTAAGGGCACCATCCCTCTAGGGCACCATAGTCACGTCTCAATTGCCTACCTACATAATGTGTTTTAGTGAGGTATGGTTAGACTAATTTATACCAATGCGCTTGATCTATGCATCCTAATTCGTTCAACCTTTTTGAGAAAGTGGAAAAAAAACACAAAATTATAGGTACTTTCGCGTTTCTAATAAAATTATTAGTGTGAGAAGCATTTTAAGATTCACTGAAGGGTAAGTTAATCTTAAAATGAAGTCATGTTAAGTTAAAAAAGGATGAATTCCGAGTTCGGATATTGCAGAATTACTCGGCAGTACTTGATAAATGCCAATTTCTGATACCATTGGTACCAATGATATTATTGTGTACCTACCTAAGTAAATAATAGTTACAATTCAATGTTTCTTTTTGTTTTGTTTTAGTGCACCGACTGCCATAATCTTTATTATAAATATTAATTTATAAATGATAAAAGAGATTTACTAATAGGTGGACAAGTATAAAAGGGATCTCTTCTAGACACTCATGATTGGTGTGATAAGAAATTATAAACGAGGGCCACAGTATACGAAATAAGTAAGATAACAAATAAGAAAATAAAGAGTTTTTAATTTTTTGAGTGTGCCCCTTTTTTGGTGTCACATTGACTTTGTTTTTTAATGATGGACTATCCAGGCTACGTTCACCAAAAATAATATAGATGGCAAAGCTTTAACGTGATAATTACTTACCTATTTTCTCATTACTCGGATACATAATTATTCCAAAATACATTGTAATGGCAGAAGCATATTAAACGTATAGAATTACGTTGCTCAATATATACGTATTGCTTCTCTATATTTTGATCAGAATAATAATGGGTGGAAGATGTAATCATGTTTGGGTGTAATAAAAAGGGTAAGTAATCATTGATACCCAAAAACAAAGATAAAAGATGCATATGTCTGTTATCCATGAAATTAGAAGGATAAGCGAAGAATAATATATTATGTACAGTCATGAGCAATATCATGTACCCACTTTAGAACCCTGTCGCATCATATTTGACATTTAATGAGACTTACGCTACCGGGTGAGAGCCTTCAGCGCTCCCCATTTGTCCGGCCAAGTAGTTAATGCCATCTGCGGCAAATCTACAATAAGTCACGTCAAAAAAAAATGAGACTTAGGTTTTAATTTGTCAAAAAAGTTGATGTGACATGGTTACAAAGTGTATCTCTCTCAAACTCGTGACCGTGCAGCGCCATCTCAATATTTCAGAGTCATCATCATATTGTTTTTGAGAAACATAGCCTGGAAAGTACTGACATTGCGGTACTGATTTCTACGCAATACACAGGATACAGTTATTTGACGAAGTCGGATAATATTGTTGAGTAAAGCCGTGACGAGAATCATATCCTAGTCATACCTATATGTCATGTTGGAAAGAGAAAGAACCAGAAAGAGAGGAGTGAAGGAAAGGGAGAGAGGCCTTGGCACTGCAGTGGGATAGTGTAGGCCAGTAATAATCATAATACGGCCTCCGTGGTCCAGTGGTTGAGCGTTGGGCTCACGATCCGGAGGTCCCGGGTTCGAATCCCGGTGGGGACATATCACAAAAATCACTTTGTTGTCCCTAGTTTGGACATTACAGGCTGATCACCTGATTGCCCAAAAAGTAAGATGATCCGTGCATCGGAAGGCACGTTAAGCCGTTGGTCCCGGTTACTACTTACTGATGTAAGTAAGTAGTCGTTACATGAGGTATGTCAGGGGCCTCTGGCGGCTTAATAGTAACCCTGACATCAGGGTTGATGAGGTTGGTACTTCACCTCACAACCCACACGATAGAAGAAGATCATAATAATAATAAAAGCGTAGGGCTGTGACAACCCCATCGGCCCCTGGTGAATTAATCAGCGAACCTGGTGAATTCAACAGTGCAGTCAGTCTCAGCAAGTAAAGTGAGTGATGACACCACGGAGCTGTGATGTTCCGAGAATCGGTGAGACCTTCCGTCTTCGGCTTGCCTACATTGGCCGGCCGAGTGGGGGCCATAGGACTCTCGGTCAGTCAAGCTATCAGTAAAAGGATAGTCTAATGCAGCGTTGTATGTTGGTGAGTGCATTCCCGGCAGTCATTAAGTGCCAAAACCTGAAACTATGGCACTCTGACATTAACTATTGTCTAGTTTGACCGCTCTGTCCGCAAGTTTGACCGTTATTGTGCGAGGTGCCACAAAACAGGCACCCAAATTAAATTTCCACCCCTACTAACCATCTGAATATTAAACAGCCTCTCAAAATTCAATATGGATAGTTCGTTTATTGTGAAATATATTCGCAGTGAAAATAGCTTTAATGGAATAGCCGGAAATTAGTTTATAACCGTCAAGCAGATTAGGTACACTCAGCCTCGAATGTTATATAACTAATGACTATTTCATTTTTTAACGGCCTGCACCGTCAAATAGGGATATCTGGTAGGTTAATTTTACGTTAAATATTTCTAGCCGGTCGCCTATAAGAGATTGATAGCAATATCTTAACCTCTCGTAACGACCTTAGTCTATAGAGAGCACTAAGGTCGTCATTGTATCTATCTACTGTCTTCCGTTTCTTGAGTTATGTGGAATTTACATTATTTATATATTTATTATAATATTTACTTTGTAAGTGTATACACACACATATTATGTGTCATATTGACTGAATGATTGTGAATCCAAAAATAAAACTACTCTGTGGCATGACGGTCACGATTCGGATATCCCGGGTTTGATTCCCGGTGGGACACGTCTATAAAATCACTATTTTTCGGCTAATAGCCGGGACCAATGGCTTAACATGCTCCCCGAAGCACAGATTCATCTTACTTTTTCAGAAAATCAGGTGATTCAAGACTGAAAAGTCCTTACCAAACAAAGGACATTTACAGTCTCACAAAGTGTTTTCAACCAGATCTCCATCAGTAATCGAACCCGGACCTCCAGGTCTTGAGCCTAACGTTCTAACCACTAGACCACGGAAGCTGTTAGACTACTGACTGATATAAATTGATATAAGTACGTAGTCGTTACATGAAACGTGTCAGGGGTCTTTGGCGGCTCAACAATAAGTCTGACCAGGGTTGAGATTGACCATCCACCTTACAACACACGGGAGAAGGACCTGAAAACGACTGCAAAGCTGTGTGCTAAATATATATGGCTGAGAGGTGCAATGTGAATCGACTTATAGGAGACGTGGGCGGCTCGTGCGATGGAAATTGCAATATCCCGAGCTCGAATTAGCCACTGACGACGTTGTCTGGATGAGCCAACTGTACTGGTGGATAACAATTTGAACTCAAATTTTATGCCTATTCAAAATGTAATTTTATTCTTATTAATTTAATTTAATGTCAAACTGAGTGTTTTTCTATGTGAAAAGTTTTTGTGGAGGAAACTTTTACTTTACTATCACTTGGCATTTGGAAAAGAATGAATGAATGAATGAAATATTTATTTCAGATATTTATCCATATTTTGTTAGTAATAGAAGATTATATCTAAGTTAGTAAAATTTATAATTTTCATTGGATGTCACATTCATGTACTAGATAGAAAGCATGCATGTAAAGAAAATACTTACCTCTATTTTGCGCAAAATTGTTTTCTTTTATTTTCTGACTCAGACACCTTCCGCTTTAAAATGATACGGTCTATCTGAACCTTCTCTCTGAGGCTTTTTATCATATTTTTTGTAGTCATTAATTAAAAACCCGGCAAGAGAACTGGGGTCGATTGTTTTGTCCACCTGTGCAGTTGGTTAGTACGTAATAAAAATATATCCATCTTATGACTCTGTGACAGCCCTCAGCCCATTTGTGTGAATTTGAAAATGACCCCCCCCCACACACCACACATACTTCCTAACACGCCTTCCAAACATTATAACCAAATACCAGCACATATAACATATAGATGAACACAGCCTGCTAAGACACAGGTTTCACTAGTCTAGAAGGTAGGAAAACATTGATTATGAATAAATTCGACTTATATTATTTAGCGCGAATAAGTTTTGGTGGTTTTGGTCAGACAGAGTACTGCGGGGCGGAAGGCAAGAGGGAAACCACTGCCCTATTTTCCCTAAAAAAGTAGCATGGAAAATGCTGCACCGTCAAGAGCGTGGCTCTTAAATTGGTGATGATGAGGTTTTGGTAAATAAATGTATTTTCTTATTATTAATAGCGACTCCTATAAATATCTATCCAAGCAGGGCTAAAACGCGCAACGTGATAAAATTATTGATCGATCCAATAAGTTTTTTTCCCTAACATGCGTACCACGTGATTTTGTTCGTATTTTGACAGAACGACATGACTTATTTGGGTTCACATATTACATCAATCGACAAAACGATATAATAATATCGTCAGAATCGATAAAATGACCGTGAAATTCTTTTATCACGTTGCGCATTATAGCCTTACAGGTCTTTGTTGGATCTAATGTGACTAGTGAAACCGAAATTCGACTTAAACATTGGGTACTATAAGTACGTCCTATCTTTAGTCTCCCTTAACGTAATTCACCCTACAAAGCTATGCAAAACTAAACCCGTCTGCAACTCAAGCCGGATATATCTCAAGTCCCGGCTTATCTACGTCGCTGTCATATCCAGGTCTCGGTAAGTCAGGTATTAGGCTTGCTGCTAGATTGGATCGCGCGAACCGGCTTAACTAAACTTCATTAGTCAAGTTTGGATACAGCCACGATTATAGTGCAACGTTTAGAGTAAGACCCAGAGGGGGTGAAGTCAGCGTCCGATACGAATTGGCGCGGGGCGAAGAGTGTCCTTTCTATTATTATTATTTATTCTATGCTTGTGACCCTGTTTATCCCATTAGGCATTACTGGGGTGAGTATATAAGGTGTTAGTGACATCGTAACGAAAACTTTGAGGGGCGATTCAGGCCATGATTTTGAGTTGATATCAAGTGGAATTATCCGTCGCAACAGTATAGAACGGAAAATAATTAAAAAAAAAACACTTTACATAAACATAAACTGCTTATACACGTCCCACTGCTGGGCACAGGCCTCCCCTCAATCAACCAGCAACGAGGGGGTATGGAGCATACTCCACCACGCTGCTCCACTGCGGGTTGGTGGAGATGTTTTTACGGCTAATAGCCGGGACCAACGGCTTAACGTGCCCTCCGAAGCACGGAATCATCTTACTTTTCCGGACAATCAGGTGATTCAAGCCTGAAAAGTCCTTACCAAACAAAGGACAGTCTCACAAAGTGATTTCGACAATGTCCCCATCGGGAATCGAACCCGGACCTCCAGATCGTGAGCCTAACGCTACCACTAGACCACAGAGGCTGTTAACTCAGAGCACTTAATATTAACTCAGAATCATGGTCTGAATCATCCCCCTCACTATTTGTTACGATGTCACTAACAGCCGGTATGTATGTGTGTATGAAACAAAATAATCCTGAAGCTAAGAGGAGTCAGTGTAATAGAAGTAAATATCCAATATCTTTACACCGTGAGCCATTTCAAGTACCTATGGGTAATTCCCGGAATGTGGAGGGCTTGGAATGTTTGCGGTGGATGCGTCGTTTGTCTTCTCGCAGTTAATTGGTTGAATCTCCTTCCTCTTCTTTACTCAACGTGTAAGGCAGGAATATTACAAAATGTTACAAGTTACGACTACTTACGACTAGAATTGTATCTTATCCAGTTACGTAGTATTCATTATGATTTGTCTAAGTTAATTGTAGGACATTGAGGGGTATTAATAATAATAATAATGTCACAAAACAATTAGATTAAATTGTCTCTACGTGATGGCTTCGGCCCCACGCACGCCTTCCAAAAGTCCGGGACTCCGTAGTCCCGAGATATGGAAACGACATACAAATAATAATAATAATTGTTAGTCGATAATAAATAAATAGATGGTGAATTATCATGTTTGTATTTTAAATGATTATGTGTTCAGCGGTGAAAGAAAACATCATGAGGAAAGTCACATACCTATCCGAGAAATGTTTTCGGAGCTATGTGACCTGACCTGTAATTGGACTGGTTTTCCCTTCAGATTGGAAGGTTCACAGGCAGTTGCTTCTGTATAAAAATGGGACTGTAAAATTTTCAGGTTAGATAGATCAGGTTTTTGTGCACTCTGGAATCGTTACCATAAAATTTACAACATAGCTACCATAGCCACACGCGTGAAGGGATAGGCATAGGTGTACAGTATACAGGGTGTGAGTGACACCGTAACAAATACTGAGGGGCATGATTCAGACCATGATTACTGAGTTGATATCAAGTGGAATTTTTTGCCGGAAAATTCATGAAAATTTTATAGTATTTTTTAATTATTTTCAATTCCATATTTTTGCGACGGTAATTTCATGATATGAATTCAGAATCATTGTATTGTCCCTCAAAGTTTTCATTACGATGTCGCTAACACCCTGTATACACCCATTCCTCGTCAGCTATGTTGAAGTTCCATGTAATAGGGAGCGAGCCTATTGGTATGAACCGACCGAATTCTGGAAACCACGCGATTTCAGTCAGTATCAATTCAAACTCAAAATCGAATTCAGGGGTTTAGAACCGAAGCCGGAATCGAACCCGTGGCACTATGTACACTATGTCAAGCGTTCTCCGAACAGGGGGGTTAAAAAGTCCACATTAAAGCAATTCATCTAAAAAGCAATATTGCTTTTTAGATGCATATTTGACATTTGTTTAAATTACGCACTTATCTATTGAATTTTGCTTTTTAGATGAATTGCTTCGATGTGGCCTTTTCAACCCCACAGTACTATCACGGGTTTGAAATTTATACAAAATAATAATTTTCTTTTCGACTAATACCATGTTTTCATTACCCATGTCAGATAACAATGAGATGGTGGGTAACCATTGTAAATACACAGAATCTTGTACAGTATCTATTTACATAATGTAACAACCCTAATCCGTGACCCTTTTTTGCGAGAAATTTAAATATATTTCATAAATTTTTTAATTTTATTCAGAAGCCGCGTATTGTTCGGAAGGGCCGAGCCGTGCCGCAGTTCGCTTAAATGTAATATTCAGGCAAGCCACAATGTTTTATTTAACATCGCTGCGGCTTCAATATTCATCACAGTACTTCAAGCCCTCTTTGTTCCTGAATAAAATACTACAGTTTCGGCTTCATTTTATGCTAGTATCGTGCAGCGGCTGGAAGACGAGCCTGTCATAACCGATTACTTTCAGCGCTAAGTCGCTGGAAGTTACTTACGCTGAGTATCGCAAGAAAATGATTAAACTTTCTTGGACGTAAAAACACGTCTCGCTCCCGACTTGCGGCGTCACGTCCACAACTTGTCAGAAGAACGTGTAGTTCCAACTTGCTTACTCAGCCTTACTCCCAGTTATTTGTCTTTTTTATACCTTTTATAGTCTTTATTTTTAAATTGGAATTCCAGCTGTTACTTCTAGTAAAAAAATAGACTGATCAATTCCAGCAGGGCTCGAACCAACGATTTTCGAATTTGTTTTAGAATTCATGTTTGGATCAGAGGAAAACATCGAGAGGAACCCCACATTTCCGAGAAATGCATTTCGGAGGTACTTATGTGATCTTATCTGTATTGGGCTGGTTTTCCCTTTGCGGATTGGAAGGTGAGACATGCAGTCGCTTCTATAAAAAAATGGACCTGTCATATGTTAGGTGAGCGGACCTCGTGAAAAACAGGATGACGATAGGGAGATAAGGAGATTTAGTTTTCCCTTGCTATCGTCCGTGCATTATTGTTAGTTCTACAATAATTTACGTTTTGCATCACCCGCAATTCGCAGTAGTAAATGGTGAAATAAGTTACTTATAAGCAGTTGAGCTCGTAATAAAAATGCAAATTTCAAATAAAAACGGAACGCCGTTACAGATAATAAGCCCCAAGAAAGAGAATGTCGTCCTCGGCCGCACGTTTGAGCTCATTTAACTCCGTCCAGTTATAGTTACGCCACAAAGCCCAGGAAGACCGTTAAAAACTTTAGTGGGAATTTCCAGGGACGTAACACCCATTATATGAAGAAAGTCGGGACTGGGGTAGCGGGGCAAAATGGATATTAGCCGGGACAAAAAGCTGGCGGCGCAGCGGCTGCGGTCTGAGATAGACGTGACCGTACTGGCAAGTCGGCTCTTGCTACACGTATATTAACTTGATGATCTTAACATAAAGTAACAAATACATTATTGCACACACAAGGAAACAAAGATACAAAAACAAAGAGATATAATAATATATATTTGTATATGTTGTTTGTGCAATAAAGTATTATTGATTGATTGATTGAGATTAAGGGCAGAGTAGTCGCCCGCATTTTAATAGTAATCTCTTCTAGGCGACCTGGTTATGGTTAATAATATCTATAATCTCCTCTGTGAAGTGTGGGAGGTGAGACATCAAGGACCCTCCAGAGCAACCCTGTGTCGGGGTTACTATTGAGCCGCCTAAGAACCCTGACATAACTCATGTATCATCTATATAGTAGCTTAAGAATTGCTTAACATTTTCTCTGAAGTACGGATCATCTTACTTTTGGTCCAGTTTCCAATGTCCTAACCAAACTAAGGATCGCAAAGTGATTTTACTGATATGTCCCCGATGGAATTCTAATCCGGTACCTCCGGAGCCCAAAGCTCAGCCACTGGACTACGGTGGTCGTTTTATAATAGGAGATATTGAATAAACTAATTATTTGTTAGATAATTAATAATAATATAAACAATAATGTTATAATTTGTTTTTGACACCTGTATAGCGCATTAGTATTTAACTGTAATGCTGTATTGTGTGTCGTAGAAGTAAATAAATAAATAAAAATAAAAAAAAAACAACTCATGCTCGCTCGCCATCCTTATTATTAGGAAGTTGTTAGAAGACGGTATGCACTATGATGATTGGTGGCTGTCTCATCCTAATAGAAAGAAAAGGGCGAGGGTATTTTTACTATATTTTAGAGGTGAAAACCAATTTATTAAAAAAAAAAGACACAAAACACGGCACGAAACAAATCGGATATATTTTACAAAATTATAATTTACAAAAGAAATGAACGTAATCCTATGGTCTTAAGAGCGCGCGCTTCGAAAGAAAAAAATAAAAAAAGGGGCAAATGTCGGTTGGAGCGTCCTTATATAGCTTCGGTCGTTGGTGTTGCCATATGAGTGGGGGATACCGCTACCAATATATTTACATACTTACTTTTCTTTTCTTTTATTTATTTTTTGTTATAATTCAAGATCCTTTATCAAGACACCCGAAGTTGAAGTATTCTATTACCCAGCAGTTGAGTATGCCCACCATTGCTTATACTAAGTTCATAGCAATAGTACTCCAAACTTCTGCCAGTTCGTAACAATCACATTCCTATGCCAAACTCCGGACAGATTACAAGTTCCTAGTCTACCGAAGTACGTGTATTTGCAATATTAAAGCCTGACTTAGCTAAGAGCTGTCTCTTGGGAGTTTAAGGCAATAGGTATCAAAGTGTTGAGTGAAATGGGCGGGTGACCGCAGGCCCTTAGCGCCATCGCGTAGTCCACGTAGCACTTAACAAAGGTGCCTCGTAGCTGATTCGTAGTCTCTTAGCAACGTACCACGGCTCGTAGCAAGTTCTAAATAGGGGTTTGTACCTGAAGTTAGTCTCAATCCCCTTAATTAAGTACGTGATAGTTGACTGAAAGTCAAAGGACAAAATGTACTGACTTTGATATTGTAGTCCGTGTCAGTGAACTTTAAATATTAGAAGTACAATAATGTCTAGACTTGTTCTTTATAATCTTTGTAACAATAGTAGGTGTTTTGTTTTGAAATATTTCTATGATTAGTTTGAGAATGTGGTCAGAAGCTGGTCAATATTCGTTGCCTTAAGGCAACGGCCTCCGTGGTCCAGTGGTTGAGCGTTAGGCTCACGATCCGGAGGTCCTGGGTTCGATTCCCGGTGGGGACATATCACAAAAAATATTTTGTGCTCCTTAGTTTGGTTAGGACATTACAGGCTGATCACCATTGTCCGAAAGTAAGATGATCCGTGCTTCGGAAGGCACGTTAAGCCGTTGGTCCCGGTTACTACTTACTGATGTAAGTAAGTAGGCGTTATATGAGTCATGTTAGGGGCCTTTGGTGGCTCAATAGTAACCCTGACACTAGGGTTGATGAGGTTGGTACTCCACCTCACAACCCACACGATAGAGGAAGAAGAATATCCGTTCTATGGTGGTACAATCAACTACGTAATAAGACAGACTTCACTACATGTTGTTGAACGGCATTGTACGGATCCATACATTGCCAATATACGTGTAACAGGCAATCAGAAACTTCATAAAGTGCACCCATATCACGCACTCACGGCTCATAGTGTCAAAATAAAAGTGCCTTCATAAAAGGAAGATTGGTCAAAGGTGAAAGGAATTCGAAATAAGCGTCACAGATCAAAGGAGTGTCGTACAAAGCGCCGGCGTTTGAGGTCTTTCAATCGAGCCGATACTGGGGCCACTCGCAAAAGATTTCTGTTCAATCGACAAAAACGGACGGTGGAAATATTTTGTTGAGTCACCGGGATTTTGTTTAACTTAGCTCTGATGGCGAATGACTTCCTGAAGTTCTAAATTGGATTTATTAATAAAAAAGGTTTAATGACTAATATTGAACAGAAGGACCAGTTCAGTACAATTACAATAGCTTCAATTAGATCTGTCAAAGTACGTAAGCTAGTGTTGTGGTGTTCATTAGCATAGTGATGTATCAGTCGAGATTTCGCTGGTCGATTCTTTTTTGTTTAACACTTTGTACTACGTAGGTATAGGTACATACCAATGATTTTTTTAATTTTATAAAATTACACGTACTTACAGCCTGCGTGGCCTAGTGGTTAGAGCGTTAGGCTCACGATCTGGAGGTCCGGGTTCGATTCCCGATGGGGACATTGTCGAAATCATTTTGTGAGACTGTCCTTTGTTTGGTAAGGACTTTTAGGCTTAAATCACCTGATTGTCCGAAAAAGTAAGATGATTCCGTGCTTCGGAGGGCACGTTAAGCCGTTGATCCCGGCCATTAGCCGTAAAAACACCTCCACCAACCCGCATTGGAGCAGCGTGGTGGAGTATGCTCCATACCCCCTCCGGTTGATTGAGGGGAGACCTGTGCCCAGCAGTGGGACGTATATAGGCCGTTTATGTTTATGTACACGTACTTACTAGTACTTTGACTACTTATATGAGTGGAGTCTATCTAATAAAGTCATAGAGCAACCGCTTTATTTCGTGAGGTGGTTATCTTTATACTGGTATGTCAACATCTAATAAACGTATCTGTTTTGTCAGTTCTATGCCAGCGACTGATGATTGTGGGGTTTCAGAGCCCGAATAAGGTAAGGGACAAAGGTGTAAGAGAAACCATAGTGTATTGACTCGTAAAAGGATTTATGACAGGAAAATGATGATCAATTACGTGTAAAATTAGGTTCATTTGAATGAGGGGCGACGCACATTAGTTAGTTATATGTGTATCTATAAATAAGTTCTAAAACATGATCGTTTGCCAAACAGAGCAAACCAACTAAGTGCAAAACAACCAAATCTAGCAAACCAAACCTAACTTAAAATTTACGACCCACCGCTTTGTATTTTAAGCACAAAATAACGTCCAAACGATAATATATCATTTTAGGCCACAATGAGGCAAGCCAACTGTAAAAAAACAAGCAACAAAGTGACGGGGCGTCTTTTGTTTCGAGCGTGTATCCGAGTGGACACAAGCTTGCGCGAAAATGGCGCGAAAACGACATTAATCATGTTTTGGCGTTCAATTTTTCGTTTCTGCCCTCGGCGGATAACCAAAATAACTTTTGCCGTCAATATTTTTATAGAAACGTAATTTTTTAATATAACGCTTTATTTTATTGGTTTTAGTCTAAAAGCAATTTTATTTCGTATATCTAAGCATTAAGTAACTAAGTATCTACTATGTTGGTTTAATTTTCTCATTATTTTGAGGTTAGTAATTATTAAGGTGGTACCTATTAATAATACGACTATAAGTAAGTACTCTCTTATTTTTATTACCGACTGAGGACTCTATATCCACCTGAGGCGACTAGGTTGATATTTAATGTAATTTATAATATAAAAAGGAACATCCGGCACAGGAAGCCCAGAATTCGTACCTGGTGAATAATGTAATTGTAATGCAACAAATTGCTATACGTACATAATCCGTCCATTCCGGGCACGACCGTGAATCACGACGAGAACAATTTATTGTTTTGGCTCCACGACTCACACGCACGCATCGCCGCCCTATTGTTCTACCCACACTTTATTTACAACAACACGCCAAACTTATTTACTGCCCTGATTTTATTATGAATAGTTTGCTTTCCACAATCCACCAGAGGCCCGTGATGCTCTATGGCTTTCCACATTATTCTCTCGGTATTTCGTAAGAAAAAGGTTTCCTTTTTTAAAAGAAAATGCATAAAACCTTCATTGTTTATTGTTTACAAAGTAAACTGACTTGACTTCTCAGTAAAATTAAAATAATACTCAAATGGCGATGTTAAAGAGAATTTAGTGTAGACTGGCCAATTAATATAGGTATTGGCTTAAACTCAACCTACCTAATTCCACAAAACGAATCTTCTCTGGTGTGGGTTGTGAAAGAAATAACCAACCTCATCAACCATGGTGTCAGAGTTGGTATTGACCCAGTAAAGGTTTCTGGCATGGGTTATGTAACGACTACATACTTACATGAAAATAGTAGCTGGGGGCCCGGCTGTTTAACACGCCCTCCGAAGCACGGAAAATAATAATGGTACCTACATAAATTGCGTAGAGCTACGCACTTTCTTCTTCGAAAAACTGTTCCATGTTTACAAAAGCGAGAAGTCTTTGAATACGTGTTTTTCAAAGGGTAGATGGTACTTAGTGCCGTTTCCGTAGTCGGAGTGTTGTATAGAGCTACTGAACCCTTGACGAGCCCGCTTTTCTTCTGAATCCTACGCACTTAAACCACAAAAACTGACTTAGACCTATACCTCTACGCTGTTCAAAGTGTAGTTAATACCAAGAGTAGTATTTGTTCGTGTACGTTTAATAAACTTGAGAGTCACATTCTACTAACATTTCAGTAATCCTTTGGGTATGTGCTTTTCATGGGTAAATTAGCGATCAGGCTTGTAATGTGGGGTGGTTTGTGTTTTTATGTAAAATGTGTATTGAATTTTGTCAATACTTAACTACAACTAGTTACAAATATCACTTATAAAATGTAAACATTTCCCCAAAAATATTCCTGTTCGAATTAAATCTGGTCTAAAAGAGAAATTCAATTTAAAATCTACTAACACCGTACCGCTAGTAAACATACCACTTAGCCTACATTTTCTACGGAACTGCACATATGTATATGATATTACCATTTTAGAGGCGTATAGTCCGACAGGTCCCCATGGGAGACGTAAACAAACATTGGATGGAGGATTTACAGTGGCCAGTGGGACGCCACTTCGCGCTGGAATAGCCAAAGCATGCAATATACGGACCAGAGACGGCGCGAGTAAAGGGTTAAAATGGCCACAACGAAGCATTTAATCTAAAAAAAAGCAACATTGTTTTTGACATTTGTTCGCATTACACGTTTACTTTTATATACATCATCATCTCCCTAGCGATTTTCACAGGGTCAGCTTCCCTAACCTGAAAATTGACAGATCCAATTTTTTACAGAAACATCTGACCTTCCAACCCACGAAGGGAAAACCAGCCTAATATAAGTGAGGTTAGGTTATATTTGTTAGGTTATATATGCAAGAAGGAACATCGTTGGGTTTTAGTGGGTATACCGGGTGGCCACACCCGGGGAGTCCCACATAACCACGTCGTCCCCCCGGGCGTCGTGGTATGCGTACGTAACGCATTTCCCAACGTTAAAAAAAAAGATTCTTTACAGTTGTGTGCTTGCCTTTGACAGTAAGTATTCACTCTTGGGTATACGTATCGAGTGTCACCCACTAACTGCGCCCCTGACACGGCCTTACCACGGGGAGCTGAATACCTGAGTGTAGTTAGAATTATTTATATAGGAAAACGTCGGAAGTTATACTTCCACGGTTGTAAGATTTTAGTATCTGTTCTTCAGGGAGTAACGTAATAAAACATACCATTCGATTTTTCTCTATATATTTTTTATACTTATGCTCGCTTTCGACGATGATTTTGAAAGTGTTTAAGTAAGATAAATAGATGTTAAGCATTGGTGGGAAGGTGATTATTGACGCCAATACTCAGTCAAAAACACACACAGCAACAAAATAATCGTACACTAAAAAAAAACATTTTAATTTTATTGACTGTCTTTTGTTTGGACTTTTAAGGACTTTTAAGGGTTAAAATCACGTGACTGTCGGAAAAAGTAAAATAATTCCGTGTTTCGGAGGGCACGTTAAGCCGTTGGTCCGGGCCTCCGTGGTCTAGTGGTTAGAGGGTCAGGCTCACGATCTGGAGGTCCGGGTTCGATTCCCGATGGGGACATAGTCGAAATCACTTTGTGAGACTGTCCTTTGTTTGGTAAGGACTTTTCAGGCTTGAATCACCTGATTGTCTGAAAAAGTAAGATGATTCCGTGCTTCGGAGGGCACGTTAAGTTGCTGGTCCCGGCTATTAGCCGTAAAAACACCTTCACCAACCCGCAGTGGAGCAGCGTGGTGGAGTATGCTCCATACCCCCTCCGGTTGATTGAGGGGAGGCCTGTGCCCAGCAGTGGGATGCATATAGGCTGTTTATGTATGTATTTTTATCATTTAGGTAATCATTAATAATAATAAGCTTTTACATAAAGTAAGCTTCACGTGAGCTTTAAATTTATTTTCTGACATATTCAAAATATTATTCGGTATTATATTGTAAAAACGTTGTGTACGTTCACACTAACACATTATTATTATTAACATTCTTCTATCGTGCGCGTGGCATTCTTCTGGTGTCAGGGTAATTAACATTAATAAATTAACATAACATAACATTACGGTGTATAGAGATATGTCTAATAACATGGCGGACAAATAAAATGTAAAGAAACATTAGATGGACATGGATTTACAGGCGAATACTGTTGGGTTGGTACTTTGCTGTAGCAATAGCCAAAGCGATATAGCGTTGGGAGCTGCATACCAGAGTAGGTAACATTTGTAGACGGTTATTTAGAAAGGAATGTTATATGCTGGACAGTTTTAAGTGTCTATTTGACTTTTTGTGGGATGAAACTACAAAGTATCCTATTAAGCTTCGCTTTTACTAACAGGGAGGTTTTAAAAAGGCCACATCGAAGCAATTGGGTCGTGTACTAGGTTCAAGATAATCATAATCATAATAATCAATTATTTATTTGCAAGAACACAAAGTTAAAGAGAAATTATGAAAGAAAGATAAATTATGAAATTCTGTTTAAGTACTAAATAAAGACAGATCTAAAAGTAACGAAAAACTAAGTAACTTTTTTTAATTTAAATTATTTATGAATTTTAATAAAGAAAAACGTAATAATAAGTCCGACATTTTATCACATTTTTCCATGACGTCACAGTGTTAGTTTTAATATATATTACATAGGTAGTAATTTCGTGTTTTGACGTTTAGTAAAATGTAACTGATTTGACTAGTTGTAAACTAGCCGATTCATCTAAAAAGCAATAAGTATTGCATTTTAACATTTGCGCATATAAAAGTAAGTGCGCAATACAAACAACGCAAGTACGTAGTCGTTAGGGGCTTTTGGCGGCTTAGTAATAACCCTGACACCAGGGTTGATGAGGTTGGAAAGAAGAAGAACCCACACGAGAGAAGAAGAATGCAAATAACAGTCGAATAGCATTACTTATTGCTTTCTTAGATGAATTGCTTCGATGTGGCTTTTTTAACCCTAATTTTTCATTTACGGTTCATTGTTCTTATATGATATTATAAGGTGAAATCAATGATCTCCTTGTTTACGATCAGTGCGCGAACATAAGCAACTATTTGCCCCAACAAAGCCCAACAACAAAGCTCTAAACACCTAAATAATACTTTATATCCTCACCACCTGATTGGGATGGCGGGCGGATTTCAATCCGAATATCACCCTGCTTATTTTGTAAAGTAACGTAGAAAAATAGTGTGTAAAGTGTAGATAGATAGATAGATAGATAGATAAAATACTTTATTGAGCACAATGGACACAAAATACAGAGATAAGGACAACATATACAGAAAAGCACAACAGGCGGCCTTTGGGCTTTGTATTTTGTTCTAACCCTAAAAAATACATAATCGTTGTCTTGATTTGATTCTGAATGGTCTAATAGGTACAGCGATTCAAAGCTCTCCACTATATCCCAATTAGGGTAGTCAGAAAAGTAAAAACTCTTTAATAATAAGAACACTGGCTGTTTTTTTTATATGACGTTTATCTACTTGTTTTTTTTTTAACTGTTCTCTTTTTCACTCCGATACTATCTGCCTAGGCTAGTTAACAAAGCTCTGTTTAAAACACATAATAACGGGTTATTACCGCGTTTAAATGGGGATATAACGCGGTAAGAACCCGTTATTATGTGTTTTAATTATGATAATAACCGCGTAAACTTAAAACAATGTATAAAGCTCTGTTTTTCATAACATTTGCGCCTACATCCATCGCAAGATGAACTAAGTACCCACACCTCACCAAGTATTTTTTTCATCTCATATGATTGATTGTTTTTTCGTAGAGACATTAACAGCTTTACATTTGAAGATTGTATACCGTAATACAGTTCAAATAGTAGGTAAGTATCTGCCTATCATGAAACTTAAAGCAATAACAAAAAGAGACGAAGGTGGGAACTCTGTCAATATGTAAATGGTCCGGTTAAGATTGCGGGGTGTTCGTGGTCCCAGTTCAATTTCTGTGCGAATTCGTGTGCGACCTACATTGGAACCAAACCAATATCTGTATATTGTAGTGAAAACTAAGGGTTTTTTTGGAAAATGTGTGTGTGGCTTTATTGACTTCACTTCTTCTATCATGTGGGTTGTGATTAATGTACGTACCAATGACATGTAGCTTACGTTACCAATAAAGATTTGTATTTGTATTTGGTGGAGTACTAAACTCATCAACCCTGATGTCAGGGTTACTATTGAGCCGCCAATCGCCCCTGACATGTCTCATATAACGATTACTTACTTACATCAGTAAGTAGCAACCACTATTATTACTATTATTGCTTTATTGACTTCACTATGCGAGGTAGTTACAAATAACTATTTGATGTATTTTCACGCTGTGTATTCTCTGAAGAACAGGTACTTAGTCTAGTCGATCATTTTATTCGCCTCGCTTATTTCCAGCTAGTCTGCATTCCAGTTTCCTATGTACTGCTCTACAAGTTCAGTAGAAATATTTGGTTCTGGAAACTTTATAGTTCACAGAGTTTACAGGGAATCGGCAAAGGCCCACTCACCAAAATACCTATCAAATCGGTGAATTTCGAAAGGTCTTTGTTGTTCCTTTGTGTAGCAGTTGTATTCTAGAAGTACCGGGGTCGATTTCGGGCGGGTCAATTAACCAAGTGAACTTTAAAAGGGCATTTACATTACATTTTGTTGGTGCACTACTGAACTTACGTACTATCTATAAAGCACTTTAAAAAATGGAGGTACCTACTCAATTAAACATTATGGATGTGGGTACTTTCAATATAAAAAGACTTTATGAGCAAAAACGTCGTTTTTAAACGTGTTAAAACGCGTCGCTAGTTAGAGAGGTCTGTCTAACAAGTTGTTTGCACAACCCGGCGCGGCACTCATTCAAATTTTTGTAATTGCAAGCTCGGAATGGGAGACTCCGAACAAAAGTAGGACAAGTTAAGTGCAGGAAACGGATGTTGTGCCGCCATTGTTATAATAACAATTCCGCCTTTTTAATTTATAAAGTGTTTTGACTAACGCATTCTTCTTTTAAATGAGTTATTGTTTACTAGGAGATGAATTTTGTTGAAAGCATACCGACCGCTTGGCTGAAAAAATATTTTTTTAAAGAAATTGATTCTTATTTTCTTTATACTAACATTTATTGTTACAAAACATTGTTACAATATGACGTCGTTAAACCCCAAGAGGGTTTGTCCCGACACCATGCCCACAACACGTATTAACGTTGTATCTTCTTCTTCTATCGTGTGGGTTGTGAGGTGGATTACCAACCCCATCAACCCTGGCATCAGGGTAATTATTAAGCCGCCATAAGCCGCGTTACGTTGTATTGTATTGTGACATACAACAAAAGGGCCCGCCCGATATAGACCGCCTGCTTTTATAGGACGGTTCCAAGAAGGTACAACAAAGTCAAAGTCTTCTTTTTGTGAATTCTTTTCGCCTAGGACGATCAAGCTATTAGCAATACGTCTGTAATCATCTGAAAAAGTTTTGTCATTACTTTAGGTGACTACCTCCACGAACCACAGATGACCATGGATGTCCTAGTGAGATAGGGCCCTTAGTTGGTTTTCTTATTATCAAAAAACAAAATACTCCCAGTGTCGCACCTCTATGTATCAAACTTAACTTAGCGGCACACTCCAGACACTTTACACAAACAACTTTATTTTGCACAGACACTACACATTGACGTTATCGTGCGCAACTGTGTGTGACGTATGAGGGCTGCCAATTACAATAAGTACCTCTTCTTCTCTCGTGTGGGTTGTGAGGTGGAGTACCAACCTCATTCACCCTGGTGTCAGGGTTACTATTGAGCCGCCAAAGGCATGACTCATGTAACGACTACTAAGTAATAAGTACCTAATTTAACAGTCATCACTTAGGTAGGTAGTACTACTTACGAAAGAAGCTTTTATAATCATCAATTACACACAAATTACAAATAAAAAATGTTGAACAATGAAGGTTACACTTGACTGAAAAATTCACTGAACTAATTTATTGCCTCACATTATTTCTACATTAAGCTCTTAGCCTAGATTCAATTTTGTTGCAAATTATTAGTATGTTTTGATGAACAATCGCCATGAAAAATAAATATTTAAAGACACACACAGGAGCGCGCCGGCGCGGGTAATTACTGTGAGATCAAATATTCGAATCAAACTGAAGAACGTCGGCGTCTAATTTCAAAATTCGAACATATGTACTAAACTGATAAAAAATATAACGGTAAAATAAATAAAATAATAAAAAACAACGGTCCGCGCAAAACCTTCATGAGTCAAGACTAAAGTATGACCGAGGGGGATGAGGTATACCTAGCTCACACGTTGGTGGGGAACGGAGAGTTGCCGTTCGATATGTAGCTTAGTATTTATTCATCATTCTATGCTAGCCGTGTACTATATGGCCGCTTTGACATTTGACCCGCTCATCAAGTTTCGTATTAATTTATAAGTAAGTATATTGATGGAGCGAATTGCTGTACTTTATTATGTCAAAACGGCCGTCATACCTTGCCTCTACTGTACTGTATATATTCGCTGCAGCCGCCGCGCCGGCAGAAAAATGCAAGGCATCTTTCAAGTGACGACGTAAGACAATATTAGTGATGTGCTGTTACCGAGAATGTTCTCACTTTGGGAACATTCCGGGTAGAATTAAGGCGGAAAAGTTATGTCAAAAGAGCTTTATTACCTAGCCATTAGGCAGATGGAATCAGAGTACAAGACAGAACAATTTGAAAAAATAAAGCAGCCGGTGTCCTTATTTTTACAACAGGAACATTCCCCGAAATGGCACATCATTGGACAGCACTCTTTGAACTAAGACTAGACTGTGTAATATGAACTGAGGACTTCTATTAGAATGTTCAGCATGCTGTTCTATTGATGAAATTCCTGATCCTGATGGTTGCTTTGTGAACGTGCTAGCATGTCCGTTTAAAATTATGGAGAGAACATGGCTCGGTTATAAAGAGCAAATACTTAATGGAACATTTATTATTATGAACGAGTTCTGGGCATTCCATGTCTGTCCCGTTCTGCTATAGCTAGGTTGAGGAAAGTCTTACTAAATTGTCTTTAAATAAAAATAAAAATCAGCTTTTGTATTGCATTCATTCTACTTAATACAAATTCTTTGTGCAAACATTCCGTTTTTGTTCTAAAAGAATTTGTTAATATTTTTATTAAGAAAATACATGAACGAATGCGTTTTCAGTTTTAATACTCGCGTTTTGTTCCCGCCGTCCTAATGAATAGCTTTCCTTATTTATGCTGCTCGCGCACGAGCAAATATTCACATTTATTCGTTTTTAAAACTTAAATTGTAAAACTGAACGAAAACGCTGGGGGGTAAATGTAACTGTTATTTATATTTAGAAAGCTCGCTTGCAATACCGTTGGATTATGCTACTTCTGAAACAAGGTCCCTAAGGTTGATCTGCCCACACCCGACTTGGTAAGCCAATTAGGAGACACTTTACATTAGGATCTGAATAATCTTTATAATGTAAACATAAACAGCTTATAGCATCCCAAGGTTTAGGGCTACTCCACTCTATAAGGGAGTAAAGTAACCTTACTTTAATCCACTATGGGCTCTACTGCTCCGCCTGCGACCCGTGTATGATTGCGGGTGAATGACCGTTCAATGGTCACATTTCTCGCCTCGGAAACTTTTATTAGTAGGTATATCATTATAAAGCGAAGGTTGGTGGTAGAACTGGCTGAGGAAGACCTAGAAGGACGTACATTGGCCAAACGTACTTTGAACCAGCGTGTGGGTATGAAACGATTGATGAAGGTAGAGGAAGCAAGAGAAGTGTGTCAGGATCGAAGCAAATGGAATTCCATAGTCTCTGCTTACCTCAGTGGGAAATAGGCGCGAGTTTATGTATTTGTGTACGTATATCATTATAATTTCATCTAGCTTTAAAGTCGTAGGTTAACTACTGCGTCTGGAAATCTCGGCATTAGGAAGAATGACATAAAAATTGTTTTTATTTGCACAATTATATATTAATTAATCGTATCTAGGTATAATATTAATGGTCCAGTCATCATGTTGCGAAGTTTCATGTATAGTTTCGTGTTCCTGGGGTTCAAACGATACAAATTTCTGTTTTAGTTTTTTAATAGATGATGAACAATTGTTGGGTTGTACCTGACTGATAGTTTCTACGATCCAATTCTTGAAATATGTCACATCTAGAAATATGGACAAAGACGTTTTTGCTTCGCATTTCATATCTGTGACCACCATACCCACTACATATCTGGAAGCACAATCACATAATATTAAATAGGTACTATTATGCACTCAAGCTGAAAAAAGAAAATATGAGTTGTGAAGCGTCAATTTATCTATCACTGTTTAGTGGAAGGACCTCCTTTGGTTCTCGCCAAAAACTCCCTCTACTCAAAGCTTTTTAAAAAAGTTCAGTCGACTCGCCGCCATCGCCCGAGTATATTAGAGCAAGAACTTGAAAATCGTAATAAAACTCTGTTAAACCAAATAGTCTCATACAAAACACATTGGAATGTGCTTTAGCTTTCAAAGTACTCCAGCATTTGAACAGAACAACTCTTATATACGGAAGAAATTGTGTAAGTATACCCCTTATTTGGTTCTGATTTCATTAAATCTTAGTATAGTCCAAGATACGGTATAAAAATATAGGTACCCTCGTCTGTTATGTAATTGAATTACATGTCAAATAAAAGCTTATTGCTGGACGCCTTAGCAAAAGATTTAAGATATAAGTATAAGTAGTTGGAATAACTACTAACTACATAGTTGCGTAGAGGGTAAAGTCGATAAACCTTTATTTTTTCAATTCCTTGGGGTGTATTCTCAGCTCATACTCGACTTTCATAAATAACTAATCGGGGAAGCTGACAGAAAATATAAATAATCAGTTGGATTAGGAATAAAATAAAGTATCATTTCGATTAAATAAAAAAGAGTATAACTTCTTGTACCGGATTTTTCACTTAGTTTCCCAACACTCTTTATTGTAGTTTAGAGTGAATATGCATACATGTTAGGTGGACGTGTCTTACCTTAGACCGCACCGTTATTTATCATTTCATCAGGTATAATGTATATCGCCGTCGCAACTCATCGACATCTATCTATCGTAAACACTTAAAATACTTAATAGAAAAAACTGCAAGTTGTCTTTGACTATTTGTAGCTCTTCCCATCCAATTACTTTATATTGGCTTACGGGCGTGTGTGTGTGTTTGCGTGTGTTAATACTTACCCATTCCAATTGACAGCAGCGCCAGGGTCCACGTAACAGTCGCCAGTCGGAGCCATGCATAGCAACTGAGGTCGTAGTGGTTCGTGCTTGCTTTCTATGAGAGTACTATCGCACGTGGCCCGGTCTATGTACCGCATGTTCGATACACATAGCTTCTGAGAGGTACTCTTAGACTAGCCAATGAAACAGATAAGTATTTAGAATCACATCACTAATTTAAGAAAGAAAGAAAGGAAGAAAGAAACATTTATTACTTCCGGACACCACAGACACAGACAGACAGTTACATTACATTCAACAAGGACAGAAACCACACGGAAATCAATACACAGAAAAGAAAAAAAAAACACTTACAGACACGGCATACGATTATAAAGAGATGTTTAGTTGCTCGAAAAAAGAAAGAAAACCCGTGTATGCTCGACAATTTATTTTAATAGGCACTTACTTAATTGGGTAACATGATAGGTAATACCTATAAGCTGACGACTATATTATCACTTAGCTAGTTAGAGGTACATCCATCTCAATGCTTTGCCGTGATAGGTGGTGAGCCGTTTTTAATGGTCGAGTCAAGTGTGTGTGTTCATCTTCTTCTTATCGTGTGGATTGTGAGGTGGAATACCAGCCTCATCAACCCTAGTGTCAGGGTTATTATTGAGCCGCCAAATGCCCCTGTCATGACTCATGTAACAACTACGTACTTACATCAGTAAGTACTAGTATTATAGTGTGTTAGTGAAAATTGCACTTAAAACGAAATGGGTGAATATAAAAATGTGCCAAGTTTGGTGGCAAACTTTCATATTATGTTTTCGTGAAAAATTGGGTTCCGCCATGAAAAAGGATAGTTCTAGCTACGAGGAACAAGTTACCTCGTAGCTAGAACCCAACATTTTTTACGAAAATACAATAATAAAAGTTCGTCACCAAACTTGGCACATTTTGATATTCACCCATTTCGTTTTAAGTGCAATTTTCACTAACACACTATAATACTAGTACTTACTGATGTAAGTACGTAGTCGTTACATGAGTCATGTCAGAGGCCTTTGGCGGCTCAATAATAACCCTGACACTAGGGTTCATGAGGCTGGTACTCCACCTCACAATCCACACGATAAGAAGATGAACACACACACTTGACTCGACCATTAAAAACGGGTCACCTCTTACTAGCTAAGTGATAATTTATAGTCGTCAGCTTATATTACCTATCATGTTACCCAATTAAGTAAGTGCCTGTTAGTTTAAAAAAATAAATTGTCGAGCATACAGGGGTTTTCTTTCTTTCTTCGAGCAACTAAACATCTCTTTATAATCGTATGCCGTGTCTGTAAGTGTTTTTTTTTCTTTTCTGTGTATTGATTTCCGTGTGGTTTCTGTCCTTGTTGAATGTAATGTAGCTGTCTGTCTGTGTCAATAAATCATTTGAGTAAGATCGTTACCAGCTCTCCCCATTTGAGGAACAAGACATACAGTGACTTTATAACTATGTAACGCAATGAGGGACTTTCCAAACCACATTCCTCAAATACAATATAGATGGCGCTGTAAAGATTTTCCTTCGTTAAACCTTATAATTTCATGGATAACAGACAATGCGTCTTTTATCTTTTTTTGGGTATAAACGATGACCCTTTTTATTACACCCAGACACAATACATCTTCCACCTATTATTATTCTGATCAAAATAAAGAGAAGCAATATACGTAGGTAGCAACATAATTCTATCCATACATAATGTGGTCCAAATCACCACCATCGTTGACCAGTCCATTCCATACACTCAATTATGTATTTCTCGAGTAAGTATGTTGTTTGTACTATGTGTCTTGATTGTAAGTTTTGTGTTACTCCGTGTTTTATATTATTATATTTGTTATTTGTTTTATATTTGTTACTGTGGTGTCCCTTTATAATAAACGTTTCTTTCTTTCTTTCAAATATCAAGCAACAATCATTTTATGTATGCTTCTGCCGTAAGTACATAGAAGAGGCCTACGTCCAAAATTGCATATGAATTTAGGCTGATATAGATAGATAGATGCTTATACCATTACATTGTCTTTTTGAATAATTATGTACCCGAGTAATGAGAAAATTGGTAATTATCATGTTAAATCTCGATAATATATTATCTATATTATTTTTGGGGAAGGTAGCCTGGAAAGTCCCTTATTATGTTGTGTTTCCGTTTAGAGAGAGAGAGAGAGAGAGAGAGAGAAAAATGTTTATTCAACAAATTGTGACACAATACGACCAAAACAATACGTAATTATATGCTCAAATTTTTTACCAACCTTTGTAAAACCGAAGCTTGCTATCGTCATATGATTCTCCACGTTCTTTTTCGTTTCAGGTAGAAACTTGGCTTGACTGACAAGCTTTCCAAATATGATATATTTTTTAAGGATTATGAGTCCTATGTCGTAGTAGGACATGTGTTTTCCGGTGCGATGGGAGTATGGATGTGGTCTTAAATCGCAAACGTCATAGGCGTCGCGAAATCCTACTCTAGATGAAGCTGAAATATACATGCAATACAGAGATATTTATCATTTATATTATTATTTTTAATAATAAGTACACAGGGCGTTAGTGACATCGTAAGGAATACTATGTAGGATGATTCAGACCATGGTTCTGAGTTAATATCAAGTGCAATTTTCCGTCGCAAAATTCATGTTTGTTTAGATCTTTTGTAATATTTTCAATTCTATACTTTTGCCATGGAAAATTCCACTTGATATTAACTCAGAATAATGAGCTGAATCACCCCTCTCAGTATTTTAACGATGTCACTTACACCCCATACAAGTACCAGGTCGCCATACATGTACGCATGGGTGTTAGTGACACCGTAACGTACACTGAAGGGGATGATTCAGAGTTGATATCAAGTTAAATTTCCTGCCGGAAAAGTCAAAACAATTTAAGAATTTTGAAAATTATTTTCAATTCTACACTTTCGCGACGAAAAATTACACTCGATATCAACTCAGAATTGAATTATCCCTCAAAATTTTCGGTACGATGTGACTAACAGATAGACAGCGATGAACATTGTAAGCGTTTATATAGATTTGAATGTGCTTATAGACCTCATAGTTTTATTGTAGATAGTTTTTTGGGACATTTATAATTAAATGGATTGGGAATGGATTCACTCACCAACATAAACTTTGTAATATTTTTCATCGTTTTCTTTTCCGCGCATTGTACATATAGCAGTTGTTATTATGGCTTGTTTACTCATTATGATCCCCATGCAATGAAGTTTTCCGTATTTCATGACGTGGGCAGTGTACGGGTAATTCATTACACCAGTTTCCTCGCACCCTTTTTGAGCAGCTATTGGTAGTTGATCTAAAATATACTCATATACACAACTCAAGAGAAGATGAATCTCTGTCCCCCTGGGGCCGGGTTTGGTTCTCTGCCCTCCACTGGGGCAATTCCTGTTCGGCGTGCCTTTGACGCGGTGGTGGGTGCTTCTTACTTCAGTAGGGCCGGAGTGATATGGTGGCTGAGTTCGGATAGGGACCCAGACCTACGGGGTATAACGCAGAACCTTTGCCCAAGGATACGGGTGAAGACCTCAACTCAAACTCATCAAGATGGGAGCCAACGGTACGACAATGCAGGACGGAAGGGGCAAGTCACAGGGAATGTAACCTGGAACCTAACAGAAGGCAGCAGTAACTGTCAGTACTATTCAGAGGTGGAGAACAGGAGTCCTAGTACGGCATTGAAATAGACTGCTCTGGGCTCCATCATAATCGCGTCAGACAGAGTACTGCGGGGCGAAAGGCAAGAGGGAAACCACTGCCCTATTTATCTCTAAAAAAGTATCTTAGAGAATGCTACACCGTGGCTCTTAAATTAATGGTGATGATACAACTCAAGAGTGGGTCGAGACTCAATTCCCCAGAAAACAATTTGTAGTTACACTTGGCTTTAAATTCCTAAAATGAATAATGTTGAACCATCTATGGACAATGCACCATGCCAGGGGTCTTTGGCGGCAATAGTAACTTCGACACCAAAGTTGATAAGGTTGGTCATCCACCTTGCAACCCACAAGATAGAAGAATATCTGAGGACTGGTTCTTGGCAGCAAAGGGGCCACCCCCTAAAACTGTTTTCAAAGATCCGAGCAGTGCACTTCGCAAGCTCCAAGTTGAAGCGTGACTAGGGATCGAAGATCCAACGGTGTTCCGTCGGATATTGTATATTTATGTAAGTATGTCGGACTTTGAGAACTTCGTTAACACGTTTCAGGCATCAATGAACGCCATCTATCATAAATGTGCGGAACTACTTAGTTGGTCCGCCATAGGTTATGAGATCCTCTTATTAAAACTCTTTCAAAAAGGACTTCATTTGTCAATATGTTATGATACGATTCTAAATGTGTAAAATTTATACATACTGTTACATAGTTGGATCCAGATACTCAGCACAATCCAATTGTAATGCATCTTAGCGAAAGTAATTTTAGCGTACGGCAGCGCCAATGCTTTAAAACCCTTCTTTTTCAAAGACAGAATGAAATAAATTTGGAAGCGACTGACTTATAGATTAGTCAAAGGGAAGAAAAGGCACTATGTGGACAAAGTATAGAACGCTGAGAAGCCAACAAGTTGGAAAAAGAATTATCTTGAATTTAATTGCTCCAATGTGGTATTCCTAGTCCCCTGGACACTTTACTCCACTTTTTCACGAATTAATAGAGTTGTTAGTTAACAACTCAACCAGTTAGTACTCATTTAAGACAACAAGATAGTGGTGGCCATGAGATTTTGTTTGTAGCTAAAACTATTGTAAAATATTGATGAAGAGAACTGGTTCTAATCCCTATAGTTATGTTTCCTTTGATGAGATTACTTCGCTCATAATCTTGTTAAAGATAAACAACATTATTCAAACGCGTGTGAAATTAGAAATTTGAAGTAAATTGATCTTTTTAATTGTTTTTTCTTGTGTTGTTTTCGTAGGTATTTTATTTATTATAGGACTAGGACTTTATAGGACTTTTAGTTAATAATGATCTCAAAAAATATAGACAGAGGAGTGGGAAAATCCATAAAAATCCGAGAAATTTTGCACAAACGCTGTAAAGGGTACAAAAAGGGATATACAGGGACGAAAAAAAGCGTACCTATATATTATATTATTATTGCCGACAAATCCAAACATGGATGAATTTGTGAGCAGTTGCTAATTTATACTAGGTATATACTATTTGAATAAGTGTTTTGTAACCAGTGATATGCCGGTCGAGGGAATGTTCCTACTTTGAGAACGTTTCCGGCAGAAAAAAGGCGCGCAAAACTCATGTATATCTCAGGACTTCGAAAAATGTGGCTGCAAATAGTCTTCTGGTTGGTTGTGGCTCTGCCCACTTTATTTTTATGATTACGGGTGTCTCTTTATGTATTAAATTTATCTCGTATGGCTTAGATTTCCAGACACAATAAATAGTTAGCTAACGTGTGGGCCTTAAAATACTTTTTGATTAACAAAATTTAAGCAATCTGTCCTATAAGTTAGTTTACCACGACATACGACTTACGGCGGAAGTATTCCAGAGAATAGAAGAGAACATTTACTTGCTTCATACTTTTTGGAGCGTGATTGATCGGTAGACTAAAGTCTTTTTTGAATAATAAAAAAGTGTAAGTATGTATATTTCCATACACATAAATATCTACATCTTATATATAGGTACACAGACTTCTGTTTGAATTTAATGGTGTTCCATACATATTTACACAAATGTTTTTTGTTCTTAGATTAAGTATAATATTTTTATTGTTGAGGTATTATTTAAAAAAGTGACATTTACGTTTGGTTTTCCACCTATTGGATACCTACAGATTTTTTAACTTTATAATTTATATTAATTGTATTCATCACAGGCCTTTACATCTTTATCAGATGATTCAAACAGCGTTTCTGTGGCAGCTTTTAAAATGGCTTTTAATTCACTCACAATCTGGTGAAGAGCGCTGGTGCCTGTAATACAGGTTTTCCTACACGGGCACCAACGTACCTATTTCTAACAGTATAACATAAACCTTTGATGTGTAAACATAATATACCCAGTATTAAAATCAATAAAAAAGAAATATAATTATTATATTTCGTAAGTATTATTTCACTCGTTCGCTCGATGTACCCCAACCGAGCTTCTAGCGGGAAATATTTACAGAAATATATTTCCGAATATCTGTTATAACAAATTGCTTCGAGCTGTCAATGCGTGTAAAATGAAAGCCTCAGAGGAACATCCCAATGTTGGCCTGTCAAACCGTCACAATAACAACGGAATAGGAGTGTGAAAATGGTACCCGGCCAGTCATACCTAAACGTGTTCACGAGGTGTGACAGTATACAATACAAACCCCTATTCGAAAAACTCTGCATACTCCTATTACCGTATTACGGATGTCTGTGTTTTTGTAGTTTCAAATAGCCGAGGCTATTGGAAAACCTGAGTGGAATGGATAGAAAAGCAGACAAGGAAAAATAATATGGCCTTAGGAACATATTTAACTTGTGCATTGTATTGTATAATGAACTTCCTGATAATTTTAAGTTAATGACAAGAGCTGCTCTAAAATGCGAGAAATATATTTTCGGAGGTATGTGACCTGCCGACCGAAGGTGTGGGACTGGCCGGAGTACGCACATGACCGGCAGTGGGATCTTGAAGGCTGGAATAGATTAGATGTGACCTAACCTATATTGGGCTGGTTTTCCCTTCGCGCGTAAGAAGGCCAGACAAACAGTCGTTTCTGTAATAAAATGGACCTGTCAAATCTTTAGGTCAGGTAAGCGGACTGGGGAGACGATGACAAGAGCTGCTCTAAAAATACATTTGACAAAATGGTATTAAAATTTTATATAGTATTAAATTTTAAATTCTGACTTAGCACTTTTAATTTTATTAATTTATATTAACGACAATTTGATTTTGGATGCTTGCGTGTAAGCTGAAAACATTGGTGATTTATTAGAACATCTTATTGTACTGTTTTCTGGCAAATAAATTATTCTCTTCGATTCAAATGTCATGCAGCTTCAAGAAAGATTTACAGAAATACCAGTTTAGCTTCTTAGAGTTTGAAATCTGTCCGTGCATGTTGTCTCCGAATTGTTAATTTATAAATAAATTATCCCATATGCCAGTCCATTTTAATGCTTTTTACATAGAGCCACAACTATTATTTGAAGATTTTATCGTCCATATTAAGTTTCAAAGTGGACATTATGTTTTATAATATATCCTATTCTCAAATCAAGAGGATTCTTTTTACTTCATAAATTAATTAACACTTAACCAGAAAATATATCTTATCATTATTATGGATAATAATGGATATATTATATAAAATTTTCACTGGAAAAAAGCTCTTGTGGGTTTAACTTTGCCTGTGTACCATTGTTTTCATTTAATAAAATAAATACCTCAGGGGTGAGCCAACATTCTACTATTGCATTACTAAATGTTTTTTTTTCACAGCATTGCAAAAAAGCCTGCGGGCATTGCGGTGTGTTGAGTTTCACGGAGCAATTGCAACCACAAATGCTTTAAAATTGCACTTTAGTTTTCCGAGAAGTAAAAAAAAATAATTTCACTCTGTCCGTTCCTGCAAGTTAATATTTGGTTTAATATTTTCTGATGGCACTCGAAATCGTTAACTCAGGTTTATTGTAGCGTGTTCGTCGAATCTGTGCTTTCGCTGTAAATTATGAGTGTTTCTGCAATATTTTCAGTTTGACTGGGCGAAATTTTCACGTGAATTTGGTTAGCGTGGCATACTGACATCCGGTATTGGTAAATTTTTTTTAACATTCCACGAATGTCTTGTCTGGCTTTCGTTGTGGCGTCGTATTGTTGTTCATTGTACGAGCTATAGCACATATTTTGAATTTAAATAAAAATGCAACAACATTGTCTGCTAGGAAAAGCAAATTACAAAAATAATTTCCTATCCTAACGATGGGTCCTTGGGGTCCAGAAGCAAAACTATTTGTTAAGGATCTCTCAATGCGTCTCATTGGGGCTTCGGGGGATGCTAGGGCTGGTAGTTATTTCTGTCAGAGAATTAGTCTGGCGATTCAGAGGGGTAATGCTGCCAGCCTGTTGGGCACCTTGCCTCGATGTGAGGCATTAGAGGAGGTGTTTTATTTATAAGTGGTGTTTAATTTGTTTTTAATTGTGCAATAAACAATTTGTTTCATTTCCTTTAATATGTACGATATTTAAATCTAACCGTTGTTGTAATGAAAGATTCCCGTGTTTCGAAACGCACGTTAAGCCGTTGGTCCCGGTTACTACTCATTGATGTAGTATAGTCGTTTTCAGTTATGTCTGACACCAGTGTTACCGAGGTTGGTCATCCACTTCATAATCTAAACGAGAGAAGTCAAAGGTTAATTTTTCCAACTAAAAAAATGACCGCTGCTATTAAAACTATAGTTACTACACGGATTTAGTCTATCCACGAACTTAAATAAGTTTTAAACTAGCTACATTTTGAGCCAAGTAGCTAGGTACTGTCCGATAAAACTGGAATTTGATAAATTTATAGTCAGTTGAAGTCATCAATCATCAAAGTAGTGAAGTCGTTAGTAACGGGAAGTCTGTTACATTAATTGCGTACAGTCGGCACAATAACCGCTGGGAGATAATCGCACCAAGTTTGCTCATTACGCCCCCTCCCTCTCCAACTTTGCGTGTTTAATTTACTTAAGTATATATGTACTTATGTTTCAAAGGACCATTGTTTGGTGAGCTATCGGTTTAATCAGATATAGATTATGTTACTAAAGTTTATATTTCGAAGATCAATAGACAATTCAAATCGTCGTAAGTATGTATCATATTCGCAATGCGGTCATTATCTCTGGTACCTACTGGCCGTATTAGGTAGGTAACACTGGAATCTGTCTAGACTAGACAAACAGCCGACCATGATATTCAAATACCTAACAGCCCCTCTATAAATATGAATGAAATAAATTCAGATTATTGTCATACTTCAAACTTAAATAAATTTTGAATTATTCCATGTAATTTCCTTGTACACATGTAAACTACGTACTTGTAAATAAATGAACACACATAATACAAACATAAACTCACGCCTATTCCCCACCGGGGTAAGCAGACTATTCCATAGTATGCTCCATATTACATAGTTTGAGAATACCATTTGCTTCAACCCTGTTATACTTCTCTTGCTTCCTTCACACCGTTTCATACATGCAAGTTGGTTCAGAGTAGAACATAAATAAATTATAATCTAGCCTACAAGATCCCACAGCTGGACATAGGCCTCCCCTTTCTCTTTCCATTTTTCGCGGTCCTGTGCATATTCCGGCCAGTCCGGCAAGCGTCCAAGTCTTCGCGCCATCTCTTTCGAGGTCTACCACGATGTCTGTACCCGTCATGAGACACCTAATGTGTGACGATCCGTGCCCACCGCTCAGGACGCATGCGACAAACATGTCCAAACATAAATGAATTAATGAATATTAATTTAAAAAGTGAACACAATTAATTTTATTTTCAGTATCAAATTGATATCGGCTTACATGTATAATTAAATGTAAAATGCTCAAAGCCTCAATCAGTATTCAGGACGGCTAATCCTATGAAATTAATCCTTGTATTGTCGCTCTATACACGATACCTGTTCGTACGTATCGATGAGCCTGTATTTGTTAATTCGACTTAAAAAAGAGAGATGTTTTTAACAGGGGCTTTTAATTATATCTCTCTTTGTCAATACAGGCTTCAACCAATAATACTTTATTGCACAGCGACTTATAAAAAGGACATAAACATACGAATAAAAATAAGCACATTAGGTGGCCTTATTGCTAAATCAACCAACCTTAGGGTGCAAGAATTTTTTGCATCGGAGCACGGGATGTTGCAATAAACATATAATGATACCAACATAACTAAAAAATAACGTAAATAAATATGTACACATACATACATACACACACATACATACAAATAGCCTATACAATAATATAATACATAATAAGGAGAATAAGAAAATCACTTCCAAGTTATGCCTATGATATATGAGCCTGTATTTGTTACTTCGACTTCAAAAAAGAGAGATGTTTTTAACCGGGCTTTTAATTTTATCTCTATTTGTTAATACAGGCTTTATACCAATACGTCAGTTTGTTTGGCTGTTTTTGTGCAGATGCCTAGTTTTGGTTAGGTACGTGTACGATTGTACCTAGGATTTTGATATTTCGCCAATTAGGTCGATAGAATACCTTTACTGTACAGGTATCCAAATACCATCACCAACCTGCAGTGGAGCAGCAGCACGATTACTTTCCGACGACCCGATTACTCTAGCTATAGAGGCATCCAATCAGCTCGCGACACCAAACACTTCAGAACCCCGAAACCGCCGGCGTGGTCGACGACTTCCCTCAATCAGCGCTTATCGCTATCGACCCGCTCGGAACGATTAGTTCTTTCAAATATTCTTCCTCTCAGACTACGCCCTGAGCCGAGGTTCGCGCCCAACTGGGCACCCTCAGGCCTGTTGTCTTAAACGTTGTACCGGGTGAGAGCTTTCAGCGCTCCGTACTTGTCCAGTAGTTAATGCCGTCTGCGGCAAATCTACAATAAGTCACGTCAAAAAAAGCGTTGTGAAGTGTAGGCCATACCCCCTCCGGTTGATTGAAGGGAGGTCTGTACCCAGCAGTGGAACTTATATAGGCTGTTTATGTTATGTTATACAGGTACCTACACTGAATACAGTGGAACTTATATAGGCTGTTTATGTTATGTTATACAGGTACCTACACTGAATACAGTGGAACTTATATAGGCTGTTTATGTTATGTTATACAGGTACCTACACTGAATACAGTGGAACTTATATAGGCTGTTTATGTTATGTTATACAGGTACCTACACTGAATACAGTGGAACTTATATAGGCTGTTTATGTTATGTTATACAGGTACCTACACTGAATACCTGTATGACATAAAGTGGTCTAACAAAATAAATATACCTATTTAGATAAATGGCTTCGTTTTGCCTGAAAAAGTAAAGTAATGCAGTGACAGTTTTTCGAACGTCTGCGAACTTTCTGTCACGAACACGAACAGACAACGAAATAAGGAAAGTACTAACGTAAGCTGCAATCCTAAAAAGAATAAAAGAAAATAAAGGAAAATGTCAGTAAAAATCAACAGCCTTCGTGGTCTGGTGGTTAGAGCGTAAGGCTCACGATCTGGAGGTCCGGGTTTGATTCCCGATGGGGACATTGTCGAAATCACTTTGTCAGACTGTCCTTTGTTTGGTAAGGACTTTTTAGGCTTGAATCACCTGATTGACCGAAAAAGTAAGATGATTCCATGCTTCGGAGGGCACGTTAAGCCGTTGGTCCCGGCTATTAGCCGTTAAAAACACCTCCACCAACCCGCATTGGAGCAGCGTGGTGGAGTGTGCTCCATACCACCTCCGGTTGGTTGAGGGGAGGCCTGTGCCCAGCTGTGGGACGTATATAGGCTGTTTATGTTATGTTCTGACAGTAAAAATATTAAAAAGTAACATAACAAAACATAAGTTCACGACTATTTCTTAATTGGGGTAGTCGTCCATCGCAAAATGTGCTTAGTACCACTTAACCTCACTGAGCTATCCGTTAGACCAACACGGAGTTTACTATTTGTGTATTAAATTAAGTGCAAGTGACGTATGCTCAAAAGTGAAAAGCAAATAATCATCAATAACTGTCAGAGGTAACTGAATTTTAGAATGACGTGGCCCTCCGAACAATACTTGACAACCTAGTCAAAGGAGATACTTTTTATGAATTGTTAAAACGCAAAATTTTCTTTGGAGTTTGTACGGGAATACTGACGTGACGTTATCAATAAAAGCGGTCAAACGTCGTACTTATTGTAACTTAATTCATAAATAAAATGCGAAAAAAAATCGAAAAGTAAAATGATATTGATTGTTGATCACCTTATTCTGTAGGCTCTGCACGGTAACCGCGCCGCGCGAGGCGCGAATTATATCGAGGCCTTCGACCAATAGCCGTTTGACGTCCATCTATGTAGATAGCATTCGTATCATTTATTGGTTGAAGCGCGAATAGCACCGCGCGCGGCGCGGTTGTCACGCAAACCCGGCAAGCTTCTATTTCTAGATAAGCATTTTATAATTTATCTTTGACCCAGTCAAATACCCTATTATTGTTTAATACATTAACACAGGAATCAGAGAAAACAATAAAAAACAAACGAAGCATAACATTCGGTTTTATTACTTTATTCAGATAAGCATTATTAATAATAGTTCGATGTGGACATATCACAAAAATCATTTTGTGATCTCCAGTTTAGTTAGAACAGTAAGGCTGATCACCCGCTTGTCGGAAAGTAAGATGACCCGTGTTTCAGAAGGCACGTTAAGCCGTTGATCCCAGTTACTAGTCGTTACATGAGCATTGTATAATAAAATCAGGTATGCTCAAAAGTGACAGCTAACATTTCAAGGTTAGCCCAGCTGACGCCAAAATAAATTACCCACGCCCAATGTTTTTAATTTACTTTGCAAGGCAATTTTGAACTTTTAGTAAAATATTTACTTACTTACTGTTTTAATTATTTTTATTTATGTAACAAGTAATAGTAATTAAATACATTAGTCAGTAATCAGCCAACAGTCAATCAGTTTTCAACCGTGGCGACTTCGCTGGAGGCTTCGAGTGAATTTGACAAGGCAAAATGGCGGCGTCTTTTGAACTCAAAATATTTTGATTTTGGGACTTTCATCTTAGAATTGTATTGTCAGTAATTCACTTAATTTTCAAAAATAAAATTTACTTCCTGGAATGTTGGGGAAACCAGTTTAATCGTTATTGTAATACACGATGACTATTTAATATATGATAATATAATTTGATATAATGCCAGTATGCATGGTGGGTGGACGAGAAGAACTATGGAGAAATGACCCGACCAGCATATGCTAGAGCTCTACGCATTCCCTTCAACTTCTACTACCCTTCAAAGTATCAGAATAATGCTAAAGAAATGATTGATGCCCTGTATGGAGAGCATACAGACCTTAGAGAAATTGAAAAGACGATATACAGTGAAGCACTTAATGATTTGTTGTTTGTATTTTTGTTGTGCATTGTCATTGTAATATTAAATTTATTTATTTATTGATAGATGGTAACACAGTGGTAACACTTACGTCATCAAACGGCTAGCAATGGTGGTTTTTCATAGTATTGAGTGAACCTGGTTTTGTTTGAACCATGTCAGGCGTCTGTGGGGGCACACACGATAGAAGATCCAATAAGCAATTTATAAGGTTCAAGTCTATACTAGTGGTGAGAGCTAATCGTGTTAATTTCGCTTGTAGAGTCGCCCAATGGACCGGCAGCTAGTTCATGCTCCGGTGCTTACGTGAAGTTACTGAGGGTTACCCACACTTCACACTTGATTGTGTTCTGATCCAAGTTCTTCATACGTAAGTCAGTTTATTCGTGCATCAAGTTGTAATAATTTTACTGAACTTATACAATACAAGGCAAAATAGTCTTTGTTCTTGATATACTTAAGTAAGTATTTTTATGAGGAGCTCGGTGGCGCAGCGGTAAACGCGCTCGATCTGCGATTGTTGAAGTTAAACAACTTTCGCAAAGGCCGGTCCTAGGACGGGTGACAAAAAAAATCATCTCGAACTCCTCCGTGCTTCGGAACGCACGTTAAGCCGCTGGTCCCGGCTGCATTAGCAGTCGTTAATAACCACCAATCCGCACTGGGCCCGCGTGGTGGTCCGTGCTCCAGCGGTGGGGACGTTAATGGGCAGATGATGATGAAGTATTTATATAAGCAAGTAAGTAGTAGGTAAGTTGCTATTTTAACCAAACAGCGTAGCCACACATTGTGTTTCGACAACCATGTGGCATCCCGCCAATGAATCTTAAACACGGTATTATTATTTTTTTACTATCGTTGAACAATGTATCAAAAGGACAAAACTTAGGTTCGCATATCATATCCCAATATGTAGATAGCGGTGGTCGATAAAAATAACTAGTTAAAATAGTAAAACGGGCGTTCCTGTAGGATCGACATTAATCCATTTGGATTTAGGTCCTAGCCAAATAAATCCTGTTTAAATAGCCGTGAAACTGTTGGTGTACTCTAGAGTTGTCAATACGGTACAGCTGATACCTTCCGCCTGACCGGACCGCAATTACCTACACGATCCCTCCTGACCGGATTTTTAAATTCGGAACTCGATGTAATTTCGAAACTTAATTAGTGATTAATTCGAATGAAATTGAATGCTTCTTCGTTCTGCGAATGTTTTTGGAATTACGAATTCTAAAGTCAATTATAATGAAATTCAATAACATAACAAGTGACAACGTAAATTAAGCTGACGCCTAATATTCCAATTGAGGTAGTCAGAGGTACTTTCATCGTCTCAGGGATCTTTGATAGGTAGTGAGCTGTATCGCCGTCTATAATGATCGAGTCAACTGTGTTAGAATAACTATTTATTTATTTTTTATTTATTTCTATAATTCTTAAACAATATCTTTACAGGTAGACCCAATGCGATATCGATACATAAATGCGATTAAATATTTTATAAAACAAAGTATGAACACACACACAACTAATTGGTGCAAGTCCGGTACCGAGCTTTGAACCGGCACCCCCGATTGAGAAGCAAGCCGCTGTACCACAGAACCATAGTCACTTAAATTCAATATCATACGAAGAAATTTAATATTTTAAAGTACCTAGGTACATTCCAGTAAGGGCGATGGTGTAATATTTTATTTTAAAATAAAAATAACTGTGGTTGTATGTACATGTACCTTATTTTTTTTCTACTTGCAAAATACTCAGTTATGACGTTTCAGTACGTCACTGCATTGTATACGTCGTCGTCCACACCACCGTCTCTGGTCTGTAAACTTGACCAGTTATATTGATAAAATTTTCCAACAGAAGTCGCAATAAAAGTGTACTGCCAAGTAATAAATCACATTTTTATTACCATTCTAAAATACAATTTTGTAACATAAAGTTCGTCATCTACTAATGTACCTACTCCGACATGAAAACGCTTGTGCCAGACATATTGAACGGGAAAGTTTATGAGAAATGTTCTGCACACTCCATTACCCAGTTTAGAGGCTGTTTTGTAAATTCATAAGTTTTGCAATAGAAATGGAAATTGTAAAGTTACGACTAAAGTTTTCATGTAAGTAGCAAAAGTAGTACGCTGAACATTTGTAAGTACAACACTTTCTAGTCTGAAACAGAAATGGTTAAGCAAAACATTTGAAAACGTTAAGGTATAAGTTGTTAAGGTTACGTACGCTACCGTTATCATGATACTGGTAACAGCCTCCGTGGTCCAGTGGTTGAGCGTTGGGATCACGATCCGGAGGTCCTGGGTTCGAATCCCGGTGGAGACCTATCACAAAAATCACTTTGTGATCCCTAGTTTGGTTAGGAGATTACAGGCTGATCACCTGATTGTCTGAAAGTAAGACGATCCGTGCTTCGGAAGGCATGTTAAGCCGTTGGTCCCGATTACTACTTACTGATGTAAGTACGTAGTCGTTATATGAGTCATTTCCTTCCTTTGGTGGCTCAATAGTAACCCTGACACCAGGGTTGATGAGGTCGGTAATCCACCTCACAACCCACACGATAGAAGAAGAATCATACTGGTATCAAATTATACTCGGTAATACCGTAATTTTATATCGGTATAATAACGGTAGCGCAACTTTAACCGCTTGTGTACGTTAAACAGTTTAAGCCATAGTTTGAAGCTCGGTTCGAACTTAAACCGATAAGTATTTATTCATTATGTTTTTCCAAATCATGGAACTATTCGCTTGAGTCGCCTAAATTGTCAGTGATAGTGCGCCGGAGACCGATGAAAGAAAAGGGGGAAAATGTTACCAGTATGATAAAGGTATGATAACTCATCCCTCAAATCGTTACGATGTCACTAACATCCTGTATGTACTAGCTACTCGTATTACTAGAGCTATGTTGGGAGTACAAGTACAATGGTAAGTACCGTAAGTTTTCAAACCCATTTTGGCTTCATTTCTCGACACTTTGTAAAGCGAGGTCAAAGTTGATCGTATAAAGTTACACTTTGGAGTTGAGCTGCAGAGTGTTCCTTCACTTTGGAAGCAGTGAAGCCAATCGGGGTTTGTTCCAATCCATTACGCAGCCGCTGAAGTTGTTTGGTTTTTTGTTTAAAAAACAATGGATAGGTATGTTTTTAAGTTGTATTTTTAGGTTAGCGTCAAAGTGGCGGCACAACGAAATTGCTTAGTGTTAAAATTCAATATTGTTAGATATAGTATCCATCTAGTACTATTTGGTACGTAAACTAAAATAACTAGTCCCTTTCTCATTCAAAAGATATGCACGATAACTCTGGTCCTGCCATTTTGACGTTAAGTTGGGGGGACCAGACAAAACGGCGAACCGGAGATAATGCTAATTGCTACATACATATTTAGTACCTATCAGTGCCTTCCAAAAATGCAATCAGATTGTAGTTATATTAGGGAAAATAAGAGATATTAATAAGAGACATAAACAGCCTCCGTGGTCTAGTGGTTAGAGCGTTAGGCTCACGATCTGGAGGTCCGGGTTCGATTCCCGATGGGGACATTGTCGAAATCACTTTGTGAGACAGTCCTTTGTTTGGTAAGGACTTTTTAGGCTTGAATCACCTGATTGTCCGAAAAAGTAAGATGATTCCGTGCTTCGGAGGGCACGTTAAGCCGTTGGTCCCGGCTATTAGCCGTAAAAACACCTCCACCAACCCGCAGTGGAGCATCGTGGTGGAGTATGCTCCATACCCCCTCCGGTTGATTGAGGGGAGGCCTGTGCCCAGCAGTGGGACGTATATAGGCAGTTTATATAACATGAACTAGTGGTCCCGCCATTATGATGGTTTTGACATTTGCAAAATAAACATGTGTACAGTCATGAGCAATATAATGTCTACACTTTAGGACTCTGTCGCACTAACATATGTGACATTTAGTGAGACTTACATTTCATTTGTCAAAAAAGTTAATGTGACATGGTACCAAAGTGTATACATATTAATGCTCGTGACCCTACGTTAATTCTTCTTCTATCGTGTGGGTTGTGAGGTGGATTACCAACCCCATCAACCCTGTTGTCAGGGTTATTATTGAGCCGCCAAAGGCCGCTGACATGGCTCATGTAACGACTACTTACTTACATCGGTAAATAGTAGCCGACACGGCTTAACGTGCCTTCCGAAGCACGGATCATTTTACTTTCGGACAATCAGATGTACAACCTGTAATTTCCTAACCAAATCACCGGGATAAGCAGAGACATGGAATTCAATATAGCTTTCTCGCTTTGAGACAAATGCCTAATAATATGTTTAGTCACTTTGATACAAGACTGGCATATGTATGTATGTAAGTACTGTGTAACATATGAAATATAAATGTATTTTCCAGGTGCCATTAGGGGAGGCCTAATGCTTTATCGATGACACATTATGCGAGCGAATATATGAATATCTCGACCTCCCAGATTTATAGGGGTCGCAGCATAAATGGTGATATTCACACTTTAACACTTACTTTGTAAGCATAATATAGAAATTTACCCAATGACACTATTTGATTGTAAGAATGCACTAGTTATCTCTTGTGCTTCCTCCGATCCCAAGACAATGTCGTAGGGCTAATCCAATTCGATTATTCTATAACTCAAATATTCAAAAACCCAAGGAGGAGGTCCCGGGTTCGAATCCCGGTGGAGACAAATCACAAAAATCACTTTGTGATCCCTAATTTTACAGGTTGGTCGCCTAATTGTCCAAAAGTAAGATGATTCGTGCTTCGGAAGGCACGTTAAGCCGTTGGTCCCGGTTACTACTTACTGATGTAAGTACGTAGTCGTTACATGAGTCAGAGGCCTTTGGCGGTTCAATAATAACCCTGACACCAGGGTTGATGGGGTTGGTAATCCACCTCACAACACACACGATAGAAGAAGAAGAATTAGCAGTCAGTTAAGATTCTGTTAGTTTTATCCTACACTCCTATCATTTATCAACGGAACTTGTATGGCTGAGTCTGGTGAGAACTGCTCGTTTTTTTTTTGAAACAGAAAAGATAACAATTTTATTTTCTTTACAATTGGTAATATTCCCCGCCGTTACATTTATTCATTTCAGAAGCAATAAAATGCAAAACATTATATTTTCGGACCCCATTTGTTTTATAGGTTTCAATTTAAATTTAAAATGAACCTCGCGTTCGGAATAAAATTAGCTAGTATCAAGCAACAAAATATATCGAATTATACATACAAAATATCAATTAAGTAGGCAGTAAGTGCAGTAGTAAATTTAGTTATGTAAACTAAAGTTAGAAGTGTGAAGTTCATTAGTCGATTTGTGGCTAGTCGCTTATAACTACTTGTAACATAATATAAAACATAAACTGCCTATATACGTCCCACTGCTGGGCACAGGCCTCCCCTCACTCAACCGGAGGGGGGTATGGAGCATACTCCACCACGCTGCTCCACTGCGGGTTGGTGGAGGTGTTTTTACGGCTAATAGCCGGGACCAACGGCTTAACGTGCCTTCCGAAGCACGGAATCATCTTACTTTTTCGGACAATCAGGTGATTCAAGCCTGAAAAGTCCTTACCAAACAAAGGACAGTCTCACAAAGTGATTTCGACAATGTCCCCAACTACTTATAAGCGAGTTGAAAATAAACGAAAAATATTTTAAACAATGATTTGCTAAGGCGCCCTGGAGTGTGTTATTGCACACTGTGTAGATGACACATCGTTTTCCCCATTATATAAGGTAGGTTCTAATAATAATATGCTTAAATACAATATTTGTTCTATGAAAGATTACTTTTCTACTCCAACATATTACTTATAGTAATTGAATCAGAAAAATATATAGGTACCAATTTCACAGCGAATTAGTAAGTAAATAAAAGTGACGTCGACTCTTATCTAGTCAACGTTTCACAATAATAACTCATATAATACACGGTGTTTGTGACATCGTAACGAAAACGAATTCTGAGGGTAATGATTCAGCTTATGATTCCGAGTTAAATCCAATCCAATCCAATTTCAGTGTTTTTTTAATTATTTTCAGTTTCATACTTCTGCGACGGAAAATTACACTTGATATCTACTCAAAGTCATGGTCAAAATTATCCCTCAAAGTTTTCGTTACGATGTCACTAACTCCCTATAGGTACAACGCAAGACTTAAGAAACTACCAGTATTTCCTTTATTTATTAACCATATGTGAAAAGAGATCTTAGGTAACAACAATAAGCTCTAGTTTCACGTCTCAACCCAGTTCAACCTGAGAAAGGCACATAACGAAGGTAGGCTGGTTTCGACAATGTAATTTTTCAATAGAAATCCTGACACGTAATAGACACCGCTGAGTCAGCCTTGCCGAGTGTTCGGAAAAACTAGGCAGACACGATACGTATACAAACTCAGTAGAACAACTTTTTAAAAGATTTGTTTTTTTTTTTCTTCTATTCTACGTGTGTATGACGCACATACAGTGTACGAGTACCTACACTATACTAAGTACGGTCACGAGTACTAATATGTACACACTTTGAAACCATGTCACATTAACTTTTTTGACAAATTGAACCGTAAGTCTCATTAAATGTCAAATATGATGGTGCGACAGGGTTCTAAAGTGGGTACATGATATTGCTCATGACTACACAGTGATAACGTCGTAAGCGCATTTTTTAAAAATCACGTTCTGGTGTGATTTTTCTCAAAAACCCTCGACTTCATTAAATTCATTTCATTCGGGGTAAAAATGGTGACTAGAGTTTTTTTACCTGGAATGAAATTAGCATGTCTATTGCGAGGTCCTTGTTTACTAAAATCACTTTTCTGAAACTGGTTTTCACTAAAACGTGACGATATGCGTTTTTAGTGACACACGTACCTATTTCGTCATTCTAGTAATGAATGGTTATTTATGATCCGAGGTGATCTATTCACAGAGAGCGGGAATCGAGAGCTGTGAGGAAGCGCCGCGTCGCAACCGGATTTCTCTGTGAACGGTTGCATACAAAGTTAAAAATAACAAAAAATACCGGAAAGGTTCCATTATCGTTTCTGTCAGAGTGTGTCCCCTTAAACTTTACGGGTAAGTAACTTAAAAACGACCAAATGATTCACTACACTGTATACAGTTACGGCATTTCGCTACATACAGATTGGTAGGTAGGTGCGCGTAAAAGAACATTGCAAAGTATTGTTAGTAATTTTACCAGACATATAATTACACCTATTGTGAGAAGACTCGAATAGCGTAAGAATTCTTAAAGTAACAACCTTTATACGTGCCACTACCGGGCTCTAGATTCCGAGTTTTATGGAGCATAGTCTACTTAAACCTTTCCTTAGAGTAATTGAGGTTAGTTAGGTACCTAAAACTGATTCAGCTTTATATTAACCCAATTCTAAAGCCGTCACCACAGCACTCTACGCTGCAAATATACCGTTAGAGCTGTTGTATATCCTGTCGTATATCCAATAGAATAATTAGTATTATTTATCACGTCACGCGCGACTGGTGCGTAGCAAGTTACGGGTAAGTGTAGTTTAATTATACTTCAGCGTACAAATGTATTCTGTGCGTCTGCGAGGATACAACTGTGTATGTGAGAGAGAGGGGGTGTGTGCGCGCGTGTATGTGAGGGTGTGTGTGTGTGTGGGTGGGTGTGTGTGGGTGTCTGTGTAGTCGCTTTAAAAGACCAACGACACGGCTTATATATGCCCTTGCATTGTGATTGAGAGTTGCTGAGACGTTGCGATGATGAATTGAACACGTCCCGTCACCCGACAGTTCATTTGCCCCAGTCACGTTTGCCGCACACGTCGACAGCCATCGAATCTTCAAAGGTGCTTTGTGAGCTTACATTGCTTTTTGGTTCATTATTACCCAAATTGAATAAAAAGCTAATATTTCGCATAATTCTGAGATATTATGACTGGATGTTCAGTCTTGTGTTCTGATCGAGAGATAAAATGTTAACATATACAAAAGAAGCAGAATATTATTATAAGATACTTTATAAGTACGGGGGAAAACGACTGAAAGAACTTATAATGCACTCCAGGATTGTCTTGGTCGTCTTTGTCTGTGATATAGTCGAACTTCTTCTTCTCTGGTGTGGGTTATGAGGTTGATGACCAACCCCTACAACACTGATGTCAGAGTTACTACTATTCAGGCCCCTAACATAGGTCATGTAACGATTACGTAACTTAGTAAGTAGTAATTGGGGCCAACGGCTAAACGTGCCCTCCGAAACATGGAATCATCTTACTTTTCAGACAATCAGTTAAATGTCTGCAACGTGCTCCAAACTACGAACAGTCTCAGAAAGTTTTTTTTTTTTTGTTAGACGTGTCCCCACCGGGGATCGAACTCAGGACTTCCAGGACTTCTGGCGGCTTTGTGATTCTTATCCCAGGCCGTCCAACATGAGGTGTCACTGTGGGTAACTATTATATTTATATTATATTAATATTTTATTTGTTTTTACTCGACGTGTGTCGTTTCTTTCTTCTTTCTCCCGCCCCGAGACCGTCAAGCAAAAGGTAGATCAGAGTCCCTCTCTATGAACATAATGTTCACTAAAACTTTTATAAGTATTATTGTTGTTTGAATGGCGGCTTGTTTCTAGATTATGTGTATGTTTATATCTGTCGTGGCTAGATCATAGAATTGACCATTTCATGAAATGATCGACCATTTCATGAAATGGTCGTATTTCATGAAATGGCCAACTTCAACTGACCATATCGTTTAAACGTCAGCGTTTAATGATATTTCCATCCACGTTTGGCCATATCATAAATGTAGGGTGTCCATGATAAGTGGTGTAATAAAAACGCGAAATAAGGTAGGAAATAATGTATTACTCTAGTACAAAGTACAAAAATGTTTAAAAGTCAAATAAAAATTAAAAAGTCATTTTCGATTAACGGAGTGTTGATGTAGTTGACATATACGCCGTAACTGCATCTCGCTTTGAAGTCGTCGTCATATTTTTTGACACTATTTCATGCCATTGGTCATCATTCAGTATACTTTTCGTGTGTAAGATAAACATACTGGCGGCGTAGGGGTGGCCCAAGGGCCACCCCCGCCGCACCCTAACCTACCGTTATGCGTTGTAAAAATTATAAAAAAAAGGATTATGATAATTTAAATTATGACAAAAACATTTATGCGTTTTAATAGAATCCCGTTTCAAGTAGTTAATGCCATCTGCGGCAAATCTACAATAAGTCACGTCAAAAAAAGAAACTTTACGGACAGTAGGATCGTCTATATTTTTCTTTTTTAAAATTAATATCTCTTCATTTGCAGTTTTAATTATATCACATTTTGAAATCCAATAATAGTCCATTGATTTACGTAGCGTGGTCACTCGACCTTCATTATTTGCCATATAACCTAAAAATAAAAATAAAGTTGCTGTCTACTGTTAATACGAGTTTTTCTTTTCACCTTAGTGTCAAAACATTGCTTCACTGCACTTTTATCTTGTATTTGCTCATTATTATTCGTATAATTCGCGTTCACACAAGAATAATTATTGTCCGCCGCCATTATGCAAAACATAAACAAAGCGACACCAGCGCCACTACCGGTGGATAATGTTACTATTTTACGATATGATCGCTAACGTTTGGCCATATCATGAAGTAATCATGCATTTAGTTGGTCATATCGTTAAACGTTTTGTGTTCATTGATCTGGCCAAACCACATCATGATGTGGCCAACGAATGTTGTTCTATTTCATGAAATACGACCATTTCATGAAATGGTCGATCATTTCATGAAATGATCAATTCTATGATATGGCCACGATATATCTACACCTAGTTGGTGGCAATATCTATGTAAACTTTTGGCTACTACTTCAGTCGCTCCTATAACTATGAGTGTTTTTGGGTAGGTGTTTTCAAAAGTCGAGTTATTTCTTTTTGAAGTACGTGATATTTGGTCAGTTTCTCTATTTCTTATGCTCTTTTCTCTATTTGGTCAGTTTCTCTATTTCTATATTATAGTCTGATAGTATGGTTGTGTCAATCAAATATGTTTTACTCTCTATTTTATTTATGTACATTATGTCTGGTATATTGTGTTACAAGTTAATTTCTGTTTAAGTTTTATACATATTTAATTATATATAAATATATATACACTTAGATATATAAGTTTGTTGTTGTAATTACGAATGTTGTGTGTACCTGTGATTGGAGCACATATACAAAAAACTAATTTAAGACTTGTATTTTATAACTTTACAATATGTGTACTGTTGGTATACCTATCTAAATAAATAAATAAAAAATAAAGTACTATAACATCTGTTACTTTCACGTGTGGTTGAGTAAGGTACACCTTCAACCACATGTGAAATGGTTCAAAGTTGTGCTGTTTTGATAGTGTCCATTAAATATATTGCACTACATTGTTGTGTCTTTTGGCGTAGCAAATACCGACACGCTTCTCACATCCTGAGACAATATGTTGTGCGGTCTCGTCTTTTGCCAAGCAAAGCCGGCACTTACCATCCACAAACCGTTTCAGTACATCCATTTCATGTTGCCTAGTGCAAACACAAAAGCTTCTAATGCGGGAGATACTATCTGTTTCTTGAGCTAGCGGAATGAGCATTCTTGATAGCTTCATTCTTAATTTAATTTATTTGTGTTTGTTTCATTATATAATCTAAGTTCTCGATTATTTTCTTCTGCTTCCTTATGTATTGAATATTTAACTCTATTTTTATCATGTTCAACTATCCCATTTATAATGTAGTCGTCTACAGTCTGTATACATTTCTTGTATTTTATTATCTGCGTTTTATGTAACATTTCTATATTAGTGAGCCCCCTTACACCTGTCTTCATGGGTAAGTATAATCTTTCTATGTCTGTTTTTGGTGATGCGCTTTATTCATAGCCAGTAGTTTTCTTGTTTTCACATCTATTTTATTTAAATCACTAGTTTTATAATTAATTCTCCCGAAAGAATATAATAGAAGAGGTACTACATGTTGAAAGGTTTTATTATATTTGTTATAGTATAGAATTACACATAAACTTTTCAGTTCAGTATGCTTTATATAAATAAAACATAATAATGAGCACAAGGCATTTACAATTTGAGAAAGAGAGTCTACAAAGTCTAGTGATATAACAGAAGCGCGAGCGTCGCAATTTCGCAATGTAACTCCCAAAGCAGTTCTAATCACAAAAGAATTTTTAATTTCACCGTCTTCTTATCTTGAAACAAAGGTTGAAAAAATACGTCCTGTCTCCCGGGGGCTCATTCCCGATCGTCATTATCAAATATTAATGCGTTCTTCCGTTGAAAGCATAATTTTTAGTTAAAACGAGGAAAACTGCGAACATTCAACGACGAATCTCGGGACAATTATCTGTGTCTACAGCCGTATAATTACTGGAGAGGGCTTACAGGGAGATAAGCGGCTGAAGCGTCATTTACATAAACCGGGATCGCGGGTTCTTACGTAATTAGTGTTGTGAATGTTTGCGAGCGGCGCCCTGTGACAAAGAACACCTACCTGGTACTGTCGCTTCGAGAATATTGACATTGGACTTATTGTATTTATTGCTTTTGACAGATCGTTTCGTAAATAAGAGATTGACTTCCTAGTTGATTTCAATACGAACGATTGACGAACGAAGATGAATGGTGTATGTGTTTAGATAGACATTATTGTATTCAGAAGAAACAGCCATTTTTAGATCCTCCGATCCATCGATCGGTTACAAAATAATTATAACTTCGTTATTTTTAGTCTGGTAACTTGTGACCACCCCTAATAGCGAGAGTTGTTGTCTGTTTAACAGAGCATAAAAAGTCAATGTCTATTTTTCTTTTGAGCAGTTTTTGTTGTGTATACAATATTACTAATATAGTTACGTCATCATCATCATCAGCCCATTAACGTCCCCACTGCTGGGGCACGGGACTTCCCTATGGATGAATAGGGAGATCGGGCCTTAGACCAACGGCTTAACGTGCCTTCCCAAGCACGGAGGAGCTCGAGATGAAAACTTCTTTTTTGTGGTCACCCATCGTATGACCGGCCTTTGCGAAAGTTGCTTAACTTCAACAATCGCAGACCGAGCGCGTTTACCGCTGCGCCACCAAGCTCCTCATACGTATATTTCAATATAGTTACGTAATACACAATAAATACCATAGATAATACTAATATAGTTACGTGTATGAGTGTACGAGGCTGATAATCGGTAGGTTTTTCACTCAGATAGGGTCGTTGATTAGGGCTGCCCCTTGTGGTTCTCATGATTAGATCCTGGATACAGATACACAGTTCAAACATTTTGTTTACACTCTAGTCTTATTGGGTAACTTCTGAATTGTATACACAGTATTTTAGACCCTAAATATTATTACTTGAGTAAGTTTGTCATTTTAATTGAGCGTAAATCAAATGTAAATAAAATGAATGCATAAAACTGTGAAATGGATCTCAGTTCCAGTAAAATAATGTTTAATTACATATTTTACAATAAAAAATAAATAGGTAGGTGGTTGTTATTCTTACAATAAAGTAAAATAAATTTTAAAGGTATTTTTTAATATTATTTTTAAACATTTTTAATTTATTTCCAGTGGATGACGTCACTTTGCTCATGCTTTTAAAGTAGGTAGGTATTATTTCTCATTTGTGTTTTGTTTTTTAAATTATTATTTCAATGTAGGTATCTATTCAATCTTTCAATTTCTATCTTTGCTATTCAAAAAAACAATGTTAGTTTTCTTTGTGTAGCATTTGGATAAGATCAGATGGGAAACATGTTTTTACGTCAGAGGAAATCCAAGGACAGATTGACAGAATGTTGTTTGTTCTCTCTTCGCGGAAACGAAACAATGAAATCGTAAAAAACATAATCATTTTGATGTTGTTTGGAAATGTATAAAGTCACAGGATTTGTGCTCGGTTAATGGAAATACGCCCCCTTTATTACACTTGTATTATGTATTACGACTACTAACACCTTCTAGTACAGATAATATTTAAATAAGTTTTTAAACAACTCGCAAAGTAAAATGTTATTATTTATTCTTTATTTAAGTGCCTACTTATTTAAAAAGAAGGGATGGGTTATAGAACATAAAGGATATTAGCTTATTTGCATAATATTTAAGTATTTTTTGTTTCTATATTTTTAATGGATTAGAGAGAAAGTGACTTTTTGCCTAAGGATTATATTTGTTTTTATTCCGTGCCTAGAATCCTTATGGGTCTCCTTAAGTCCTGCCGGATTTCTAATTATGTACTTACTGGGGGAGTAAAAGGCGTCATAGAATTTAACGCAGCAAATTAAAATGAATTCTCAATTACTTATTGTTTTAGTGAGAAATTACGAAGGCATCTGAAACGAGTGCAATTATTTGTTCCTTTGAAAAACAAACGAAATACGATTGTAGGACTTAATCAAAATAATTGCGTTTGTGAAAAACGAGTCATTTCATGGTTCGAGGGATATTATACAAACGGATCCATTTTATTTTGGCATAGTAATGTTATGTTTTGTTATGTATTATTGGACTAAATTCTATCGCGGTTAATTGCTTGGAATGTTACCGAGTAGGAGTCAAGTTTCTTATAGCAGTTTGTCTGAATCTAAATTATCAAGTCTCGTCAGAAAAACAACTCACGATTACCCTACAAAGGCAGAGGCCTAATCATTTCAGCTAATTAAAACCTTAAAAGCTTTCAACTTATTAAGATACTTACGTCGAAAATTCAAATGAAAGTAGTTGTTGAAAATGCTGAGCCCATTTCCAAGTAAAATAAATTCATTATAACAAGGTAAATAAGAAAGTGTGGGCAATTAATAATGAATTATATAAGAGGGCGCAGGAGGGTCGTAAATTGATTACAATTTGTCCGAGCCCCGGTGTTGACGAGGCCCTAACTTGTCATTTGAGCGTTTTTATGAGTGCTGCTGCGAAATGAAAAATATAGACCTTCGGTGATAATGAAAATGCGGAGTGACGTGCTTCTTTGATGAAAAGATATTACTTTTGCTAAATAGACTATTATAATACAGTAAAGTGGGATTTAGCTCAGTACTCATTTACTTATTGTTGAATTTGGGAAGCAAGCGCTATGTTCTATACGGATTGAAGTTATTAATTTACGTTCCCAATAATTAATCATGGTAATAACCCTACATAAATTTCGGTGTAAACTTTATGCTGTGACAAATTGATAGGTTCACAATCCTACCATTCCACTGTTGCAGGTAATTTATGATATGATGTGATTGTATGGGTAAGAAGGTAACAGATTTTCAAGTCAAGGTACTTTTTTAATGAGTTCCTATTGTATGGGACATACCTAATAGTCTACCATTTATGGTCAGTCACATCTCAAGCGCGAACAAGCCAACGCGTCTCAATGTTTGGATCTTGTAATTTAATTTAATATCCTAAGTAATACAGTTCATTCAATTGTTTGTGTGGGGTTTTATTAAAATTACCAGCGCTCCCTACACCTATAGTAAAGACATTCAGAATTTACCATTGAAAAGTTTTAAGACAGTAATGAAACCGAAACTTTGTAAAAAAGGTTATTATAAGGTTACTGATTATTGAGAAGATATGAATGCATGGGATTAGCAGTCTGGGAACTGATATTAGGCAGCCAAATTACTAAATTGTATAACAATATTTTGTTTATTTCTTTTTTTAAAGAACGTCTGGGGCCCTTTGCCGAGGTGTTTCTTGCAACTTCTTTTCCCCGAAGAAGCTGAAGAAGGGTGTGAGAAGCTACAGAAGTTTTAGGCGAATGAGATGTTCGTTATGTAAAAAATGACGATTCAAAGTGTAACTATGTTCATCATCATTCATTTAAGAGCTACGCTCTTGTCGGTGCAGCATTCTCCATTCTTTTCTATCAAAGGCCAATTCTTTCACTTCCTTATAAGACACGACGTTCACTTTCTAAACATGTTACCTACTTAATAAAGATATATTTGAATTTGAATATTTCTTTGATTTATAAATTCAATAGTGGTCAGACCTAAATACAACTCTGAACTTCATGAAACGTATGATTACACCTACTTTGAGGTATTAATTAAGTGATACTGTAATAGCCCATTAGTTACTTCCGGTGTATTTAAAAAAATATATATCAACACCAATACTCATTCCGAGAAAAAGTCGCAATTTGACCAGTGGGTTTTAGCTTTTAAACCGCTTTCACATTCACGAGTCTCAAGTGGGCTCGGTATCGGCTCAAATCCCACATCGCTGAGTGCCAGAGCCGCGACTCGCGACCTACTTCCAAATCGGTGTATTCCCGCTTCATCCATTGGTGGGAAAATAAGTGGAACCAGTTTTTATAGGTATTATGGCTGGAGCGAGATTATAAAACAAAAAATACTTCGACGCTTAACATCCCGGACAAGTGTAAAAGTCGATTCCAATAAAATGGACAATATTTGGGCATTATACTAATTACCACAACGTAACAGGGTACCTAACAATAAGATAGGATAGAAGAAGATGTACGTGAAAGATTACCAAGTGGTAAAGCGACGATTGATGATTTCATACATTGTTTGAGGTTAACGCGGTTATTAGCATAATTAAAACACATAATACCGGGTTCTTACCATTGTCCCGTGATTATGAATTGTAACAGTGTTGAAATATCGGGAGTCTCATATCCTTGATAATAACGCGGTAAAAACCCGGTATAATGTATTTTAATTATAATTCCATAGTCTCAATATGCTTACCCTGGTACGAAATAGGCGTGACTTTATGAACCTATGTATGGAAAAGCGACAATTAAATAGACCGCTAGTGGTATTCGCTAAATGCGGATGTTTGGAGGTTTAATTGGAATAGCGAAACCTAGATTATAATGTATTGATATATTGATATCTTCTTCTTTCTTTTTTTTTTGGTGCGATGTATTGATATGATTAACTCAGATCCTTGACGAGTTGATCCCAGATCCTTAAGTACGTTGATTCTCTCCCTAATGCGCATTTTGTATGAGAACCGCTGTCGCCGGTTGAACCTCACTCTCTTTTACTACTACTCCTGCACGCAGATAACTACGATAGCTCTACTGCTTCTCAAATTCCATAGCCACATTACCGGCAATGTATATTTTATGTGATAGGCTGCAATTTTATCATCACCTTTCGTAAGTATATATACCGCATACAAAAGTTTTTTTTTTATAAATAGCTGATCATACTAAGGTTTTTAGCTTTCCTGTGAAAAGAGGCCTCTTTGCATGTTACTCGTTATTGATGTTTTTCCCTGCAGGAGCACAAGACGACCTTTTAATATACTGGCAGAGTTCCGTGTGTCGTAAAGTTTGCGGACGATTGGAGTACAAAGTTGAAGATTGCACTATTTGCTCATGCTGGTATGACGCACGTTTCGCGCTCACTTGGCCCTTCCAACCACTTCCTTGTATTCCGTGGTTCTCTCGCTCCACCAACTTTTGGAAATATTAGCGGCAGTCTAGCTTTGTTATGGAAGTTCCGACCTATGAAATGGGAGTAACCCGCCCGTACATAGGCGACAGGGTCCGTTTTTCTCAACCGGAAATGAGATTTCCCGACAGATATAATGGCTTTCCACGGATTACGTCATGCGAGCTTTGAATTTAGAAAATTCGTCTGAATAATTTACTCCGACTTTCGGAATTTTCTCCGATTTTATCTTTACTTCGATATGCGGAAATAATTGCTGAAGGCATTTCTGTAAGAACCCGTCTACGAAAACAATTTTTATGCGGTTATACCGTAGTAAGAGTACATGCGAATTTTTATTTTATAGAAATGGATGAAAAACAACAATATGGGTCACTAAATGCTGAAAATTTAAGCCACAATCCATCAACTTTTAAAAAGGCTGTCTAAAAATAATTTGTAGTATATTTCCAGGGAGATCTTTTTACAACCAGAAAACGTACCTAATTTGTTCTTGAAAATTCTAGTTGAATGGAAAGCAAACACTCGGTGGTCTTTTAAAATGAATACAGCACGTACGCTCAATTGCCTCAAGTGCAAGAAAATACTACACGGGCAAAGTGCTTTGTTCGCCAGAACTAAATTGAATGTGCATTTAAATGCACACTTACGTCATATCTTGAGCAAGTAGTGAAGAGCAATTAAGTTGAAAAGGAAAACGTATTTCTTCTTTTACTTGTGTGATGATGCAACTGGTTAAAGGCAGGTAAAGGCCGAGACGCAATGGCGTGTATAAAATATTTCGAAGTGTATGATGAGACTACGAAAGTCATCTACGTCAGTCAGTCAGCCGAGTCAGTGAGTCGTGAGTCAGTTGCTTTTTAGATGAATTCCGGCCAAGTAGTTAATGCCATCTGCGGCAAATCTACAATAAGTCACGTCAAAAAAAATGAATTGCTTCGTTGTGGCCTTTTTAAACCCACAGATCTTCCGAAAATTGTGGAATAAAATGTATTATGGGTTTAAGTAACATAAGATAATAATATGTAGTGCTAAGTAGGTAGGTACCTACAAATTTATTCTGAAAAAGATATGGCTGCTAAGGCTACTTTACACCCACTCATTAAAAATACGAAATCGCTTCTTTACAATTTATAGTTTCTCTAGAATTTAAGTTCACTGGTGTAGAGCATTTTACACAGGACAGAGGCGAGGTTATTCCATTTGCGACGAGTGGCTTACCCACTTGAAAAGAAAAACGTTATTCTGTGAAGAAAATCCTCATAATACCAGGTCAATATCCGACCACAATTGACACAACTTTTGTTCTAAAATATCCCCGGGAAAAATGTCTAAGTTACTTAATAAAAAGTTGGATTCAGGAGGAAGTTTTATTTATGTGATAGAAGATAGAATTAAGCATAAAGCGAAGAACTGCCCGTAATAAGATTGAAGTGGGTGTATCTGTAGTTATGAAAGAGGTGGATGGTGTAATATCATATTTTTGGACCAAGGAAGGAATTAGGTGTTTATTCAGATTTTTACTTTCGTTTCGTTTGGTTTGTAGCTTCCACCGACCTTCCGGTTGATTGAGAGAACGCCTGTGCCCAGCAGTGGGACGTGTATAATTGGCTGTTTATAGATTAGGTGCATGATTATAGATGTGCTGCCTGTTGCCCGCTTGAGTTGATAATTGACAATATTGAGGCTTACGCATAATTAGGTAAATATGTTTCATCAATACTAAGTATTTCAACCGGCATAATACGTAGTCTAGCAACATCATCATAATTATCACCAGCCCTTTAACGTCCACACTGCTGGGGCACGGGCCTTCCCTATGGATGAATAGGGAGATCGGGCCTTAAACCACCACACGGGCCCAGTGCGGATTGGTGGTTATTAACGACTGCTAATGCAGCCGGGACCAACGACTTAACGTGCCTTCCGAAGCACGGAGGAGGTCGAGATGAAAACTTTTTTTTTGTGGTCACCCAACCTATGACCGGCCTTTGCGAAAGTTGCTTAACTCAACAATCGCAGACCCAGCGCGTTTACTGCTGCGCCACCGAGCTCCTCAAGTCTAGCAACAAAACGGGCATAAAAGTTGTAACTTAAGCTTCCCTATTATTCAGTAGTTTTGGTGGTACATCATGCGTCTTTGGATATGTAACGGATTTAGGAATCTATTATTTTAGAATTGTCAAGTAATATTATAATATCATTGATGTACCTACATCAAGAACATTATGGTTATGACTAAGTAAATAATAGTGTACTGTTGTGTCTGATGTCATTGATCAAGGGGGATTTGATTCATTATCCTCCTGTCGGCACGGACCAGTTTCGTACGAACACAGATTATAATAGATACCTACCTAGTAAACTAAGTTATGTTTCGTCGTAGGTCGTGTCTATAGGTAGGTAACTGGTAAAGGTAATGGTGGGAAGATTGAGAAAAATTCTCTTAGCTCGTATGGTTTAAGTAGAGGTGATACAACCACCAGTAAAGTAATGCTGATTGAATGGATTGAACGAATAATGCTGATTGAATGGATTGAATGAATAATGCTTATAGGATCAAAGCTACGATCATGTAGTTTAAGACAACATAGTTATATACTTTGTAACTACTTAATCCCTTGTCGGGTTGGACAGAACCACAAGCAATCAGGAGACAACTTGCGGTCACTTTCGATACGAAGTCTGAAGATTTTAGCCTTATTAATACTCTTTTATACTCAAGGCGCTATTTGCCCTAAATCACTAACGACCAACAAGGCGGGTTAAAAAGAGATAGAACTTGGGGGTTAAAAAGGCCACATACAAGCGATTTTTCTAATAAAGCAATATTGCAATTTGACATTTGCGCATATAAAAGTAAGTGCGCAATGCAAACAAATGTGTGATGCTCTGTCGCAGGGCCACCACCTTCAATTCAGTTGTAGACGATATAGTTTAATGTACGTATCATGTACATAGTGTACGTGAAAAGATTTTATGTGTACGTGCTATAATTAGAAAGAAAACAACAAATTAAAGTGGCTTCGCTGGAGAGCATACTCCCCAGCGGAGCCACTCAGTTTGCATACTTCGAGATGTTTTCTTCCTGTAAATTGAAGTATAAATCGATGTACGTACGTGGCCCCGCGACAGAGCATCACACAAACAAATGTCGATATGGTCTTTTTAACCCCCAAGTCCTAGCTATTTTCGGTCAAATTGGCATATAATATGATTATGCATCTTAGTACCGAAACTTAAAAATATTCGATGCTGGGTGACTAACGATGGCTCTAGGACGCATTAAAATTACTTTGTTTGGATTCCTCAATCCATGCCTGTACTCCATTAGTGGGCAAGTCTGCGACAAATGGCCTGAGTAATGACCACCCCCTTTTAAACGCTTGATTAAACTCTGTTTGCGGTTTTGACACTAATTAATATGGTTTTAGTTGATTTCCTGTTAGAACAGTTTGGTTGTTAGTTTGGTTTGGTACTTAAGTAATTGGAAATATCGATTATCTATTTCTCATAAAAAAAAGTCGCAACACAAATTTTGTTTAACAAAACACGAGTTTGATTATGTTTAAAATTCGAATTTCGATAATCTTTGTAAAATCATATTTATTTTTTATTCATTAAGACTTACTTGTGAATATCCTTACGAAACATACCTAAACTTGCGAGATGTTAAGACCTTTTTGACCAGAAGTGTATTTTTAGTGTCTTTAGGAGTCGGATAATTATTCCGGATGTCGTGCTGACAGGTTTTAATCTACTAAGATAGCAACGATTTTGCCAATCCATCATTATGCTGTGTATTTCAAAGTCATCATCGTGTGATTAAGTGCCTGGGAGAAAACGAAATTCTTGTTGTATTGGGGGCATACAATAATTTCGCACATGAGATGCGCCAAGACTAAAAAAAAAGCCTTTTATAACTCATGGTACCTACTCCGCCACGCTGCTCCACTGCGGGTTGGTAGAGGTGTTTTTGCGGCTAATAGCCGGGACCAACGGCTTAACGTGCCCTCCGAAGCACGGAATCATCCTGCCTGATTCTGTGCCTGAAAAGTCCTTACCAAACAAAGGACAGTCTCACAAAGTGATTTCGACAATGTCCCCATCGGGAATCGAACCCGGACCTCCAGATCGTGAGCCTAACGCTCTAACCACTAGACCACGGAGGCTGCTTTGGTAAAGGTTAGTTATATTTACGAAATATTATAAAAGCGTGAAAAAACTGGTGAATGAATAAAACATTACGACGTCAGAGCCATTTTTCCAAAATAAGCGGGGATAAACCCTCATCGACGCTTTGACAGGCGGCCGTGAAAATTAAATTGATATAAATTTAGATATTTGCAGTTTGGTAATTCAGCGATGCAATAGAGCGTGTATAATTAAATTAGTGAGATATTAAATTCGTGTTTCCGCAGGGAATCTCAGATCAGCTAGGTATAGTTACGAACTTATGGTTTTACCACTTAGTACTTATATGGTTACGAACTTTAAGCAGTGATAATTCGTTAAGTTCGGTCAATTCTTGGAACAAAAAATGCAAGGCGATCAGCAAAAGCAAAAAGTACAAAAAATTACCAGATCGGGAATCGTTCTGAACTTTAGGTTTCGTAAAGCAAATATTTATTTCCCACCGGGGTAAGCAGAGACTATGAAATTCCATTTGCTTCGATCCTGACATACTTCCCTTGATGCCTCCACATTCATCAATCGTTTCGTACACGTACGCCGGTTCAGAGTAGGTCGTACTGAACCTTTTCTAAGTACATTCCAATTTGGTCAATGTACATCCTTCTAGGTCTTCCTCTGCCAGTTCTACTACCAATCTTCGCTTTGTTTACTGCTTTCGTAATCCTGTTATCTTTCATCCGCTCTAAGTGTCCAAACCAACTTAATATTCCCTTCTCAATCTTACTCACTATGTCCTCTTTTACATCACGTCTCTCTCTCTTATCACACTGTTTCTCACTCTATCACTCAAATAATTAGTAAGTGTTTCATGTAGTTGATAATGATCTTCCCTTTCCTCGTCATTTTCCTTCTATTTTCCCTTCTATGATGTTTTTAATAAATTTACCGTGTCTTATTAAGTGTCCAATCATCTTCCCTCTTCCGTCCTTGATAACTCTCAAGACGAACAGAACTAACTTAAAGGAACGTCTTAGAAAGAAGTCAAAAACATTTGGCCTAAGAATGGAGAATGATATACCAACAAATGAAGATGATGATGATGATAATGATGTGAAATCTTCGCACTTTGCGTAACCAAAGTACTTCGTTGAAAACAGCACGAAAGAACCTACCTACATTTCCATTCCTCTGAGCTAATGGTCTGTTTTGTAACTCACCAGGAACGTAATATTCGACGTAATATGTCAGAAAACTCGTTCAAAATTGCGTTATTATAAGTACGAAGCTAGTAGAACTCATATCGCGAATATGTGGCATAATTTATAGAGCGAACCCAGATGCCTTGCATTCTCCGTCCTTATCAAATAATTCGGGGGTAAGATTGCCGAATACTTCGATATTATCTTCAAGATTTATGATTGCATATCTCTGTAACGTAGGTACTCTAACTTGATTGACATTCTATTTTGGAACATTTTCAATCGTTTTTCGATCTATCTAGCTAGACATAATATGTTACGTTATTATGTGATCTTTACTTACTTATATATTTGTTTTCTTTATTGCCAATTAGTAAATAAATTTGGTTATCTTCCTATAAAGTGTTTTATTTCGAATTTTATTTTTTTTAAAGTTTGTAACATTCCGTATTGCTTCCATAATGACATTAAATACTGACTACTTCTATCATACAACGCATTTGTCTACAAAGTTATAAGCCGCTGACTGTTTCTATGGAGTTTGTTAGCGCTTTGATAGCAACTGTCCAGCAAAATCAGGCAAAACTTTTGTAAAATGTGGCAAAACCTTGAAGTTGAGTTGTTATTGTTCAGGATATAAAGTTGTATACATTGGACAAATAGTGGGTCGTATCGAGATTCGATTCGACGGCCGCAGCGCAGCGGCGCGGTTTGGCGCGGCGTGGCATGAATAAATCTTGATGGGATGTGGTACGATACACTCGCGGCGCGGTGCTATCTCTGAGTTTACGAGCCAAGCCTGCTCCGTTCGACATGTTCGATTCTTCAACCACTCGATGTTTGTTTTTTCGAATCAGTCCTCTGGCGAAAAGTTAATACCATCTAAGGCAAATCCACAATAAGTCACGTCAAAAAAACACAAATTAAAGTTTTGAAAGGAAACCAAAATATGTCGTATCGGTTTATACAGTCATAAGGGCGTTGAGACTATTATGATGAATAATATAGTAGAGCTAAAATATAACAGACTTGCCGTATGCTTTAAGTATGTCAGAAAGCAATTTGCAGCAGCACTTGAGGGTATCCTAAAGTATATTCGGTGAACTAATTCATAGTGCCAGGCTGATGATAACCTTTTTTTCCACAAGTAAGTATGTTCATTATTCATAATTCTAGGAAGATTAATGATGTTACAGATTACTGCGTGCTACAATTGTAAAATGTGACACAATTTAAGTCTTTACAAAGTTATAAGAAAGAATGGAAACTTTCCTCGACTATTCAACATAATGTTGAGTTGTTGTTATTCAAGATAAACCTAGGATTTTCCTCTTGAATGGTTAAGAATACGCGGCGCAAGTATTTATGATTTATTCTATACTAATGTCAGAGTCAGTATTTAAGTATTTTTATGATCTAAGATATCAAACGTGGTTTACTAATAAGTAACGCAAATGTGTAAGTAGATATTTACCAAACCTTACTTTTAATTACTAAATAAAGATTTGTATTGGGTAGTATTTTTCAATGTTATAATTAGGTATGTGTTTATTAATTTTGTTTCACTTACGGACTGTTTTGTCGAGGTGTTGTATCAACTAGATAATATATTGTATTGTGTGTCAAAAGTAAGTACATCTTGTTTAATAGCTAGTCTAAGTTTTAGAATAAAAAAATCTAATTATTATTTATTATCTCAAAGGTAGAACAAACAGAACTAGCTTATCTGTACTATTAGCAAAAATATGCGAATTATTTCGTACACGAGCACGGAAGTCGAGTGATTAGATAATAACCAACCGCGCTCACTTCATGTCTGACATTTATGCGAAATGTTTTATTCCGGTCAGGATTTAAAACTAAAATATTTTACCGTTGTATTTTTAAAACACATAAATAATACCTAACAGGTAGAGTGAACTGTCATGCGTCGTGCGTGCTGTTTAAAATCTAATTTAGCACTGTATGTTACATAGGACAAGTTTTTAATGGTATTAAAGCAGGCGCTATTAGGATTTATCACCATTATAGGACTGCAACCCAAGAGTGGCTGCAAATATCCTAAAATATAATAAACGGCCGTTCACCTCTTGCTGCGTTTGCGCATCCTACACAATTTTGTAAGTATCTTAAGCAAGTAGGTACAATACATCTTACTAACCGTTTTCCTTACACACTGCATACCGTCTGTCAAACAAGAGGATTATAAAAGCCACCACCAATTCATCTACAAAAGCAATATTGCTATTTGTATTTTTTTGCATTGCGCACTTACTTTTATGTGCGCGGTAGTATACACACCCACTCCTCGCCAGCTATGTTTATGTCCCATCTAATAGAGGAGCTCGGTGGCGCAGCGGTTAACGCGCTCGGTCTGTGATTGTTGAAGTTAAGCGACTTTCGCAAAGGCCGGTCATAGGATGGGTGACCACAGAAAAAAAAAAAGTTTTCATCTCGAGCTCCTCCGTGCTTCGGAAGGCACGTTAAGTCGTTGGTCCCGGCTGCATTAGCAGTCGTTAATAACCACCAATCCGCACTGGGCCCGCGTGGTGGTTTAAGGCCCGATCTCCCTATCCATCCATAGGGAAGGCCCGTGCCCCAGCAGTGGGGACGTTAATCGGCTGGTGATGATGATAATAGAGGGCGAGCCTATTGCCATTAACCAGGCACAACCGGAAACCACGTGATATCAATTATCTCTGATCCAAACATGAATTCAAACTCATAAAGTCGAATTAAATTTAAAGTAAAGCTTAAAGCCCACACATTATCACTGCCATAAAAGTTTTTAAAAGTCTAAGCTTTCTCAAAACTAATAATGGAAGATTATCTACTCATTTCATATAAGTACCTAGGTTATATAATATCTTCGTCTAGATTCCAATCAGATTAAATTGTGAGCGGTACAAGATTTTCGATAACTTGTTAATCCACGAAAATGTTGCTGGGGGAAGAAAGTTTACAACAATTTTCATACTTAGGTAGGTGTATTGAAAATGATGATTGTTGTTGGGCATTAAGAAAATTAATATATTACGTAAAAGCAATATCATTGATTATTAGTGAGTAATCGTTATATGAGCCATGTCCTTGGCCTTTGGCGGCTCAATAATAACCCTGACACTAGGGTTGGTGAGGTTGGTAATTCACCTCAACCCACACGATAGAAGAAGAGTAGCAAGTAAGAAAATTACATGAGCCATGTCAGGGACCTTCGACGGGTTAATAGCAACATTGGGTTGATGAGGTCGGTCATTGATGTAACAATCCACACGAGATGAAGAAGAATTAAATTACGGACTTTATTCAGTAAATACCTATTGCGGTCAATTGTTATGACGTGGTTAAATCGAAACGTACTGACGTGAGCTGTCAAAGATCAATCATCATTATAGTCTCCTAATCCACTGATGAGCAGTTTACTTGAATTCTGCCTAAGAACTGAAATGTAACATGGCTTATTATTCCGAGAATACCTCAAGATTATCATTTATTCGCAATAAAATGGTATTACAGTTTGCAGTTTGTTGCTTTGCTGAATAAAATGTGACATGCAGGATGTAGTGTGTTATATATGTTATGTCATAAGCGATATTATACCTTGCCACCATCATTAGGTGCACACTTCGCGCAGTGCTTTTTTGAAACACGTTTCAGGGCGTAACCTTCAAAAAGTTTAAAAGATTTTTCTGATGAGTTTTCTGCCTACCCCACCAGGTAACACAGGCGTCAGCAATCATGTAATATATGCACGTATGTATATTATTATAATTCATCATGATCCGTGGTAATCGTGTTTATGGGTATAGGAAGATTTTATGTCACGGTTTATGTTTCCACACATTAAATGCTTAGTGACGTAATAGAAACATTAGATAGCAATGTTTGTGATTCGATTTTTTATACAGTTAGCAATCGGCTCGTTGGTCTAGGGGTATGATTCTCGCTTTGGGTGCGAGAGGTCCCGGGTTCAAATCCCGGACGAGCCCAACTTCGTTTTTTTATAAATTATTTGTAGTTTAGGTATTGTTTCTATTGTAATCATATTATTATTATAATAAATATTATTATAATTATATTAGAATGTTTTTTACTTTAAGTGGAGGCAAAATTACGTTAAATCAAACTTACGTATTTAAATTATTTACTAAAAGGTGCTAAAAGGTACCTACATAGCGTCAGATCTTTTATAAATAAAATGCTTCTTACTTACTTAGACACTACATTTCCATTAGCTCCAGTCTTACTTCGTCGTTTCAATAGTTTCATAATTCTGTTAGAATTTAGTTATAATTTCATAACATCTATGAGCTTTAAGTTTATTCAGATTAATTCCTAACTAGATAGCTTGTTATGAAATTATTAACAAACATGTCCTGTTTTACAATGTTGACGTCTAGTCAGATGCTAATCTACTTAATAAAGTTTTGCTGATTTCAAAAGTGCCCTAAATAAAAGTAGGTACGTAAACTTATTCTTGATAAAATAAAAAGTAAGTAGATAAGTACCTAACAACATAATTCATTCGCTTCATAAATTATACATTTCGACAGTATTATAGGTACCACAGATATAAAAGCGAAAAAGACACAAACAAGTTCATTTACATTCCAATTTCGTATCATCGTATGACGTCATTACTCGGACCCATAGTGGACTAGTCAAACACCTTTCACTATGCGTATACGCATATAATAAAAATGTGATGTCTGTTTTCGATCAATTCGTCAGCCGGCTCGTTGGTCTAGGGGTATGATTTTCGCTTAGGGTGCGAGAGGTCCCGGGTTCAAATCCCGGACGAGCCCAAATCTTTTTGGCTCTTTTTATTTATTTTTAAACATGCCAAAGGCTAAGTTTGAACTCTTTGGGTGTACTACAAAGGAGTGGAGTAAGATAATCCTATTGTAGCTCGCACCAACGAGACTCATTGAATTGCAAATTGTTTTGAGGTCCATTATGTATCTGCAAACAATACCTTTGTTAATAAAGACGTGATCTTGAAACAATGAAATGGCATCTTCAGGCCAAAGTTAATGAGTTGTCTACCGTAAGTATCGTATTACAACTGCGAGAATTGTTAGCGGAATGTTTTACTCGTTAGTACTTAAGTATGTATTATAGAAAGATTATTTATTTTATAAGTAAGTACTTACTTACCTAAATGGAATACATTTAAATAGCTAGTTACCACTTAATACAAAAACGGTGAGAACAAACTACCTAATTCGTTTAAAATAAGTAAGTAGCATAACTTTCATTCAATATTCATGCCAGTAATCCCTAATAGGGTGGGTAGAACAACATAAGACAACTTGCAACTCTACACACTCTACAGACTACATTATTATTACAAATGAGAAAATTTTAACACTTCAAACCGATTTGGATAAAATTTAGTATGGAGAAAGTTTAAGACCCAGGGAAGAACAGCTTTTATCCCGAAATTCGTCCCCCAATGGGAAAAAAACGTGTCGCGCGCGTATGGAATGCAATCCCGATCTAATCTCCAGATCTCGTCTAATTTTTCGGGATCAATCCCGAAGCATAATATGACGAGATCCCATTCTAGATTGACGGGATTGGGCGAATCTTCTTTAGTTATACTTTTTGTTTTTATAATGCTGATTTGCAAAGAAAACTTAATTATTTAGTTAGTAATTTTCATTTTATATATTATCATCAACATGAAAAGTTTCCATTCAACATTTCCCCTCCCTTGCGTGTTAACACGACTGAATTACGTGGCCCCTCATTCCATGTCGATGGTACAAGGATGGACAGGACATGTCAATTTGTCCCGCCAGTCTCGGGGGCCTGACAGCCGCATACACAAACACAATTACTGCAACGAGCCGTACCAGTAACTACGTTACAATACTGGACTACATATTGTATACAATACTGGATATATTGTATACATATGTATCGACATTTCTACTACCTCCAATTTGTACAAACAAAAGCTGCCAAAGTGATTTTTTTACCGCATTCCCGCGTTTTGTTGTTTGCTCAAATGCAGTCGGCAATTATAGTAAAGGTAACCTGTCCAGGTGGGGTTTTCTCAACGGATCGGACCTGAGCTGCGTGTGTGGTGTTACGCCACAGACTATGGCTCACCTGACATCTTGCTCCGCGTGCCTGATACCTCTACGAGAGGAGCTGATAAATGCCACAGAAAATGCTGTCAGGGTGGCAAAATACTGGGTTGAAAAAATCTGAATGCCATCGAAACGACAAGAAGAAGACTTATAGTACTGGATTCTTTGCCTATTCTATGCTTCTATCAAGTTTCTAAAAGTCTCCTCTTCTTCTTTGTCCTCGCCACTTCCCGTTATGCGGGCTGGCTTTCCCAATCATGCGGCACCAGGTATCTCGCTGACAAACATCGTCTTCTTTGGGACCCAGCGTCTTCATTTTCTAAAAGCATTTTATGAAGTTTCTAAAAGAGGTTTAAATATAATCTTATCGAGATTGTTATATTTCACTAATTTGATAGTGATTTTAGCTAAGTATTTATCACCGCCTTACATGAGCGCCTTTTTGAAAAAATATATTCGTATTAATTTTTGTTTAATTAAAAATTGAGACCACAATTTTTACCTGCATTGCAAGTAGCGTATCTCTTTTTTATAAAAAATCACTTTCGAATATGATTTTTCAAAAAGGCGCTTGCTTACGAGGTGCGAACTGTAAGGGCGCTTATAGGCCAGCGATGACATCATCGTCGTTGGTCTGTAAGCGCCCTAAGCGACATTATGAAGGTATTTAACAATTAGTCACTAGTAACTTTATTCGTATTGTTTACGTTACGATGTACGTGTGTAAGGTCAACTCCAAATGAGTAAAACAATTTGAAAAGTTGTCTACACTGGACGGAATTTTAAAAAATAAGTTTGAAAAAGAAAAAAGGATGTTCGGCGAGAGATTCATTCTATTTACTTGATTCCACCTCACACCTGTGCTGTGGGTTGCCATATGATAGAAGAAGACTTGAGGAACAATCTTGTATTGTTTGCTGTTGACATATAACTAATTCTAGAATATATAAAGCGTTTGCTACAGTTTTTGGGAAGAAAATATAATATGTGATACAATTTAACTGAGGTGAGTTTTATACGTGAGTATTTTATGATATGTGACGACGAGAAAGGACTAATACTTTTATTACAGTGAAAAATAATTAACACAGTACAAAAACATTTATAAAAACTAAGTTGTTACTTTCTTATTTAAGTACCTAGCAGTTAAGAAACATTGAGGTACAAAATAGTGAAGGAAAAACGTTGAAAAAGCGTTAATCGTTCTTATCATTTCACCACCATCACCTACATAAACGAAGAGTCGCCATACTGCGAATGTGGTCACCCGGATCAAACCATATCTCACATAGTGAACAAGTGCCCTCTGTACCGGTTCCCAGGTGGCATAGCAGAGCTGCACTGTGTGACGGATGCGGCAGAGACTTGGTTGGGGGAGCTTCAGCTGGATATATGATCCACGCAGGATATTTTATTTTTGTCTGCCATACGCAAAAATAATAATCATTTCACTTCCCCGTCCTATGTCCACGCAAACTAACATGGCGCTGCAAAACCCTATAATAGGACTGTAAATCTTACTTGACCGATTTTTAGAAAGATTTATTGGAGAGCGAGCCGGAAATAAATGCTCTGAGAAGCTTTACGTAATTTCTCATGACAAACCTTTGTAAGCCGCTCCCTGGTAACAAATGCGGGCACACAATTTTATTTGAACTGTCACGGGCGGGGTCGTCATTAATGCTTAAGTTCGCTTATAAGTATATTAAGTTTTACTGCACGTTTCGGACTGAATGTTGTATAGTAGAGTAGTAATTTCCTCGTGTAACGTCCACGTTTTATTGAGCAGGGGCAGCGGTCTAGCAATTACGAGCGTTCGCAAAAACCAACGCGTTTTTAGCTTGACATGCCCTGACATGGCGGTCGATAACGACATCTCCATTTCGCCAGAAAAAGAAAAAATAATTTGGAACAAACTCGAAATACACAGCGGTAAATGGTTCATTGTGTACCAACAAAATATTATTTTTCTTATAACAATGCTATTCAATCTATTATTTATTTGGTTTAGAAAAAAAAACTGTTACACGTAAACAACTGTAATAGGCGCGTTAACAATATAAGTTTTTGGTGAATTTTCTCTCCATAATAGTATTGTTACATGACTTATGACGATCACGACGTGTTGTTGGTGTATGACGATCTTGTGACGTAGCGAGTAGGCGCCGCTACTTCGAAAGCGCACCCCTGATACCGGGCAGCAGTGGTATTAGTACTGGTTTGAGGCCGAGGAAATGGATTCTGGTAGGGCTCTAGCTAGAACGTCACCGATTGAGAAATTGGTCGGTGTACTGCGGAACGGAAGGCGATTGGGGCAACCGCCGTTCTACACGCCCTATCTATGGAGTAATGGCGATTACTCCACCGACAAGAGCGCAGCTCTTAAATAAAGAGAGAATAGTATTGTTAGCAATTATCCTTCAAAGAACCCGCTTAAAAATATCATAACAATCAATATAGCAACTTAACAAACGAAACACTCGCACGCACGTAACGCTCGCACGTGTATACTTAATACTATACACCTCTGCCTACTCTTTCGGGGATATAGGCGTGATGCTATGTTATGTTATCCTTTAAATAAAATTACCAGTGTACTATACATAACGGCCTCTGTGGTCCAGTGGTTGAGCGTTGTGCTCACGATCCGGAGGTCCCGAGTTCGAATCCCGATGGGGACAAATCACAAAAATCACTTTGTGATCCTTAGTTTGGTTAGGACATTACAGGCTCATCACCTGATTGTCCAAAAATAAGGTGGTGCTTCGGAAGGCACGTTAAGCCGTTGCTTGGTCCCTGTTACTACTTACTAATGTAAGTAAGTAATCGTTACATGAGTCATGTCAGGGGTGTATGGCGGCTCAATAATAACCCTGACACCAGGGTTGATGGGGTGGGTAATCCACCTCACAACCCAGACAATAGATGAGGAGTATTCTATAGAAAAGGTAAGCTACTTTTATTACCTATAGGGTACAGTGTGAATGACGTTTCAATTTACGAAGCTGAAACAAACGAGTCGCGAGGCGCGGGTGGATCGACGTACATAATAAAATACCCTTTGATGAGCGGACCGTATGATCCATGTTACATCTTCAAAAGAATGATTTACTGCTTAATGAACTGTGAGTTCACAGGTACGCAGACCCACACTGATGGTAAACTGCTCAAAATTTCGGAACAATTGTCTTTTCTTGCCTTTGGGAATGATTGTATTCTTCAAACAATTTCTTTGTTGACTTTGCTCCATTTAGATTGTTTAATCACATGTGTATTTAGTCTGTTTTGGTCGACAGACATTGTATTTCTTTTAATATGTTCGTGTTTGGCAAGAATATAATGGGTAAATTGCACCGACGTAAGTATTATTTTAGGATTATTTTTATTAAATTAATGTGAGTATACGTAGTGAGTTGACATATTAGATCCTTTGCACTAAATATTTTCTTTTTTCGTTCTTCTCTTCTATCGTGTGAGTTGTGTGTACCAACCTCATCAACCCTGGTGTCAGGGTTACTATTGAGCCACCAAATACCCCTGACATGGCTCATGTAACGATTACTTACTAATTAGTAACAGACACCAACGGATTAATGTGCTTTCCGAAGCACGGATCATCTTACTTACGGACAATCTGGTGATCTTTTTTCGATGTCTATTAGAAAAGATGAATTAATTAGTTTTGAAAATATTGATTCCGCAGTATGAACTCTTCTAAAGAGAAAATTAAATCGAAAAAATCTGACTTGGACGGGACGTGAACCCGCAGCTCTTGTCAAGCCGGGACGAGCGTGTTAACCATTACACCACCGGGTCCTTGTCCTGCGTGTGTAATGGTTAACACGCTCAAAAAAAAATCGGGCTCGAACGGGACTTAAACCCCGCAGCTCTTGTCAAGCCGGGACGAGCGTGTTAACCATTACACCACCGGGTCTTCCTCCTGTGTGTGTCATTACACAAGGTTAACACGCTCATCCCAGCTTGACAAGAGCTGCGGATTGAAGTCCCGTCGGAGTCAGATTATTTTCAAATTTAATTTTCTCTTTGTGAGTTTCCCTAAGCCTTGCGAGTGCTATAAAACAAAAATCATGAAATCTTCCGTCATCACTGTGAAACAACCTACCAAAAACATTTCAAAAACCTTTGGCGTTAATTCCAGTTCTGAAAGTCACAGTGTATCTGCATTACAATGTGCTCAGCCAGTAATTCAGCCAATGAGAGGTTAAGCTGTAAGGACAGGCCACTCTGGCTGGATGCCAAGACCAAGAATTTAGGGGCGCGATGGTAGTTAACACAGCACTTTGGCTAATCTATCATTCCTGGAAATTGCTAGTGGTACAAAGGTCACAAAAGGAAATACAGGGTATTACTGATACCGTACAGAATACTAACAGGAATGATTCAGCTCATCATCCTAAATTAATATCAAGTGAAAGTGTATGTTCCCGTACGGCTACCGTATATGTATACTCTTTCAAACCATGTCACATTAACTTTTTTGACAAATTTAACCGTAAGTCTCATTAAATGTCAAATATGATAGTGCGACAGGGTTCTAAACTGGGTACTTGATATTGCTCATGACTGTGCGTTCTTACTTGTAAGTGGTAAGTGACATCGTAACGAATACTAAGGGAGATGATTCAGCTCATGCTTATAATAGTTCATACTAAGTGGATTTTTTCATCGCAAGACTCATGTAATGACTACGTACTTACATCAGTAAGTAGTAACCGGGAACAACGACTTAACATAGTATCATCTGAAGGACGGACACATCTTACTTTCGGACAATCGGGTGATTAGCCGGCCATGTCCTAACCATCCAGGGCTCAGAAAGTGATTTTTGTGATATGTCCCCACCGGGAATCACCGGGGACCAGGACGGGGAGACCGATTCATCATCACCAGCTCATTAACGTCCCCACTGCTGGGGCACGGGCCTTCCCTCTGGATGGATAGGGAGATCGGGCCTTAAACCATCACGCGGGCCCAGTGCGGATTGGTAACGACTGCTAATGCAGCCGGGACCAACGGCTTAACGTGCCTTCCGAAGCACGGAGGAGCTCGAGATGAAAACTTTTTTTTTGTGGTCACCCATCCTATGACCGGCCTTTGCGAAAGTTGCTTAACTTCAACAATCGCAGACCGAGCGCGTTTACCGCTGCGCCACCGAGCTCCTCACAGGAGACCGATTATGATTAATTGATTGATTATCTTTGTATGGTAACATTTTACAAATCTAACTCCTCTTCCAGAACAACCAGCACTTAGTGAATCCAATACACTTAAGCGTAGTAATGGAGAAGTAGAACGGTCGATTGCACAGTCGTAGTTAAACTGACATACGACGGACATTTGAAGTCATTACCGACGATGGCCGCAACTGCCAACCCATTTGCGGCTTCGGAACGTTTGCGTACCTTCAAAGCTCTTACATTAGTACGTACACATAATACAGAAACTCACTCGCGTAATCAGTACATAGTATAAAACAAAGTCGCTTTTTCTGTCCCTATATCCCTATGTACGCTTAAATCTTTAAAACTACGCACCGGTTTTGGGTGCGGTTTTTTTAAGTAGATTGAGTGATTCAAGAGGAAGGTTTAAACATATGTAGTGGTTTTTAATGTAATGTCGTAAATAATTTCATTTTTTCCTCAGCATTGCACCCGAGCGAAGCCGGGGCGGGTCGTTAGTGCCTAATAAAAAAAAACCATGTTAATTTCAGACTTTCGTTCATATATGTTTTAGTAAAAGACTCTTTGTTATTATCAAATCAAACAATAATTTTAACAGTGTACGATACGGTGCAAAAGTCCAATCAGTTTCTTGCAAAGTAATAAATTAACTGGTTGCACTTAAGACCTCCTGGTTACATGTCGTTTCTGTAATAGACCAAAAACAAATTTTATAATTATGACAACTAATGGTTCTGTAACCTGGAAACTGGCAGAGGGCAGCAGTAACTGTCAGTACTATTCAGAGGCGGAGGACAGGAGACCTAGTACGGCTTTGAACTTAGACTACTCTGGGCTCCATCCCACTCGCGTCAGACAGAATACTGCGGGGCAGAAGGCAATAGGGAAATCACTGATCTATTTTTTCCTAAAAAGTAGGATTGGAGAATGCTACACCGACAAGAGCGTAGCTTTTAAATTAGTGATGAATGGTTCATATTTTCACCACTGTTTACAAATAATTCGCTGGGCTCAGTGACTGCACTTTTGCTCTTTGATTTTACATATTTGTAATCTATTCCAGTTGAGGATTAAGATCCAAACCAACTATAGGCACTGATTACCTAATTGCAGGCCGATCATCCAACTACCCGAAGGTAAGATGATCCGTGATTCAGAGGGCACACAGAGAATGTCTATAAGAGTTTTAATAGTAGAGTTCTAAAATTGCCAGAACACACTCATTTATTTTAAGAAATTAAAATATATTTAATTTATGTTTCTAAACGACCTTTGTACAGGGGTGAAATAGTTATAGGTTTGTATGTAATTTGTAATATTTTGTTTAAAAGTTATTCACCCGAAACTCACATAACATTACCCGTGCGAAGCCGGGGCCGGTCGCTAGAGCTCTATCTAAATTGGCACAATAGCATAACAAAGAAAATTAGATACGGTCTAAACCTCTATACAGAGTTAGAGACAGTAGGTAAACAGTCGCACACCCGGCGGCAAAGAGAATGCGAATGCAATTGCAAACCGAGTCTGTGTTGACTCTGCAGCGCCGATGCGTCGTTGACAAATAAGAACGTAGAGTGCTGTAACGTTCACACCCACACCTCGTGATCACTAGAATACTCGTAAAGCCTTATCATAGCGGTTTGCGAGCGACTTCGGAGCGGGGCTGGCGCGTACCAAATGTATCGCGAACACGCCACGGATGCACAGCGAGGACGTCGCGGACACGTGGCGGATATGTAACGTTATCGTTATCGTATCGTAACGGATGCGTTTTCTGTCGCTGTCGCGCGTTAGACCGTGCGTGTTTTCTATACAAACGGAGATACTTACAAACAACGGAAGTACACGCATCCACGCGGTACGCTGCATCATGCGGGGCAGTGTGAGAATCGCCTGAAGGTCTAGATATATAAAGTTCTTTACATTTTCAATCGGGATATTAACCCTTCTCATACATACATAAACTCACACCCGTAATCCCTACTGGGGTGGGTAAAGCCACAAGTAATCAAATATAACTTGCAGCCACTGTTGATAAGATGTAAACTGGATACGAGTATGATAACTCTCTCCCTTGTATCCAAGTTAAAATAAGTAACATTCAATTACTATAAAGCCGTGGCAGCCCAGTAGGTAGAACGCTTGCCTCTCATTTTGGGGTCGCATATTCGAATCCCAGCACAGGCCTAAACATCGTGAGGCAACCCACATTCCCGAGAAATGCATTTTCCCCTCGCGGGTTGGAAGATCAGACAGGCTTCTGTAAAAAATCGGTTCTGTCAAATCTTCAGGTTAGGTAAGCCGACCTTGTAAAAAACGGGACAATGCTGGGGAAATGATGAACATTGAATTACTATCTAAAACAAATAACAATGCATCGTTCTAGCGCAGAACAACAACTTACGTGACTAAAACACATTTGTATAAGCTTAGTTTACCTAAATTAATTACTTCGAAACTAGTTCGTACGTGTAGACCTAAACAAGGCCATAACCATATGACTAGGTAAACTTTGTAACGATAAGAACAATGTATACCGGGAAACTATATTTTTATTCAAATTTTGAGTAGTACAAACAATACATCTAGAACCTACAACAATAAACCTATAGAATCTGCTGTTGGGAGTGTTAACGACGGGCTCCTTGGTATCACTAAGTATTATATTTTTTCTATTGTATTTTTTCCGGAATTGTCAAGTCTTCAATAAATTCAGCTATAAAATTCAGTAAGTACGGATTTGTTTTACTTAAAACAAGTGCTACTGACAAATATAATGCATTTAGAAAGAAAGAAAGACGCATTTATTATTTCAGAACGCCACACGAACAGTAACACACATATAGGTGCTAATTCCTGTAAATACCATCTAATTTTATTTTAGGTTATATCTGTCATTTTCTTATCCGCCGAAAAGGAAAGGGACGGGTAATCGACAAGCATAAAATTTATGGAACACACGTCAATTTTAAGCACAAATCTAAAACAACCGTCTAAAAATTCGCCCGGGTTATTCATTTATTTACTCATTCTTCCTAAAATTAAGAGCTGTCAATCATCCGTCCCTTTCCTTTTCGGCGGATAAGAAAATGACAGGTATAACTTAAAGTAAAATTAAGAGATGTCTGCAGGAATCGGGGCCATAATCAACGTAAAACTAATTTAATGAACATAAAAATGAACATATCTGGATAGTTCAAATTAAATCCAACTTATACCTATAAATAAAAAAAAAACAGTTCCGTATGAAATGGAAAATCGTTTTATCTTCCAATCGGAAAATCGTCGGGCTAATGACAAATTAAAATTGAAAATGCTCATGACAATTTAATAATCCCACGAGTTTGCGACAGCGGAAATAAATTTCCAAAAACGTTGATTTCGTGCGATCAATTTTAATTCCTAGAATAGCTTTGCAATTATAATACAGCTGAGATGGCTTTAGATGTATGAAAGTGTAGGTAAAAGAGTAAGATAATATAAAATGAACGAGTAAGAGAGAGACAGGTCCGTGAGACAGGATGATGATGAGATGGTACGGGTGTGAAAGAGAAAACAAGACGTATGAACAGAGCGGAAGAGCGAGATATATGAGAACGAAAGGGACAGAAGAAGAATGGAGAACGACGTCATAGAATAAGGAATAATACTACTACGTATAGAACGGCAACTCTCCGCTCCCCACCAGCGTCTGAGCTAGGTTTACTTCCCTCGAACATAGTTTAGACTTGAATCGTATGGTGTCAGACGCCACACACACAGATGCGCGTGTACGATAATGTCAATGTCTAGTGTCTGTGTAAAACGAGGTCATTTGTATGAAGTGTCCAGGGTGTGACGACGTGGTGCGCGTCACTGGAGACTTTTTATTTCATTTTCTTGAATTCTAATAGTTTTGTGGGCTAATATAGTGGGTTATAAGTTATAAGATATATCCGAGTTCATTTTCCCGCTCCCTTCCACATATATAACAGCTATTATAATTAAAACACATAATAACGGGCTTTTACGCTGTCCGGTAGTTGCGTGTGACGCGCGGGTTGAAGCTGATGCAGCGAACTAGTTTTTGTGTACTTCGTTTGCAAGTGTATAAATTCCTACCTACATGTTCTTTATTTATTGTACTATTTGTTCGAGCATGATATTATATTGCAAATTGGAAGCGACGATGGTGAATGTCGGTGTACGGACAAACCAAAGTTGGTTTTTGTTGCACCGTCAATTGTAAAAAAAATGTATTAAGTACTGTACTTATTTTTAATAATAATAAATAAATAAATACTGCGTTTAAAATAGGGATATGAGACTCCCGATATTTCGACACTGTTGCAAGTGCCATGATCACGGAATGACTGATGAGATTGGAGTGGAGTAGGTAGATCCATATTTTTCTACCCCATCATGATTTTTTTTTTACTTTTTGTTTATAACCGCGTAAACTTAAAACAATGTATAACAGCTATTGTCTGTTAATGATGTTCGCAACTTAAACGGTAATATTTTAAGTATTAACTTCAATAATGATACACAAAATACAATTTAATTAATCGGCATATTGTATTCGGAACAAAGAGGTATTGTTGCCATCGTTTGTTAAGAGAAATTAGAGGTCGAACCAAATATAGAACCAGTGAACAAACAAAGGTTTCGTGGAAATTTCTAGAACGTCAGATAAGAAAAAACCTTGACATCAGTATCTGATGTCTGGCAGTTATAACAAATAAATAAATCAACGTAGGATAAGCGGACCCTGTGAAAAACGGGATAATATAGGGAGATGATGATGTTGAACAGCATTCGTGGTTTAGTGGTTTCTTTCAGCTCACTATCTGGAGGTCCGGGTTTATTAAACACGGAGTCATTGGTGCTAATTCCTGTAAATACCATCTAATTTTATTTTAAGTTATATCTGTCATTTTCTTATCCGCCGAAAAGGAAAAGGACGGGTAATCGACAAGCATAAAATTTATGGAACACACGTCAATTTTAAGCACAAATCTAAACCAACCGTCTAAAAATTTTACATGCGTCAATAACCCGACACAGTTAAGTAGACAGCACGTCAAACGGATTGCATACCAGCGACGTACCTTTTGATTCGCCCGGGTTATTCATTCAATTACTCATTCTTCCTAAAATTAAGAGCTGTGAATCATCCGTCCCTTTCCTTTTCGACGGATATGAAAATGACGGATATAACTTAAAATAAAATTAGACGGTGTCTGCAGGAATCGGGGCCATTGTAGTATTATTGTTTTTCTTTGAAATTATTAATTTATTGCTATTGCTTGGTCAGGAAATTACAGTCTAATATTCGAAAAGTAAGATGATACTTTCAAAGGTACGGCAAGTAAAATAAGTTCGTAACATGAGTCATCTCAAGGGAACTTAGGCGGCTCAAAAATAACCCTGACACCAGGATTGGTGAAGTAATTTGATCTCATAATGTACACGTTTGAAGAACAACAAGATTGAATCGGAGAAATGGGTCCGGCCAAGTAGTTAATGCTATCTGCGGCAAACCCACAATAAGTTACATCAACAAAAAAAAGAAGAAATGGAAATATCGTAGATGTAACTATTCTATGAATCTACATGCAATGTTCCAAAAACGCTTCCGAGCGTACAAAACTTGGCACGCTATCCTCCTTCTATCCTTGAACAGAAATAGCTTGAAGAAGATCTATTTATTCAACTTTGGTAAATGGAACGATCAGTTTTCAAAATATATCCCAGGCTCCAAGTAAAGATGGACACCATATTTCATCCGGGGTACAATAGTTTTAGCTTGAATTTAAAGTTGCAATGAAAATCAATAAACTTCTGATAAGAAGCGGAGCTGCACTAGGTTTTGATGCCCAGTCTGGAATAGATGCCAAGTTTCAGTTGAACGTACCTACCAAGATAATACCACAAACAATTTATAATGGCCGTGGATACCTAGAATTTTTGCAACTTTATGTTGTCAATGGACAAAAAACAATTAGAATGGCGTTTCTTTTAGTGACCTTGTGGGTACAAGAAAGGAAACCTCGTGGGTACCTCATATCGGTGAAAACAGGGTAGGTTATTTCGAAAAATATTTTACCCAATTTGTGTTCTATCTTCCACAGTACTTAAAGGAAATCTTAGGCTTCCTACACGAAGAAAGTCATGCTATGTTGCACATGCCTCGCCATGAATATGACGGTACACACTTTGCGAGGCCTGTGGCGCAAGGCGTGCGAAGTATACACCTCGCAAAGCTTTTATCCGCCTTAGGTAGGTTACTTGGAACCACTTATAAAGATACATATTGAAATTTTCATAAAACGTTGACGAGGGTGATACACTGTCGGGAATAATTCGCTAAGGCGTGTAATTGAATTTTAATCTCGTTTGTACGTGATAATGGAAACTTGAGTTTCTGCTGAACGAATTCCCCGGTAACAACCTACACGCGTCGATATGGAAACGTTAATGAGGATCTATAGATATCTACGTATTTTGCCCTTTATTCGTAGTACATTGAACAGACGGTTTCTAGTTATATGTACTTAATTATAGCCTGAAGATTTTCGTGCTTAGAAAAACAAAATCTTACTAGGTAATATAATTATTCTTTTGGAATTTGAAATCAGAATAGCGCCCGCTCCTCGAACCCGTTTGAGCAACACGCCTTAACCTTAATACCCGACAAAACAGTACCCAAAACATTTTTGATTTTGAATGTAACTTTAAGGTAAAATAAGGTTACTCTAATAGTTTCTAGCTGAGAAAATAAGATGCATTTGGTCCGTGTGAAGAGGCAGAATGTTTCCAAGTTGACGCTTACCGCATGAACGTTCATTGTCAGCTACTGAATTTCTGAATAAGTATATTGTATTCAATACTTTATAAGTACTTACTTTCAATATTTCTTCAACGTGGGTTTTTGTGGATGTGCCTGGAACAGCTTTTACTCCTTTAATTTCAACTGACTTTAATGTATAAGGTAGCATTAACAATTTCAAAGGATTATGCTTTTAATTTTAAAAACCTAATAAGTACATCTGCAATCTGCTTAAGGTTTCTGATATCGACAAGTTGTAAATTCGGACATTTTCACTTAATTTGACAGGACTGAAACTAGCTGCCTCTTTTTCTTGCACGTATTGTTAGTGAAGGACGGCACTAATTTAAGAGATGTTGAACTAAAATTAGGTTTGTGTCCACTCGAATAGGCACCAATGTACACTTACATACATCTATCAAGTTCATACGCGTTTTTTTTGACGTGACTTAACACGTTCCCTGTGCATGACCCACATGTGGGGCATTTTGAGGTATAAATGATACGTGGGTGCCTCACATATGGGTCACACCCCCTTGTAAAGTTATAGGGTTGTAAAATCTTGCACGTGTGAGTTTAAGTATTGAAAATAGCTTACACGTATGAGCTATGAGATTGTGAAACAGAGTTTATTATTACCGGAGGACATTTTGGGCAATGTTGCCAGATAATCAACGTCAAAAAAAACATTTAAATGGACTGTATTTTTTATTTATTATTGTTTTTTTATTATTTATTTCAAGGATGCATCACTGAATGAATAAAATGAAACGAAAACAAACTATAGAACTAGTCTTTTGAAAAAAAAAATACATATAAAACCAATAAACTAAAAATTATGGGATGCATTGTAGCAACTAAGACAAAACGCTTTTTTGCAAGTTTCACATTGAGTGTCAGTTTTCTTCGCCTTTTTACGAGCATCAGAAGGTGTCAAGCCTTGTTCATTCAAGATTTTGTAGCAGCCAGTACAACGTTTTCGAAATATTTTGTTATCGTATCGCCGTGGAATTTTCGTCAATCTATGTTGGGAACGAATTGAACTGCTTGAATTGCTAGATCTAATTGATTGTCCAGCTCCAGAATCATCTTCTTGAATGCCCAAGAGATGCTTGATAATTTTTTCATGACCATTCAAAAGTGAAAATTTAGTACCAGGATTCAGTTCCTTGTAGATCAAAATTGAGTTTACAACAGCAACTGACATCAGATCCGCTGCGATTTTCTTATACCAAAAGCAAGTTTTTCGGACGGGTGTCGCCTAGAATCGTGTAGGTGTATTGAAAATTGAATCTACCCTCATAAAAAAAACTTCATACGTGCTTGCACCACAAGTATGGCACATCATATGGAACTCATACGTGCATGTAACCATATGTGAGGCACGAAACGAAAAGCTCGTGCGTGTATGCACCACATGTGGGGCACTCGGAAAATCGGAAAATACTGAAAAGGGGCTTCCCCGATAATGATTTTCTTGCCATATTCCGTCCATATCTACAACATCCTACGTTATTATAAAAAAAAAAAATTGCACGTACGGGCTCATTGTCTGATTTTGGCTTGCACAGGGAACGTGTTAATGTAGGTCTGCCGCAAATGGCATTAACTACTAGGCCGGACTAAACAAAATTTAAGGCAACAGGCCTGAGGGTGCGTAGTTGGGCGCGAACCTCGGCTCAGGGCGTCGTCTGAATAGAAAATATTTGAAAGAATTAATCGACCCTAGTGGATTAATAGCGGTAAGCACTGAATGAGGGAAATCATCGACCACGCTGGCGGAGTCAGTATCGGGGTGCTTGTTGTCGTGAGCCGATTGGCCTCTATGGCTAGAGTAATCGGGTCGTTGGGGTCGTATATATTAAGTATTGTCCTAAGTTCACATGTGCTATTAGGAATGTATTATTAATTAAGTCTCCTTTTTCATTTCCTACTGAGGTCTAAAAGTAAATTAAGTATAACACCTTGCGTAATGACGTAGATTCAAAAATGTTAAATTGACCTTCAATAAGTTTATCTATGACAATTACGTTGAATAAATGATTCTGATTCTGATTAACATCACTGCTGAAACAAAGCAACCAGCGTTTCTACGTAACATAATGGCCGATGTCAGGTGAGCTTTTAGCCATTTCTCACATAGAAGCCTAGTCGTGTTAATTCGTAATCCATGTCGGACGTGCACTAGCGTCGTGACAGTAATCCTGGATGGCCGGCAGTGTACGCGCAGCGGCATTATAACCGTGTTTACGTGGAAAATGGCGGATTTGCTCAGCAAACTGATGTTACACACGTGTAGAATAGATATACAGACAAGCGAGCCATGCGAGCTTAGCTTGCGGCCGTAATATCTATCAGAGTTGCTAGGGTCACTAGATGATTATTTGCACACCCTTTTTGGAATAAGTACATACAGTATAGCGGTTAAACACATAACCCTGATTTTTGCTTCGCCGCAATGAGGTCATAAGTAGAATAGGCTTAATGAAAGATACGGTGAAGGCTGACAGATTACTAACCGTACATTTATAGATTTTTTTGTAAGTAGCGAAACCATTCTATCATTGCTCTTAATTCCTAATAGAAATTGCTCACCTGATGGCAATTAAAACAACACGCCTAAAAGCGGAAACAAACATTGCAGGCATGTGTTTCAAACGCGGTACGCATATTCGTGACGAGGCTATGTGGTACGCACGTATTTCACATAGAATGACGTGTGGCGCACGGCGTGCGGGGCCCATGCCATTAAATTAGGCATACACTTACTGGCCTTACTTATAACTTATTTTTCTGAATAGCTACTTACCTACCTATATACCTACATTGATTTAAAAGATGTGGTGCTGTTGCAGTTTCTTGTAATTTCTTCTCCTGAGCCATAACACGTTGCGAAATGACATCGATTCAAAAATGTTAAATTGACCATAAACAAATTCATCCATGATAATTATGTTGTGTATATATGCCTGCAAAGGCAAAATTTAGTGAGACGTAATTTGCAACTATAAATGCAACTATTACTTATAACTGTACCTAAATTTGTACACAATAAAAATCTTTATCTTTATCTTTTAATAAATGATTTTGATTCTTAGTTAAATTGTGAACAAGGCCACCATTTTCGTCCAATACAGCCTCGGCTGCCGCAAGTAGGTCGTTCAAACTTAGTTTTTCCATCCACAAAATGCCTTTATAGAACCTGCAGTTCAGTTAGTCAAAAGTTAAGCAGTTTGATGGAGAATTTATGTCAGATACGAGCCGACGGGAGGTGAAACTTTTTGTGCATATAAAAGAGAATTTAGAGTTTCTCACGTAAATCTCTAGGGAGGTACCTACTACTGTGGTATTATTACTACTATTTATTATTATTGTGTACAACTACAGCTTGAAAATGTGGAAGAATTTTGATTTTCTTTCAGTACTACTCTGACTTACATAATATTTGCAAAATTGTTGTGTCCCAAAGCTTGTTATTTACTCACTGCACATCTTTAAAGAGAAATAAAAGAGAGCTTTTTCTTATAAACCGTTTTGCCTGTCTGAGTAACTTTTCAAAGAGACTGTACACCTTTAAGAATTACTTATCTCACTTTCCTATTGTCGAGTTACCTTTCAGTGCGCACGGTATTATTCTTTGAAAATGTTCTTAGCGAGTAACTGGAAACTAGTTTTTACTATTTTCTTGTTGATCCTATTTCTTTCTAGGACTTACCTTACTTTCATTCTGAAGAACATTAAGCAGCATTTCCCGGGTGTCGTAACAAGTATTAAGAACTATTTTAATGGTTACTTTCTCGTATAATGCCTTTGCTGTTAATTACAAAACGAAACTTTTATTTCAAAATATAATAGCTACTTGACATAAATACATGTCTATTTCTAATGTAACAACAACGCGATGTAAATGTAAATTTCTAACTTTGCACTCGCCACGTTTTCGTGTTAGGTAAGTAGGTACATAAAACTATATTACGTGACCAACGAAACCCTAGAAATTAGAAGTATAAAATTTTGTTTAAAATTTAATTTTATTGAACTTAGCATTGCTTTGGATTTTTCTTTGTTGCATGATTATCTCGAAACTAGTCAAGAGTTCATGAGTTATATTTTTTGTTTTTAATGGGATCTATTTCATTTTATATCTGTGTTCAGTATATTAATCTTAATATACCATCTTGTAACAATATTGTACCCACTGTATGCACTGAACTGAATATAATGCCACATTATTAATAGCGTGGTTTCACGCTAATTCTGGCGAGCACATGGCTATGTTATAAATTTTCAACGCACGAATAGGTTAATGCAGTTTAAAACATTATAATAAGTGTGTATAATAATAATTATGTTTTCAAAAGTACGTGTAGTTTTGCCTACTGTAACAGGGAGTGATTTGTCGGGAAATTCCAGGATTTACTTATAGAATCCTGGAAATCCCGGACTATCACTAAGGAACCAGGATTTTAGGTACTCTAGTAATTAGACCGATTGATTCTTCAGAATGGATATGGTGAACCGCGTGGTGACAGGTTGTCAAATCATCGTCCAAAATACAGTTTATTATTTTGGAAAGGACATTCGGGGCCACACTTTTGACCTTAGTTTTCCTGGTCACGTTTGGTTGTGCGGCGTGGTAAACGTAGGCGTGGAAGTTGGTGTTGTGTCAATATTTGTGAGAGCAAACAGTGGCAGCGGCTGGTAAACATCCCGCGTCAGCCAGCTTATGGATTGACTCAATTACGTGCCCAACTTTATGGCACGCCCTTCGGAATGACCTTATTTACATTCTATTACGAGTTATTAATATAACTTAAGTGCAGTATTTATTAACACAGTTGGCTCGACCACCACGACGAGGACGATACGGCTCACCACCTGACACGTTGGTCTAACAGAAAACTCGTTGTAGGTACTTAGTTCATCTTGTGACAGATTCACCTTTGACTATCCCATTGGATTAGATTAGATTCATTTATTTCATATTTAGTTGTACAACACATTAAGATAAAATATAAAACGGTAACAACATAAATATGATCGTCGAAAATTATAACAAAAGAATGTCAACATAGAAGATAATAAATTAAAATAAAATGTAATAAGATTGATTGATTGATTAAAATAATAAATCAATGCAATGTCGTGGATAATATATGAGTAATAAAATAATTATGTATAAAATAAAATTACATTCAAGCAATTACAATAAAATAAAATGTATTTTTTTTCATAAAATCGTGAAAAGAATATAGCTCCATATCCAAAAAAAGGTTTTTTTGACGGTGACTGGGATCTAGTCGGGATTGGGATATACTCGTGATTGGGTTATGTTATGTTATTAAGACTTGATTTTAAAACTAAGTATATTTCTTAAAAAATAAAAAAAAAACTATTCAGCTGTTTCTCATGGCAGGCATGTCGTAAAAGACTAGTGTCTAATTTCGATGAACCATTATGGTTCGAAACTTATGTACTGATTCAACTATGTGCTTAACTTTATGACAGAAGGTTCCTTGCCTAATAAGACAATGATCATAAATACATACATACATAAACTCACGCCTACTTCCCACCGGGGTACGCAGAGACTATAGAATTCCTTTGTTTCGATCCTGACACACTTCGCTTGCTTCCTCCACATTCATCAATCGCTTCATACACGCACGCCGGTTCAAAGTAGATCGTACTAAACCTTTTTAAGGACATCTCGAATTTGGCCTTCTAGGTCTAGGAGAATAATCACGTAGCTAAGTAAATACATTATGATTGAATGAGTTTATCCCTTATCGCATTGTGATGAGAAATGAATGAGTAAGTGCCTATTACTTATCCAGAGAAGCGTTAACAGAAGGGCGAAATATTGTCATGGCAAAATATTATATTGGCATTGACTATATCGTTCTGTGAAATGTTCAAATCTTATAAACACGAAGCTCTTGTGTGTTCAATGTATTACCGCGATTTTGGAAGTGTTTTACTCGACAATGCGAGAGCAAAGTCAGGGTTGTGCTTTTATCTTGTTTTTAGTAATTAATTTAGGGTAGATATAGGTCTAGACTAAAATCTCTTCACTTAGTTACGCTTAAAATAGGTACAAGGTGACCCTTGAATCGATTTTTTAAAGGTCTCTGTCAAGACTTAAATAATAACTCACCTCTTTAGTTTATTTTCGTTCATCCTATAACTTCATATCAAACGAGACTGCAACTTGACTTATAATTATTTGTTAGCTCCGCCTACCTCATTAGAGGCATATGTCATCGAGAGACCAAGGTTGCAACAAAATGTATGCAGTTGTATAAAGTATAAGTACCTCATTTGTCTTGGTTGCGCAATTAATTTGTTGCCAAAAACCGAATACCGAATAATTTTCCCATGCACACATGGTGTCCTAGCGAGATAGGACTCAGAATTTACGGACGTTTATACATGTACACGTCTTTTGTTTACACATGGTTATGTCTAAAGATGTATTTCAACTTTACAACCATGCATAGGCAACGTCTGCCCTAGATGCTAGAGTAGGAGGGCAGGTAGACATAACTGATTTTGATTTTCGAAAGGCATTTGATACATACATACATACATACATACCCCTCTGATTTCTAAACATATTGACTTGTGGCATTGTCCTTTGTTTATTTATTTATTTATTTATTATAGGTTATCAACATGATAATCAACAGTAGGTACATGTTTTGACACATTAGCACATATAAATTCGTAATTGATACCACAATAAAAGATAACGACAACATTCATAAACTCCTGGTTGCAACTTAACAATTTGGTTTTACACAAAGTATTATAAGATTTTTAACCCTCTTGAAACTAAATATTTAAAGAAACTAAGATAACATAATATTTTTTAGTAAAGACAAACTAAAGTTTAACTAAAATTAACCCTTTTGAGCGCATATGTCCAAGTACAATTTTCGGAATTGTCGGAGACTAGTGTTGTAAATGTCAGCTTCGAACTCATTGTCGAAATTCACAGCCAAAACTTTAAAATATTTAGATTCATTGACATAATATTTGACATCCTTTAATTTATTGCTATTGTTGTTAATAATTCTTAGTCATAAGTTTTAACATGGACACTAAGTTATATGTATATGGTGGAATTAGAGCTGTTACTTTTTAAGGATTAAGTTTAGAAATAAAGATTTTAGTATACCACTATTATACTGTACATTTTTATTCTTAATGCTACAAATATAAACAAATGTAAAATTGTTAATTTCTGACATATATTTTTTTAATTATTTTTTGTTAATTTTATAACATAACATATACTTTATTGAACAAACAGGAAAAATCAATAAAACAAAACAAAAGAAAAATAGAATAGAAAATATGTTTATATTAATGTTTATTAGGTTTCTTAAAAAATAAATCTAAAGTCATTATTTTTTTATGTTAATGTTTCTTTCGAGTGCAATGAGTTTTTGTATCGTATTATATTATACGTGACTTTATGTAGGTATGTGTATTTTATATCAATTTACCCAACATTTCCTTGCCTTTCCCAAAATCCGAGTGTATATAAGTAGATCCAACGGAGTCTCACTAAATGTCAGTTAATGTGACGTAGGTACAATCAAAGAGCAAATGTGTAGTCACTGTGCCCAGCGAATTATTCGTAAACAGTGGTAAAATTATTAACCATTCGTTGTCATAATTATAAAATTTATGTTTTTGTAAGTGTTTTTGGTCTATTACAGAAACGACATGTAACCAGGAGGTCTTAAGTGCATTCAGTTAATTTATTAGGTAAGTACTTTGCTTTGAAATAGACTAAACTTTTGCAGCTTAACGTACCTATGTATGTTATATCCGTTTACCCTATCACGTTTCCTTCCCCACCCAGCGTCCTAGCTCACACAAGTATATGCACAAGTGCGTCATAAATTCTCGACACGGCTGAGAGCAGCTGAGAGGCATCAGGCGTTAACGTGCCGTGACCGAGCCGGCAGAGTGTACCACCAAATGCTCGCGAGTCAAGGAAAACCTGGAAAAGTCTGGAGTAATAAAACCGCGGCTGCTGTTTTCAATTTGCTTAAGTTCCTGGCGTGGCGAATTTTTTCATTGGAAAATAACTCTAAGTTATTTTATCATGATTGATAAGTCTACTTTAGGCATACATACCTACAACTTATTAGCTGAACTCTAACGGCTTCCCTGGTCCAGCGGTTGAGCGTTGGGTTCACGATCCGGAGGTCCCGGGTTCGAATCCCGGTGGGGACAAATCACAAAAATCATTTTGTGATCCCTAGTTTGGTTAGGACATTACAGGCTGATCACTTGATTGTCCAAAAACGCAAAAAGATCCGTGTTTCGGAAGGCACGTTAAGCCTTTGATCCCGGTTATTACTTACTGATGTAAGTACGTAGTCGTTACATGAGTCATGTCAGGGGCCTATGGCGGCTCAGTAATAATAACCCTGACACCAGGGTTGATGGGATTGGTAATCCACCTCACAACCCACACGATAGGAAAAGAGTGTACTATACAAAAGGTAAGGTACTATATGGTAAGAAGAAGACTCTAGGCATACATACCTACAACTTATAAGCTGAACTAGGAGTACAGAATGTCTTCAGCTGCTTATCCATCCATAGATATACCTAGTAATAGTAGAATAGAATAGAAATTGCTTAATAAAAGGACGCCACACACAATAATGTCACTCAATTTTTATACAAGATAATAATAACACAAAAAGGATGTTCGTCTATGAACCCTGCTGAGTGAGGCACTAATATTGTCCATAATAATGATGTCTTCTTCTATTAAAAAGAAGGTATATAGACCATACTTCACTCTGCTGGAGAAAGTTTGAACTCTGTTGTAATTAGTCAAAGCTTGATTTAGAGCTGATATTGACACAGACACAGCATCTATATTTGAGTGCGCACACAAATTTGTAAAAAGGCATTTCGTAATTTAGGATTTGTACTTAGACAAACTAAGGAGGGAATATAGACCTTACTCCTCTCTGCTTGAATACTTCACTCTGCTAGAGAAAGTTTGAACTCTGTTACATTAGTCAAAGCATACAGCCTTCATTTACCTGTACCTTAGTACCACTTAATTAAGTCGCTAAAAGAAAGAGGGACTGAAGCGAAGAATCTAATATTTGTCCAAGAAAACTTTACGTAAATAAGTAAACATTTGTTTGTGAAAGAAGTCGCTCGAACTAAATGGAGCAAACAACTGTTCTAGTTTCAAACGGTCACTGTGACGTCATTCAGGGGTAATACGAAGCCTTGCCACACCTTAGGCTGTAAACAGTTCTTAACCTATATACTCAACTTTAGTATTAAACAGGACATCTTGTTCAGTACAATTGTATATTGAAATATAAAATTATTATTATTTGTATGTCGTTTCCAAATCTCGGGCCTATGGAGACCCGGACTTTACCGGACGGAAGCCAACACGTAGAGGCCCCTTATTATTATTATGTTTGTCATTTCCATATCTCGAGACTGTGGAGTCCCGGACTTCTACTTAAGAGCTTTACAATAGCTTCAATGCGCCATACGAAAATATATCAAAGAGCTTTACTTCTAAGTAGTTAGTTATCATCATCATCAGGGGGACCAAAAAGGGCTACATTGTTGCAATTCCCGTAGCCTTTTTACCCCCCCCAATCAAGGCCTCATACGTCTTTTCCAGATCATTAATACAGTATCTAGGCGGCACTTAGTTACATATTCGCATGAATCAACGGAACTATTCAATAACAGGTTGAGTTGAGATATAGAGAGTATCTGTCTACGAGAAAAGCTGTTTGCGGTTAATTAGGGAAACTAACAAGTATCCGTATAAGTAAGATATGTAGAGATAATTACATTGCTTCTTGATATCAGACAAGTTTGGCGGCTCAGTAGTATCTAGGGTTGGTGAGATCGACAACCTTACAACAAACAAAAACTCAAGCCCATAATTCCTAATTACACAGAGCTACAAATAATTAGAAATCATCAACCTATCGCTACTTTTTTTGACGTGACTTATTGTAGATTTGCCGCAGATGGCATTAACTACTTGGCCGGACAAATGGGGAGCGCTGAAGGCTCTCACCCCATTCTCACGTTTATGACAACAGGCCTGAGGGTGTCCAGTTGGGCGCGAACCTCGGCTCAGGGCGTCGTCTGAGAAGAAAAATATTTGAAAGAATTAATCGGTCGGTATCGGGGTGCCCTATCGCTACCATAAGTAACTCATTTAAACAGGAATGGTAGGCTGAATGAAACGTAACGCAAAGGTGTGTGAAAGAGAGAGCGACAAGTGAGCGAGAGAGAAGAGAGAATTGCGGAATGACAGGGAAATGGCGGACGGTTGTTTTTAAAGAGGAAAACGTAGAAAATTATAAAACGTTTAAAATAAACAAAGGTTAAGAAATAATAATCGTTTCCTTCATGCCCTATCCCACAATTTTTACTTACTGAATTATGTTATTCTTCAAAGGCATTTAGAGTCAATATTCACTACCTTTAGTTAATTAATTGTCCGGATATTATATGTATATTGTATTGTGAACGGAGTAGACGTGCCAAAGTTGACCACACTGAGGCTTACCACAAGAGTTATTGAGTTGGAAACTGGCTTTATTGTATAACTATATTGTTACGTAGGTATATCAGTAAATTACTTGCAAGTATATCAATCCGCAGGTTGTATCGATTGAAGGTTTCTTAGAATCATTTTAATTGAACATTTTTATTAGTTACCTAAGCACTCGAAGGAAGATTCGAAATTTGAAGTAAATTAGTGTTTACTTCAGTCGAATCTGACACCGTATTCCGATTCATAGCACATATTCAATTCATTACGTCATTAATGATCTCCGTGGTCCAGTGGTTGCGCGTTGGGCTCACGATCCGGAGGTCTCTGGTTTGAACCCCAGTGGGGACATCCACAAATATGACTTTGTGATCTCTAGATTGGTTAGGACATTACAGGTCGATCACCTGATTGTCCGAAAGTAAGGTTATCCGTGCTTCGGAAGACACGTTAAGCCGTTGATCCCGGTGACTACTAACTGATGTAAGTACGTAGTCATTGCATGAGCCATGTGAGCAACCTAACAACCCACACAATAGAAGAAGAAAACCAGCCCAACACAGGTTAGGTCAGATACTTCCGAAATGCATTTCTCGACCATGTTACGATGTTTTCCTTTACCGCTGAATACGTGATAATCATTTATTTAGATACATTGGTGTAGGCTGGGATTTGAACTACTAAGAAGACTACATCATTAGACTAAATGTCAAGGATATAAATAAGTGTGGTTTCTTTCTATTTTCTTTACCTCTACAGCCATCCTGCTACTGATTTTGATCCTGATTCTATGTAGGAAAAGCACTAACATCTCGTAGACCACATTAGATGACGTAACGCCACATCGAAGTATTATCAAGCTCGGCTGCCTAGAACCTCTATTAGCGCCAAAATATATTCCAAATTGGGAAGTAGACGTCTTAATTGCAAGATAAGGTAATTGGGTGACTAATTCAATCAGAGGCGTGGCGCGGCGTAATTGCTCGAGACACCGTCAGCCAGCCAGGTTAGAAGGTGACTCGCCCACACGTCTTGCTAATTAGCTGTAAGTGCCTGTTACAAATTGATGTAATACTCACACCGTGTTATGTGTTCCTGGTACTTGAAGAAATTGAAGGAGACAAGTTTCACGGGGTCTGGGTATGTACGGTAACTACAATGAATGGCAAGGAATAGAACGGCTCGTGATTATGATACCTATCTACCTCTCTCCTCTAAACAGAGGAGGTTAAGGTAGGTGCAAAAATATAACTCACTCGTTTTTGCCTTGCACTTAGATAAGTAACTGTTACTTTATTTGAGTAGGAGCTGATCCAGCTTGTGTCAGCGGGGTCACCAGGTCGCAGACAACCTATCTTCGTAGAGGATTAGATAAAATTGCAGTGACCACTCATGACCCAACCTGGCGCCCCATTGGGGATCATGACCCAATGGATCCGCTCATGTATTTGAGTGCAATCATCATCTCCCTAGTGTTACTCCATTTTCACGGGGTCCGCTTACCTAACCTGAAGACTTGACAGGGTAATTTTTTACAGGAGCGACTGCTTATCTGTCCTTCTAAGCCGCGAAGGGAAAACCAGCCCAACACAGGTTAGGTCGGATACCTCCGAAACGTTTTTCTCGAGCATGTTACGATGTTTTCCTTTACCGCTGAATACGTGATAATCATTTATTTAGATACATTGGTTTAGGATGGGATTTGAACATGCGACCTTATAGTGTCGACCTTATAGCGACCTTATAGTCAAGCGTTCTTCCACCTGCGCTACCCTGGCACGGGATTTGACTGTTAATTAACTCTTATCAGGTTTTCGGGGTCTATCATAGACGTAGGCAGGTGATTTCTGTACAAGTTCACATTGTTCCTTTATATTTCTTGTTGCAAAATTCAAACCGTCTAAAAATTTAAAATATCTGAAGGTATTTGAAAACGTTCAGGACCTTAGTGAAAAAATTATATGAGGTATTTGCGGTGATAAGCACCATGGAGGTATCATATTTTTAGTCCGAGACCTACACGTAATATTTTGTGTATTTATTCATCAAAATGGAGGAGCTCGGTGGCGCAGCGGTAAACGCGCTCGGTCTGCGATTGTTGAAGTTAAGCAACTTTCGCAAAGGCCGGTCATAGGATGGGTGACAAAAAAAATCATCTCGAGCTCCTCCGTGCTTCGGAAGGCACGTTAAGCCGTTGGTCCCGGTTGCATTAGCAGTCGTTAATAACCACCAATCCGCACTGGGCTCGCGTGGTGGTTTAAGGCCCGATCTCCCTATCCATCCATAGGGAAGGCCCGTGCCCCTGCAGTGGGCTGGTGATGATGATGATGATTCATCAAAAATAATAATTTTCACAAACACATCCATGAATAATAATAGTCGAAGTTTGCAACTTTGCTATGTTCGCGAACATCGCACACATGAACTTCTTAATTAGGGTGGTCGCACGCTATAGGGTTGAGTGCAGGACTACTGCCGGCATAGTTCAGACAATCTGTACAAAGTGTGCAACTATTTCTTCTATCGTGAACTTGGTCTAGCAATAGTTTCGTAGAATGTTCAGGACATGCAATCGGCCGTTTTACTACAAATCATTGGTGACTAATTTGGGGTTCATTCCATATTACAGAAAGCTCGGTGAGGTGTATGTACTTAATTCAAAAATTATTTAAAAAATCATAATAAATTAAAATATATATATATCGGGAAGCCATTAAAAGTAGTGTATTCGATCCATTGTTTGGTTTCTAAAAGAGGTCACCATCTAAGGGCAAAAGCAATCGAGAGTTACTGGGCCCTTTGGGGGCTTTCGCTTTAGTTTTTTTTACATTCGGACCGTGTTCTGCCAATTTAAACCGAGGGTGAAGTTAGAGCATTCCGGAAGGTCAAATGAGATCCCAACGGAAGGAGTCCATTTAAATTAAAACCAATTTGGAACAGGTTCTAACCGCAGCAAGTGCTTTTTGAAAACCAAAAGGTACTTCGTAAAACCTAAATGTAGAAACTTTTCCGTAAAATTCAATTTAAATTGGGAGAGTTAAAAAGATAAATTGGAAAAAAAATGCTAATTTAGAAATAAAAGCCAGTTTAAGGTATTTAAAATTCGACTTCATTTTAAAAATAGAACAAATTATAAACTAGAAAATAAAAGCATTTGTATTTCCTTCCACATTTAAATGTATCGTTTTGACTTTTCACATATAACTAAGAATTCGGCATACCTCTCCAAAAACATATTTTTACGTATCTACTTACTGTGATCGAGATCTATTGTGTAGCCATGCAATTAGACAAAACCTATTAGCGCAAGAGACATTAGGCGCCAACATTTTGCTACCCGCCCATATTAATCGAACAAACGTGCAAATAAATTATGCCGGTAGTAATGCCTTGTCGATACGCGTTCCCGTTGTACGACAGCAATTAAATTTGCATCGCATTACGCAAATGTGCGGTATATAACAATCGTTATCATATCGTCCGCGCTAACAAACCAATAGCTACAAAATAAATAAAGTTATCACACCCAATTGCGTTTGTCTGAAAAGTTACGTTGTTAAAACAAAGTTTAAAAGTAAAATAAAAGCCTATTTATATTCTTGTGCAACGCCTAACGAGGCGAGTTTTTGGAACTTGGAAAAAATGTCTTAGTAAGTATGTAATACGAAAATTATGCCATAACTCATCATCTCTCTAGCATTATTCCGGTTTTCACAGGGTCCGCTTACCTAACCTGACGATTTGACAAATCCGGTTTTTTACAGAAGCGACTGCCTGTCTCACCTTCCAACCCGCGAAAGGAAAATCAGCCCAATACAGGTTAGGTCATATACCTCTTTAGGTCACATTTCTCAGGAATGCGGGTTTCCTAACGATGTATTCCTTCACCACTGAACACGTGATAATAATTTATAATTCATATATGAATTCGAAAACAATTTCGACAATCATTGGTTTAGGCCTGTACTGGATTCGAATTGGCCTGCGACTACAAAGAACCAAACCAAAACTCACGACCGTAATTCTTAAAAATCCTAGATAGTAGTCGAATTTGACTTAATGCGTTTGTTGTCATGTTTGTATCATAGATACTTGATATCACGTGGTTTTCAGGATGTGCCCATTATAGGTTCACCCCTTATTATACGGGACTTAAACATAGGTTCACCATCATAGGTTCATAGAGAGGGATATACAGTATACCTGTGTCTTCCCAAGTTTTGTTATATTATAATTATTATTCGTCTTAAAGACATTAACGAAGCTACAAATAGAGATTAACTTGCTTTATTTTTGATACAAAGTTCTAAGATGAATATGAACCGTATGCCGAAAAGGATCAAACTGATCGGTTCATAATAATTATGGTCCACCATTCAAATAAACTCCATCTTTATGGGCCATTTATCTGACCAGGGTAACACGATGGCGCTGCCACTTTGCGTCGCTAACAAATTTAATGTAAGGTAAACGCTCCTATTAACGCCACCCAAAAATCGACATCGTTTACCGCCACCTTTTTTAAATTGCAGATATTTTGAATTGTGTCCGAGATAGAAAGTTGATTCAAATGTCAAAAGATACATGTATTAATTGACCATGAAACGAACATACCCCTGAGCGTGGGCAACAACAGTCTAATTTGTGATTGGTCTGTAAGTGTGCAGTGTCCGCTCAAGCAACGCGCTCCATACAAGCCACTACTGAAATGCATAAGCATACAACATTTTTTTCTTAAGGTTTTGTGTCCGATGAAACATATTTTTCTTCATTTTAGTAATTATAACTACTTGTTAATACGTTCAAGAACTGAGAAAGCATGCTATATTTGATATTTGTGTTAGTTTTAAATGATTAATTTGAGTTTTAAAATGTGGCGGTGATAGAAGCATACATTTGCAGTTTGGTTACTATTAACGCCACCTATGGCGGCGATCGATATTTGTATGATATTTGTATTTTTTAGTTATTTAAGGTAACATGCCCAATCATTCATAATGTTATCATCTTATTTTATACTATGGTTCATGAACTATATTAAAATCTATTAACGCCACACATTTGGTGGAATTCAAGTATCCTGTGCTGCATATAAGTTAATGTATTTTTTTAAGAAATGTATGAACAAGTAGTTTAAGTAATTATGAATTTCTAATTTAAATACTTTATATATTTATTAAAATATGCTTTGAAACTGGTTATTACATACGTAGCTCTCATTTTGAATATTTATTTGTTTTCTTAAGGCTAATTTTTATGTGGCGGAAATTGAAACACAGAAATTACATACATGTTTCTATTACCGCCACCATAGATTCCCTCATATGATTTATAGACAGGGTGATGCATTATTCTTCGGACTGACAGAGACGGACGGACAGATAGAGACAGACGGACGGACAGACCGAAACGGACGGACAGATAGAGACAGACGGACGGACAGGGACAGACGGACGGACAGAGACAGAAGAACAGACGGAGACAGAACGACAGGCAGAGACAGACGGACGGACAGAGACAGACGGATAGACAGAGACAGAAGGACAGACAGAGACAGACGGACGGACAGAGACAGACGGACGGACAGAGACAGACGGATGGACAGACGGACGGACAGAGACAGACAGATAGACAGAGACAGACGGACCGGCAGAGATACAGACGGATAGACAGAGACAGACGGATGGACAGACGGACGGACAGAGACAGACGTCAATTATGTATATAAATCTATGAAACCAAAAGATTTTTCTGTAGTTTATGTCATAATTCATTTAATAAAAAAATAACAATAATAATAAAGTTTATTGAAAACTCCTCATACAGAATCATTTCGTCGACTCCCGAAATAATGAGGGAGATTGGGAGTTTCTATAGACAGCTATATTCCACGAAAACATCAGGCGAAAGCATGGCTCGAGACCCTCGAGCCAAGCTTACCCGACACTACACTGAAGATATCCCGGACGTCAGCCTGTACGAGATTAGGATGGCCCTCAAACAGCTCAAAAACAACAAAGCAGCAGGAGATGACATTCTGTCATCAGCAGAACTTCTGAGAGCGGGCGGAACGCCAATACTCAAAGCCCTCCAGAGGTTCTTCAATTCCGTCATATATCAGGGCAAAACGCAGAGGGCATAGAGCGGAAGCGAGGTGGTCCTGTTCTTCAAGAAAGGTGATAAAGCCCTACTGAAGAACTACAGACCTATCTCGCTTTTGAGCCATGTCTACAAGTTGTTTTCGAGGATCATTACGAATCGTCTCGCTTGCAGATTTGACGACTTCCAGCCTCCCGAACAAGCCGGTTTCCAAAAAGGCTTTAGCACCATAGACCACATCCATACGCTGCGGCAGGTTATACAGAAGACCGAAGAGTATAATCTGCCACTTTGCTTGGCGTTTGTGGACTATGAGAAAGCCTTTGATTCGATCGAGACCTGAGCGGTGTTGCAGTCTCTTCAGAGGTGCCAAGTGGACCATAGGTATATTGAAAAGCTAAGGGACCTCTACCAAAATGCCACTATGTCAGTTCGAGTACAGAACCAGAGCTCTAATCCGATCCAACTGCAGCGAGGAGTGAGACAGGGAGATGTCATCTCTCCGAAACTGTTCACTGCTGCATTGGAGGATATTTTTAAGCTTCTGGACTGGAAAGGATTTGGCATCAACATCAACGGTGAGTACCTGACGCACCTTCGATTTGCCGATGATATAGTCCTAATGGCTGAGACCCTGGAAGAACTGAACACCATGCTCGAGCATCTCAGTAACGCATCCCAACGAGTGGGTCTTAGCATGAACATGGCAAAGACAAAAATTATGTCCAACGACCATGTCGCACCCACTCCAGTTTAGGTTGGGAACGTTACACTCGAAGTTGTAGACCAGTACATTTACCTAGGACAAATAATCCAGTTAGGTAAGTCCAACTTCGAGAAAGAGATCTCTCGTCGGATCCAACTCGGATGGGCAGCGTTCGGGAAGCTGCGGAATATCTTCTCGTCCAAAATACCAGTGTCTCAAGAAGAAAGTCTTTGACCAGCGCGTGTTGCCAGTGATGACCTACGGCAGTGAGACGTGGCCGCTTACTATGGGTCTCGTGAGGAGGCTCGGTGTCGCTCAGCGGGCAATGGAGAGAGCTATGCTCGGTATTTCCCTGCTTGATCGAATCAGAAATGAGGAAATCCGCAGGAGAACTAAAGTCACCGACATAGCTCGGAGAATTGCAAAACTGAAGTGGCAGTGGGCAGGACACATAGCGAGGAGAACCGATGGCCGCTGGGGCGGAAAGCTTCTGGAGTGGCGACCACGTGTCGGACGACGCTCAGTGGGTAGGCCCGCTACAAGGTGGACCGACGATCTGGTGAAGGTGGCGGGAAGCCGCTGGATGCGGGCAGTGCAGGACCGATCGTTGTGAAGATCCTTGGGAGAGGCCTATGCCCAGCAGTGGGCGTCATACGGCTGTTGATGATGATGATTATTGAAAACAGTTCGTTTACAGTTTTTGTTGGAACGCTGTCTTTCAAACTAGGTGAACCTGTATTTTGAGAGACAGTGCCTTCCCAATTTATGTATCTATTAACTACATTAACAGTGGTAAAAACAACTTTTTTTTTAAATAAAGTTGTTGGCGCTCAATGAAACGAGCGTGCCGTTTGCGGCGAGCGCGCTGTGATTGTCAATAGAGTTTGACAGATAAAAAAAAATACTATTTCTTCATCTTGTGACGTCGACGCATCTTTTTTTGTTTTAAACTTTTTATCCAACTTCTTTTGTTATTTAAACATCTTCATTAGTAAAATTACATCTTTAAATCGAACAACAAGCATCTTTATTGAAAAGTACCCGAAAAACCCACTGGAGCAGATCGGCTACAACATTTCTGGTGACCCCGTACATGATCGAAGAACATCGTTGGAAGGCGATTACTCTATCCCATAAGAAGTCTGCGGACGAGGTGAAACAATCCGAGGGAAGTAACGCCCATTCCTATCCATTTTATAATCCTTCTTATTGCTTCGATTTTGTTCTAATTTTGTCAACAATTCATGTTGAAACTTGTCTTCGGCGACATTTTGATATTCGCTAATTCATCTTTATTTACATATTTCCTTAAAAATAACTACTAATTTCATTAATAACAGTCATCTAATACGTAAATACATCTATTTAACTTCATTTCATACGTAAATTTAATATTTTATTGCAAATTTGTTTGTGTCAAGTCATAGTGTCTACTCAGTACATTTTACGTCATATTTTTAACAAAGTTCCCTATTATTTCTACAAAAATTGTCATTACTTGTCTTCAACAACATCTTGGCCGACTAATTTCAGCTTTACTCCGAGAGAAGTCGGCGGAAACTCGAGATTTGAGCCCTGACACTACGACGCGTTTTCCAACAAGCACCGTGTCGACGCGCAGTCGCCACGGCCCGCAGTGATAAGCTGATAAGAGACATCGCGCTCGCGCATCTAATAAGGTTGTGCAGCGCGCTCGAGGTTGTATTCATTCATTACATTTTAGATAAACTTAAACATCATTTTAAAGTAACTTCAAGTGCATTTTGTGTACACTTTGTATGCAAAATTATATTGATTAAAATCTATTGTTTGCGCCCTAATTATGGCCGACTTAAAGGAACTTATTGCACAGAGAGGACGTATTAAGGCTAGAATAACATTATTTGAAAGGTTTTTAAAGCCAATATTAAATACTAAATTGAATAAAGTTCAGTTTTATGAGTTGACATTGAGATTTAACAAAATAAAAGATGTTTTAGATGACTTTGATAAAATTCAATCACAAATAGAATCGTTAGACAGCAATGAGGATATTCAATTAATTGAAAGACAAGAAATTGAAAATAGATTTTATAGTCTTATAGCACAATCTCAAGATTTACTCCAAACATTTGAAAGTTCATCTAAGTCTAATAATACTTCTCAGACAAACTCTCATGGCAACACCGTTAAGTTGCCACCTTTGAAGATTCCTTCCTTCAACGGAGACCCAAACAAATGGTTGGAATTTAGAGACATGTATTTGTCTCTTATTCACAACAATGATACAATTGATGACATCAGTAAGTTTCATTATTTGAAATCTTATTTGGAAGGTTCGGCAAAGGCTGTCATAAATTCAGTTTCCATTTCTTCTTCGAACTACAACATTGCATGGTCGCTCCTTTGCGACAGATATGATAATAAGCGTCTTTTAATTAATGAGCATATTAAATGTTTATTTTCCATTCAACCTTTGAGCAAAGAATCCGATAAGGGGCTTCGTGACTTGATCGATGCAATTTCCAAAAACTTGAGTGCATTAGCTTCATTAGGAGAACCTACTACACAGTGGGACACTCTCATCATTTACATGGCCTCATCAAAATTGGACCCAGTAACTTCTAGAAGTTGGGAGGAGTTCAGGGGAACATTAAAACAACCAGATTTAGCAAATTTCTTTGATTTTCTTCGTCAACGTGCCACTGTTTTGGAAACAATGCATGCCAGTACAATTGTAAAATCTGAAAACCGTCAAACATTTGTAAAACCAAAATCTTTTATTGCTTCATCGCCGCCTGAGCTCACCTCCTTCAGTAGCAAATGCTTGGCCTGTAATAAAGAGCATAAATTATATGAATGCGATCAGTTTAAATCATTACCTGTTGATGAGAGAATTAAAAAGGTTTTTCAGTGGCGATTGTGTAGCAATTGTCTTCGTAGCGGCCACAGGTCTTACCAGTGCAATCTTGGTGGCTGCCGCATCTGCAAAGGAAAGCACAATACAGTGTTACATAAATCCTTTGTACATCATGCACAAAAACAAACACCTAACAAACAAGGTAGTGAAAATAATGGAGCATCTTTAGTAGGTAGTAATACTCACCTCACTCCAACGTCTAATACCCAGTCGTCGTCTTCTTCTTCAGCATCTTCTTCTGCTGCCACGCCCAGTACATCAGCTGCGAATCCTTCTTGTGTCATCAGTATGTCTGCTGTCTCCTCGAACCAGGCTCTTCTGTCTACGGCTTTGGTGAAGGTGACAAACAATGACGAAACTTATACATTGAGAGCTTTGCTGGATAGTGGTAGTCAGTCGTCTTTTATAACCGATGCGGCTATGGCTAAAATCGGTATGACTAAAGTGAAAAGTAACATTCAATCCATCTCTGGCCTAAGCAATGCCGTCGTCAATATAAATGAACACTGCAATATTGTTGTTCAGTCTTCTTATTCGTCTTTCAAGGCGCCTGTCAAATGCTTCGTTCTTCCTATTATTACAGACAGGCTTCCTCATGCGGAAATTCATGTTCACGACTTGAATATTCCGAGCGACATTCAACTAGCTGACCCGAAGTTCTACCAGCCTTCTGACATTGATCTCCTCTTGGGAGCCGACATCTTCTGGGACGTGCTTGGTTCAGCTAGAATAAAATTGGGAAAAAATAAACCCATTCTTCAGGAAACCTTATTAGGGTGGATAGTTGCTGGCTCTATGGCGGGTAAACATTGTGACACGCCACAGCCACAGCGTACATTGTTTAGTAAAGATATTCATCAGCAACTTAGTAAATTCTGGGAACTCGAGGAAGTACCCAAGGACAACATTCCTTCATTTTATGATCATCCTTGCGAAAAGATCTTCAACGAAACAACTTACCGCGATGACGATGGGCGATTTTGTGTCCAAATACCTCTTCATGAATCGCCAGACGTCCTCGGTGAATCATACCACATCGCAGAAAAGAGACTTTACCAAATGGAAAAGAAGATGAGCAAAAATCCCGACCTACGTGTGGAGTACAATAAATTCCTGCGAGAGTATGAAAGCCTAGGACATATGACTGAGGTCGCAGCGCCATCTCGCGGTTGTTTCCTGCCACATCATGCTGTAACGAGGGAGAGCAGCGAGACCACTAAACTTCGAGTGGTGTTCGACGCCTCGGCCGAGACCACAACAGGTACATCTTTCAACGACATACAACATGTCGGCCCTGTCGTACAGGACGACTTGTTTTCCATCTTGCTACGGTTTAGACAACATCGATATGTCGTTTCGGCCGACGTGGAGAAAATGTACCGGCAAGTGTTGGTACATCCCGAGCAGCGCCCCCTGCAGATGATTTTGTGGCGTGCAAGTGAGCATCTTCCTATTAAAATATTTCAGCTTAATACCGTCACATATGGTACGGCTTCAGCGCCCTTTCTGAGCACAAGATGTTTATTGCAATTAGCCAAAGAATGTTCCGACGACAAAATATCAGAATTAATTCGATCAGACTTCTATGTAGATGACTTTCTTTCAGGCTGTGACTCGGAGAAGGAGCTGATGCACAACATAAATAAGGTGACCGAAATTCTTCATTCTGCGTGCTTCCCATTGCGGAAGTTTCGTACAAATGCTCCTTGTAATTTCATAAATAATCAGAGTTCTTTCATACCAAAAGATTTAGATTTATCTTCGCAATCCAGTGCACTAGGCCTCAAGTGGGACCCGGTCGCTGACGTCTTTACATTTCCTACTAATGTGGAATGTCCTTCTGTTGCTACAAAGAGAACTATTTTATCAAATTCTGCTAAGTTGTTCGACCCTCTCGGCTTATTAAGTCCATGTACCATCATACCAAAAATAATTCTTCAGAATTTATGGCTTGAGAAACATGATTGGGACGATCAAATTCCTTCTAATATAGAGAAAATGTGGTTAACCTTTGTTTCAGGTCTAAATGATCTTTCTTCTCTTCAAGTTCCTAGGTGGGTCCTCAGCGCAGATCCTTCTAGCATAGAACTTCACGCGTTCAGCGATGCGTCTCAAAACGCATACGCAGCGTGCGTTTATTTACGCTCAGTAGATAACACAGGAAAGGTAGTAACTAATTTACTTTGTGCAAAGACTAAGGTCTCTCCTGTGAAACCTCAAACAATTCCTCGCTTAGAGTTATGCGGAGCGCTTCTAGCTGCTCGTCTATCCGCGAAAGTACTAAAGGCTCTAAGATTAAACATTGACAAGAAATTTTATTGGTGCGATTCATCTGTGGTCCTAGGTTGGCTATCTTCTCAGGCTCGCGATTTGAAAACTTTCGTGTCAAATCGAGTCGCTGAAATTCAAGAGCTGACATCTTCATCAGACTGGAGGCATATTCCGGGAATACACAATCCTGCAGATCTAGCCTCGAGAGGTCTAGACCCTAAGCTTATTCATGAAGCTCATCTTTGGTGGCACGGACCTACCTTTCTCTCAAAAGATATGTCGGAATGGCCACAGCAGGAGCTTGTATTACCATCGGAACTTCCTGAAATAAAAACTTATACTAAGGGCCCTATTCTTAAAACTAATCTTAAAACTAAAACATGCACTAATACTAAAAAGCAATCTACAACTAAAACACTAACTACTACTACTTTAACTACAAGCATGAAAAATAGATATCCTTCCAGTTTAGTGAGGTTCGAGCGATACTCGAAGCTGACTACCCTGCAAAGAAGCCTGGCTTACGTTCTACGTTTTACATCTAAACTAAGAGGTACTTACATAAATACAGGTCATCTATCTACTGAAGAGTTACAAGAATCTCTAAACTACTTAATAAAACAACATCAAATTGAATGCTTCTCTACGGAAATTAATTTATTAAGTAATAACAAATGCTTACCTTCTAAATCTCGCTTACTGTCGTTGAGACCCTTTCTAGATGAACACGGCATCCTTCGTGTGGGTGGCCGTATTCAGCAGGCATCTGAAAATTATGAAAAGAAACATCCTATATTATTAGAGTCAAAACATCATTTTACAAATTTATTATTCGCTCACGAGCACAAAAGGCTATTGCATTGTGGTCCACAGCTACTTCTAACAAATTTGAGGCAAACTTATTGGCCTATTGCAGGCAGACGGCTAGCTAGAAGCACCGTCAATAGCTGTAGACTATGCACAATCATAAAAGCAAAAAATGTAAATCCCATCATGGGAAACTTACCTGGTTGTAGAGTTACTCCCAACTTACCATTTTCTATTTCAGGCGTTGATTTTGCTGGTCCCTTTCCGATCCGAGACCGCCGAGGTCGCGGTTGTAAAATTATTAAAAGCTACTTATGTCTTTTTGTTTGCTTCTCGACACGAGCTCTACATTTGGAGATTGCATCTGATCTTAGCACTGAAGTCTTCTTGTTATGTTTAAAGCGTTTTATCTCGCGCAGGGGAAAGCCTACCGAGATTCATTGTGATAACGGTCGCAATTTCGTGGGAGCAAACAATGATCTTAAACAATTTTTAGAGTCATGTAATGAATCAATCTCATCTTTCGGTGCCGACGAAGGGATCAAATTCAAGTTTTCGCCGGCTTACTCCCCCCACTTCGGTGGGCTTTGGGAGGCTGGTGTCAAATCAGCAAAGTACCACCTGACTAGAATCATAGGAAACAATCATCTTACTTACGAAGAGTTGTCGACATTATTCGTGCAGGTCGAAGCAATTTTAAATTCGCGTCCCTTAACACCTCTTTCATCGGATCCAACCGACCTGTATCCATTGACTCCCGGGCACTTCCTGATCGGTCGACCTCTTACCTCGCTTCCGTCACCAGCTCTATTGGACGTCAACCCTAATCGTCTGAACTGCTACCAACGAATAGAGCAAATGAAGAACCACTTCTGGAATAGATGGCGTCACGAATTCCTCTGCGAGCTACAGCAAAGAGCGAAGTGGCGCATCAATAAAGGCGAACTATTGCCGGGAGACATGGTCATCCTTAAAGAAGCTAACTTGCCTCCATTGAAATGGAAGATGGGGCGAATTCATCAACTCTACCCAGGAAAGGATGGGATCGCGCGAGTCGTAGATGTTATGACTTCAAAGGGCATCGTACGTCGTGCTGTTGTCAACCTCTGTCCTCTACCCGTGACTGCTGATGGTGAAGCATGTCCTCGAGCTACTACGGTCGTCGAGAGGGGGGAAGATGTTGGCGCTCAATGAAACGAGCGTGCCGTTTGCGGCGAGCGCGCTGTGATTGTCAATAGAGTTTGACAGATAAAAAAAAATACTATTTCTTCATCTTGTGACGTCGACGCATCTTTTTTTGTTTTAAACTTTTTATCCAACTTCTTTTGTTATTTAAACATCTTCATTAGTAAAATTACATCTTTAAATCGAACAACAAGCATCTTTATTGAAAAGTACCCGAAAAACCCACTGGAGCAGATCGGCTACAACAAAAGTATTTTATTGTACCTGAATAGTTGGTTAGACATCTCGTTGGCGGTATTCGATGCAGCAAAGGCGGTAATAGAAAGAAACCGCAATTTATGTGGCGGTAATAGAGGAAAGTGAGTTTTCGGACATAAAATTATTTTTTATCCAAAATATTCACTCAAAATTAAAAATTCTTGATGTATTTAGCAGAAGACAGTCATAACATTACAAATAAAATAAATAAGCTGCACTAGCAAATACAGAAGTACTTAATTTTTGAGAGGTAATCAGAGCATAGCTTAACCTGGCGGTAATAGGAGCGTTTACCTTATGGTTTAAAAGAAAGGAGTTCCTAATTGAGATAGGGTCCTTAGTCTGAGTACGAAACATTTTCGGGTACCTATTTATTAAAATGATTCGAAATCAGAAGATAACGAATAAATTGTCATGTAATTACACTAAAGAAGTATTAAGGATTCGCATCATTTAACTTGGCTCACTGGTCCACTTAATTTTAAAGCGTTTTGGGTTGAAAAATCCTCGAAGAGATGCATTAGGGGGAGATTCATCAATCTTAAAAGTTGTAATCTTCACTTCACCGCTCCGACCGAGCACGCGTTCCGGACTTCCCTTTATGATAACTTTTAATGAGGGACAACTTTGTTAATGCATGAGTGAGACACGTTTCTACGGATTTTTGTAAGAAATGGTAACTTACTAAACTTTTTCACGCTGTTGCACATTTATAACGAAGTAAAATCTTTTGCTTCTGTGGTCAACGAAGTGTTTCCTCGATTTGGACTGCATTTAGAACTTCATTGCGATCAAAGCCGTAACTTTAAACCCCTAATTTTTCAGCAAGCTTGCAAAATTTTGGGGATTCTCAAGACTCGAACCACAGTCGAATGGAATGGTAGAATGATTGAGTGATACGTGAACGGTAGTACTTACCTATAATACGCCAGGTGATCAGAGCAGAGCTGTAAGTATTTAGAAGACAAATTGCAGCCACTTTTGATACACAGTCCTCGGATGAATTGGTACAATACTTACAACTACGAGTATTATTTATTGAGCAAAAATGACACCCAAAACTGTATGATAGACATTATCACCATCATCAGCCCATTGCAGTCCACTGCTGGATACGTATAGGCCTCTCCCAAGGCGCGCCACAAAGCAGTATCCTCGAGGGAAACGCAGTGTGGGTCGACCACTGGCAAGATGGCGGGACGCCCTGCAAACAATGGCTGGAAACGCCTGAATACGTATAATGGACCACTGGAGAAAAAAAGAGAAGGAAAAAGCTACATTGAAGCAATTAATCTATAAAGCAGTCAATCATTCAATCTATATAACAATTTGGCATTTGTGCATATAAAAGTAAAAGTGCGCAATGTCAACAAATCTTAAGAGCTCCTTAAATTCATTTCATGAAGACTAAGCCTAGGCCTACTTGTATGGAACCGTGGAATCCATAATTTAGCGTCCTTCAAATGTCTCATGTCTAGTTAGAATTGGGAGCTGCCTTGTGTCAGTGTACTGCATAGTCTTAAGGGAAGTCATAAATAATTACCTTAGAGGCTGCGCCAGCTCAAAGACCACGGACAGTCTGACGAGGGTAAGATCCAAACTTTAATTACACAAGCTAATACCACCCTTATTCCCGGCGCCTACCGTGCATAAATCAGTGCTGTCAGAGTTACAGACATTAGAATAATTTAGCGGTGACAATTGAATGTAATTTATAAGAGTTCATTTTAAAAGGTCGGGAGGAAGAGCCGCGTGTTCCGCTTATTGTCATAATTGTAATTACATTTCTGTATTGTTAAGTAGGTAAGGCACGTGCCCGCTACATCGGAAGAAGAAAAGACGGAGCGTCGGGATTTCTTCATTCAAATCCGCACCGGAGGTTTCTATGACAACTCGTAGCAATACGAAAAAGCTGACTCTCCATTACGGTTACCTTAATGTGTAAGTACGTAAGTAGTTGTGCAATAAATGTACTATCGAACTTCGAATAAGTGGGAGCGCCTACCAGCTTCACACGAATTCAATACTTAATATTTTTTATATAATAAAACCGCGTTTAGCGTTTGAGCTGCGGTGTTGGCGAAGGATGGAGGGTATACATAAGCTGGACTGAAATGGTGTCAAATGAAAAAGTGCTGGAAAGAGTTGAAGAAAAGAGAACCATATTGAAGACTATAGAGAAAAGGCGAGGAAATATGATTGGCCACCTGATACGACACGATTCATTTATAACAAACATCATAGAAGGAAAAATTGAAGGGAAGAGAGGAAGGGGTAGACCTAGGAGAACATTTGTGAAACAGATAAAAGAGAAGATGCAGGTCGTGTCGTATCAGGAGGTGAAGGTTTTGGCGAGAAGAAGAGAGGAATGGCGATTACTCCACCGACAAGAGCGCAGCTCTTAAATAAAGAGAGAGAAAGATAATAAAAACAAGCAAAACATAGTCAAATGTCGTGGTAGTCGTCGAGCTTTTTTAAAACTAAACTTAACCTATACGTCTGATCGACGGAGCTCTACAATAGAATCTGAACTTATTACTAACTTAATTAAAAAGGTAGCCTCGTATTGCGTAGGCGGTTCGTTCCCAGAACATCAACCGTTACTGAGTTGCACATCCTGTTTTTGTTATTGTTACAAATTCTTTAGGTATGACAAAGTGCTGACAACAGTCTACGCATTAAGAGGAGACAACAATGTTAGGTCCTCTACCTTGTATGGGGCACATAACTCCTCCCCCGTTAAGATCGAAGCCATCGGAGGGTTGATTACCCGACTGAGGGCTGCGATACCGTAAGTATATAATTTTAATTTTATAGAGTATATAAATGAAAAGGATTATAACTATGGTTATATAAATGATTACAGTTCCTACACTTATACTATGTGTGTTTATACCACTTTCACTAATGTTCCCAGTTTCATCATATTTACTGGCAAAATGTTCCAACTTTGATAACTCTGTTTCGTCCAAGTTATAAGTTTTTCTTTCAGGTAAAGGGGCAGGAACTGGTATCTCTGGAAATTCGACGATTGGCCGCTTGCTGAAATGCACTGGATCGCCTAAGGTTTCAAATGGCTGCAGGACTATGTTGTTAATCTTAGCTCTGCATTCATCATCCAGGATAAGTATATATGTACCACATAATCTTTCTATTGTTTCTTCTGAATTACACATTTTTGTTAACAAGATTGTAGTTTTACTGTAGAGAATCCATTGATTATCCTCAATTGGTTCTATTTTTGGTTTTCCCGTTTTTGCTACAACAGGAATACAGGAGCTGATGTTGGTGGAGAGCTTCATCAAGGCGTCGATACAAGAGTCCTTGATTGTGGACTGCAGTACATCCTTCTTGCACAGGAACATTTCTTTGTCGATCTCCTTGCAGGGTGTAGAGAGCGACACAGTTTTCAACCCTTTCGCTAATAGGTAGGGATTTTTAGGAATTATAAAAACAGTTTGATTAAAGGAATTGGTAACAGGTAAGGGAATTACTTTGTAGTACGTATACATATCTCGGTCGACAAGTGGCACTTCCAATACGAATGTTATCTGATTTTGCTTTGAATAAGCCTTAATTTCTATACACTGTTCTAATTTAGATAAATTTTCTAAGTTAACTTCATACATTAATTATTGATTTCGAAACTTTAATTAGTATTTCCAACAATTCCTCAGTCTCTATCAATGATTGATGTAGAGTTCTTAATTTACTGAATGCAATAGCATTTTCAACCTCATCTATTGTGATATAGAGCATCTGAAAATTGTGTAGAAACAAGTTATAAGCATTAATTAATTTCGTATCGGTGAAAGCCTTTTTTGTGTCATTAAATTGTTTACGGATTTCCCCGAGGATCTTATCTATTTGAATTACAGCATTATTTGCAGAGATTGAAACGTTTACAAGTGATTTTACTGTTTCGGCAATTAGGGTGACCCTTTTGTTTAACACACCCTGGTTATTTTGGATATCACTAATCCATTTATCATATTTTACGGCGTCATCATTATCCAGATTACCTGTTAGCATTTTAACTAATGATCCTAGAGGGTTTATGATTCCTCGTTTAATACGTTTAATTGGAACGAATTGTTTAAATTTTTCAATGGTGCAATTCATTATGTGATCGGTTGAGTTTTTATATTAGATACTTCATGACTTAAGTTTTGATTAGAGAAGTGTAGAGCAACATGTCGATTCAAATTGGCATAACGATTTATATTAAATTCCAAATCTTGATGTATTAAATTTAGATTTAAAACCTTTAAGATGGTCCATTTGTTGTGGCTGATGGCCGCTTGTCCTTGCTTGATAGGGAGTATACCAGGATTCTTTTTAATCTTCTGGAGTTGCAGGCCCTGGATCACGATGGCTTGGGCCAGCAGTAGGGCTACGAACCTGTGGAGGACGTCTAATATCTTTAACTGGAACTGTAGTATCACGACCTTGGGTACTAATGGGTACTACATTTCTACTAATTTCACCTGTAATTTTTGCTTTTTGGTATCTATTTTTATCTTTACTTCTTCTGGTATTGGTTCCTGTTATGAAGATTTCATCTCCTTCTTCTAAGGGGAACTCTTTTCGCCTCCATGTTTAGTTTGAATTTTCTTTTTGCCATGAATAATTTTATCGGTTAAGAATTTATAAAGGTATTTAGTTCTTTTAACATGATCTCTAACTAATTTTTGTGTGTATTCTTTACAGAAATCTACATTGAATGTACTGGATGCGGAAGTATGTCCGAATACTACCTCAAATGGTGTTAGACCAGTAGTTGAATGTATACTTTGATTATATGACATCACGGCGTATGTCATAACAGATGCGGCGTCCGTTATCTTTTGTTCATACTTAGCGATTCGATATATCTCTAAGATTGTAGAGTGGAATCGCTCTATAAGACCCATAGAGTTAGGATTGTGTGGGGTTCCTATATGAAGTTCAATTTTGTAAAACTGTAACGTTTCCTTGAGAAGGATATTATTAAATTCTGTACCTGGATCTGAACTGATTTTATTTGGAACACCATAAACGGAGAAATATTTAATTAGGGCTCGTGCTACTTCTGGAGTGGATTTACTTGAGATTTCAAGAGCTTGTCCTAATTTACTAAATGCATCGATAATTGTTAAAAAGGTTTTTCCTTCAATTGTGAAAATGTCAATGAATAATTCCTCGAAAGGTTTGTTTTGAGTCTGCGTTAATTGGAGTTCAGGTTTAAAAGGTTTTCTGTCATACTTTGTTTTTTTACAGATTTCGCAGGCGTTGATTATACTAGAGACAGTTACTTCCATGTTTGGCCAATAGTAATTACGTTTTAATTTCATTACGGTTTCTCTAATTCCTCTATGACAGGTTTTTCCATTATGATATCTTATCACAATTTCGCGTTGTTCATTTTCATTCTCTACGTAAACCACTCTTTTTGTACATTCATAGAATTTTACTGTTCCTTTCCGAAATAGTTGTATAACTGCTTTAATGAATTGTGCTCGAAGGGCGTTATTTTCAAAATAGATGTAGTATTTCTTTTTCGGGTTAATATATTCTAATAAGAATTTTTTAATTAAACCAAAATTGTCCGTGGGCAAATGTACTTCCCACACGTTTTGTTTGTCACGGGAAAGATCTTTGACACAAGTTTGTTGTCTGTTCCAGGTATATATTAATAATTGATTTGGTTTCGTATCTATAGCTTCTTGTAAAATGGGTATACCTTCAGTATCAATATCTCGGGCGGAATGAGCTGTTTCTAAGCTAGAGTTAGCTGTTGCAGTGCTTTCAGATGGAGATATTATTGGAAACTCCGATTCAAGCTCATATCTTCCGATTGAAGGAATACTTGCGGTTTCCTCTGAGTCAGATATCACTATAGGCGTGTCTTCATTATTTCGCTGTCTTTGTTCCCTTTTGTCCAGGTTCACTTTCATAGAGATATCATCATCTAGAGCATTTAATTTTATACGCGATAGAGCATCTGCGTTACTGTTTTGTTTTCCCTTTTTATATATTATGTCAAAATTATATGCCGCTAAACATAATTTCCAACGTGTTAGTTTACTGTTAGGTTCCTTTATTGAGTTTAACCAGGCTAAAGGACGATGGTCGGTATAAATGGTAAACCTTTTACCATATAAGTATGGACGAAAGTGTTTAACTGCCCATACTATTCCTAAAAGCTCTTTTTCTATTGTACTGTAGCGTGTTTCGGCTGCGTTAAGTGTACGGCTGGCATACGCTACTGGCTTTTCGTTTCCAATTGGACCTTGTGATAGGACGGCTCCGAGTGCAACATTCGAGGCGTCCGTTGTTAATATAAACGGTTTTGAAAAGTCGGGAAATTGCAAAAGAGGTGCATTAATTAGTAATTCTTTACATTTTTCGAAAGCGGTTATATATTCATTGTTTAAGACAATCTTTTTCCCTTTTTTTAGACATTTTGTCATTGGTTGAGTTATTTTGGAGAAGTCCTTAATAAATTTTCTGTAGTAACCTACAAGTCCAAGAAAGCTTTTGATTTCGGTTGTTGTTTTAGGGATGGGAAAATTCATTACGGCTTGAATTTTGTCATCATTTGGTTTTAATCCGTTTTTCGTAATTTGATGTCCTAAATATAGCACTTCTTTTTTTAAAAATTCGCATTTGTCTAAGGTTGCTTTTAAATTTGTTTCTCTCAGTCTGTCGAAAACTTTTCGTAAACTATTGATATGTTCTTGCAAACTACTTGAGTATACTATGATGTCATCTAAATACACTAGACAATGGATTCCTTGTAGTCCTTGTAATACATTGTCCATGGTTCTTTGAAAGGTTGCAGGGGCTGTTTTCAGGCCAAAGGGCATTCGTTGAAATTCATAATGTCCAGACGATGTGGTAAAAGCTGTTTTTTGTTGATCCGATTTATCAACTTCAATCTGGTGATAACCACTTGCTAAATCTATGGTGCTAAAATATGTGGCTCTTCCTAATTTGTCGAAAAGGTCGGTGATATTTGGTAATGGATACTTGTCATCGGTGGTAATCTCATTGAGTCTTCTATAATCGATTACCATGCGGAATTTTTGTTCTCCCGAAGCATCCATTTTTTTAGGTACCAGATGTACGGGTGCACTCCAAGGTGAGTGTGATTTTCGAATTATATCATCTTTTATCAATTTGGTTACTTGGTTTTCTATTTCATTATTTTCAGTTTGTGAGTGACGATATGGTTTTATATAAATTGGGTTTTCATTTTGGGTTCTAATTTTATGTTTTACTTGATTTGTGAATGATAAAGGTAAGTGCTCGGAATAAAAGATGTCACGGTATTGGTAACATAGTTTAGAGATAGCGTCACGTTCCTCTTTATTTGTGTGATCTAATCGAAGTTTGTTAAGATTGTCAATTAACACTTGGTCAATTGTTTGGTGACTGATGTCCGACAATTTGTTGATGTTACATTCATTAATTGGAATTGATTCGGTTTGTAATGGTAATGTAAATGTTATCGCTACTTTGTCAGTAGAAGCGTTTTGGATTACTGTGTAGGCGAAGTGATTATTACACTTAACCATAGCGCTGGGCATTCTCACACCTGAGCCAAAGTCTATAAAGTTTACAATCGCTTCACCGTTTCTAGTATCAGTAGGTATCTTCACTCTTGTTTCCGATCTTGGTTCTAATATAATATCAAACGGTGGAATGTAGATTATAGGAATTTTAGTGGTATCTGTAATTAGGAATTGGTTTTCCATGTCAATTTTTGCATTTAATAGTTTTAATAAATCTACTCCGATAAGTCCGTCATATCGTTTGTCCACTTCATAAACATAAAATTTGTGATTATATTTGTTTTTAAAAGTTTTTAAGGATGGGATGCAAATTACTGCATCGTGTTTGCTACGACCGTGTGTGCTGACTACTTCAAAAGGTTCGTAATACACATAATTAGAAAAATATTTATTTACTATTTTGGGACTAATAAAAGATCTTGTACTTCCTGTATCTATTAGGAATCGCGAATTTATCTCCGGGACAGTTATATGAGGTAACTTATGAGCGTTATCACAGTTCAACTCTATTAACTCTTCGTTTTCTGGATCGAGGCAGGTTGACAAAAATTTTCTTCCGAATCAAAATTGTTATCACATGAAAATTCTTCATTATATTCGTAGTCCAAAGGGATGGTTTCATCTACGTAATTTGTGTAGTTTTCTTGCTCTTCATTTTCACAGTAGAGCTCTTCGCTATCTTGCGGGACGTTAAGCATGTTTTGCCTAAGAGGTGGCGCTGTGCGCATTGATACATCAGTGGATTGGTTTGCGATTGGTTTCATTTGTTGGTTTGGTACGCCAAATCGAAACTGGTTTTGGTTGGGCATCATTGGTTGATGACGGTATCCTTGTGGGATTCCGAATTTAAAATTTTGCTGATTTGGTGTGCCATATCTAAATCCTTGTTGGTTGGGTATACCAAATCTAAAACCTTGTTGATGATTTTGTTTAGGAATTTTAAATCCTGTACTTTGTGCAATTGGGGCATTGAATTTTCGTTGCATTTGGTTATTTTGGGGTATTCCAAATTTAAAGTTTTGCGTGGGAATATTTTGAACATTTTGAATTGGGCGGAAGTTTTGATTATTTTGGTTATTAAGTGATGGTTTACTTTTATTATTTTTTGCATTGTATTGTCTCATGAAATTTTCTTCTTCCATGACAATACTCAAGGCGTTTTCCAAAATTGTGCAATTTTTAAGCCTAACGATACGTATAAGTTCTTCAGGCAAATTATATAAAAATACATTTAATGACAAGTTATTATATATGATGTATTTGGCTGCTTTAATGCCTTCGTCGGTTAATAAATTTACTTTGGCAATAAGTGCACTACGCACGGATTGTATTCTATTGCAAAATTCTGAAAAAGATTCTCCATTTTTAATTTTTAGTTGCTCCAGTTCGATTGCTATGCATTCTTCTGAACGCGGGTCTCCGAAATGTTGGATAAGTAATTCTTTTAATTCTGTCCATGTATTAATATCGTCGCGTTCGCTTAGAAGTGACGCGGCTTTTCCAGACAGCTTGCTAGATATTGAATGAAAATTGTATAGATCCTGAGGCAAATTGTTAGGCCTATTGAAACTTCTTAATACGTATTCGCATTTTTTTATAAAAATGTTTAATAAACTTCCCTCTCCTTCAAATCGTGGGATGAGGCAAAGCATTTCCTTGGATATCAATTGGATTTGTTCCATTTTTAAATTTTTTTACACAAAACACACAATATAAAAATAATACACAATAAAACACAATGTAAAATACACAGGATAATATAAAAATGATTTTCAATAATTATAAAATGATGATTTCAATAATCAGGCAAATATTGATTGCGATAATCAGGTAAGATTCGGCGATTTTGACCGAAAATAATTGATTGCGATAATCAGAACTTAAAATTAAATGATTGCAATAATCAGATAAGATTCGGCGATTTTGACCGAAAATATGTTGATTGCGATAATCAGAACTTAAAATTAAATGATTGCGATAATCAGATAAGATTCGGCGATTTTGACCGAAAATATGTTACAGCCACAAGGAATAGAAGGGACAACACAGGAAAGCGAAAAGGTTTACTCACCGTCCGGCTGCACCCATTCCTCCTCTTTAAAGCTGCGGCGGCGCTGCGACGACTAACATGCGAGCGTTGACAAATTTATAGGTTCGCTGGATCCCGTCGGCCTGTACACGTTGAACTGAGTTTGGAATTCTTTGTGTCAAGCCTATTGACAGAATCCAACCCGACTGCGCCAGTCAAATGTCGTGGTAGTCGTCGAGCTTTTTTAAAAACTAAACTTAACCTATACGTCTGATCGACGGAGCTCTACAATAGAATCTGAACTTATTACTAACTTAATTAAAAAGGTAGCCTCGTATTGCGTAGGCGGTTCGTTCCCAGAACATCAACCGTTACTGAGTTGCACATCCTGTTTTTGTTATTGTTACAAATTCTTTAGGTATGACAAAGTGCTGACAACAGTCTACGCATTAAGAGGAGACAACAATGTTAGGTCCTCTACCTTGTATGGGGCACATAACTACATTCAAAATAATGTACTTAAACAGATAATGGGATTCATTAGCACCAAACGTTTTAGTACAAAATCCTCTTACACGGATGAAAAAAATAATTTCACCTTCAAAAGCGACTGATGAACAGCGAATTGCGGGCCTTTTCAATCGGTTCGTATTTATGAAATCTCTCAATTTGTTTATCTGTTTGTATGTTTTTATAAAGCAAATATGAACCCACTTTCAAAGATAATAATACTTACTTACGTTGTGATTATTTTTGAGTATGTTTCATTTGGAAATTTTTTGCGATTATAAATGATTGTTTACTAAATTTGCCCGCGGCTTCGCTTGCGTTAAATTCGGGTTACGTAACCTTTCCTAATGTGCCAATTTCTAGCTTCCAACCTTAAAAACTGGGAAAATCCCATATAAAATGTCACCCCCTCTTTGCAGGGGCAGATTTAGGGGAAAAAATTATGTACGATTTTTTTGTTAGTCACAAATTGTCCGCATACCAGTTTTTAGCTTTCTACTTTGAAAATTCCCGAGAAATGCATTTTCGGAGTTATGTGACCTAACCTGTATGGGACTGGTTTTCCTTCGCAGGTTGGAAGATCGTCAGGTTAGGTAAGCGGACCTAGTGAAAAACGGAATAATGCTAGGGGGATGATTTCTAGAAATTTATTTCTATAGGTAAATAATTAATATAATTATAAAATATTTAAAAAGCAATTCTTGTTGCCAAAGATATGATTACTATTCTTGTTTTACTGGGAACTGGAGACAAAGCCTTGTCGGGACAACTGATCCATTTCGTCCCTCTCTGTAATTAAATTTGTTGAAATTTTAGACTTGTTGTAGGGAATTAATGAAAAGCTTGAGACAATAGGAAGAATGGATCGAGTTCGAAGGGCTCTCAAAAGCCTATTAGAATAAAATTAAAAGCCACTGATCTTTTTACCTATAGGTTATGAGAAGCTGCAGTAGTTTTAGGCGGATGAGACGTTCGTTATGTAAAAATTGACTCATTGATTCAAAGTGTAACTATGTTACCTACTGAATAAAGATATTTTTGAATTTGAATTTGAATATACTTCCATATCTATAATCTAAGCTCTCTCAAGCTTTGCATACGATCGTCTCTAATGAAATCTTTTCTTTTCCCTTTCTTTTCTTATTAGGATTCCGTAATAGCAAAAAACGGAAACCTTATGGATTCGTCAAGTCTGTCTGTTCATCCGTATGTCAGTGCCACTTTTTTCCGAAACTTTACTCTTGAAATTTAGGTACTATATTATGTGAACCACATTAAGATATTCACACAAAAATAGAAAAAGTATATAACTTTGGGAGTTCCCCGTACTTAGAACTGAAACTCATTCTTTTAATCAAATCTACACGTGTAGGGTATCTATGGATAGGTCTTCAAAAATATTATTGAGGTTTCTAATATCATTTTTTTCTAAACTGAATAGTTTGTATTTCCAAAGTGGTATAGTGTGCCCCCCTCCCCCTGTAACTTCTAACATAAGATAATGATAGAACTAAATAAAAAATATATCTCTCTTTATTTAAGAGCTGCGCTCTTGTCGGTGAAGTAATCGCCTTCATTACTCCATAGATAGAGCGTGTAGAACGGTGGTTGCCCCAATCGCCTTCCGTTAAAAAATATATATGATGTACAAATTGTAAAAACTGACGCAACCAAACTTCTACCGAAAATTGGTTTGAACGAGATCTAGTAAGTAGTTTTTTTAAACCTTATTGTCATACATTTACTCGTAGAACAAAAACCTACGGGGTACTTTCCATTGATCTAGAACCATGAAATTTGGCAAGAAGGCAGATCTCACAGCACAAGTAAATGGAAAAAAACCGAAAATCGTTAATTTAGTCGCTAGTTTTATTTGTCTTGATGAGCACTCTGGCCATGTAGCTGTTGGTGGTTGGTATTTAAGGTATAATAATGTCCAGGTGGCATTGTGTACAGAACCGTCGCTATACGAATCAAACTCGCACTTGACCGGCTTTTTATCTTTTCGTTTCCTCTCCACGCGACCGAGTGCACATTTTATTAGAATACCAATTTTTTTATCTTTGAAAGTCAAGTTTTCTGTAAACAATCGCTTACGATTTGTAACGAGTTGTTTGACTTACCAAATTGAATCTTTCGTTTTTTTTTCATAACTTATTTATACAGTCTTTCCTTTATTTCGCTGAGTTGCGAATAAATTTCATTTTTCCACGCCAAAGCACTGTGTAATTATGTTGGTTTTTGACAAGTTTCCTTGTTTTGTACGCTTACCGAGTAGCCAATATCCGAAATTGTTTTAACTTTGTTCAGATTGAAATTACATATAACTTCTTTTTACTTTTTCAAACAACAAGCTTACCATGCTGGCAATACAAAACTGTTCTCAGTTTTACTTACAGATCTACGAAAAGATTTGCAACCGCCGAGTCAATTATTACCCCACTAATCCTCATCCTATACCGAAATAAATCTCCATCCGAGGAATACCACATGTATTCTGAGTATTTCTGAGCAAGAATTATCTCCTGACTCTGTCTCCTAATAGATTACAACCTGAAATGTTATACCCGCTACCGGCACCCTGAATTTTGACAGTTTATATTACATTCATTTCCTCAATTCTAAGAAAGGGAGTAACGGGGAAATATCACTTATGCTCATGCTTCAGTAGGATCGCGGTTATTTAATTTGTAAATGTCAGTCATGGAGAAGCTAATTTTGAAACTTTACAAAGATATATAATAATATAGCTTAAGTATTATTTGCTTAAAATATGATGAATATTATTCAGATTATAATATACATATAAGTCATGTACGCCGTAACTGCGATTTACACCAGATCTATATATATATAATTAGTACTGCACCATAATATGGTATGGTATGGTATGGTATATATGGTTTATGCATTAATAAACAGTTAATTAGTATTAATGCATAAATGTAAGCCATGTGGCAGTACTAATTAAATAAATAAATAGACATGAAAATGGTGACTGCTCATAGTTCATCACTCATCCAAATCAAATATACTTTATTGCATAGAACAAAATTTCAACAATCAGGCATAACACATGAATGCAGTACAATTCGGGTAGCTTTATTGCTCTAGAGCAATTTCTTCCAGGCAACCACTACCATGAAACAAACATTTACCACGTGGATGCTTCATCAAGTTGCAGAAGACATAATACCAACAAAATTATTTTATAAATAATAGTGTTTTGTGAGACACGGTTGACAGGTATCAAAGTATAGTTTCAAAATAGACGTAAATAAAAAGCCAAATGTAACATTGAAATTTCAATGTAAGCCATGACTACTCATACTCATTGAAATTTCAATGTTACATTTGTTTTTCAACAGTTCGTTGAAAAATGAAACAGTTACAGGAACAATAGGAACGCATGACACCACAAGTTCCTTGTGCCATACAAGCTACAATCAGCTACATACAAATGCCGTTCTTCTATCGTGTGGATTGTGAAGTGGACTACCAGCCCCATCAACGCTTGTGTCAGGGTTATTACTGAGCCGCCATAGGCCCTCACATGATTCATGTAACGACTACGTACTTGCATCTGTAAGTAACAACCGGGACCAACAGCTTAACGTGCGTTCCGAAGCACGGATCATCTAACTTTTTGGACAGTCAGGTGATCAGCCTGTAATGTTCTAACCAAACTAGGGATCACAAAGTGATCTTTGTGATTTTATCCTCACCCATTCGAACCCGGGACCTCCGGATCGTGAGGACAACGCTCAACCACTGGACCACGGAGGCCGTTAATAAAATGCCGGTTTTAGAACGAAACGGAGCAAGATTGATGAAGAACAAAAATAATGAACCTATTTACCTGCTGCAGACCATTTTATCTATGCATTGTTCGCAAGGCTATAAATCCATTATACGTGGAGTCAGTAGTACCTACCAACCTGTAAATCTCGTGTATCGACAGGCAGGTAGTTCTGCACGAGTGAATACTCACAAACCCAATTATTGGGTCATGTGCAGCGAGTCATAACTCAATAACCCTCGGAACCTCCACGGTTTGCATATAAACGGGAAAGACTGCTCCAAATACTAATTTTAATCTTTTCGAGATTTTTATTGTTTTTTTTAGTGTAGAATAAACCCTATTAACGAAATTTCAAATACTATATTAATTTTAAATTTTTCGAGACTATTATTTCTCGAGTGTCCAATAAACTCTATTTCTGTTCCAAATAATCTATTATCGTATATGTTGTCGTTTTTTTCCAGAGCGAAGCCAAAAGACGTTGAAGAAAAAAAGTTATATGTATGCCTCCCCTTCATTTTTTTTCACTTTCAACTAGGTATCAAACTAGTTCAAAAGTTACAGCCTATTAAAAGTTGAACCTTGAGACCCTCAAACAGTCAAACGGACAGACGCAAAACGGTTTAGGGGTACTAATCGGAAGCCGTTTCTGTACTTACAGAACTATACAAATACTTCAAAACCATTTTTAGTTGGAATAAAACAATGAAATAATTCATCATATAAAAAATGAAACGTTTTTTATATGATCGAAATATTTATTTGCCGCACTTTTCTAATCTAATTTTAAATGATATAAAAATCTACCATTTCAGTCCAGCCATATCTCAAACGCTTAAACCTCTCTCCGTCTCTCTATATCCACGTTTCACTTCCATAGAGTGCCATGCACTAAATGTAGGATTTAATTTTTATTTTTATTTATTTTATTTTTATTTTTTATTTTTTTTAATTAATTGGTAATTGAAGAAGAAGGAATCATAATAGAGACTTTAGAGAACCTAGGAGAACATTTATGAAACAAATAAAAGAGAAGGTGCAAGTCGTATAGGTATTAGGTGTAAATCGCGGGAAGAAGGGAGAAATCGCAATTACTCCACCGACAAGAACGCAGCTCTTAAATAATGAGAGAGAGAAAAACTACCCCTACAAAAAAAAAAACATCAAAATAGCACCTGTCCCTGTCAAGTTACAAGTGAAACCCTCCATTGACTCCGCTAATGTTATACTGTGTTTTCTAACAAATTCCTCAGTAACCGTTTCATCGTTTAATAACAAGTAAGTAATTGATTTGACTAGTTAGACAATACATGTAGCGTCATGAAGGTATATTTACATGACAGGATTATTATTAGAGTCGATTCTTCCGACGTATGGATTGTCTGGTGTCAGTCAGGGTTATTATTGAGCCGGCAAATGCCCTTGACATGGCTCAACCCTTACATTGTACTCCTGGTTTTCCTGTTAGTTACCTAACACCCATAGATAATCCTATTGAGAAGACTTAAGTAACTTCTACAACACACCCGAGTTAATAAGAAGCTTGGAATAATTTAAGTCCACGCATACTAACCATACACGGAACTCCCGTCTACACGAGTACGTGGAAAGAAGATTGATAAGTGGAACAGTGGGGGAGAACCTTTTTAGTCATGAGGTTATTGCATATTTCGGACCGAATCCGTCTGGGATTTCGGATCACTCCCATTAACCTCGTTATATCTGGAAATAGAACAATTTTCAGACAATTTAATCCAAAAACCATTTATCCTTATTCACTAAATGAAAATTGTAATTTTGTTTCTTTAACGCTGGCTTCGACGACTATGATAAAATTGAATGTTTTATTTGAGTATAAATACTTATTTATTACGACGTAAAGATGGATTTATTTTCGAAGGAAGAAACATAAAGGAGAGAAGAAATAGTAGACAGAAATTACCTCGCTGCGTCCCGAAAAATCTCTAATAAAATTATGAGTTGGAGAGTAACTTATAACAGAAGAAAGAGTATGAACGTGGTATCCCGCATCGACAGCAGCTAGCCGAGGGGTCGGCAACCCAGTCACAGAAGCAAGAACCCCTGCTCCATAAGGTTACAAATATGAGTTTCAGAATGAACAGAAAAGCAGAATAAAAGAATAAATGAGAGCGAACCGAGATATCTCCTGCATCAATGGCGGCTAGGCGAGGACCCGGCAACTTAATTACAGACACAGACAGAGCCACTGCTCCACAATTACAAATATAAATTTGAAAGTGACTTGTACTTACTTACTAGGAGTGTAGAATAAAGAAAGAGTATGAATGAGAGTGAACCGAGATATCCCGCATCGATGGCGGCTAGCCGCCCGGTCGGCAACCCAATTACAGAGCCACTTACTCGCTGCGTTCCACAACTCGATAAATTCTCGAGCTCGGGTGAGCTCCGCTATGTACGCGTTGCGCTATGCGATGCATCTATCCACTCAAGGATCTTAAGGAATTTATCTCGCGTCGACAGGGTTTTATAAAGTATTAAAAAATAAATAAGTAAACTATGTTTCCTGTCTGATATTTCGGCAAATGCTAATGATGTTCTTCCATGTGTATTGCCTTTAGAAGTAACTTTCTTTTTTTTCATTATTAATTATCATCATTAATTATTTTCCTCATCCGTGGGCGTCGATCGATAATTATTTATAACATTTCGCAGAAAACCTTCTTGATGCCAGTACCCCGATACGCTTGTAATAAAAGGATCACAGTTCAAAGGGACTCTTACTATGTATTTTCGGGTTAACCTCAAGAACCTCAGAATGAATTTGCATGCGGTTTTTGCTGTTTTAATTAAACCAGGACTAAAGGATTGAAGACTAAAGGGAAAAAATAAACCAGGCTATGATGTAGATAGAGATATTTGTGATACTATAATTATATATTATAATGTCTTAGCAACAAGGCCCATCTATGGCTAGCGGCGAGCGTGAATCCTAACAACCGCAAAATTAGGTTTGTTGATAACACAATTACTGACTTCTGGACTTGAAAACCTTAAAAGTATGAATGCCTTACTTTAATACTTAATTTTATAAAGTATTCCATCAAAGTTCAAAAGCAACGGACGTGAAGGTCCTTAAAGAATCAAAGAATTTAATACTTGACTAGCTTGGTGGTCTTTTGACGCACTTCTTATTTTCCTGTTACACTTTCCTCCTTTTACGACTTTAATTTTAACTCGACATTCCCAGAATGTTCAGAGAGAAACATTTCCCGTCGGTTTACCGTGATTTTATTTTCTTGAATAGTTTCTAGTATTTCTACCATCAGATAGTCCGCTTACAAGTATTCTTTGATGTGATAAGAAGAGTTTATCGTATCCATTTTAAGACCTCGTTATAAAAATGGCTGCAAGTTGCCTTTCAATTCCTTATAGCTCTGCCCACCTCATCAGGGGTTGTGGCACTGAGTGAGTAACACAAGCCTTCTTTGTGTCTGTGTGTGTCTTTTGTTTCATGATCGAGTTTTTCAAAAACAGAAGAAACATATCTGAGGTATTTCGTTAGATCTTCTCCGTCATTGTAAATTCGCTAGTCTTTACAATTTCCTTGTAAACGATGAACGTTTCAATATCAGACAGAAGGTTGTCATCAATTTACTATAAATCTTCCTCAGCATAAAATAATCAAGGCCTTACCAAACCAGACAGCGTCAGACTTCATGTTCCGACATTGATCCGGACCGCCTTGACGTTCATGCTACTACTTAATATTATAAACGCAATATTTTGTTAGGATATTATATAAATATTATGTTTGTCAGCGACAACATAAACATTTAAATGTCTCTATCTTTTAAGTAAGTATAAGTCATTATTACCAAAATAGTGTAGTACTTATTTAAAAATATACATTTCATAAGAACAAGTATTATCACAATACATACTTTTAACCTCAATCTAATCAAATCAAATCAAATATATCTTTTATTGCACACACACAAAACAACAAAAATTTGGCAACAGTACAAATGGGCGGCCTAATTGCTCTGAAGCAATTTCTTTTATTTTGTAATTTTATTCAAATATTTTGAAAATTATAGGTACAATGCTTCACGGGCGTTGCTGCTTTGTTGCGACGTCGGAGTTCCGTCGCATCGTAAGCGTAGCCCTCAGTAAAAGAAGAACGAAACTCCGATGTAAGAGACCCCTACACTAGCGTCTTTCGAGGGTCGTCGTCGGGCCAGCGTCATCGCGACGTCTACGCGACGTGGACGCCGTGACGACGCGACGTGGGGCGTGACGACGCCAGTGTGGGAGGTCTCTTTCAATGGTGCTGCAACTTACGATACGACATGTAAATTTTCTGAAAGCTAGTATAAAAGGAGTATTTGTTCTGTGACCCGAATACTTTAAAAGTGTGACGAGATTTTATGGTGCGTGTGTAATTGATTACGCAATCGTCCTTGCATACACGCTCCGAGACAAAAAGAAAAACTTAAAATGTTTCACGCTGTTTATGTTCCCAGGCATATTGGCATCAGGCATCCCAACGTCGACTAAAGGGATAATTACAACGTCGACTTGTAAACTAGTGTTGTTGATCGATCGATCTTCCGGGTGAGAGCCTTCAGCGCTCCCCATTTGTCCGGCCAAGTAGTTAATGCCATCTGCGGCAAATCTACAATAAGTCACGTCAAAAAAAATGATCGATAGTGCACTATTGATAGTTGAGGAAAAAATATCGATAGGCTACTGCTAGTTCGATACTATCATTAAACACCAATACTATCGATAGTATTGCTGCCAACTATAGTTTTGTTACTGTGAACTCCTAGAGTATGTTTTTTTTTGACGTGACTTATTTTTTGCCGTAGACGGCATGAACTACTTGGCCGGACAAACGAGGAGCACTGAAAGCTCTCACCCGGTACAAAGTTTAAGACAACAGGCCCGAGCCCAGTTGGGCGCGAACCTCGGCTCAAGGCGCCGTCTGAAAGGATTATATTTGTAAGAATTAATCGACCCTAATGTGTCGATAGCGATAAGCACTGAACGAGGGAAATTGTGGACCATGCGGCGACCGGTTTCGGAGTCCTAAAGTGTTTGTTGACGCGAACTGATTGGCCGCCTCTATGGCTAGAATAATCGGGTCGTCAGGATCGGGTATTACTTCCTTCGGACGTCGATACTACCACTAGAGTATCGATACGATTATGCTCCGTCGATACTATAGTCAGGTTTCTCACTTACTTATACTATATACTATCGATTGGCTTATCCTCTGTTTAGATGAAAACTATTAATTCTAAAACTAACATCAGCTATATGCACCATATAGGTTCGTAGGAACTTTATGTCACCACTATTCATTAACATCACCAGCAACAAAGGTCCTCGCTAACTTAATCCGTCTAGCTCAGTATTCTGCATAGTGGACGCAAAGTGATTTGTGTCTGTGAATGTACAACGGCTGGGAGAAGGTAACGGTGGCGATTTGCATAATGTGTGTGTTCTAAACCCTATACTTGTGGTAATGGCACTTGCCTTTAGACACCCAGTAACTAACCTCTATTGAGATTACCTCGTCCGGTGCAGTAGAACTTGGGCGCTAAAACGGCCACATGAAAGCAATTCATCTAAAAAAGCAATAGTGCAATTTGACATTTACGCATGTAAAAGTAAGTGCGCAAACTGACGAAACGAACTGTCAACAAATGTCAAATAGCAATATTGCTTTTTTAGATGAATTGCTTCAATGTAGCTTTTTTAATCCTACTAGTCTTGTATAATGTGTGCTGATATTTTATAGGCAATGGGATAATCTAGGTTGGCTGTGTGAGGTTATTCGCCAGACAGGCAGACATAATTCACGACCGTGAACCCTTCCCTTCCGAATGACATATCACATAACATAATCTCATGATTATATTCCCAAATTGGGCTAGTCAGAGATACATCATAATAAACTGGGTTACCATGCTTCACGGGAACTTTCTAGTAGGTCAACAGGTGGTGATTATATTCATTATAAATGCAACTACAAATTGCAATTGGGATAACTGACAAGATAATTTATTTGGCAGAATAAGATTATATAATAAGAAATTTTATAGGAAAATAAATTCACAAATTGTTTGAGGTTTACGCGGTTATTATTATAATTAAAACACAGTATATCCCTGGTTTTAACGCGGTAAGAATCTGGTAATATGTGTTTTAATTCACAAATTCTGTCAAAAATTCGATGTGATGCTCTCTGGCCGGACCGCTATCAAATACACAATTTCTAATTATGTCAATAAAATCAAGCTATTAACCAACAGAAATGTAATCTTAGAAATAAAAATTGTAAACGACTACTTACTTACAATATTGTAATGACACACTTCCTTACTCATACTAGTATTTTAGAAACATTATTAAATAAAAAGTTAGCTCTACAAAAACATGGTTACGGGAAACCAAACCTAGCTTTGCAGAGTTAGTCGGATGTTGAAATGTTGTTTGCCGCTAGCGTAGCGTTTCGAAACTCGTTGCTGACGATATTTTTCCGTTTGTTATTTTTCTTGACCTGTATAATACAATAGTCACTCAATTCTTTGAGAGAGCCATAGTTAGTACCACTGCGTTGTTGACGCGTACTGTCAAATTTCATTTCATATCGTAACGCATCGTGTGACATGTCTTTGTAATAAAAAAAATACATACTTTTATACGTCCCATAGCTGGGCATAGCCCCCCTCCCTCTCAATCACGCTGATCCACTGCGGGTTGGCGGAGGTGTTTTAACGGCTAACGGCGGGACCAAAGGCTTCACGTGCCCTCCGAAGCACGGAGTCATTTTACTTTTCCAAATCAGGTGATAATAAACAATATTTACACCATAAACAAATCAGTTACATACGGTAAATAAATAAATTAAATAATCATAAAATAAATAATTAAAAACAAAATATACCTCTTAAATAAAATTAAACGAAACTAAAAAAATAATTAGACAACGACCAAGCGTCACCGCTCCATCATAGCAACGGACCCATAATATATCGTGTAGACTATGAATATTAGTAAATACAAAACAAACAAAGTAGTTAAACTTTTTTTTTGTGGTCACCCATCCTATGACCGGCGTATGCGAAAGTTGCTTTTCGTCAACAATCGCAGACCGAGCCCGTTTACCGCTGCACCACCGAGCTCTCAACTAAGTGTAAATGGCCTAAACTGTGCAAGCGTAAAGCGCTTTTAGCCTTATTTTTTATTTTTTCTCATTTAAGCTATTGTCACCTATAATTAGGGTAACAATTACTCTTGTTTACATATAAGTAACTTGTAATGTATTTATTGTTGTTAACTCTGTTGGTGACCATAAATAAATACATAATTAAATAAATAAAATAAGATTGAGAAGGGAATGTTAAGTTGGTTTGGACACGTAGAGCGGATGAAGGATAATAGGATTATGAAAGCTGTATATAAAACCTAGAAGGATACAGTGACCAAATTGGAGATGCCCTTAGAAAAGTTTCAGTGCGATCTACTCTGAACCGGCGTGCGCATACGAAACGATTGATGAATGTGGAGGAAGCAAGAGAAATGTGTCAGTATCGAAGCAAATGTAATTCGTTATTCTCTGCTTACCCCGGTGGGAAACAGGCGTGAATTCCCACAAACGTTCTCGGCAGTAAAAAGGCGTAAAAGTTATGTAAAAAGAGCTTTATTACCTAACCTTTAGGCTAATAAGACCAGAGTACAAGAAATAACAATTTGAAAAAATAAGCACCGAGTGTCCTTACTATTAAAGAGTTTTTACAACGGGAACACTGCCACTCTGGGAATATTTCCTGGTACGGCAAATCACTGCTTGAGATCCAACTTGATTAACTCTAACAATCGAGCAAACCGTTCTAGTTCCCCAATAGTCTATTGGCTATACACAAGACATGGTTAACAAGAGACTTGAAGTAAGTACTCGAGCAATATGCGTAAGGCTCCCGTCTGATTGAGGCTAAAAGCAAATAGCTGAACGATGATCTATGAGTCCAGGTTAAGTTACAGCACACCCCGGACACTTCATACAAAAAAACCTCGTTTTGCACAAATACTAAACATTGACGTTATCGCACACGCGCGTCTGTGTGTGTGACGTTTGACGCCCATGTGATTGAAAATAATAAAATAAGTTTAAAACATTACAACTTCAAGCACCGTTTAGCGCGAAGCACATTATACGCACGCAAGCATACTGACACACACCCTCTCACACACAAACACACTAAATTAAATTTAACTAGCTATCCAGATAAAGGTAATGATTACTATGGTTTTTGGTTGTGCAAGATTGCACGTTATTCCTTTTTGGTTGGGCAGAACTAACAATTGTCAAACCTGAACGATAAGTCAAGGGATTAATGAAAGAGTTTTTCAGCCAAGCAGTGAATGACATTCGAGGTACGAGGTAATTCTGCAAGAAAACTACTCCAATTATTGAGCCATACACTGAATAAATAATAAAAACTGTACTGTGATAAAATATATTATTTATTGTACGAAATATGAGTGAATAAATGTGATTTCAATAAATAAAGGAAAAAAAAAAACTGACACTCCACAATAATAATTCGTCATGTTCAATACACAGGTTTATTTTTAAGATACCACTAGTGGTCTACTTTCTTCTATTTTTGTCTATTTCTTTTCTCATTTATTAATTTTAAAGACATTAAAAACACATTTAGTTTTAATTTTACTTATAAAGGTCAAACTAATATCAAATATTGAAATATCTATTAAGTATGTAATACAGATAGATATCTACTTATAGTGTTTTCTAACATGACGTCTTTTCGTTTACTCGAGAGTTTGCTTAATCCAAAAAAAAATCTTTGTTAAATTGCAATATTTAATTCATTATTTTGCTATTAAATATATTTTCTTAGATATAGATTGTGAACATTTTCAATCAATCAATTCAATCAATCATTTCATCAATTCATTTTTTCAATCTTTTATGATTTTGTTTTCATAGCACTCAATCGTGCATCCGAGATCCGTGATCTTCGAGTCTGACTTTTTCGATTTCAATTTTCTCTTTGTAAATTCTTATATTGTTTCAACTAAACAAATAGTAAAGAAACACATCCAATTTAAAGTGATTCAGTGTGGGATTTGCAATCTATTACTACACGGTTTCTTTCTGAAAAAAATCACCTAGTTGTCTGTCGTTGGCTTCTTTCTATCCTCTCTCTCTGCTCTTACCTAATAAGGTTAATTTTTTTTATATACAGGATGTTAGAGACATCGTAACGAAAACTTTGAAGGGTGATTCAGACTATGATTCTAAGTTGATATTAAGTGGAATTTTCCGTCGCAAAATTCATGTTTTTTTTTAACTTTTTTAAATTATTTTCAATTCTATACTTTTGCGATGGAAAATTCCAATTGATATTAACTCAGAATCAATCGATTATACAGGTGTAATAAAATAAATTTGCGTTTATACCTATACCCACCCACTAGTGAGTGGATTCAGGCTGCGTAGATAGTAAGCTTACGTTTGACTATAATCTCATTTGATAATAAGGTAATAATATATGGTCTCGTGCGTAAACTGCGTATTAAAAAAAAAAGAAATTATGTAATGAATCTTTTGGACAGACTATATTATTATAGTATGCATTCTGGTATATTCCGGTTTACTTCGTTACCTACAAGTAAAAGTACCACATCAGTCGGCTCTAACAAAATGAAGTCGTTCGTAAGTCTTAGTATTCTTCTAGCTTCTCATTAGAAGTTTGAATCCCCTTGTAGTCGAACAAACTAATTGACGATACGTTTCTAATTAGTGACAAGACTCGAAGGCCCAGCAGAGGGAAGCAGCAACTGTCAATAAACACTTAATCTCCATTAGAAGTGGAGTCGTGGCGCTAGTGGTTCTAATTTTGAATAATGGATGAGGCTCGACGCGTGTGACCCTTGACCTATTTTGGCAGTTAGCCCACCTTGGCTCACACCTCGCCCATAAAAACGTAGAGAAACACAGGTAAGCTCCTCCTTACATATGTGTCACGTTTGTTTGAATTTTAAAACAAGTATTTGAGGTTCGTTGGATATCGGAAGTGTGTAACCCTACCTTATCGTGCAAGTAAAACTTTTCATTTAATTTGTAGCACAATTTGTTAGGTGATTTCAGGAAGCAACGTTCTTTTACAACAGTTATGCTTTTATATCTATATAATACATAATCAAATTATATTGACCTATGTCTAAATATTCCGTTATTATTTTGGTAAACATAATATTAATATTCTCAGTTATTTGGTCTTTTTACGTTATCATAATATAATAAATATGTATGCGACTATTTGCCTTATATGTTTCATAATAAGTTCTTAATCCAATACAACCTACACGGCTCACTCTTTAGCTAAGAATACGTGATTCCTTGAAATGTACTTTCGTTTTGCTAACTCGTAATTCTTGCGACATGCCGCTTCGCCATAGCCTATGATTGGGCTAAACAATTTCATAAAGGCAGAAAATAGCTTCAACATGTCGCCAGTATATTTACTACACTAGGGGCAAATATACTTGACGTAAAATAAAGTTAGTACTCGTAATATGGGATATATCTTTAGGAGCATTCAGTAAATGAGAATTTCCAACGGCCGTCGTAAAAATGCAATTTATATATTGAGTCATCAACTAGTGAAGATGCAATAAACAGCTTGTGGTCAGCGTCTAGTATTAGTATAAATATAATACCCAAATTACTTTATTTTTTTTTAATTTAACGAACTTCATAGGTACGGAATCCTATTCCGACAATGTGTTTCCCATATCTGTCGAAATCGTAGAGACAGGTTTCCAGCCATTCACCGATAGGTACAAAGTATGATCCCTTATTCAACCTTAATGACATGAAAACCAGCATAAAATATTCAAAGTCCTTTTTCTTTCTCTAAAATTTCACATTAATTTGCAACGGCGCGCAGCGTAGTGTGGACGAAATGTTTTGAATACTTTGGAAACACACGACTGTCCGTAATTAGAGCTTAGTACGAATGTGCACTACTTGTTACTTCCTGGCAACAGAATGATTTTGATTAATGCGCTTTTGAAACCCACAGCGCTAAATGTACGTAAGCGTAGCATTTTAAGCGTAGCAGACGTAGCAATTCGTAGTATGTGCTGCGTGAAATGTTCCACGAAACATATTTGTAAACTTTTTAATTCATAATTTGTCAAATGTTTTGCAACTTATTGCGATTACGACTTGTATTGTACATCATTGTTAGAGATTCTGCCTGTATTACTTATTCAGTTCAGAGCCTCAACAATGTTCGACGATAGCATCACGTCGCTTAATTTACTTAAGGAGGAAATTAACGACACCGGCCGTCCTTTTGTTGGCTTTTACGATAACAGCGAGGGAAAATATTTATTGTGGGACACTTTAGTTGCTAGTGATTACTTCTTTATTAACTGTAGAGATGTCTATTACGATCTCTTCTTTGCTGATGGAACAAACTCGATTACTGTAGAGTCACAAAGGATTCTACGCAATATTGTCTAGAAACAATCTAGCCACAAAGATAAAAGAGCGAACACTACATTTAATCACCAATATGTCATAATATTAACGTCATAATAGCGTGTTCGTAATTATTATTCAAAGTCGAATAAAAAAAGTGCTTTGTACAATACCTTTATCTCTGAAGAGACCCACTTAGACCACAGGTATAATGTAATTCCTTCAGTGTCCTACTTTTGTGTGGAGTTCAACAGAGTTACAGTGAACCGGTAAACAAAACTGTTTTCCAGGGTTGTGCACCGATGAATATTTGATAAGGCATGAGGGTGAGGTCCACAAAATGCGGGTAGGTAAACATGACACAAGGATGACGTACACCGCTCAACGTACTGAAGTAAGTTGGGTCTAAGGCAGTAGGGATGACCACAGCAGCGCTGAAAACGACACTAGCGCTCGACAATTGTAAAAGCGGTGTATACTTATAGTATATATTGGGCACAAAACGCGCTGACAAACGCCAAGGAACGCAGAGCTAGTTGCTTTCAAAGAAAGGCTTAGCTGCGCTGGATCGCATCCATCCCCCAACAGGTGTGGGAACCGACCCTGCCATTACTTTTATGGTCTTTCCATGTACCACGCACTTATTAAAGCTCGTATATCTCCATTCATGAAGCATTAAGATCTATGAACGCGTATAAAGGCAATTCGCAAAAGAAATATTGTACCGTACTTTTATTTCGCATTTTGGCGGCAGTATTCGTCCAAAATGGAACAGGTAATAGAGATAATAGATATAAATCTATTTTTCCGTTCATTTCCATTACGATGAACAACGTTCAGTCCGTGAGCGATAGAAATCCAACTTAATTAACCGGTTGGCAAGGGAGACTTTCAAGATCTATAATTCAACAACAGACAGAGGTTTTAAAAACAAAAACGAACAAAGATGAGAAGCTTCTAAGAGGCCTTTGTTTTCAATTTTATGAATGTTTTGCTTTTTGTTGTTTTGGAATAAGGAAATTATTTTTATTATATTCCTTATTTAGCAGTCGTCTCCTCCTCATCGCTCTTGATGCGTAGTTTGGTAACCCGACTCGGCGATCGAGATAACAAGTACCCTACTTAAAGTCTGGGTCATAAATCTCCTTTACGTAAGATTTCGTTTAGATTTGTTTTGTTCCAGTAATGGAATGAAAAGATCTTCGTACACTAATTCTTCGTAATTGTGTGTCGAGAGAAAATACCTTTGCATAATATGAGTGAGAATAGGACACTAATAAAAACAACTTCTTATATTGCAAACGTACGGCATTTGTGATAGAATTTATGACATCGAAAAGTTCCAGACGATCTGAGCAAATAGAACTATTCGAATTTGGGGAAAGTTATTGTAAGCAATATTGATAAGCGGTCTATGAGGAAATTGAGTTGGAGTTTCCTGCCTCGTAAGTGGAGGGAGGTGGCGATGAAGCACCGCGCAAATATTGACAGGCGGGTGCTAACTTGCGACTTGCCGCAAACTTGGCTCGACCTTCGTCAACTTTTGCGCCGAGTGGCAAATAAAAACTCCCAACACATGTTCTACGTGTTATATAGCACGCGCGTGTTCGAAAGTGAATATTATTTCCTAACTCGAATACCTTTCATGTTCCTGACTTACGTTTAGTTCAACGTTTTGTGTGCAAGATGGATTTGCATTTTCTATAAGCTTTCTGTTAGCATTTTCACGAACAATTTCTCTGCTTCAGATTTACGGGTAGTTAGTAAGTAAAATGAGTTTCCATTTTAATAAATTTTATTTATAAAATTTTCTTACTCTATGTTACTACATACAGGTAACGACAAATAAATAAAACATGAATACAAAGACTAATAACTACACATATTTTTCATCAATGTTTTAACGTAGCGACCTTGTCAGGACAATGTTTTAAACTTCCTGTAGCTTTAGCCTTCGCGTTCATCGATTAATTCACTTGTGCACAATACTTTACAAAATTTAAACTTCCATAAAAATAATTCTTATTAAACATACATCCATGTTTCTTAACCTAAAATGATATGGTTTGTGAGTGTGTTTTTACTTTTTTTATTGGAAATGATATTAGGTAAAGACTATAATAGTCATGTAAGACATTATGTTACTTGTAATAGATTACTATGATATTTTATTGTACCTAGCTAAGCACTAATTTTGAAGAATCGGAATGGTTTGGCAAATACACGAATCGGAATATTAAAGGTAGAGATATTTAGTACAACTAAACCCACGATTCAATCTAAGAAAAGTACATAATAATGAGTAAAGGTATAGCTATGCTATAGTAAAATACATATTACCAATTGACTAGATTATCTTCCACTATTTTTCTATTCTACATGAATATAAGCATTCAATGAATAAAACAAGCTAATAAAATTAAATTACTTAAGTCAACATCTAGTTTGATACAACCTAAGTCGTGCGTACATAAAAAGATTGCTATGTGTGAAACATTTGATTGCGCTATTTTGACATTGATAAACACAACTCGGTAATTAGCTAAGTGCACCGTGCCATCACAATTATAATGACTGTGATATTCCACTAATTCTATGAATGTTATAATTGTTCAGTCATCATTAGAATTTGTGGCAGTCGAACTAATTATATTGTGAAAGTTTAACCTAGCATACGGAATGGATTGAATTTATTCAATCTATTTGGTGGTGGCTGCGGTCTTCGTGACCTATTGGGCCGGTGCAAAGGTTCATTCGCAGCTGAGAGCAACGGCGAGTTTAAATCGTCTATTGCTTCTGTATCTGTAGAATTCTTATAATCATCATAAGTCTCCGTAATATTATAGATGTCTAGTTTCTCATTTGACGTTGTGTACGAAACATGCGTAGAAGTTGCCAGTTCTGTAGTAGGTTTCACATCCTTTGTTTTATTTACTTTTGGCTCCAATGTGGATACCGATACACTTTCTACTTTAGCTGTCACAACATGTAATTCAGTGCTGGTTATTTTATTACTTGCATGTGGAGGAATATAAGTTGTGGACTGAACTGTGACTGGAGCCGTAGAAATTTCAGAAGATGCAGTTGTAATTGTTTCCTCTTTTGCAATACCAACAGTTGTAACAGCCGTCGAAGTTGCAGTAATATCTTCCTTAAGAGTAGTAATTTGGTGATCAGTTGTAAACATATTAAGTTTATTGTCTTTGCTTACAGTATCTTTGAATTCAGGCACTAAGGTAGTAATTTCAAAAACTGTTTGAGTAGGACTTGCTTTATCATCGTCATTGTCAATTTTTATAGTTACAATTTCATGATTCATTGTAACGTCTTCCAGTTGTATGGTAGTTTTAATCGGAGTCTCAGTAGTGTCATTTTCTCCTTCTTTAAGTCCTGCTTGTGTAAAGGAGGATACAGCGTCACTTATTGAAGATATTTCATCTTCTTTTTTGATGTCTTTAACATCTATATGAGTTGTGCTAATATATGGTGTTTGTGTTGCTGATTCCGTAGTAATATTTTCGGTAATCGCTACGTTCACTGGTGTGGACGCTGCATTTTCGACTTTAAAATTATCAATATTCTTTAAAGTTACTGATTTTGCTACAACTGGTTCTTTCAAAACGACGGTTAGTTCTAAGGTATCATCATCTACCTTATTTTTATTCAATTCCGTCACTAGTGCCGGGGTTGTTTCTATTATTTTAGTTGTTGTGGATGCTTTTTCTGTGGATTTTTCAAATTTAAGTAATTTACCATCAATTTTTAAATTTCTTCCTTTTGGATCTTCATACTTCTCTTTATATTTCTTCGGCAAGCTGGTTTTTACTTTGTCTTTCTTGTAGCTTTCTTTAATAACCGGCTGTAAAGTCATTATTAAAGGTTTGTCTATAATTTCAACCTTATTAGGTTCTTCTGTTGTTATTTTAGGCGTATTTTTACTACTGTAAACATGCAAGTGATCACTATGCTCGTCAAGTAAATTATGTTTACCAAATCGTTGTTCTGCTAGTTGTTGCGCGTGTTTTTCAGCTAGTGATAATACCGTCATATCATCACTCATTTTAGACTTCGCCATTACCAAAGGAGGTACGAAATGATCGGTTGGTTGCGTAAATATTGTTTCAAAGTTTCCATGTCTCGCCAATTCGTCGTGTAACATTTTATGATGCATATGTTTCTCATCTTCTAATTTCTCTGATTGTTCTAGTGTTAAAAAGTTTTCGTTGTTTGCAAGTTTTGGAATGTCATTACTCTGCAAATTGTTGTTATGAATTAAATCTAAGTTGGTATTCTTTTGCGAGTAAATACTGTTAAGTTTGTTTATAATAGTTTCTTGTTTCGTTGGAAGTTTCTCTTGTACCAAGATAGGTGCAGCTGTAGCTTGGATTAATTTCGGTTTGTCTGCTTCATTGTCATGTTCCGTTGTAAGATCTTCCTCTGTAGTCAGTTCAGTAACTGCTTCGAGATCGGTTGTGTTTGCAGTCATATCTGACACTGACCATGTACTTCCTGACACCAGATTGGATGCTGTTGTTAGTTCGTCCTCTTCATTGCATGATAGATCTTTCAGAAGAGCATCGCGTTTCTGGGGAAAACAATAGAATTTGTAAACTGAAATAAGAAAAATGCTCAAAAATCTATGTAGTAAGGCATAATGGACTGCAAACAGATGCTAGATCCAAATTAATGAAATTAAGGAAAAAGACACACATTCATTCATTCATTCATTCATTGTTCTTACGAACATCTAGGGCGATTTTTTGAAAATGTCTATGTAATTTTCATGACGCATGTAATATAATGATTTTCTTAAGCATTGTGTACAAATAAGCGCCTCATAGACCATTGAATTCGATCAACAAAGGTAAAGTAAGGTAGGTAATATTACGCCTACACTTTCAAAAATTTATCCACTTATTGCTATATAGTAGAACTTACCACATTCCCAGTACACTGGACTCGCTTTACTCCAGCCAGGCCGCAGTCAGCAGTCAGTTGCACGGCGGCGCTCTCTGGTAAGTACAGGATGGTGAGTGCTGGTAACGCTCGCACCATGCAGCCTTCGTTTCCAAGCGCCCATTGTGGTACTGTGAACGGAACAATATGGATTAAAATCGAAATTAATAGAAGCAAATCCTATTTATCTCATATTCATCTTTGTTTATTTTTCCAAGATTGGCTCATCATACTCGTTCAACGCAGAGTAGCGACGTCAAATTCTATGTAAAATATATGAGCCAGTACCATACTTGACTGTTAGACATAATAAGTAGTATTCTTTCGAACTTCCTACTTATACTACATAGTAGTATACATGCATAATTACATACATATGTACATACATAGTTATCTACATAGTTATAGTAGTAGTCCTACTAAGGGATGATTTGGCCTAACATGAAATGCACCTACCTAAGGTGACTTACTCTAGTTAAATAGGATTTTTTTACCAGGCAGTTCACAAATGAAGGAGGCGACAGTGGGCCCGCCGCATGCGCGTGCTTCCCAGCGATAATCGGCGGCGGGATCGGCGGCTGCACACAGTGGCGCTGTGCGGGCATCAGGCGCCGAGCTCCAATAGCCGTCGCCACTTAGACCGCGGTAGTCACTGTCATTTCAATAATCTTAGTAAAAACGTAGTAAGTGACAAAAGATGAATGAAAGAAGAAGACATAGTGTTTCGACCAAAAAAATATTCGGTTTTACATAAAAACATAACTTTAAAATCTTTAATATTGTGTAGATGCAAATTCCGCTACGCCTTAGGTGTGGCGCGTAGTTGTTACGAAAGTGCATTGTTTACGAATGTGTCAGAAAATGCTGGATGTGTTAAGTGGTTGAAAGTCTGCTAAGTTCTCCTTTATAGTTAGCTACAGCTTTCACTTGTAGATTATATACGTTTTTTTATTTTATTTATTAAAAGTTTTCCTGAATAAACAGAGTGAAATAACTGATTAACATTTTAAGTTGAACGTTATTTCGGTTAACCTGTTAATCCCGATCTACACATCCCTGTTAAAATACCAGGCATGTGTAGATCTTAGTAGAGGGAATATTTTGAAAGAAACTTACGTCCATGTGAAGTCTCCATCTGGGTTGCTGCGAATAAGACCGACCCACACAGCACTGGAGATGTCTAGTTCTTTGAGGTATGCTCGCACGGCATCATACTGCGCTGTCGTATCCACTGTAACAATAAAATCAAGTATTATCATTTGATACTTTTTAAAAGTTTTACTAAAATCAGAACTTAATAGACATCAATTCATAACAAGTTGCTGCAAGCAACGTGGTTTCCATTCCTTTATTAATAAAATTCAAAAAATAAAATATACCATCCTTAATTTAAAGCGAAGATAGAACAAAATTGTACACTACGTAACGATAACAAACAACGAACAAAGCACAAAAGAAACGTTCTGGATTGTCGACTTTAGAACACCGATATTGTTATCTTTACTGGCTTCACCGACGTTACTGCGGCGTCCTTCTTGCTGTCGCATTTAAATGATATCATAAATTCAGCTGACTCCCCCACTCAGGTGTATAGAACATGTATTATACCCTGATTCCTCTCAGAGATACGGATATCTCTAAGGTACCGCGTAACCGCTTCCAGTTATGCATCCGAGAACGCTCAGAACGTAACGTAGAGGTAATGCCAAGCCGATATCAGAATCTCGAAGGCATTATCAGAATTCCAATTCCATGTTTCGAGAAGGCGATTTTCTTAACTTGTTTGTGATTCAATCATCCACCAGCAAATCACTTTTTTAATTTAAAACGGGCCCCGCTTATCAGAGCCGGATGAAATATTGGAAAACTATTTTTCAATTTTGGCAGTCTGCACGAGACCAATAAAAGGCAAATGGAAAAAAAAATCAAGCCCCACAAATGTTCACGTAGAACGGAACCAAACGGTTGTCTGTTTTTGTTCTGTTGGGTTTATTTTATTTACTTGTATGACGTATAACCTTGTTTACAGACAACGCCCGAGGGGTCGCTCATATCGGATGATCTTATCAGCACCTCCAGATTTACATCAGCTTTGTCAACTTTGCTAACAAACCGCTCTACAATCTCACTCTTCCATCTTATTCGAATTTGTTAAAGAACCGTTCAATACGAACAATAAGCACGTAAACAACTTAAAAGATTAAATAGATTTTCAATAAGGTACGTTCATTCTGCAACAATATACACCGCAGGTATCACAAAGCAGTATACAGATGGCTTATCGTAAACGTACGCAGATTGACGTCGGTCCTAATCACTATATTACTCATTCACGCCGGCTGATACAATCGGGGCTGATTGACAGCCCCATTCCAGGTGTCAAATAACACAGGAAACTACGACGTTCAGTATTGGCACAAGAAGGAAATTTGCATTACCGCGGTGAAGTCAGTGCGAGGTCGACAAGTCGGTCGTATTCAAACACGTTTACTTGAACCGTCAACCCGCAAAGCTTTGCGAACTTGTTAGCCTTCATTACTGATTACTCATGGAGAGAGGGAAATGTTGGAATACAGCTAAAAGCCTATTTCTATCGTTTTAGAAAGTCACTCATACGCCGACGCGTAGAGAGTACCTACAAATATTTGTGACTTCCGGGAAATATTTCGTTACCAACTTTATTACCTATTAATATCTTCAGTCGAATCATTTTACTCAAAAATAAAACCAATTTCCCTAATTGAATCTTACCCGTTCTAGAGAGTTGAGGGAACTGAAATTAATTGGTTAAATTCAATGGAAATTTTCATATCAGCCGGTGTATTGATTGGCTCGCTAACCTCGCTATTGAGCCGGCCATAGAGAAAGAAAAGCCCGACAAATCCTTTCAGAACTCATAACAAAAGAGGATTAACTGAGTCTGCAATAACACGATGTATGGCAACCAGTTTTTATCGGATGAATGTAATTCTCATCGAAAATAGAAAAAGGGAGTTTTTAATTAAATATCCTCTCCGTGTTCTGTAAGACACGATGGGTGGGTTAGCTTATTAAACTTTGAGAATACTTCATTAATTTAACTTAAAACTCTTCAAGTTTATTTTATAATTAACTTAGACGTTTGCGTAAGTACTCTATTCTCTACAGAGTTCTCTTATTTATTCAGATACAAAAAGTCAGGTAACATTTTTATTTTACGAGAAGCTGTAGCTGATGAATAAAACAAAGTCTGTCTGAGCTCTGTAATTGGATTTGGGACACACATTTTTTATTCTATACGTAAATTCTGTTTCAAAATGTACGTCGAAATTCAAAAGCTCATATATGTTATCAATTTCTGCTTGCGTTTGATATCGCAGATTGAGATCGTTTGGAGGCTAAGCCTTGTATATTTCATATCAGCTGTAAGCTGGTGTGTGTGTGGCGCATGGGTTGGCGGTGGGCCAACCATCGCGACTGAGAAAACTCCCGGGAACCGCCAAGTCAATATTTGTGATGCCATTTAACTGTCCCACCCGCTACTTACAATGTTTATTGCTCGCTTATCCCCGTTAAGTTGCTTTTTTAAATTTAAATACGACGTTACCTTTGCAATTTTCTTGCACTTATCTCGATTACGTTGCCTAGTGAAAACCTCGTAAAGCGGATTTTTAGAAAATCACATTCGGATGTGATTTTTGTTAACAAAACCTCGCAATAGACACATATTTATTTATTTTATTTATTTATTCATTCATTGCACTCTCAAGCAGTTAAGGTGTTACATGGTAGTAGGTACCTTAACTGCTTGTGACTTTGCAACGCGCACGCTAGTTTTAATCTAGATAATTTGTAGTTTTTTTCCCCCGAAATTAACTCAACGTTCAGTATAGTTTTTTTGACGTGGCTTATCGTAGAATTGACATATGGGGAGCGCTGAAGGCTTGCCTGGTACAAGAACAGACTTTTATTTAAAAAAATGCGGTTTTGTAAGGCGATGCGTTGCCTTTGATATTGATAATGCGATTTACAAAATTCTGTGAAAAAGTTTGTTTCTAAAATATATGTGTATACTAATTTTTACGGGTGATTAGATGTTAAATAAGGTAAAATACAATTAAGTAACCTGTTAATAAAACACACTGTCGGACCAGCCTCATGGAGGGGAGAAAAGAAAAGAAAAACTACTTGTACCAATGACAGCGTTTGACGAGGTTGCCATTTGAATGCCTATTAAAATTACTAAAATATGCAGAGCGACAGCATTAATTTTGTTTCCTCGGCGTTACAGGATGTATCAAAACATTCCATGGTTCTGCATACAATTAGAATACGAGGCTGCATGTTACGCCCCTTGTTTCCAGTTCCATTATGTATAAAAAGTTAAAATGCAGTACGAAAAACACGAAGAATGTTGTTTTAAATTTGTAACAGCTTCGCAGAGCACGACGGCTTTTACGTGTAATTTTAACAGAGATTTTCTCTTTTCTTATCTCGAGCTCTAGATCTTGAAGTAAAGGGAAATCAGGAAATTTATATTAGATTGTGAAGCGAGCCAGCCACAATTTAGGCCCGAGGGATCTCAATAACTACATTTGCTGCTATTTGTAGCGGAGACCGTGCTCGCTGCGATATTTTATTCGGCTATATTGTTGTACGGCGAATTTTACTGCCAATAACCCTGACGTAGTGTATGTTTGCCGCTCTGGGACGTGATCCTAATTCTAATGCGAGGGTAATTCTCGTACAGGTTTAGTGTAGATTTGGCTCTTTAGGTTTCCAGGTTACTAAACCCAGCATTACCCATTGCAGGGTAATTCTGAGACCATTGCAACTAATCATCCTTTATCTTACGGCTCAGCGAATAGCTTAATTTCCTGGCTCGTGTATGCTTCATTAACGGCTTTAGAAAAAACAGCAACGCTTTATACATTATTTACTTAGGTTCTTAAATTTAATTACGTATTTCAGCCTACGTAGATGACAAAATATGTGGTAAAATGTTACAGCCAATCTAAACATACCACGGTTTAGACCGAGAGGACGACCAAAAACAAGATGGGCGGATGTGGTCAAAAAGGACCTGTGCATGTGCAATGTCTCCGAGAACGACACGTCTGATAGAGTGAAGTGGAAGAGAAGTACGAAAAAGGCAGACCCCACTATCAGATGGGAATAATAAATGCTAAGGAGAGAGAGAGTAGATGACAAAATATAAAAAATAAAAGTATACAAACTAAAAGCCAACTACGGGAAAATCACCTGCTAAACATCACTATCACTATCTAAACTCTATAATACACATAGCGGTCTAACACATAACCATCCTTTTGCTTCGACACAGTCGGGTAAAAAGAACATAAATAAGTTACAGTACCGTTACTTAGGTGTAAGGCTGAACCATTTTTCCTTCGTCGTTTTTCGAATATCTAGGGATACTCGTAAGTATATATAGATGCTCTAAATAGGAGTAAACTGGTGTGGGTGCGGAGTGCTCGAGGCTCGAGACAAGTGCAGATACACGTGACGAGACGAGCCAAATCCCGGATGTCAACGCCCGGGGCTCACGTACTGATTGACACTACAGAATGCCTTCACGCAACATCCCTTTGAGGGGAGATGTAATTTTGGTATAGTACATCTTATAAACGTAATTAGCAATGCATAATTTAAAGCTGGGAAGGGTTCTGCATTGTTCGGACCAGATCTCGAGAACCACCGAATACTTAAGGTATGCGATTTTTACTGTCATTATTATTATTTTTTATTTGTAGAATGTAATTTAAAGATAGGAAGGGTTCTGCATTGTTCGGACCAAATCTCTAGAACTACGTAATACTTAAAATATGCGATTTTTACTGTCATTATTATTTTATTTTATTTAGAGAACGTACACAATAATTATACATTAAATGAACTAGATATGCATGAGACGATGCTAATAACAAGTTCCCGCCAATAGAACATGTATATTATTATGATCTGCATTTGTTTAAGAATAATATGTATAGTCGTTGCCAAATTAAAAGCTCTTATGTGTCGCCCCCACCAATTTTTTTTTTTTTATCAGGATCGAATAGTATTTTGCTCCTAAAACATTCAGTACAAACTCTTATGCAAGTAAATATCAATTATCTTTTAATATTTTTAACACACAGTCATACAAAAAAAAATCAGGTGGAAGATTTTTTAATTTCTGTAAAATTGTCCCGATTGCACATAATAGATATGACTTGACTAAAGACTGTACCCAGTGTAAAGCTGGGTTGGGTCAAATCGCGAGTATCAAACACGAGCAGGTTTATAAATCTAGCTTAATTTGATAACAGATTTAAGTTATTTGATACTTGACTTTATTCTTTGTTTTCTACTGTCATACCACTTAAATAGTAGGTTTTTATTTTATTACGTAACTTATTGTAGATTTGCCGCAGGTAGCATTAACTACTTGGCCGGACAAATGGGGAGCGCTGCAGGCTCTCACCCAGTACAAAATTAAATAGTAGGTAAGATATTAAATCTATATTTAAAAGGAAAACATTTATTTCAAAGAAAATAGATTGATTGGGTCGAGGCTATCTACTCTCGGAAATTACTACGCCGTTTAGTGTCACCGAGAAATATTACTTTCCAGAACGTTCTACAAGACATCTAGATAAATCAATAGACTGATAACTTTATAATAATAATTTATTTGGAACACTTATAGCAGACTTATTGCTGTTAGAAAAATAAATAACGCAAATTATGCAAGAAAAAAAGAATGTAAGTAAATCACAAAAAGAACGGATAACTTCAATTCCATTTTCAAATTATCCTTAATCGACGACTGTTTTATTTAAAATATGAAATTCAAGGTAATAAATCAACCTGATAAACTTACTAATTTTAAATTTGGAACGTTTGAAAGAAAAAGAAAGGACTTATCGAGGAAACGTGTCAAAGTAATAAATCAAATATTCGGTGCGCGGCGTGGTGGCGGGATAAACCGACGGCTACCGTTGCCAATAACAACTTTTTTATTTATCGGTTACAAGCAGCAAAATACATGAGAATAAAATGAAACTGGCACTACTGGATATATTTTTTTTTAGGTGAATCGGTTGGCGCGTTCCTTTTTACTTGAGAATGATGAAGGGTAGAGGTAATAGAGCACCCACTTTTTTACGTAACGCGTTTTGTTGATAAGTGAATAAAAACACAGAACAGTTGGAAGTTGAATTATATCATAATCTTCTTCTTTGCGAGTCGATGGCGATCGATACTAAATTTTTGTTGACCAATAATTAGCCACGCTATCATAATTAAAACACATAATAACGGGTTCTTACCGCGTTTAAAGTAGGGATATGAGACTCCCGATATTTCGACACTGTTGCAAGTGCCATGATCACGGGATGACTGATGAGATTGGAGTGGAGTGGAGTAGGTAGATCCATAATTTTCTACGGGCAGACATATCTGTCTACCCTCTTTCTTTGCCACTTGTTGATTTATTTGATATCGGAATTGAATTATATTGTCTAAAGGCTTAATTTATTAACTTCTATAAATTGGCACGTTAATTCCTACTACGTAAAGAACGGTAACTCTCCGCCCCGCACCAATTCGTATCGGGCGCCAACCTCACCCCCTCTGGGTTTTACTTTAGTCTCAAATAGCCGCAAGCCGGTGAGGAGTAAGGGAGAGAAACGCAGACTGTGTCTCGCTCGCACTTACGCATTAGGCGACGCATGGTATTAATGAGTTTTATGCATGATGTGACCGTGGTTTGAAGTTTGTACAAAACACACTACATAGTTCCTTACTCGAATATTTTTTTTACATTGCTTCTTATTACTTTCAATTGCTTAAAGTACAAGCATTTAGGTACAATTTATATATTTTTTTGTTTTTTTTTTCTTCTGCACTGGTTATAGGATGCTAATCAAGAAATAGAAGACGCAGATGATCAATTAAAAATCCCAATTTTCTATTGAATTATTTACGAAATAAAATTATTTAAATTACTTTAAATTCAAACAAGTTCCATACAAAAAAAAGTACTTTTGTGTTTTTATCGTTTCACCAACTCATGCACATTCACCGTTTATATTTTGTTTACATTAAGTTAGATAATAAATTCTCATGAAGTGAAATGTAAATTTCTTTTGAGAATAAAGATTTATTTAACCTGAATACATGTTGAAAAACGAACCGACTGAAACCTTTTAAAATACAAGAATTTAAAGGTTTCTGAACGAATTATGCAATATTAAAAAAATGTAATAGGGCTAGACGAAGAGCGCCTGAAACGAAATCAACTTTCAAGTAGGTATTTCAGGTAAAAGAAATATTATATTTTATTTGCATTAACAATGGTTATTAGGAACTAGTAGTTAGAATTTCCTTTTAAGCAAAACAATACCTGTGCCTGGAGACTCCGCTCCTTCATAGCAGAGTTTACACAAAAGAGAGGAAAAAGACACTTAGGTAGTATAAAAATATAATAATTATTTTCAGTTAGGTATTATCTTGTCTTGAGGAGCTCGGTGGCGCAGCGGTTAACGCGCTCGATCTGCGATTGTTGAAGTTAAGCAACCTTCGCAAAGGCCGGTCATAGGATGGGTGACCACAAAGAAAAAAGTTTTCATCTCGAACTCCTCCGTGCTTCGGAAGGCACGTTAAACTGTTGGTCCCGGTTGCATTAGCAGTCGTTAGTAACCACCAATCCGCACTGGGCCCGCGTGGTGGTTTAAGGCCCGATTTCCCTATCCATCCAGGGAAGGCCCGTGTCCCAGCAGTGGGGACGTTAATGGGCTGGTGATGATTATCTTGTCTTGAACTAGGTAGAAGATTGCCCTTATTCGTTTACATTGCCTTTAGTATTCCGGGAAGCGTATTATTATGTTGTAGTCAAAGACCGATACGTAGCCCTTCCGAGAATTGACTTGTCTATCATAGATTTGACCACCGCCCCTGGGCGAACCCCAGTTTACCTGTAGATTCTTATTTCGACTTTTGACTGATGTATTTTAGTCAATCCCAGAAATACCTTTTGGGTTTTCATTTGTTAATTACTACCACTAAACAATGCGTAAATATATTATGTTTTTTTCTGCTGAATAAATATTTTTCTTTCTTTTTTTATTTATTTCTTATAGGTAGAACCACATACTTAACAATAAAAATTATCATACATTTTCCTCGTGGATAATTTATATACTTAATAAAATATATTATTATGATTTTCATTATTATGTACTTATGTCGTTTCCATATCTCGGGCCTATCGAGTCCCGGACTTTTTTAACGCGTGCATAGGGCCGAAGCCAACACGTGAGTGTGCCCCTTGAGACAATTTAATCTAAATGTGTTAATGTTATTATTGTGATATTCGAAAAATGAATTACCTACAGCGATTTCTGTAGAAGCAACAAAATGCCGATAAAATGAACCAGGAAGAAAAGGCTTAATTTACACGCACATAGAACAGAGTTTAACAAGGAATCGGGGTAGTTCCTATGTTTCATTTCTAATTGTTACGGCTTCAGGATCGGATTCCCCGCCCCTTGAAACAATCCCTTATTAATTGACAGAAAGGTGTGTCCAGATAGACAGAACAAGGTTCCAATATAAGAAAACAATCGTATTTTAGGGTTCCGAACCTCAAAAGAAAATACGGAATAATAATCATTTCACTTGCACCTGCCTCTGGAGTAGAAAATTTGCAATCGCGCCGGTATTATTGTTCTAAGAGGAATAATTATACTATGAAATTCAATATATATAAACACAACTATATATATAGTTGTTAATCAATTGCTGTTCGTTTGTTTTCCTAAAACTCGAGAAAGGCTTTGGCCGTTTTGGCTGATTTTGATTTTGAAATGTTTGTCTTACTACATGCATAGCGACTCTATATAAAGTTATAATATAAAATGTAATTATCATCACTAATTGAAGAGCCACACTCTTGTCGGTGTAGCATTCTCCATTCTTGTCTATCAAATGCCAATTCTTTCACTTCCTTACGAGTTGACACGACGTTCGCGTTCTCTTTAATCTGTTCCATGTAAGCTCTTCTTGGTCTTCCCCCTCCTCTCTTTCCTTGTAGCTTCCCAAAACTCTAAGTCAAAATTTAAATGTGATTATATTGAAGAAAAATACGAAATAAAGGTCAAAATCAAAAGCTTAAACCACTTACTGCTCAAACAATATAAGTCATTCTGTACAACAAGTTATATTAAAATGTTATCTTATTTTGCAGATCACTAAAGTGTAACAGTCTTAATGGTCCCTCCACTTAATGCTTTTAGTCCCTTTAAATTTGAAAGCAAGCTCGTCTCTTAGGGGCGTTTATTTTTGCTCCCAGCAGATATCAAGCTATAGCATAGTAACATAGTAAAATGAAAACAGTAGGTAAATGGCTGGATATCATACCCCAAACTAAGCCGTTCCGCCAAGCCAAGCAAGTGACGCCTTAAAAAACCATAGGTCCGTTTCACGAAAAATAGATTATGGTTGCAAATCTCAAACATAAACCGTACGTCAATAAAAAAAAACAAACAAGACCCAACGCACATACATACAACACACATAGATACGTTATCTTATCACACGATCTCGTGGTGCAGCCGTCGTTAATATAGGTTGATAGTTTGGATCTTGTGTGTAGTTCGCCTGCCGGTTACGTTTTACTGTGGCTATTTAGTAGGAAGCGATACTTAAGTGCATCTCTCCGAAACATGTTTATTAATTGCCAAACAGCGCTTGAGATTCTTAGGAAGGAATATCGCATGTCAATTAAAAATAGGTGTATTTTGAAATGTCGTGGGATGAAACAGTTCGGATGTTATGTACAAGGTGTTGAAAACGTAAGTGGAAGATAGCTTACCTAATTAGGTATTGAAAACTAATTTGATTAGCTTTAAAAAAGTTAGAGTTGTTAATGTTTTAAGTCTTAAATTTTTATTAGGGCCCTTTTTAGCAGCTAACTGAAGAACAATACTGAAGAATAATACACGAAAACCGATCCAAAAATGACATGAATTGTAGCTACAATATTAAAAAAAACTAAATAGACTAAAAAAAAAATATTTTTCTGCTAGTATACTATACAATTACAGTTATTTGGGATTTAAATTCCAATATCAATCTCAAATCTAAACATTGTTTCGCGTACAGTTACTAATTTCGAATATATCCATACTACTTATATTCAAAAACAAATTTCGGTCCTTATTTTTCTCTGTAAAGGGTCGCCTGCATAAAATATTTAAAATGTACCGTCGCATTGATAAGCTGAGTAAACAGATAGGACTATTAGATAAAACCTTTTCAGGGAAATTGGAACCGCCCATCCGTAAAAGATGAGAGAAAGGACATCTTTTAAGGATGTTTATCAACGATCAGAGATTGAAGGCATTAAATCTGTTCAGAGGAAAAAATTAACAATTTGTTTGTATTCTGAGAAAGTTTACCCCATGTGCGAGCAGACACGAGAGGAGCCTTTCGTAATTGAAATGTAAACTTGGCAATAAATTCTTGCTTCATCTCTCTTGCAGGGCGAGACATAATTTATTCAAGAAATCTTAGCCATTTGTAAAGTCGGGTCGTCGTAAACAACCGAGTGTTCGTTGCGAGTATCTGTTCTAAGGGTCGTTCACTCGCCCCCTGCTGTCTGACGCTATGCAAATTGACTGGATTACCTTCTTCGCGGTACATCGTACGGCCAAGATCAGCGCTCAAGAGATATTGTTAAAGGGTTTATTCCTATAGAAAATCTAGCTCATTTTCCCCTATTTTGAATGGGAACTGATTGCTGAATATATGTATGTTAGTTTATGTTGTATTCGTTGGCTTTCATTTTCGCTAGAGCTAGAACGAAGTTGAGTGAATTTACTTTGGCTACGTGCCGCGGAACGGTTAGCGCTTCTGTCCGTAGTTACGAGTAATTGTAACAGCTTTCTATACCCTTTTCTACTATTCCTTGTAACTGGGGCACGAAGTCGCTAGAAGTTTTAGTGACGCGTTTCTAAAATACAAACTTGATAACTTGAGTAACTTAAATTGGTACTTACCCAAAATATATAGTGATTTATTCAACATTGATTGGAGGCAGATACGTTTATTACTCTTTGTAATATCGCTTGTAATAACAACGAACACAATAGCCTACAGCAAGAAAGTTCGTGTCTGAAGTGATTGAGATTATTCGCGATCGAAATAAAGGAGAGAAATTCAAACTCCAGGCCTCGGGCGGGCAAACATCGCCATTAAGAGATTGATTCAGGGCCATTCGCTGGAATGTATTCAAAAGTGCGAATAAATTTAATAACACGAACGAAAGCTTCCGATTTTCTCACCAATTTGTAAAAGTACAAAGCTTTTTAAAATTCATTTGTGAATTATAAAAGAACTCTGAGGTTCAACGAAAACGTCAAAATTATTTCATAACTTTTATATTGTTACGCACTTAAAATGGTCTGAAGCGAAAAGAAAACAGGTAAAAGTTTTGACACGCGCTTATGTGGAACGGAGCTCCGCGTTTGTTGAACGATATTTTCGCGCTAACAACATGGTTATAAACCCGCAGGGTTACACCACAGATAGCGTCAACATTTTGTGCTATAAAAATAAACACCTCGGAATAAATCGATGGAATATCCATCAGGGTGTGTACGGGTGACAGCAATTAAGGACGGTGTTCGTCGGTCGTCCGGTCATCCGGTCCGGACGGTGTCCGGTGTCGGGTGTCACGTGTCCGCTGAGAGGGCCGAGGTTATTGCATATTTATGAAACAATATTTTTGCCGCCGAAAATGCTTTTGAACTGTAAAGACATGGGATGCCCCAAGTGACAGTTATTGCGCGGCCACAAAACAGTTTTGTTATTTCTTTCACCCATGTCAAATTGAGGACTTTCCTTCTCCACGTTGCAGATTTTTAGGTTCACTTACATTAGTTAAAGAACGGGTACTTTGGAACACTTTTTTATTTTAAAAATCTAATAACCTCTAACCTCTTATAACCAATATAATAATATTTGTATAAAAAAACAAACAAACAACAAAAAACAAAAAAAAAAAATAATAAGAAAAAGAAACGAGCATAGTATTAAGGAATAGATTTAGGAGCAATTAATTAAGTAAACTAACAAAATTATTGTAAACTAACAAAGGTGCGGACCACTGTGTCTGCAGACTGTAGTGCAGAGGGGGTTTTAGTGGGCGCGAGTCCCACATAACCCAGTCGTTCGAGCGACTGGGTATGCATAAGGCATCTCCCCCTCTATAAAAAAAAAACCTCTTATAACCTGGGGTCCTTTAAATTACGGGTGAATAGGCATTTTCTGGGTAAGCTCGTTCCAACGTCGATCTCTTCTTCTCGTCGTGGAAGAATGAAGTCAAGAGCAAACCCATCTTAATTAAAAAAAAAATTAGTTAATAAATAAAATAAAAACAGCTCGGACACTCTATACAAAAATCTCGTTCTTATCGTCTGCCTCCTACTTACCGTGTAAGTGTGACTAAAGTGAGACTCAGAGGGGGATAAGGTAAATCTACCTCGCCACCAATACGAATTGATGCAGGACGGAGAGTATCTAAAACTTCACCTTCAAATGAAGTTCATTAGTCCCTAGTTCGTTTGCAGTACTTACATAGATCAATTGATTAAACGTTTAATTGGTAAGCGTTGCGTTTAAAACAATCTATTGTGCCCATGAATTCAAATCCTCTGTTTCTGTTAACCAGACAGTTGTCAACGAGCGAAAACAAAATTGAATAACCATGACTTCAGAGAAATAGAATCATATTTTGTTTTATTTATATTTCGATATTGTGTTCCCGCGACATAGGCAGGGAATACGTAAAACTTGTATGAAAATCCATCACTTTAATTTGATTTGCAAAAATCTGACTTCTTGGAAAAGAATTCAACACGTAGATACTTCAATACAATACGTGACGTTCTTCATATTTATTTACTAAAAATAGACATTTTTTCAGCCTTTGTACTGCAATGTCCTCTCATTTCCTTCCAATTCAACAGACATTTTGCGAGAGAATCCGTAGCCTGAACTATTATCAAACTACAATATAATAGACTCAGATGAACAAGAGTGTGAGTGCAAGTTGTGTTAGTAAGCTCACGACTGTATCCCAATTGGGTAGTCAGAGGTACACCTATCACAAGATGAACTAAGTACCCACGCCTCACCGAGCTCTCTGTCAGACCAGCGTGATAGGTGGTGGTCCGTAACGCCGTCTATAATGGTCGGGCTAACTGTGTAAATAAGTAATTAGCTTACTTATTGTTGTTACTTAGTGTCAAATGAAAAAGTGCTAGAAAGAGCTGAAGAAAATAGAACCATATTGAAGACTGTAGAGAACCGGAGAGGAAATATGATTAGCCACCAGATAAGACACGATTCATTTATAACAAACATTATAGAAGGAAAAATTGAAGGGAAGAGAGGAAGGGGTAGACCTAGGATAACATTTATGAAACAAGTAAAAGAGAAGGTGCAGGTCGTGACGTATCGGGAGGTGAAGGTTTTGGCGGGAAGAAGAGAGGAATGGCGATTAGGTACTCCACCGACAACAGCGCAGCTCTTAAATAGAGGGAGAGATTGTAAAATAGAAGCTTAAGAAGTTCCGATTCTCTCGTAAATTTGCTATATTCATTCGCCAGGTTCGTTCCACGAGAAAAGGTTTTTAAAGTGTCTGAGCCCGTGGTTTACCGTGGTTTCGATACGGCGGCTTTACCACCCATTACCCAACACCCGGGTACTGAAGCGCGGTGCGATGCATAGCGCTTAACGCGTAAATATTGATTTTTCAGCGCTCTAGGTGTTACACGCTCCACCGACCGTTGTGCATGCATCACGCGGCTCATCGGGAAATTTCCCGCGCAAATAAACCCGGTATTTAATGCAGTGCCTTCATAAACATAATAAGCTGAAAAAATCGAGGTACACGTATAACCTTGTTATAAGATTTTGATGCGACAAGTTGTATTATTATAAAAAAAATTGTGACCTGTTATTTTTGTATAAGGCCGCCTATTGTGCTAATGTTTTTATTCATATGTTTATGTCATTTGTATATGTCGTTGTGCAATAAAGTATTATTGATAAATAATTAAAATACAATCAATCAATTGCATTACAATAACAGATTATCTTGATGTCGGAGTTGACATTTTTTTTATTGTTAAATTGGTAAGTACAATTTTATTTCTTACAATATTAACCCGCCAAACTGTTACGTTTGATGGCAAGATGCGCTTATCTAATAAACATAAATTTCTACTCACCTAGATAAATAAATCTTCTTTTCTCGTATTGGTTGTGAGATCAATGATCGATCTCATCGTACCCTCTGGTCGATATTTCAATTACTTACGTTCACAATCAATCATTGGCATAGTCAGGGGTACATTGATCGCAAGATGAACTGAGTATCCACACCTCACCGAGCGAGTGTATTCACAACTTGGCCGTCTCTCTTCAATGATGTACATACATCCTTTCTTTCAAAATCCACTCGAAAGTCAATGGCCGAAGCACCGACCGACGAATTTAATTTTACGCTTTTAGTTCCTACAAAATTCCGTAGAATGACCAGTAATATGTCAACTGGGCTTTAGCTCGTATCAAAATGATCCGCCAGTGACTTTTCATTGCTACCCTCTTCATCCCTCTGAATGAATTTCAAAGGCCCTCCGACAGACAGTGTAAGGACAAGACGAACACAAATTACGTAATTCCGTCCAAGAAGATTAAGTCAAATCGTGATGGATTATTTAAGTGAACTTAAGTACCTATGTTTTAGATAAGCGGTCGTTTAGCATAACCACATGTTTTTTTTTTATTTCGCCAGACCAAGAGTCAGTCAACCCGTAACATAGAATAAGGAATAATACTACGTATAGAACGGCAATTCTCCGCTCCCCACCAGGGGGGCTACCGGCTAAGACGAAGCCGATTCAGATTGGAGCAAATCGAACATCGATTTGATTTTGTCGTACCGCGTAAGCAGCCAAGATGGCGATCCCCGATTCGTGACGTCACATGAAGTTCGGCAAGCCGATTGAACGAATGATTTCAGTACTTTTGACACTAAATCGCTACCGCGTAAAAAATCGAAGTTCGGCGCCTGAAGCCGATTCCCATTGGAAGTGTCAGTTGAAGCCGGGCACTTTTCAGTAACCGTGCAGCGCCTGAGCCAAGTTTACCTGCCCCCCCCCCCCTCGAACATAGTTTAGACTAGAATCGTATGGCGCTAGACGTCACACACACAGATGCGCGTGTACGATAACGTCAATGTGTGGTGTCTGTGTAGAACGAGGGTGTTTGTATGAAGTGTCCGCGGTGTGCCCATAATTTCAGACTGCCTCCGATTAGGTGTTGGGCTTTGCAGGCTGATCATCCGATTGTCCGAAAGTAAGATTACATGAGTATGTGATCGTTACAAGAGCCATGTAAGGTTTAGGTGCTCAATAGTAACCCTGACACCAGAGCTGATGAGGTCGGTCATTGACCTCACAACCCACACGAGACAAGAAGATTTCAAAGGAGACACACAAAGTATCTACGGAAACCTTTCGAAACTGGGAGCTTGAGTTTATCACGCTCCAATTTCTAAGAGCAGCTGCACATAAACTTAAATATGACATGAAATCCCGCCCTTGAACGGTCCCCAGTACCGCATGTATCCCTGATAGGGTAGACAGAGCCTAAAAACTTACTTCTCGCCAGCTATGTTAAAAAGTTGATCAGTGTAGATCACTGATCTCATAACACGACAGAAAAACAACATAACATTTTCCTCACAACTATAAAACTATGATAAAACTCACCTTAATAAAGTTTTCATCAAAAAACACGGATGAACTTCAAGCGTTAGTAGATTTTTACCTGAGCAGCTGAACCTAAAATAAACTATACTTACTATTAAATTGGTACACGTGCAGTTAAACAATGATAGATATTATGTACAGTCACGGACACACACTAGCGTATAGTGATATTGTTTCATGTTGGTAAAAATATATCCATTTTTAAAGTTACGAAAAAAATGTGTATGTCAAGGTGAATTCACATTTTGATAGCAGTCTCTCATAAAAATATCAGATAAGAGCATCGGAGTCGGAATGGTTTAGTAGCTAATCCTAAAAGAAGACCAAAATTATTTAATTTTTTGTTTGTATGGAATTATAAACCATATTGAAGGTATTTTTTTTAAATTACCTAGTTATTCAATGAACGTGCCGAATTTTTCAAATTAACAAAATAGGCTAGGGTTCAACTAGTAATACTAAATTACTATGGAATTGTATGAAAATGCACACTGTGACGTAATAGAAAAACATGATAAAATGTTGGACTTATTATTACGTTTTTCTTGATTAAATTTTATAAATACGTTAAATAGAAAAAAGAAAATGTTTTTCGTTAGATCTGTCTTTATTTAGCAATCAGAATTTCATAATTTATCTTGAACCTAGTACACGACCGAATTAAACCTATCTGTTTTGTAATAATGATTATAATTCCAGTTAACTAGGTACTTAAAACTGAAAATTCCTACAGAATTTTGGTCTGATTTTATCTTAAGATGCCTTATAGCTAGACTAACCAATAAGTATTAGATCACGGAATGTACGCAGATGGAATTCCAGACTGTCTTCATTTTAAATTGATAAATCCATGATTAAATAAATCACGTTCACAATGATTAAGCATTCTCTCGTGTTTAAGTGTCTCTCGATTCAGTGAATAAAGCTAAAATCAATGCCGATATACTGTTAATAAAATAATTAACCAGGCTTAGCAGAACGATGCCTATGGGCCTCAATAATAATTAAAATACAACTAATAGATAAAAATGTCATGTTACTGGCTGTTTTTAAAGTATTCATATATTTATTGATCTTTTTAAACCTCTTTAAGCATTATAGAAAATAGTACTCCGCGACAATGAAATCATCATCCTAGCATTATCCCTTTTTTCACAGGGTCCGCTTACCTAACCTGAAGATTTGACAGGTCCGGTTTTTTACAGAAGCGACTGCCTGTCTGGCCTTTCAACCCGCGAGGTTAGATCACGTACCTCCGAAAATGCATATCTCCGGAATGTGGGGTTTCCTCATGACATTTTCTTTCACCACCGAGCACGTGATAATAATTTATGACCCAAACATAAATTCGAAAACAAATTCGACAATCCTTGGTTTAGGCATGTGCTGGATTCGAACTTGCGACCTCAAAGTGAGAGGCAAGCGTTCTACCAACTGGGGTACCACAGCTCTATAGTGTAACGGCTCTATAGCCTTTTTTAAATATCACATTCCGATGTGATTTTATTGAACAAAACCTCGATTTTTTCGAATTATTGCGTTGACAGCGACTTCCCGAACGGCGATTCCCGCTACGGCGAGTCTCTTTACGGCGAGAAGCTTGACGTCGCGCGATTTCCTTTGTATAGTACAGACATGAAAAAGTTGCCGTAACTGACTTGCCGTAGCGGGAATAACCGTTCGGGGAGGCACTGTCAACGCCACAATTAATTTATTCTATTACCTAATTTCACACATTTTTTCTTAAAAAATAAATTAACTATATTTGGACGTGAGCTTGTGAATGCGTTACCTAGTCCTGAGAAACAAACATATTGTCAGTTATTGGATTCGTCACCTCACCTCTTTACACTTAATTTTGACATGCTTTAACAGTCAGTCGTCATTTACGAAGAGCTGTACGCACACACGTTCTATATTATTTTTTATACTCCTAAATTCCTAATATAGCAGAGAAATTAAAACCAGCGAACATAATAGGAAAGATAATGTGTTTTTTCACATGCTATAACGAGAGTGTACGTTTCGCACATTGTTTATCGAACTGAGTACGAGTCGTGATGGATTGCAGCAATAAAACACTGCTTCCATCGCACGCATCGAGGCTCCAGATAACAGGGGATTGGTTCTTTTCACAATCCCGCTAGATGAATAGTCGTATACTGAATATATTTTTTTTTAAATTAAGATGGGTTTGCTCTTGACGAGGAAAAGAAGTGGTCGACGGTGGAACGAGCTTACCCAGAAGATGCCTATTCCCCGTGATTTAACTATTAAGGGAAACTAACGTCAGAGCACAGCCCGGACGCTACAAACAAATATCTCATACTTATCGTGTGCCGCCTTACCTCGTAAGTGCGAGTGAGACAGACAGTTCGCGTGCGCTCCTTTACTCCTTGACGGCTTATGGTCATTTAGACTAAAGTATGACGCAGCAGAGGTACGGTAAATCTAGCTCAGCCCCGATAGGATTTGGCGCGGGGCGGAAAGTGTCCGTTCTATACTATTAATAGGTATCTTTATTATCAATTTATTCTATGGTGTATGAGGACGTCATTGTGATAAAAATGGACGTAATATCAAATTAAAATACCATTATTTTATTACATGTTTCATTGTCATGGCACGTGTAAGTAAAATATGTCAAGGACAGCTCGTCAAAGTATAGAAATCAGAAATCAGAATCATTTATTCAACGTAATTATCATAGGTAAACTTGTTGAGGGTCAACGTAACATTTTTGAATTTACGTCATTTCGCAAGGTGTTATAGCTGAGGAGAAGAAATGACAAGAAACTGCAACAGCAACACATCTTTTCAATGATGTAGACATCTTTTCAGTGAGGGTAATGTACTTATACCACATTACAAGTTATATAATAACTAGAGGAACACATTCAGTATCAAACATTTTTATCATTTAGGTAATCATTAATCTTATAAAAAGATTTTTTACACAAAGTAAACTTCACATGAGCTTTAAATTTATTTTCTGACAAATTTAAAATATTATCTGGTATTTTATTGTGAAAACTTTGAATTGAACTTACTTAATCTAGAATTTTGAAAAGCAATTTTATTTTTATTCCTTGTCTAACAGTATATCTAACAATACGACCGTCAGGCAGGTTCTTATTTCTCGGTCATAATGTCCAACTGCGCCGAGTACCCGTGGGTCACTTAACGAGTTAACGGGACCCCTTAAAAAGCAGTAACGTACAATGAGACATTACGACCGGGCTCGCCCGCAGGACACTCACAGAATAGCGGACCTCGCGGCCCGTCGTTATTACATTTTATGAGATAAACTTTGCGGACTTCCTGTTTTCATAGAGCCAACGAAAAATCGTACACGCGGAAGTAAAACGTATGAGGAAGGTCTTAATTCAGAAATCCCTTACCTTTCTCATTCGAGTGAAGTGTATTATCCTCAAACTGAACATCGACGCAGGACATGACTTCCGTAAATAGAATAAAACGCTTCAAAGGTCAACTTGGGTATGGCGTGGTGGAATACTCCGTTGAAAGTTAAAGTTACTTTTGTAAAACTAACAAAGCGACAGCTCATGTGGAAGTAACCGCTCCCTAGAATTTAATATATGAACGTGAACACGGCGGCGGATAATGATGAACGTGAACACGAACTTAATTTGAACCTTCCTCACGTAATATAGGTGGCTAGATAAAAGCCTCACAGTATTCACAACACGCGTACCAATCCGATTCCCAATCGATTCTTCAAACCTCATTTACTTCAAATTACTTCTTAAAGTAATAGCGCATCGTTAAAAGGCCTGGTGTTCCCGATTCATGCCTTTGAATTAATGAAGTGTAATAAGTTTGGTGGCGAGGTTGTGCCCCAAACGTCTGCTGATGAATAATAGTATCATTAATATAAGAGGAGGCGGTACCAGCCTGTCTAGAAGTCCTCTACATGAGAAATTTAACTCCAACATTAATTTACAAGGATGTTCCATAGTAAACATTCTGTGTAAATATTTTCTTTATTAAATTAAAGTGAATAAACCAAAGGTCTGCCAATTAAACCCAATAAGTATCGTAGAGAGCTTGACATGATTCAATTAATTGAATTAACTCACATATGACCCTTCAGACTCTCTTGAAAGCTGAAACGTATGAAGTTAGACTACCTACTTATGTTGTCAACTAGAAAGGTAGACCGAACTTTCAAGCAAAAGCAAGTTAGTCCAAGTGAAGCCGACTAAAATAGATGGCAGCGATCAATATCCGACACACCTAGCGTGGTCAAGCAATAATGAAACCACACCTCAACTTTCGCCCTCCAATAAAAAAGATTATGGGGAAATGAGTGGCTTAATACCATAATGTTGTAAACAGCCGCCGAATGGGCAAATAAAAGGCATTAAAATCGACCTTATTATCAGCTCATTATAGTACTATATCACGTTGTTATGAAAAGCCACAAAACGTGAAAAAAACCGTTTCACATTTCATGAAATTAGGAGTGACTGGTGACATGAACCTATATTAAAAACAATTCACTGTAATTATAAACGTTTACAGCATGTATGCACAAATCTATATACTACAAGCAAAGCACATAACACCTGCACTACCTGAAGGTCTTTAGACCTTCACGAAGCCACTGACAATGCCGTAAGTGTGGCCAATTATTGGTCAGCACAAAATTTAGTATCGATCTCCATCGACTCGCAAAGAAGCACATAAGTATTTCATATAATAATAATAAATATATTCCATATAATTTCTCGTAAAATACATTTTATCCTAAACCAATTTCGAAATAGGATTATGCAAAAGCTCTCATAAATCTGTCAACACCACAACAACGGAGAAAACAGGCCTTTAAAAATCTATTGTCAGCTGATGTCCCGGCAGAATCTGTCAAAACATTGGCGGCCCATCTCCGGGACTAATTTGAAAAAGCTTTCGAACCGGACGATTGGCGGGTCCTATTTGCTTATCGACGCTGATCAATGAAATGATTTTGCAGCCTGTACCCATATTTCGTGCTTTTTTGGTTTGAAAAGTGACCCTGTAAACGTACTTGCCTATGTTTTTGTAGAATTTTATTCGGCCTAAGTACGGGATAAAATTTAAGTATCACACGTATTATACGAGGATCGTCTAAGTGAAAACACACTTTTTACGCTATAGAACTCTTGCTAATATTAAAAGTAAGTGAATCCTTTTTGAGGGAAAAGGTAAACTTACCTTTTATAGACCGTAAACCAACCGTGCGTCCTAAATTTGGCAGGCGCTCACTTTTCATACATCCCAGTTGGACTGTGCTCGTCAAAAAAATAAAAGAAAAAGGATGAGCAACTGACATAAAAACAGATAAGCTTCATTTATTTGAGTGACCCTATCTCTGCTATTATTACAATTGTGTAATCTCGTCCAAAATAAATGACAGTGATAATATATAAATGGCAAGAAATCTTTTGTCAGAAACTCCCATGATATAAATTGTCTATTATTGTTAACTACTGGACACAGGGTTACTCGTATCAATTGGATCAGGTCATTAGGCGTCTAAGGTTTCGCTTATGGAGACTTGGTGAGTTTTGTGGGGAAATTCTGGCCAATTAGTTAATGCAATAAGCGGAAAATCTGCAATAAATCACGACAAATAAAAAAATATTCAGTGGCGTCTTTCAACGCTTCCACGTGAACGCTCTTACACGTTGCATTATTAATCGCACGACGTTCCACTCAATGCCCCGCGCAACAAAAGCTCTAGTCTTCTCGATTACCCAACCCAGTTGTCATTGGCCGAGCCTTCTGATAATTTAGCTTAACGAACTGCAATTAATTATACATTCTCGGTAGGGGCTCAAAATGTTGGCTACACTAGTCTAAAAGCGCCATTATTGCTTCAAGTTGACCATCCAACCGTTGTTAAAACTCTACAACAACTAACCTACATTACTTCTCTCTTAACTTGCGCTAAGTACTTTTACGATTTATTTGTTATCGTCAACAAGGTTACATATTTAACTGCTTTACTTAATTAATTTAATTCCTAACAAATCAACTCCTGGTTCGTATATCGGATTATATCCATTCGAGTTACAGGTTAAGCAAGTAGCATTTACAAAGGATTTGGTCAGAAGCCCGCAACTACTGGGTATTAGCATCGATTTACATAAACGGATTGGAGTTCTAAGTCCAGTCGGATTTAAATAATAAATGGTCGAAATCGAGGCCCGTGGTGGGAGAGTTAGCACAAAGGGGCAGGCGCGACATCATTTATTAACTCTATAGGTACCTACACCCTCGGCCTCTCCCCGCGCCTTTTATGACGAGATTAATAGATGAGGACCCGGATCAAACTCTTTGCTGTTACTGATAGAAGGATTTTGGATATCGGCTTCTGACGTTTCCGATAGGGTTTGGGGAAAACAAAAATAAATGACTGTACAAAGAATGTATCGTAAAAACGCTGTAGTAGGAAAATATTCCGATCATTTTTTATTTACTCCACCAACTTGCAGTGGAGCAACGTAGTATGCTCAATATCCCCTTTGATTGAGGGAAGGCCTATGGCCAGCAGTGACAGGGTGTTACCACGTACAGGGTGTTAGTGACACCATAATGAATACTGAGGGGGATGATTCAGACCATGTTTCTGAGTAGATATCATGCGGAATTTCCTGTCGGAAAATACATGAAATAGTTGGTATTTTTTAAATTATTTTCAATTCTATGCTTTTGCGACGAAATGTTCCATTTGATATCCACTCAGATTCATGGTTTCAAACATCCCTTAAAGTTTTCGTTACGATATCACTAACACCCTGTATATATTGGCTATTTATGTTATGTGTTTATTTTTGCGGTATAATGGTTTAGATTTTCACTCTACCTCTCTCTCTCTCTCTCTATTTAAGAGCTGCGCTCTTATCGGTGGAGTAATCGCCATTCCTCTCTTCTTCCCGCCAAAACCTTCACCTCCCAATACGACACGACCTGCACCTTCTCTTTTATTTGTTACATCTCAAACGCTTCCAACCTCTCTCTGTCTCTGTGTGTCATAGTCCACGTTTCAGAGTGCAATGCTCCAAATATATGATCTAATAAACCGTTTTTACTCTACCTCACTAGACGAAAAACGACCTTGCCAAGTACATCTCATCAGCCGGTCCCTCAATTAATCAATTAGTAAATGTAACTTTCGACTAAGTTCAAGCAGCTATCCTATCTTTCAGCCATGGTAAACTTTTTGTGTTGAATGATTGATTGGTTTGGTAGTCTACCCGTTCTTCTAAAAGTCAGTACTTAAACCGAAAATGTGTGCTAGTTGATTTTCCGCCATACACCCCAGTGGATTTACCGTAAGTGCTTTTACGCAAATCTTACCTTCCTTCAAGCAAAGTAAGTACGAGTACTTCTTGTCGTTAGATGTCTGCTTGGGAACAGCGGAATATTCCGTAATTTTGTACTGAATAAATTGCTTTCGTTTCGTTCGAATCAGCTTTTCCTCCTCCATAATATGGAATCGTGTATTACTTAATGAAGCCTTCGTTCTGTGTTTTGTTATACTTGTAGGGATGCGGGAATGCGTGAGGACTAATCAAGCTCCATTTATAAGAATATGGCGGATAGATAATAAAGTTTGCTGTCCGGATTAATCCCAAAACAGAGATGAGGGGTCTCAGAGGAAACTGCTAGGAAAAACTAATGTGGAGTTGGTCAGTTGTTCCATCTAAGTAAAGTTATATTAATGTAACTTTTAGCTAAGCAAAAAATTATGTTCGGTTATGTATGACCGTTATTACTTCTATTGATTTCAGCACAATTTGAAAGTTGCCCAGCGTGTGGGAGTTTTGGATTATATTGTTAGTAAGCATGTGGTTTTTTGCATTATACATGTATCGAATAAACTAGGCAAGTATGTAAATACGTAAATATGTAAAAAAGGTAATAATAAAATATGTTATTTTATCAAATACTTATTTATATTTTTGGTATTTGAATACAGAATTATGAATACTTTAATGTCAATAAATACAAATACTAGGTAAAATTACCTATTTGGAAAACTCAATAGGAAATTCGGTGGAAAAAATAATACCTAAGTTCTTACCTACTCCAAATTTATCAGCAATGAGCAAATACAAACCAAATGAAAAGCCTCTCTGTAGCTTCGTAAAACTAACAAAAGAGTAATTACTCGTAAACATAAAATCATTGTATAGTGCAGGACGAAATAACTAATAATACGTCAGCTTTATTCAAGTCACATATCTTGGAAGGCGGTGGGCCAGCCCCACAAACATGGATCGTAGGCCTGCGAACGTGCTGTGCCTACAGTCGAAACCTATGTCCCAAGTCCCGTGATATGTCGAGTCCCGTAAATCCCGGGTCACCTTTGAACCGCTCGCGAGTCACAGCCACTTTGCCAAAATATCAGTTGGTTCCTGTGGACTGCCAAAGGTACTCGACAATTTTTATGTGGTAGGAATATCTTGTTGAATAAGGTATAAATGTATTTTTCAAGTAAATCCTATAGATATCCTCATAATGCCTCCTTTGAGAGTAATTAAGACATCCCTCTTTATCGTAACGAACGAGTATAACGACCTCTGTGGTCCAGTGGGCGAGGCTGGGCTCGAGATCCGGGTTCGAATCCCGGTGGGAACTTTCGTGATGCCTAGTTTGATTAGGACATTACAGGCATATCACTTGATGATGATCCGTGCTTCGGAAGGCACGTTAAGCCTTTGGACCCAGTCACTACTTACTAATTCAAGTAATCGTTACATGAGCCATGTCAGGGGAATTTGGCGCCTGACAAAAGAGTAATTACTCGTAAACATACAATCATTGGTAACATGAGGTTGATAATCCACATCACAACCCTAATAACCATGACAGCAGGGTTGATGAGGTTGGTTATCCACCTCACAACCCACACGGTAGAAGAAGATCGAAATAAGCGAAACGAGTTTACGGAGTATAATAAAACAATACGAACGATATAATACGCTTATTTTCGTTCAACAAATTAATAGTTCCCTACTCAACTAACGTACGTACGAGTAATTTCGTTATGTTGCGTAATTAAATGTGTTTTAATTAGTTACGTGTTGCCATTCCATTATTGCAAATTAAGGACTGGTCAAATACTCGTGTTTTCATGAGAAAAAAATTTAAACACACCCTTCTAAAACCCAGTTGTATTCCTCATCATCAATTTAAGAGCCACGCTCTTGTCGGTGCAGCATTTTCCATGCTACTTTTTTAGGGAATAATAAATAGGACAGTGGTTCCCTATTGCCTTCCACCCCGCAGTACTCTGTCTGACGCAAGTGGGATGGCGCCCAGACTAGTCTATTACAAAGCCATACTCCTGTCCTTCGCCTCTGAATAATACCGACAGCTACTGCTGCCCTCTGCTATTTGTATTTCTATCTAAGGGTGCTATTAATAAACGAATCTCAGCTGAGACTGCCCTCAAGATCATGCTCAAGTTTCTGTTTTTTTTATGAGAACTGTCACATTGACATGATCTTGAGGGCAGTCTCGGAGCTGAGATTAGTTTATTAATACCCTAACTGTCTGAGACCTGATATAAGGCAGCTAAATTACTCAATTGTATACCAATATTTTATGTTTATTTTTTTAAAGAACGTCTAGGGCCCTGTGCCGAGGTTTTTCTTGCAGCTTCTTTGCCCTGGCTATATAGGTTGTGAGAAGCTGCAGTAGTTTTAGGCGGATGAGACGTTCGTTATGTAAAAATTGACGATTCAAAGTGTAACTATGTTACCTACTGAATAAAGATATTTTTGAATTTGAATTTATGAACATTTCTATAAAAATCCGTGATAGCCCTGTTCAAAGAACGCGTGACTTACATTTTAGTGTCACAGGTTCGAATCCCGGGATTCGAACTTTGGCTCTAACGCAGTTTCCCAAATTTGTGCCTGGTTAATGGCAATAGACTCGCCTCCTATCACATGGGACTTAAACATAGCTGCCGATATAATAATTATGATTTATATACCTACCTCTAGTAAATTGAAATGCTTAATTGAAATGTTAATTACAATTCAATACAATATTATATACTGTACTGCGTATTTAAGGAGTGATCGATATTAATTTGTCGTCATCGTAATCGAAATTCGTTTAAATGAGAGACTTTCCATAGTAGATACGTTCCCCAAAAATAATATAGATGGCGTGTGTATCTTTTATCTTTGTTTTTCTGTTATAAATGATCATCATACCCCTAGCATTATCCAGTTTTTCACAGGGTCTGCATACCTAACCGGAAAATTTGACAGGTCCGGTTTTTTTTCCGCGAAGGGAATTCCAGCCCAATACAGGTTAGGTCACACACCTCCGAAAATGCATTTCTCGGGAATGTGGGTTTCCTCTCGTTACGTATATAGGCTATTTATGTTATGTACGTAAGTATGTAATTGGTTGACCGAGAATTAAAAACTCTCGGCACGTCATGAGAGCAAGCTACAAAGGCGGAAAAGATCGCGAGGAGTGAAAAATGATATTGAAACCCCAACAAGGGATAATAGGATTTGAAGAAATATGTACTTGCAAACAAAACTTACTCCAACCACTTTTATAAAAGAGCAAAAAAAGGAAAAAATATAATAATAATAATAACATTGGTCGAGCAGGCGCCACAGTCCCCCAGTATCCTGATCCACTAACCCCCAACCCAATAGCTCAGTTTCCTTTGTTTTCATAATCTGCAATAGTCCTACTCGAAGCGGGGATTGTCTTTGGGTGCACTCCCATAATGCATATAAGGATAACCGCCGGTTGGTGTCACAATACATTTGGATTAAATGGGGCCTCAACGTGTTGGCTTCGACCCCACGCTCGCATTCTAAAAGTCCAGGATTCCATAGGCCCAAGATATGGAAATAAAATACAGATAATAATAGCAGAAATAACCAAAGCAAAAACTTTCTCATCTTAGTTTCGCACTTTGCTGTCGTCGGCACTTTTTAATCAGAGAGTAACCTGACCCTACCTTTAGATACCCGTGTTCAGGTCAACTCCTCACTCAAACCTTCACAGCTCCCTTTTATTAACTCCTTGAGTCTTTAATAAAGTTCTGTTTCTGTTAAACAAGAGCAATAAAGAATTTGTGTTCTTGGAAATGTTTATTTAATTTATAGTTTCTGTTTATTTATTATGGCAATTTTCGTACAGTTGGTACGGCTTAAGAGGTTATAACAGAAAGCTCGGTGAGGTATGTGGTACTTAGTTTATTTGACGATGGATGTACCTCTGACTTGGTACAGTCGTGAGTTTATGTTATATTAAAGTTGTAGCATGCTAGTTGGTGGCTGATTCATGACTATTTCATTTATTCGGACAGAAAGTATCAATATAACATGACATCACGCCTATTTCCCCGAAGGAGTAGGCAGAGCTGTATAATACACAGGTGTTAGTGACATCGTAACGAATACTGAGAGGAATGATTCAGCTCATTATTCTGAGTTAATATCAAGTGGAATTTTGCGTCGCAAACATTAACTCAGAATCATTGTCTAAATCATCCCCTTCAGTATTCGTTACGATGTCACTAACACCCTGTATACAACCACACCTCGCCAACTATGTTTAAGTCATTAGGTTCCCCCTATTACATGTCTTCTTCTTCTATCGTGTGGGTTGTGAGGCGAATTACCAACCTCAACCTGAATTACCAACCCTGGTGTTTTTTCCTAACGTGTCTGTTTCTCGAAGATATACTTAAATGTAGCGATAATAATTTTACCATAATACATAACCGAGGAATATCCGTCGGGGGCTGCCATTAACACAGCTAAAGTTTTTCTAGTGACGTGAATACAATTATTGAAGAATTGTAGATGTTTAACGACGATATAAAATACACTTATGAGTATGATTAAATTTTTGTTGAAATTTTATAATATAGAAAAGGCAGCCCCCGACGGATATTCCTCGGTTATGTATTATGGTAAAATTATTATCGCTACATTTAAGTATATCTTCGAGAAACAGACACGTTAGGAAAAAACTGTAAACATCCATATTCATTGTTTAGGTACTTAAGTATATCTATTACCGATGTCTCGAGATATCAACTCTTTTTTAGAAAGTATTTTTAAGTCTAATATAATATTTCGTTACATAATAATTGGGTTAAGTCGGGGGTTTTGAGTTATTTTATTCTTTTTCGATGAAATTTTTACCGTCGTAAGTTTTTTCAAAATTTTTAATTTTGCTTAATTTTATTTCAGACTTTTTAGAGAGCTTATACGAATTATAATCCATATATTGTGTAGGTAAGATCTCGCAAAACAATAAGTGTGATTCATCCTAACACATAATAATTAAGTTTCTTATTAAATATTATACAGTTGCTTTCTGTTTAAAGTTACCTCTATAACACTTATCTGAGAACATGCACCAATCACCCACGAACTCATTTCTGAAATCCGCATTGAAATCAGACAATACGTTTTAATTTTAATAATATTGCAATATAAACGTTTCACACTAATATAGCAGCGCCCCCTAGTGAGTTAATATCATAAGACTTATCTTAGACCATGCACCATTCAACTACGAACCCATTGCTGAAAACCGCATTGTAATTGGACAATTTGTTTTAATATTATTGCAATACTATTTTTCACTAATATTGTAGCGCCCCCTAGTGAGTTAAAGACGTAATTTTTTATTATTTGGAAACATGCATTAAGCTACCACGTACACATTGCTGAAAACAGAATTGTAATCGGACATTTCGTTTTGATTATATTGCAACATTGTTTTGCACTAATATTGTGGCGCCCCCTAGTGAGTTGACACCTGTCCCATGACACCTATCTAAGAACATGAACTCATCAAACACAATCCCTTTATTGAAAACCGCCTCAAAATCGGATCATTAGTTTAAAAGATAGGTGGTAACATTACTTTGCACAAACGCACACACAAACATCTCTCACCCTAAACGCATATACCTGCTCCGTTCCGTCGTGGGTGATAAATGTAATTAAAATTATACTAACCGTAATTAACAACACTTTGCTTTACTTAATACTACCTGATTATTGAGTGATGGGTTCAACTTTATGAATTAAATGAGGATTAATTGGATGAATTTGATTTACTTGACCACACAATCCACGTGCCACTTATAGTCGATCTTGGTTTTTCTTTAATCTTCGCCAATCACTTCGTATTAATTTATCTACAATTTATTGTTTATGATCTTCTCTGAAATCCGGCTCGAAGGACCATGAACATGCCTGATATGACTTTTTACTGATTTTTAAGGGATTTAGGTAGCAATGAAACAGCACCTCGAACACGGTGCTACGTGTAATCAATGGAACCGAAAAAAAAAACGTCTGTCAAAAACAATTAACTAATAAAAACTATTGCAAATAAATTGCTATTATAAATTGAAGAGGCGTTTCGAATAATATTGACTCTAAACACTAATATTGTGGCGCCCCCTAGCGAGTTACAGACATGACACCTATCTAATAACATGAACTCATCAAACACAAACCCGTTATTGAAAACCGCATCAAAATCGGATCATTAGTTTAGAAGATAAGTAATAACATTACTTTGCACAAACGCACACACAAACATCTCTCACCCTAAACGCATATACCTGCTCCGTTCCGTCGTGGGTAAAAATACATAAACAAGTACATTCCATTCAACTACAATTGTAACAACACTCATATCATAATTGATAATTAATTATTTTGCTAATTATTATTAGTTGTCTATTTACAAACTCTTCTTCTTCTTCTTCTTCTTTGTCCTCGCCACTTCCCGTTACGCGGGTCGGCTTTATCTCGCTGACAAACATCGTCTTCTTTGTGACCCAGCGTCTTTATGTCCCTCTGGACATTTGTTAACCAGGTAGCTTTAGGTCTTCCCCTCTCCCTCCTTCTAATAGCAATGGAAAGGAGTTTTCTCACGACATGGTCGTCTGTTCTTCTCATTACATGGCCGTACTATCTAAGCCTGGATTCCGATATCTTGACGATTATGGGTGCATCTTTAATACTCCCCCCGACGTGATTGATGCGCTCTTTGTCTTTTATTTACGAACGATATAAAAATACCTACATTTCTACTTAAGTGTAAGAATTATAATAAAATATTAGGACTGCTTAGTCTACGCTTTATGAAGGTTTGACACCAAGGTTTACTTAACAAATCAGAGCGGAAGCATCCATCAATCAAGACCGCGCGATAAAAGTTTTGGGCGCGGGCGCACCAAAGTTGATTCCGAAACTTGATATTCAAAGTTAGAGTGGCAATTTACACAAGAGTTCCATCTGAGAGTCCCAACTGTTAAGTAGATGCTTGAATAATGTAAGCGGGACTGAGAAGGACACTTCAAAAATACGGCGCCGAGATAAAATATAAATATTGGACAAATGCAATAAAACTTTGGCCGATAACGAATTCGGTAGCTGTTTGAGTTTGTTTATGTAAATTTGGTTTGTGTTGTACTAATTACACTTATTGATTTAATTCCCCCATGTAATGTAATGTCATTTATTGTTTACTTATAGTCATCATCATTGTGAGACCGTCAACTATCCAGTTCCTCTTCTCTACTTCCGGCGTTCTTACACCCTATGCATCCTGGATCCGGATTGACCCATGCCAAGTAACTTAATTTTCTCTATAAGTATTTGTATTTCCACTAACATAGCTTGTAAGTCTTTGTTGTACTATTAACATAATTATATGAATGCTTAATCTGAAATAAACTTTAATTATTTTATTAATAATATTTCATACTACGCACAGAGTAACATCAGTTTTCGAGAATAAAAATACAACTGTCATATTGCTTTTTACTCTACTAAGGTTTGAATTTCACAAAGGTACTTAATATAGTAACAAAAGTTTCAATTATTCAGTGTACAAAATACGCCTATGCACACATTTTTTATACCTATAGGAACTCCTTTTATTACAAGTATGCACGTGAATGAGATATACAAATGTCGTTTCATAAAAAGATTAATATGCGAATATGAGACGTTTTCCTCTTTCACTTCCATGACTCCTTTTAATATAGGTTTGTGAACAAAATCCGTAGTAGCAGGTACTTTAAGACTCACTTACCGCATTTTCTTTGTGCCGAGATGGATCGCCTACCAAAATGGTAAGGTGCCTTTCAACTCGAAAAGTGTGTCGGGCCTCGTACAAAATGCAAAATGTTGCAAACATTTTAGATAAACCGACACAATGCTTAAAGACTGTTAGCGTTTGTTATCAGGCATTATTTATTATGAACGCACGACAAAAGCTGTTTTATTTGTAACGTGCCTTTGTGTGACAATATGAGTAATGATTTATTTTATTTCCGTCAACATAACGACTGCTGCCCATGTATTGATTTGTCAGCGAATACGAACGCTGTATCAGAAAAATTACCAAGGACACGTTTCTTTAGTCAATATGTCTTTGTCACATCGGACCACCCTTTTTTCAGACCGTTTACGTCAAACCGTTGGATCTATTAGTACCTATCGTTTACTTTAGTACTTATAAATTTGTGAAATTCTTTAGAAGCCGTCGCCTGGCTTTTTTGGATCAAGCGTTCTGTAGAGACAGTGTAACACATTCTGAAACTTCCAGAACTCACTGTTCTTAGTCTATGTCTATCTAAACCTTTCAAAGGTTGAAGTTTGAAGATAAAAGATCTTGGAAGATCTATTTCATAATCTTAAAATTCAGTTTTGCCAACGTCATTGTTAACTATAACTAATAAAAAGTTTTCTAACCCAAACCGTAATTAAAATGTAATATATTTTGATTTGGCTATTCTAACGAGAAACTTTAATAAAACATTCTAAGCTTGGCATTTGAAAACTAATTGAAGATTACGTTTACAATGGGCTTGGAGTTTCAAAAGGGCTGCTGGGGTCTTAAAGGAGTCACAATGACATGTCAAGAATTCTGTCGACAAAGCGTTATTATATTCCCGCCTCATGTTTTCAATTGAAGCCGTTGACAATTTGATTTACAGTTGAAATGTTACTCAAAGATGCAATTCACTTATTAAATGGCCTGGCTAAAAAATATTATAAATGGATCTCTGTATGAAGAATGTTGAACACAGGGCAACGTTGACAATCAGGTGAACTGCAATGTATACTACCTAAGCGTGCATTTAAAGGTAGAATAAATTGGTATTGAAAGTTAAGTATGGGTATACAGACGCATTGGTAATTTTTTATGGAAATAGACAGTCTATCGCTTATATAAATTGTCCACCATATTAAAAATAACATAATCCATGTCCAGAATGATACTGGCACCGAAGAAATATAACAATAATAATTTATATAGAAATGAAATATGTGTGTCTTTTGAATTTTGTATTCAATTTGTCACTAGTATTCACAAACGAGACTGGATGGTGTTGTGTTGACTATAAATCCAATAAATGGGATGTATTTCACGTACTAATAGCGCGCAGATTCGCTCCACTGTAACCACATTTCAGAGCACAGTATTTCACTGGAATTTATAAAGTACTTAATTGTATTATTTAATTATCCAATTTAATTCCAAGAGATATAAACGAGCCCTGCTGATTATCTTCCCGGGCATGGCGTGAATAAAAAGCGATAGACGGAACATGTCATTGCTAACATGTTGACCTTCTTCTGTCGTGTGGGGTGCGTTCAGAGATCAATCTCATCAACCCTGATGTCAGGGTTACTAATAAGGCACCAACGGCTGCCTGACATGACCTCATATAAGGACAACTTACTTAAGTAAATAGTAGCCGGGAACGATGCTTAACATGTTGACCTGACAATCTATCGTACCAAAGGTGTCTGCAAGCTGTTCTGATCACTTACTAAATACATTACGGTGAGGTAAATATAAAATGCTAATCTAGAAATAGAATCTTTAAAAATAAATCTAATTTTTCTTTTTGAATTTTAAGTACAGTTTTTTTTTTGGTTTTTTAAGTCGCCGATTGTACTTCTCTTGTTACATTTATAAGTGTTTTTAGTGTTGTGTTTATATGCAATAAGGCGTTTTTGTATTGTAAGAATTTTAACTAAGAATTAAGTACATAACAAAGACGACGTTTGACCACGTTCATTGATGACGTCATACTTGTGATCTTATATACGAATTCCACACGAATGTATCGTGTTTCGTAAAAAATATCACATTTTACAGGGTTGTTCTCTTGCCTGGCTGGCATTATGTTTATTTAGGTACCCATGTGTCGAGAGCAATAAACTGAACTACGTACACTAACATTTTTCGCTTCGGTAAATTCTTTCATAGGATTTCGTATTCCTAATATTTGAAATGGGGTCATAAATCGAGGGTCCAGCGTAATCGACGGGAATCAGTCGCCTCGATATCGACCCTCATTACTGGTTACGAGGACCCTTGCTTATGAAAACATAATGACCTCGGACCCTGACCGTATTTCTATATTATCATATTTCACGGGCTGATGTTTTGGGAGTCAAACTTACCAAAATGTTGCAATCATCATTATGTTTGACCGGTACAAGCAAATGACATGTCTATATGATGAAGAAAATAACTATAAGGCATTGTTTTACTAGAGAATTCTGTTGTTAAACCGACAGCATTAGGCTATTCTCACACGACCCTGCGCACCGACGCGGTAGACGGTAAGTGTCCGTTAGAATGACTCGTATTTTGTCGGTGTATTTTAAGTTTGAAATGGTGTTCAATAATTGCTGCCCAATTAGTGCCCTCTAGTGCCTATCGCGGTTTGCTGCGCACCACTCAAATCCCCTGATAGTTGCGGCTTCCGAATATATCCCGCTTAGGGATGATACTGAAAATATAGAATAGAATAGAAATAGTTTATTATAAAAGGGCGCCACACACAAAAACAAGACAATAAACATTATATCAAATTTCCAAAAAACAATTAGAAGAAAGCAATCGACAACCCGATTACTGAAGCCATAGAGGCGGCCAACTAGTTCGCGACAACAAACACTTCATAACCCCGATACCGACCCCGCCGGCGCAGTCGACGATTTCCCTTATTCAGCACTTATTGTTATCAAACCTCTAGGGTTGATTAAATGTTTAAAATAGTATCGTACTTAATGCCATATGCGGCAAATCTACAATAGGTCACGTGAAAATAAAAGGGTGAAGCCGTCGGCAAGGTCGCATAGATTCGTATGTAATCCGCTAATGTCCAACACACGACCCCCTCCTCGATACAACATCCTCGTCGTATGAGAATCGCTCCTATACCGACCTATATACTCTGTACTGACCCCGCCTGCGAGGTGGCTTCCTTTGTTCATTGTTTATCAGAATCGTCTTCGCCAATTATTTCAGAAGAATAACATTAGGTATAAAATTAGTTGCATAAGAAGTCTGTCCATTAATTTGTTCGAATGCCATTCTCCAAAATCTGCATGCAGTTTTTATTTAATATAATCTGCATTTTTCTAAGAAGACTGTAGAAAATGAAAAAAACTAAGAGTTTTCTTTCGAGAAAAAACAAAACAATATAAATAAAGACAAATAATTTAAGAAGATATCACAACATAAAAAATGATCACAATACTTCCCAATTTCCGTTCAGTATATTTTTTCCTCTTCACGGACATAAAACGGAATAAATATTCTTCGTATCGGTGAAATTACAAATTACGAATATGAGTTATGAAAAAACGAAAATAGAGTAAGTACTTACAGTCGCACAACACTTAGGAATACCTCCTTACGATACAATCACTCACAATACAATCATTCAGTCTTGAATTCGGTCCCAATCTATATCGTCTTCAACCGAATTGGAGGTGGTGGCCCCGCGACAGAACATCACACAAAATTACCAGTACTTACCCTTCAACTTGACATTTCCTTTCGCCGCACGAAGTATCAAATACGATTTCTACACGAAGCTGAAAACACATTCAATGATATGACTCTGCGAGGATTTGAATCCACCTTAGCAAGGCCCACGCTCTGTCCTTCGATTACAGCTTTAGGCCGGGTATCCAAACCACTAAACAACAAATGACGCGCACAACATATACGCGCAATATGTTTAGCAATATTGCTCAACGTTACCCAACATATTAAACCCCATATGCTTACAAATCATTATATATTGACAGTATCTGCCAACGTTGCATGGTATTATTAAACCAATGATATGCTGCTAAAGTGTTGCTTAAATAAAACCCGATATATACCTACAAGTCAATTGCATAAACGTTCAATAGTTAACACTAGTTTATTCCAGTACATTTGAATCGATTTATACGGCGTAACTTAGGTTGGGGTATCCCATTCACAAAGGAAGCGTATCTGTATCAGGACAGATCTTTGGGTCACCAACTGGTATCTGCGGGCCTGAAATCGGCAGGGTACTTGTGTGTGAGTGCCTTTGGGTTCATTTATCGCGGGTATCTCGAAGTGCGGGGACCATCAGCAGTAATGGGGTCTCGGTTGGACGGGCGACGATTACACCTAACGGCCCGCGGGATATTGAAATGTTACGCCACACCGACCTCCCTTCTCGAGACTGGATGTGGATAATATCCCTTAAGAATACGCCTTACAATCTTAAGCAGTATATTTCAATAGGGGCATGACCTAAACCGGGTTGATGCGACGTAAATTTACATGAACATTTAGTGTTTCGTATAATCGAGGAGCTCGGTGGCGCAGCGGTAAACGCGCTCGGTCTGCGATTGTTGAAGTTAAGCAACTTTCGCAAAGACCGGTCATAGGATGGGTGACCACAAAAAAAGAAAGTTTTCATCTCGAGCTCCACCGTGCTTCGGAAGGCACGTTAAGCCGTTGGTCCCGGCTGCATTAGCAGTCGTTAATAACCACCAATCCGCACTGGGCCCGCGTGGTGGTTTAAGGCCCGATCTCCCTATCCATCCATAGGGAAGGCCCGTGCCCCAGCAGTGGGGACGTTAATGGGCTGGCGATGATGATGATGATAATATCGAAGGTTGTCAAAGGTTGGGCCTGGTGATGTGTAACACAGGCCTGCGCCTATCACAGACACCAGTTTCTCACCTGCTTCATTAATCTGTACCCGTATACGTTGGATATTGTATTTAAGTTCTAAGCTAGTGGGAGAAATAAATATTATTTTTATTTTATTTTTTATACCCAGATTATCTTGTCCTACTTAGTTTTGATAAAATGATTCATCAGATCTGCATTATTTTTTATTACCCTACGGAGCGGATTTATCTATTACTTAAATATTAAAGATTACACGTAGCTTTGAAACAAGAGTTAAAGATTAATCCAAGTACAAAAACGCTTCTATTAAACTTTTCCGCTCAGGAATCAATCTAAACGACTTTCTGGAAGCAATTTATTTTTAGCACAAATCTGTTTGATTCAAAATGAATCACGGAAAACTTTAGACGGAAGCTCGTGAATACTTAATTACCCTCACACAGCTGACTTCCTCTGACTAGTGGTTGTTACGATAACCACTTTCACTCCCAAACAACGTTATAATGTTCTTAGGAAACAAAGACAAAGCTCGATACGATCTCCTGATAACCCTCTTTGTATTCCTTAAAATCCTATTAAGCGATAGATTATTTAAATAGGTACATGCCTCGTTCCAAGTTTGCTTACTCCTTGTTTTAACACGAAAAATAATCACCCCGAGAAGTTACTAACTTATAAATGCTATCCTAACTTTCCATAATCTTATCCAACCCCGACGTAGCAAAGAATTTTTAATGGAAAATTAATTGTAGAAAATAACGTGGTAGGCGTTTGCTTATATTTATAGAGGTATATACTCTTTTAAAATCTGTAATACACTTTGCAGACATTGATGGATGATTCACTTACGTACGAGCGCGTGATACAAGCTTTTAATGTTGCTCAGATTGTTGCAATACACAAACACAGGATTTAATATCAAAAAACAGCCTCTGTGGTCCAGTGGTTAAGCGTTTGACTCACGACCCGGAGACCCCAGGTTCGAACCCGGTGGGGACATATCACAAAAATCACTTTGTAATCCCTAGTTTGGTTAGGATATTACAGGCTGACCACCTGATTGTCCGAAAGTAAGATGATCCGTGCTATGGAAGGCCCGTTAAGCCGTTGGTCCGGGTTACTATTTACTGATGTAAGTGAGTAATTGTTACATGAGGCACGTCAGGGGCCTTTGGTGGCTCAATCATAACCCTAACACCAGGGTTGATGAGGCTGATGGTATTCCACCTCACAACCTACACTATAAGAAGAAGATATTAAAAATATAACTATGAACCCAAAATGCGATTTTTTACATGCGATCATTATAATTATTATTCAATACCAACTATTGTATTTTGACGACATAATCTATAGCTATCATTATTGAGATGATAAAATATGAACCTACTTATTTGACAGTAGTCAAAAGTATGGTTTATTTCTTAAGTCGTAAGGCCCAAAGTTCATTTAAAATTTTATCCCTTTTGTTACCATTGTGTCTGGAAATCTGGCCTTATAAGGTTTTATTGAACATAATAATAAGGAAAGGATAACAAAATGATCGTTACAAAATTTCACCCTGCCATTATATAGAATACTGTATTAAGTACCTATAGAGTATACTGCAGGTTCATCATCATCAGCCCATTAACGTCCCCACTGCTGGGGCACGGGCCTTCCCTATGGATGGATAGGGAGATCGGGCCTTAAACCATCACGCGGGCCCAGTGCGGATTGATGGTTATTAACGACTGCTAATGCAGCCGGGACCAACGGCTTAACGTGCCTTCCGAAGCACGGAGGAGCTCGAGATGAAAACTTTTTTTTTGTGGTCACCCATCCTATGACCGGCCTTTGCGAAAGTTGCTTAACTTCAACAATCGCAGACCGAGCGCGTTTACCGCTGCGCCACCGAGCTCCTCTCAAACATAACCCTTACGAATTAATTAGACACCTCGCTTCAAGGAGGTTGCATAACAATAAGGTGTAGTTAAATGGGTCGGGTTATAAGCAATAGTGCAGGCACTGACCTGTGACAAGGTTAGCATGGTGGAACTGGCAGACGGCGTCGGCTTCGTACCAAGAGATGCGGTCCCTGAAGTAGCGGTAGAACACCGGGAACCCTTCCTCTGGTAGCACCCAAGTATTGCTGATGTTCACCTGCGGAATACGAAATAAAAATATATTTATTTTTTTACCATAATTTCTCTCAACGTAGGTATTTTCTGTTATTATGACCAGGAGCCAGAGGTCTAAAAAGGCCACATTAAAGCATGCGCATACGAAAGAAAGTGCGCAATGTCAATAAATGTCAAATAGCAACAAATGTCAATTGTAAAATAGCTTTTTAGATGTATTGACTCAATGTGGCCTTTTTAACACCCCGGTAAGAAACGTTGAAGCCGAATCGAAACAGAGGAATTGTTTGAATTTCGAATTTGAAACGAAACCAAACCCAACCCAAATTCAAGAATTCTGAGGCTGTCTGTGGACGGTTCAGTCGATCGACTCTTTTCCATAATGGGGTGAAAGAGATTCCACAAAGCAATAACTGGTAATTCCACGAATATAATTTTCAAATCCATTCTGTCGATATTACACGTGTATGTAAAACAAATGCCGACCAAAATTATATCAAAGCATCGAACAACCTTAAGGTTATCTTGTCAAATGAATTTGGTTATTCAATAACGAAATCGTTTGTAGGCATACGAGTCTATAGACTTCGAGAGGTATTTTCTGAAGTTCTTACATTCAGCGTTCAATACTGGATTCGAATTCTGAAAGCTGTTTAGGAATCCAATTTCAGCGCAAGACGAAATTATGAAAGGAGTTTTCCACAACGTTTTTCTTAGCTAAATTACGATATAATCATTGGAGTTAGCCCCATTGAATGTATGGAGATTGCCTCGTGTACGCCTGTGTGTGTAAGGTATGTGATAGAAGTGTATCAATATATCGATACCTACATACTAGTAGCAATATTAGTTATTTATTTCCTGTACAATAGGGTCGATGTTGGGTCGACAAATTATTGTACATAATATTCTACGACTACAATACACACTACACAACACTACTACAATACACAACACTACTACTACTACTTATAATAGTAATATCGAGAAAATGATTTGGAATTTAGTTTTTGAAATATGTATTTTAATAACTTGTAAACGAACGGCGAAGATATAAGACGTAACTACGAACAACCAACACTCACTTATCATGAAATAGTAGTGACAAGTCTAGTGAGATACAAATAAGTATTGTCCGGATTTTCATATTTACATCCGCACTGTTTTTTCCTCAAAAACATAGCACCTAGAATCTTTTCGCCCTTACCCTTAGGCTATTTTGTGAACGGCTAGAGCGAAACTGCTAACATTTTAAAACCTTCATACAAAAAAAACTCTTCAGCTTTTGTTACAGTACCTATATGAATATGCAGCAAAGTTGAATACACCCCATTCCCTCTTAAAGTCAGGCTTTATCATTCAAATTCAGTCAGGAAGTTAATGCATCGCAATCCGTCGGTGTCTATGTTCACCGGCGGAACAAAGTAGCGGCGACGGTTCGCTACTAACTCGGAACTTCTACGAGAAAAGTTTTAAAAGTCTGTCGACCACGTCCCGTTTTGTATCCGAAAGTACGTACGAGCTCTGTACGGGCCGCATAGAGGCTATGATTAAGTACCGCCCCATTTGCTAGCGGCTGTAGAGGGAGGCTTTTCGGCTTTTCGTGATGCATTCTGTTGCTAAGCTACACTAAGAAAGTTAAAAAACATACCTCTATATATAACATTCTATCGTCGTCTACTACGACGACGACGACAATTTAGCTAAGCATTTGCAGCATAGGTGAAGATATATAATTAGGTATCATATAGCCACTAGTGACTTCATCTTGTACTATTTAGCTGTACTTCCTAACTAAATAAAAAAATACATTATCACACCTGTCCTAACAGAGTGGGTATAGAGTTACTACGTTATTTAGAAAATATGCGTAATTTCAGCAGCTGCAGTCACTCCTGATGAATAAAAGTGTCTACTTTATAAATGTTGAATGACGTTATGCAAACCCACAATGCAATGGCAGCGCATTGTGACACATGCATACTTATATAAGTATGGTATATACCATACTATACTATAGGTACGTAGATACTAAAAGCCAAAGGCTATGCTAAATGTGAATTTAAAGAAACGCTCTTCAGTTACAAACCTCATACCAGAGCAAGTGAAGAAAATTAAAATCTAGAAGAATAATAAAGGATAATGCGCTGGCGCCAGCGGAACTGCCATGACTTTAATAAAAGTGGTACGCCCCGCAGTATTGCGTTTATCAAATACGAAGCTAATTTTGCGTTTGCTGCCACTCGCAACAGTTGTGCTGCAGGCATAAACCTACCAAACGGATATGAAATTAAGACTATTCTCAAACGATATATTTAGCATCAAAATGGTGTATTTATCAGCTCAGAAATTCTCTGCTTTTGAATTTTATCAATACAAAGAAACGCGATACAAAAGTGTAAAACTAATTGACAAGTCATAGTAAATCTGCAAGTGAGAAAGCGTCGACCACGCCGGCGGGGTCCGTATCGAGACTTTGAAGTTTGTTGTCGTGAGCTGATTGGCCGCCTCTATGTGTAGTATAAAAACTTAGACTTACAGAAAAAAACAGTAGGCACCTGATAGTAACAAAGATAAGCTGAATAAAGACATTTCCGAAATAAAACCAAGTTAAAAATATTAGAGCAAAATGCGCTGGTGCCAGTACAGAAATTTTAATAAAAGTTGTGGTGCCCGCAGCACTTGCTTATCAAATGCCGACTTAATTTCTCGTTGCCACTTGCATAGTTCCGTCTATCCCGTCTTGCTCGATGTTCCAACGCCTAATATAGACAAGTTCTAGAACTTTCTGAGAGTACGCGGCTGCGCTATTATTGAATTTGAAAGTTTGAAGATAAAGTTATTATTGGCAATTTTGTTTTCGTGAATACTTTGAATTATTTTTTTATTATTATCAAAATATTTGAGTGCGTTTGACCACGATCCAGCCTGTTCTAAAGCAGTAATGTGGTCTAAGGTGGAGCACAGAAACTGAAATAGTGCCTATTCACTTTTGCCTTGAAAGTCCCCAAATTATAGAGGTATGTAATAATAATAATAATTTATTGCCACAATTCTTTCCCTAACATGGCTTAGTCTTAGACACAGATATAAATAGGTAGGTACCATAGCTGACTAAGTATATGAATACTTGTATTACAGCCTATGATGCCTCTCTCCTGGATATTTATGTTACTTAAGCTAGCTAGTATACGTACTTATGTTACCAAAACAAAGAAATACAATAGTTTTTAATGACTGGCTTATCAAATGTATCGGGAAACAATGACGCAGGAAGAGAATTCCATTCTTTGTCAATTCGTATAATGAAGGCAGAAGCGAATCCAGCGATTCGAAGAGGAGGAATGTCACATATGGATGGAATCCCTCCCCGCGCCGTGTCGTCTGATGGCGGAAAAGTGAAGGTAGAATCAGTTCGTGCACTTCCTGAGAACACTCATCGAAATGCAATCTGTAAAAACACAAATACATGTCACCCTTCGGCGATGTTTGAGGTTTTGGAGCTTCCCAGATATGAGTAGGCAATGAGGTCATTGCCAATGAGTTTTGTGCCACGCTTATCGATAATTCCAACATAGAACTGTTCCAATCTCTTCAATGTTGTACTATAATATGAGTAGAACAACAACAATGTGAAACAAGCTTTAATGCGATATACCTACCAATACATGAGTAACCTGACCTTTGGCCTCTAGAAAGTATTTAAAACTGCTTATAGAAAAGTACTTAGGCCGTCCGCTAAACCTTGCACGGGTTGGACTAACTTATGCTGGATAACACTACAAACTTGTTTATCGCCCAGTAAGTTGGTAAGACCCATCGGCACACGTTGACACGCGCGCGATCCACTTACAGTGGGTAATGAACAAATTTGTAGAATTATCCAGCATAAGTTGGTCTGACTCGTGTGATACACGCCCGAGTTTACCGTACCCTTAAAGTGACCCTTCCTGGTATAAAGTCGTATCTATTTGTACATCCTTTATATTTACATCGATGGCACTAGCACCGGTTTAATATAGATCGAAAATTTCGAATGGACAGGAGATGGACTCGGTGGTGTAATGGTTAACACACTCGTGCCGGCTTAACATGATAGCCCGCAGGTTAGCACGTTGCTCCACCGAAGTAAAACTTACTCTTTTCCGAGCTTACTGTACCAACTTTTACACGAGCGCGCTGTGGGTCAATCATACGCAAAAACAGTATAACGCCCTGAGAGTTCAATATAATAACGCGTTCCGGGTGCTGGTGGGGCTGCCTCGTTTCTGTATCGCATCAGGGATGTTTGCGGATGCAAGGATGGACTGCTTCTACACCATCATGCGGAAACGCAGCACATCCCTGGTGCGCAGGGTGCGGGCCAGGCCCGACAGCGTCCTGAGCGTGTTTGCGAGTAGGTTTGACTGTCAGTACATGTGCCATCGTTGTATGATGCATTTACTGACAAACAAAAACTACTAGTAATTGTGTAATTTTAATTTTATTGTATTTTAATTTTGGTTTTAATTTTGATTTTAATTTAATTTTATTTTATTTATATTTTTTTAAGTGTGTAATTAATTAATGTAATATGGACCATCATGTCTGAAATAAATGATTTTTGATTTAACAAGAGCTACGGGTTCAAGTCCCGTTAGAGTCAAATTTTTCGATTTAATTTTCCCTTTGTGTATAACATTTATGTTACGTTTAACAAGGTATAAAGCTGTACAATCTGTTCCTGTCCTGCTGTTATCAAATTAATCAAGCTATATTTAACTAAATAAATCAAACTATAAAATCTTCTGATAACGTTAAATAATTTATATACTTATTGGTTATAAAACGGACGGCTATTTAATACTTTGTTCCAGTAATCACGAAACCTATAATTCCTACGGCCAATATCGCTTCGAAAACTCTAGAGAACGACAAAGTTCTACACTAAATTCTTTAAAAACTTACTCATTGTTGTTGTTGAAAATAGTTTGCTGTAATAACAACAATAAGCAATATTGACGAAGATATTTCTAAATATTAAAGTTCTCACTGAAACTATTGCTGGCATCCCCGACAAATTTATATTTTATATTTAAGTATGGCAACACTTGCCTTCTTCTTCTTCTACAATCTGCATACTAACGTGTCTCTCTCTTTATTTAAGAGCTGCGCTCTTGTCGGTGCAGTAATCGCCTTCATTACTCCATAGATAGGGCGTGTAGACCGGTGGTTGTCCCAATCGCCTTCCGTTCCGCAGCACACCGACCAATTTCTCAATCGGTGATATTCTAGCTAGAGCCCTACAAGCACCCATTTCAACCAGTCCAACCCGATATCGTGGTGCATTGTGTTCACAAGGAAACCCAGCTCGTGGTACAGGGTTTTAAGATAGTAAATACATTCCACGTAGATATACCTTTATACCATTTTCACTGAATCACAAGAGCTATCCGGGATTCATCACGAGACCGATCTTTCGGCGTATTTTTCTTTACCAACTTGTAATTGGTATTCCGTACAAGTTTGACTCCGTTTGCAAAAGAGCGTAGAACGGTCTACTCTAACTTAATTAACAAGCAGAATTCCGTTTGAGTTGCCAACTCAAACGCTTGCTTGTTCCATTGTTTGTATATACCGATTGCTAATATCCATTTAATTAATAGTTGTCGAAATAACTCATTTCCTAATAACTGAGGAAGTTACACAAACGCTCATAAAAGCCTACGTCTAAACCTGAGGTTACCAACCCATCATGTCTTATAAATATAACATGATATAGCATCATGCCTGCATTCCTAAAGGCTTAGCCATCGCCAGTTATGTTTAAGTCCCATGTGCTTAGTTTGGGAACCACAGTCTAATTTTTAATATTATTACTTTGTAACAGCACATAATTCTAGTTGTAAGTGATTTTATATAAATGTTTTTCGATCGAATCAGAAATGAGGAGATCCGCAGAAGAACTAAAGTCACCGACATGGCTCGGAGAATTGCAAAGCTGAAGTGGCAGTGGGCAGGACACATAGCGAGGAGAACCGATGGCCGCTGGGGCGGAAGGGTTCTGGAGTGGCGACCACGTGTCGGACGACGCTCAGTGGGTAGGCCCGCTACAAGGTGGACCGACGATCTGGTGAAGGTCGCGGGAAGCCGCTGGATGCGGGCAGCGCAGGACCGATCGTCGTGAAGATCCTTGGGGGAGGCCTATGCCCAGCAGTGGGCGTCGTACGGCTGATGATGATGACTTTTTGTGCAATAAAGTTTTTATTATTATTATTATGTTAACAGGGAGCGAGCCTTTTTCCATTATCCGGGCATAAATGCTGGAAAACAAGATATATCAATTATCTACATAGACAAGGACCTCCACATTATCTATGAACCAAACATGAATTCGAACTCATAAGACGACCCATGAGATGTTGAAAACACAAACTTAAATAAGGTCGTAAAGAATAAACTGGGTCTTATGACGACATATCATACTATATGATGAAAATTTCGCAGAATAAGCAAATAACTGGTCACGACCACAGAACAGATAGGTTCGATTTTGTCACAACACAGTTCACACAGTGCATCACAATACAAAATTAAATTTCCACCCTCTGTAATGCGGATTACGGACACGAGTTCATCCAGTACTTATGTATATATTTAGTATAACTATTTATCATCAATTATCACGCTACATCGCTTGTTTGCACAATAGATGCGTAGACAATAGCTGTATTGAGAGGTGGATACGTAGGATACGCCATTATAATGGTATTGTCAGTATTGGCTGTTAGAGGAAACAATCGACACAGTGAGGCATAACATGAATGGCGAGCGGTCATTTCAGTCCATTACATAGAGATCTATGGCCTGTTTCCCGCCGGATAGACGATATAGACGGAATATATGCAGCGCGATAGACAATGAAGATAAAAACTAGAAACTCATATGGAGGCGGCAGCACTATTGAGTGTCTCTAAATTTTGACAGTTGTCCATACTGTCCAGCTGAAATTTGTGATAAATTGTTATAAAATGTGGAGCCTGTGCCCAGCAGTGGGGCGTATATAGGCTGTTTATGCTGTTGAGTAGTTTCTATACAAGTGTAGATTAACTTTCGCAGAGCTCTAGTCCAATAATGACATATTGAAGTTTTATAAAAGCCACAAGCCAAAGCCAAGTATATAATCAAGGGACAACATGTACCCTCTTTTGTAGTTACCAAATAGTAATGGATACTAAGTACCTATGTACCCTATGACACTCGGAGTCGAACTCGGGCTGTGGACAGCTATTCTACCTCCAATGTGACCGGGTGTTTCAAACAAAGTTTGGCTTTGCCAGTCACATTCCAGCGCACGAGAGAAGAGTCTGAGATCGCTGTTGTCGGATATGACAAGTAAGATACATAATTAGAAAGATATATCTTTCTTTTATAGGGTATTTATATATGTGTGTACCCTATACATCGGGGAATTAAATTGCGATTCTCACAACCAAAACATAAATATCGTTAGTTGGTGGAAGGTGACTGGAATGTTATGGAAATTAAAACTGCAGCAATTAAAAAGGTATGAAAGGAAAAATATGGAACGCAGCAGCGTGGCTCTTGATGACCGGTCCTCGCTTCTAATGAGAGTAGTTCGTATATAGTTTTTACTTTTAAATTGAATACTACATGAAAACGTTACAAAATTAATGAATTAAAAATCCAACAAAAGAAAATATATTGCACTACACAGGATTTGCAAGAATTATTAAACAAATGTGAAAGTTAGTTTATCTGTACATACTTTTGAAGCCTAAACCACTGGACTGACTTGGAATAAATTGTAATCAGTGATCGGGAGAGATGGTGCTATTTGCGAGATTTGTCTTAACATGGATATGTCTCCTAAATCTTGAATCTCGAAACACGATATTCTATTTGTTTTGTTAAACATTTATTTCCATTTTTGAATCATTTTAGTAATTTCTTTATTACGTATTTGTATTGTTTTTGTTTATAATGGCACACTTTTATTTTATTTGCTTATGATTTTTTTAAACTTTCAAGAAGGACAATTTTATAATATAAGTAACCTAATCTCGAAATCTCAAAAATCTCGTGGTCATGTATAGACATATAATCAGTGATCGGGATAGGTTCTCTTTTATCTTATCTTAGTGGTTGTGGTTAATATGGATTAACCACAACATTCAGGGTTATTGACCCCAGATGGCACTACCTATCCTGATCACTGATTATAATAATCGAAATAGTGACGAAGACAAAGATAAAATACTTTTCAGGCGCGGACTTAGAGTAGGTATCTCTACTTTCAAGGGAAAAACCACCGTAATATTATATTAGTATTAACTAAATTCCACGCGGACTAAGTCACCGACAATATAAGCACTAAATATAAGATAAGTATAGTTTAGAACTAATCCTGTAATCCATCCAGGATAACTTTTCTCTAAAAAATGTCACTTATGATGTGTCATTACGGTCGTCGCTCAGGATTATGGCAGACATATTTTTATCAATCAATCATAAAATAAAACGTGATAAAAGGATGATATATCATTCTAGCCTTGTGAACGCCCTCCAAGGCAAATCGGCAATAAGTCTAGTAAGCAGTGACATAAAAAAAAGATAGGTATCATTCTTTTGTCACCGCAATACAAGCATCCACAAACATATTCAGCCTTTTTTATAACATTATTGTAGAATTCTAGAGCAAACCTATTTGTCAGTCGGATACGCTCGCCTGCCATTCGAAGAAGGGATATACGGAATTCGACTGATGAGACAACGCATTTGTTTGTGTCAGTGTACCGGTGAAAGGTCGCCCCAGGGACGAGTTACAATGTTGATGGAATTGACGTCTTTCCCCGGAACATACGCCGGCTGATTAACCAAGTTGGAGTATTGACTTTCCGGAAATCGTGAGCCGAATAGATAGGTGGATAAATAAGGCCGAATTTCAGTTTTTGGGTAAATAGAAAATCGTCAATTGTCTTGACGTCTCTTTTGTAATAATACAGGGTCTTAGTGACGTCGTAAAAAATACTGAGGGGGGGTGATGATTCAGACCATGATTATGAGTTGATATCAAGTGGAAGTTCCTGTCGAAAAATTCATGAAAATTTTAGTGTTTTTTTTAATTAATTTCAGTTTCATAATTTTGCAAAGGAAAATTCCACTTGATATCAACTCAGAATCATGGTCGAAATCGTCCCTAAAAGTTTTCGTTACGATGTCACTAACACCGTGTGTACGTCACTTTTTCATTGTATTTAACTTTATTAATGCCGAAATCACAGTCAACAATAAGTTAATTGAGCCATGATCATTATTTCCCTCGACATTCGTGACTTTCCGGATAACAATGACTTAGTAATAAGCGTACCTTTGTTGCTATAAATCTCCTTGGAATGCAAATACGAGTATCCACCCACTTTCATTTATTATTAACTTCCGCACAAAGAAACGGAAGACTAAGGTAATTAAAACGTTCCTTGACTTGCAAACATTCGTATGTTTGACGTGAGATCCCAATTTTAAAGCTCATTATATGGAAGGCAAGTCGTATTTGAACTGCAGGTAATTAGGCATATGTAGTTGGTTGTGCAGTCAAATTAAACCCGTAGCTTCTGCTTGGGGCTGACAGGGTTAACAGAATATGTAATGAAGCGCCTCAGAAATTGTGGCGAGACACGAAATTTCGCTGAATCGCATTCAAATATTTGAGTCACAAGGCCGTGTGTATTTGTGCTGAGTGAACATTTGCTACTACGTTAATAGTACTTATCAGTTTAAACATTTTCTCATAAGGACATAACCCAGTGTAATACATAATGAAGCGACTTACATTCTACACTGGGCAGAAGTTTATTTGTTATTGAAAACAGCCTACGAATTATTAAATGAAGATATTACGTTATTTGAGGAGCTCAGTGGCGCAGCGGTAAACGCGCTCGGTTTGCGATTGTTGAAGTTAAGCAACTTTCGCAAAGGCCGGTTATAGAATGGGTGACAACAAAAAAAAAGTTTTTATTTCGAGCTCCTCCGTGCTTCGGAAGGCACGTTAAGCCGTTGGTCTTGACTGCATAGCAGTCGTTAATAACCATCAATCCGCCCCGGGCCCGCGTGGTGGTTTAAGGCCCGATCTTCCTATCCATCCATAGGGAAGGCCCGTGCCCCAGCAGTGGGGACGTTAATGGGCTGGTGATGATGATGATGATGATTACGTTATTTACTAAACCAGCACTTTTTACAAGACCTATGTTGTGCATTACAGAAAGGAATAAAACTAAATAACTAATAGAGAGTAGGTTTTAGACCAATAAATAGGCGCAGTGTAGTGTCAACAGACGGAAATAGTGGTAAAACATGAAAAGACAACTTGCTTTCATCTGTTCAAAGTTCAGAAATACTATTTGAATGCAATCGGAAGTCCATGGTCACAGTAAGGTTCTGAATTTCGTATTCGGTGTACATTGGGCAATTTGCGAAAGCATCACACAACGAGGAGTGGGTGGCCATTTCAGATAAGCAAATCTTTTCACCACTGAGGCAAGTTACGTCATATTGGTGGTTGTGGGTATACCTACACAAACATACAAATAAAAATAGGGTGTTAGTAACATCGTACCGAAATATTTGAGGGATGATTCAGACCATGATTCTGAGTTGATATCACGTGGATTTTCCTGTCGGAAAATTAATGATGTTTTTGTGTTTTTTTTTTTTAATTATTTTCAGTTCCATACTTTTGCGACGGAAAATTCCACTTGATATCAACTCAGAATCATGGTCTGAATCATCCTTGAAAGATATCGTTACAATGTCACTAATACCCTGTATGCGTCTCACTGCCAAGCACAGGCTTGCTTCAATCAACGGAAGGAGTATGGAGCATACTCTACCATGGTGCTTCATTTCGGGTTGTTCCTACGAATAAATTTTATTCGTAAAAACCTCTGGCAAATGGGTAGGCTAATAACTCGAATTCGAGTTATTAGCCTACCCATTTGCCAGAGGTTTTTACGCCGCCTAAAGTATATCTACACAAATATATAACAAAATACTTAATAATAAAAAAGTTCGTTTCCCTTTCCACCAATGAGAATAAAAACTGCCTATTTCTCCCATCAGGCGTCGCTACTGTTGAGTGTTCATAAATTTTGACAGTTCCCCTCATACTATTTGAGTAAACAAACATAATATTCTCTTGGTTATATTTTTATAACCCGTTGTGTAGTATTTAACTGCAAAATCATAGTGTTATATTCATTCCGATCGGAAAGAAGAAAAGATAGAAAAGGTTATTTTCAATCAAAACTGTTTTTTCGATGGCTTTTCTTTTCGTAACTCATCCTTCAAACGGGATACACTCCACGTTGATTCACATATTATAGCAATTTATTACGAATTTTAGCTGGACAGTATGTTAAAAATTTAGAAACACTCATACAGTGCTGCAGCCTACATTTGACCTTCAAGTTTTATCTTCTTTAATATATATAAAAATAACAGTAACCTGTGTAAGCAGGTATGGGTATGTGTAGGTAATATACATATACTTTGACAGATACGTACCTATAGCATGTAACAAGATATTTCATTGCTATTGTTATCTCTTTTATCTTTTAACTCACTGGGGTTTTAAATTAATAGCTATTTCAGTAAAACAAACAGTAAAAGTAAGCTTGAAATAACGTCGCTTTTGCTTTTCGTTTGCAATTTATTCCAAACTGGAGAAGCTAAAGGAGCCGCTCGGAAAGAATAGTGCTTTTAGCTTTCTTTTATTTTTTATCTGAGTTCAACGACCGACTGTTAATGAATTATCTTGCAATCTGCTATAGAGATTTATGTGACGTTTTATATAAAATTAAAGTGTCTTAAAGTAAATTTTATGTTATGCACAAACCCCATAAGAGAATCTATGTAGCGACAGGTCGCAAGCCCATATTGCTTCCAAATATTCCATCACATTAGGCAGGATAATATTATCCTGTATTCGATAACTACGACATGACAATATTAACATATATACAGGGTGTTAGTGACACCGCGCACCGAAAACTGAGAGGGATAATTCAGACAGTGAGTGAGTTAATATCAAGTGGAATTTTCCGTCGCAGAACTCATGAAAAGTTAGTGGTATATTTTAATTATTTTCATAGTTTTGCGACGGAAAATTCCGCATGCTATCAATTCAGAATCATGAGCTGAAACGTCCCCCTCACTATTCGGTACATTGTCACTCTCTCATTGGCCTTATACATCTGTTTCAGACGATTTATGACCTCATTGCCTCGAAGAAATGCACTTTCTTTCATGGCTGTGCAAGCCAATCCTAGAGCGGCAAACTCTACCGCACACTCTGCAGGAGAAGTCTCCAACTGGTGGATTGTTGTCGGTTTGATGGCGTTTCATTTTCCTGCTCGCCAGTGTGTCAAACCAGGTGTGATCATGAGTGTCGCGTCCATCGAGCACACGCTTCTTTCGGCGAGCTCCTCCCATGCCTCGTGGTAAATTCCAAATGAGCTCATGTCTCTTTTGACGCAATCTTTAAATCGAAGCACCGGTCTTCCGACATCTCTCTTACCGTATGTATACGTACTCATGTACTTATACGTAAGTATGTTTATATGATGGCAAACATGTTAGAAGGCGGATATCGCATAAATGAAAGCAAAAAAGGGCATGTTCATACGCCCACTGTCAGTCACAGCTCTCCCCTTACAAAGTGAAGGGTATGACGGTAGGAGTTGTGTGTGGTGTGTGTAATTGTGTATAATAATAAATAGAAAAACAACTGCTTCTAAGTACAGTCATGAGCAATATAATATACCCACTTTAGGACTCTGTCGCACTAACATATTTGACATTTACTGAGACTTATAGTTCAATTTTTCAAAAAAGTTAATGTGACATGGTACCAAAGCGTATACATATTAATGCTCGTGACCGTACTTAATTGAGTTATATTAGTTAAATCAATTTTATTGACGTGAATCACTGGGTCCCAATTAGTTATTTCAGCTCCACTTAAAAATTACTTGTAACTAAATAATAGATAACGATTTTCTCTCTTTTCTCGTGTAGGTTTAAAGACCAATGATTGACGTCATCAACCCTGGTATCAGAGATAATATTGACCCTCAAAAGGCCCCTAGCATAAGTTATGTAACTATTACACACTTAAGTAGTAGCCGAGACCATCTGCTTAACATAACAAATACTTTATTGCACAAATTGGAAAATACAAAACAAAAGAAAAATAGAAAGAGTACAATAGGATGACCTTATTGTTAAATAGCAATCTCTTCCAGGCAACATTTAAGTATAGGAGATATAACGTGTCGAAGCACAGATAATCTTGCTTTTAAACGATTGGGTAAGTAGCCTGTTATGTCCTAGTCAAACTAGGGATTTAGTGATATGTCCCCAACAGGATTCAAACCCGGGACCCTCGGATTGTGAGCCGGACACTTCACCAGGTAGGTAACGATTATGCTGATGGATATAGACCCTACATCACAACACAGCAGGCCTCTGTATTTTACCGCGAATGTTAAAAATATTTCACAGCGGAAATACCCTATATGCCTAGCCTATATTGCAGACCATATAGTAGTTCAACTATGAAAATACACCACACGATCTGGTTCCGAAGCCTCAGGTAAAAGCACCATGCAATATTTGGTTTGAATTTAAAATCGTTCATAATATTTGAATACGCTCAAATATGCTAAGTGCTTTCGTATTGATTTATAGCTTAATTTTAAAACACAGCTTGGAATAAATTGCTAACGAAAAGCGACAGTGAGGTTATTTTAACTATTATTTTCGTCTCTGGCCTATAAACATACGAACTAAGTAGGTACAATAAATAAAGGTTGCTTGGGGAAATAAAAAGTACTACCTATTCGAGCTTTCAGTCACTGTTGGCAAAACGTACCAAAACAATTATTAGATGATAAGTAAAAAGCGATGCTAATTAAAAAGAGCTATTATACCGTAGACGAATTTATAAATTATGAGTTTATTAACTTATTACCATACTGTCATATCTAATATCCGCTCACAGAGACGGCAAATTACGTAAAACACCACAGCTGACTGGGCTTATTATGATTTTATATTACCACCTAAAGTAAAACAGACATACTTCCTATCGGAAAAGAGAAAATACGAAACTAAAAATGTAATTTATATGCTTTTCTAAGGGCGCTTACAGACCAACGACACTCTATTGACAATGACGTCGTCTAGTGGCTGCGTCACCCAGTTAAGTTGTTGCAGTCTTAATAAAAGAGATTCAGGGTTATTGACCCCAGATGACACTAAAAAAATAGTGCCGAATAAAGGATAAATACTTTTCAAGGGCGGACTTAATATTATAGTAACCAAATTCCACGCGGACAAAGTCACCTACAAAATAAGCAGTAAATATAATACTAAATATAGTTTATAAGTAATCTACGTCCTGTAATCCATCCACGATAACTTTTCTCTAAAAGTTTCACAACTGACATACAAAGCAAGTTTATTTTTAATTCGAATTTTAACAACCTACTACAAATACATTGTTTTAAGTTTACGCGGTTATTATCATAATTAAAACACATAGCGGGTTCTTACCGCGTTTAAAGTAGGGATATGAGACTCCCGATATTTCGACACTGTTGCAAGTGCCATGATCACGGATCAAATCAAATCAAATCAAATCATTTATTCATAATATTCATTATACGTCATACAGAATGCATTAGACAATAGTCTTAAAAATAAAAAAATATCAATAACAATAAATAAATTAATAAGTACTGAAATCAATAGGTATTAAATTAGTAATAATATGTATATTTATCGTAATTACTAACAATATAATAATTCCATCAATTCCGATTTATAAATTCATCGTAGCTATAGAACGATTGTTCGACGAGCCATCGTTTTAGTTGGACTTTGAAAGATGCCGTGCTCGGAGCCTCTTTAATGGATTCCGGAAGCCTGTTGTAAACGTGCGGGCTCATGGCATGGATGGTCCGAGTTGCCTTCGCCAGTCGATGCTGGATGGTATTGAGGCGGTTCCCGTATCGCAATCCTTGCCTCCCATTCTCACCTCTCTTCCTACTCCACTCCAATCTCATCAGTCATCCCGTGATCATGGCACTTGCAACAGTGTCGAAATATCGGGAGTCTCATATCCCTACTTTAAACGCGGTAAGAACCCGTTATTATGTGTTTTAACCTACTACATATACACAGCACAGCAGGACGACGTTGCCGCCATTGCTAGTTGTCGATAACGTCGTCGATCGAGTTGCATTTAGTCTGTAAGCGCGCATGCGCATGTGGCATAATCGTCGACTTTGTTAAATCATGTTCAATTTATAATTAGTATAGTTGACAGCAATATAATTTATATTTAAATAACGTGATAACTAGCAAAGTTTTGAAATCATAAATTAAAGTTGGCATATTCAACTTTAGCAGTGTAGAACCAGTGCCGAAACTTCGCTGGCGATATAATTGTGATCAACGTTTATATTAAATACAATATTCCGTATCAAATTATTATTTTGGATGAAAATGTTACTAGTAATATTACAAAATGTAATATTCAATGAATCAGATTCAATACGTCTTATATATTTTTCGTAGATATTTTATAATCCATTATTTTTAGTTTTATATACGCTGCGTAGACAGCATTCGTTACATCTGTTGGACGAAATCCGTGCCATACTTATACTTATATCGTGCCGCGTGCGAATGATCAACCCGTAATATGCCGCGGGCCGCGGCATATTATGAGCGGGTGCCGACCCGTTGTGTTTAACTCTATCTACCATGGATCCTACTAAAAATGACACAAACAAAGGCAACCCACTAATTTCTAATTAATCATTTTACGAGTCCTTATGGATGAGAAAACATCTTAGAATGATCTTTTCTGCTCATACATAATTCTGAGCGTATTATTATCCATTAACATCATCATCACCCCTAGCGTTATCCCGTTTTCAAGGGATCGTGTTATTTGTAGAGATTTATTTTTATTTATTTATTTATTACATATTCACACACATTATCATAACAGGCCAGGCCCAGTTATAATTTTATAAAAATGTCTTTCTCTCACTAACAACTCGTAAGTACTTAAATTGCGTTGTTGTGTCATAGACCTTGCATAGAGTAACGTTGTCTGTTATTCCGTGAAATTATCCTTGAGAGTGAAGTATAAACGCATTATCTGCCCCTTGAAACTTAATTCCGACTACGGTAAATGTACAGTGAATTTAAATCAATTTGTACATAGAGAAGAGTCTCCAACCGACAAACGACGACGTGCAGGCAATTGGTACGCCGTATAACAATTATGACGAACATAGAGAAAAGATTTTGACGCTCTTGATCCTTAAGAATGTGCGAACAAATAATTAAAAAACAAATTGCAACCAAGCCAAGCCTATCTGAAATCCAATCTGAAAGCTTTAACTTTTCTTACCGATTAGCCCAAATCAAAGTCTAGGTATATTATAAATAAGTATAGGTAATAACATCGTAACGAAAGCTCTGAGCTATGATTCAGACCATGATTCTGAGTTGATATCAAGTGGAATATTCCGTCGCAAAAGTATATAACTGAAAATAATTTTAAAATACATCAACATGTTCAAGGATTTAACTTGATATTAACACAGAATCTTGGTCTGAATCATCCCCCTCAGTAAACGTTACGATGTCACTCTTCTTCTTATCGTGTGGGTTGTGAGGTGGAATACCAACATCATGAACTCTGGTGTCAGGGTTCCGTGCTTCGGAAGACACGTTAAGCCGTTGGTCCCGGTTACTACTTACTGATGTAAGTGAGTAATCGTTACGTGAACCATATCAGGGGCCTTTGGCGGCTCAATGATAACCCTAGCTATGTCACTAACATCCTGTATTAATATTTTACAATAACCAAATAAATTACAGAAACAAATAACAGACTATCTCTGTAAATAATCTTGGTTGACGATGATAAGTGTAAATGATGTGACCGCCGTCAACTATGCATGATGTAGTCTTATGTCAGTTACCGTGGAATCACCCTCGGGGGTCCATGCTCGGACGGCGCACGTATAATGAATGCTTTACCCCAGCTACAGTAAACATTATACATAGGTACCTACGATGAATTGTAATTCAGATACAGAATGCATTTAATTAATCTTATATCCGATTTATTTTTTGCCCTAAGACTTATTTTAGCCCAGCGGTAAACAAAAACTTCAATTTATATTCACTCAGAAATCTTAGTGCAGTTAAATACAAACTCACGCTTTCCGTCTCAGGATGCTCCTGGTCCTAACGATACCTCACCAGCATAAATGACCAATAGCCGTTTGATGTCCACCTACGTAGATAGCATTCGTATCGTTTATTGGTCCAAGCGCTCGATATAATTCGCGCCGCGCGCGGTGCGGTTGTCGTGCCTAGGTGTCGGCTGATATCAACTATACAGGGAATAAGGGTACTGAGGGGGATAGTTCAGACCATGATTCTAAGTTAATATCAAGTGGAATTTTCCGTCGCAAAATTCTTTTTTTATTATTATTTTCTATTCTATACAAAAGTATAGAACTCAGATTCATGGTCTGAATCATCCGTCAAAGTTTTCGTTACGATGTTACTAACACCCATACATACCCGTATAGCTACCTGTAAGTATTTGTACATGGTATAAGTGATATCATAACAAATACTGACGAGGTTGATTCGGCTCATGATGCTGAGTTAATATCAAGTACTTAACACCCTATATACATTTTGTTGGTGGCGCGACCGTGATGGCGACCGAGAATACTACTGTGGAGTGAAGTATTTCAGTGTTGTGTTAGGTAACTAGTTGCACATGTATGACGGCGCTGTAGCGCAGGTATAATGAATGTTTAATTCCACCGTAAACAATACTCAAATATTACACTCGGCAACTGCAACTAACTTTTTGTGCACGAATTATTATGGAAATTAACCTCGTGCTCGTAATGTTGGTGGTGTTGTTAGATACGTATTTTTGTTACTTACTTGTTGTGTTCTAAAGTTAGTGTCAGCAACCGAACTAAGAATTAAGTTTATTGTTTTGCAATACCATTTAATATCCCATATATTCCATTATGCTATCCGTATATAAAGAAATATTATATTCTATTATTTTTTTCGGATTTATTCAAAACGTCTAAAAGTTATTTTATTTTATTAGAGTACTATCACAAAAATAGGATAAGTACTTCTAAATATATATCACATTTAATTATCATTTGTAAGAATTATGAGTCATCATCATCAATTTAAGAGCCACGCTCTTTTCGGAATTATGAGTGTTTTAAAAATAAAATATAAATATTTTAAAAATATATGTGTAATTCGGGCTCTGTCAACCATGTTATCTATTACGACAGTGAGTTTATGCATGTATGTAAACGTGATAAAAAAATATAAGTACGAAAAATTACAAATATGGTTTTCCTCTTTTCACAGGGTCCGCTTACAAAACCTGAAGATTTGACAGGTCCGGTTTTTTTTACAGAATCGACTACCAATCTGACCTACTAAGCCAAGAAAGTAAAACCAGGCCAATATAGGTTAGGTCACACGCACGCATTTCGGGAATATGGGTTTTTTTACGACATTTTTCAGAGGAAAAGTAAATTAAAATAAACTACGATAAAGTAATAGACCGCAGGCTAAACCGGGTTCGTACAAAATAAACGTTAAGTACAAATGTTTACATTGGAAGGAGCACGAAGTTACATCTTGAATACACATTTACATTGCAAACAAAACTTAGTTTGCATTATACAGAGAGCAAGCTCGCAACAAGAGGGCTCTTAATACAATAACATTGGAGTTCATCTCAAGAAACCTACTCAAGCATGTAATGGGGAAGTAATGAGAAATGTCCTTTGTTTAATATTACCTACTTGCTAAAGTTTTATTTCATAAAATGAAATTCAACTTTTTACTTGAAATAAAAAGTTTGGGGAAAACTACGGAGCATAAACTATTTACGTCAAAGAAAACAAACTCGGTTCAAACAAGGATGAAAGTTCAGCGTACAAAAATGCGGCAAACATAGAAGTAGAATGGAAAGTGGGGAGTCATTCTTACCGCTCGTCCTTGGGCCGAGGCAAACAGTGCCAAGAGCACTAGCGAACACGTCAACATTTCGTAGCCGCGTAGCAAACTGGCGGCACGGCCTAGCGGGCGGTCTACGCGGCCGCTATACCAAGACTGCCGCAAGCCACGAGCGCTGCTACGGCGTAGCGCGCCGCGCCGCCCTACCTCGGACCTTCCATATTATGTAAACAAAGTATTTGACAACTAAGGAAAGTAACGATCCAATATTTCAATAATTTGTTTAGATTATACCAAGGTCGGGGAACGTCATCTTTAATTTAATTCATATTGGAAACTTTCCAATACATTTCCATATTTCTCGAATACACGCGCCAATTTTTTGTCTTTAAAAATACAGATGAGAATTTTATGAAAGGACTTATCCGTATTTGTCCTTGGACTACATCCGATACTAAAAAGCCTAGTCTCCTATACTTCCTGCACTTATATGATACCAAGTCATTTAGAATGAAAAACATTTTCCGTAGACGATTAGCCTATTTGAGTAAGTCTAATTGGGCAATTGACCTACTGACTAAATTGTGAAGGCCTTTTAACCGTACCGCGTCTATTTAGATGCTACAGACATCCCATTTTGGAGCAACTTCAATTAATTCTACAGAACGGAAGGTAAACTGTATATAACGATTAAATTAAATACTAAAATACATACATACATAATACATTTTTTAGATAGACAAATCGAATACGCAATGACACTAACGCAGATTAAAAACAAACTGTCTCATTATAAAAAATAAGCATAAATTTCGAAACATCGCATCTATGACTTGACAAAAGTAATGATATCTCATCTCAAGTTCGTAGCTAATAAAAAATAAATTAGTTGATAACAAAGTCCTTACGCGTGTATGTATGTCGTCTTTGTTACACAAAACTGCGTCTTGTCAAGTTTCACTTACTTATGTAGTTAAAATTGAAATTAGCACCGATTTTAACATTTTAAAACAACTCTCCAGGTGAGATAGCAAAATAAAATACGTAATTAATATACCTCCTAATACTTGCCAAGTCAGAGTGAGTAACAAAAATAACATACACACATAAGGACCTGGTTTTCAGTTAAATCAGATTTCTCTTTAGCTGCGAACTTGGCTTTCTTTCACATTTTGGGCGATCAATCAATCATCGAATTCTGTTCCAAGTAAAGCAAATTCTGTTTTAAAATAGTTTTTGCCTCGTTCTTTCTAAACACTGTTCATAACAGGAAACAAAAAATATAAATACCTGCTACCTGTCCCAACGAGAACAACAAAACAACGTTCAGTTAAGACCACATTTCCGTGTATAACTTTTTGAATTAATTTGAGAGTTTTTTTTTTTCAGAGCACGAGCCCTGAACACATTTTCGATGAAAGAATTTTAAATTACTACGCAATTCGCAGTTCCGGATTTATTAATCAGATACCACGAAAAGTAAAATAAATAAAGAAAAAATAATATTTAACGTTCATTTAACGTACCTAGAGTATCATTAGATTTTAGAAAGACTCTACCCAGTGCAATGCCTAATGGTGACGATTCTGAGAAACAAACTTAATTTCACTTTAGTCTGACAGTTCTAAAAATAGTGCCGTCTCTCACTTACTCAAAGTGTATAAGACAGTGATAAAGCTACTTTAAGAACTGTCGAACTACATTAAAATTTAGTTGGTATCTGTAGGACCATGAATATCTTAATATACTTAACACAAATCACCTTGCTTAAAACAATCTATCTTCTTCTATCGTGTGCGTTGTGAGGTGGATTACCAACTATTGAACCGCCAAAGGCCCCTGACATGGCTCATGTAACGACTACTAACTTGCATCAGTTACCGCGACCCACGGATTAACGTGCCTTCCGAAGCACGGAACATCTTACTTTCGGACAATCAGGTGATCAGTCTGTAATGTCCTAACCAAACTAGGCATCACAAAGTGATTTTCGAGATATTTCCCCACCGGGATTTGAACCCGGGATCGTGAGCCGAACGCTCAAAGCACTGTGCTGTTCTGGGAGCAAATAAAAACAAAACACGTTCAGCTGCTTGTTTTCCCGGATATGTCGTAAAATCCGACAGAGGGATTGTGTCCTCTAACATGCTGGACTAATGTTATGGGCGATAGGCTGATCCCTTATCACCATAAGGTTCATCATATCCAGCTTACATACTTAGTGTCGCGCACAGCGCGAGTTGCCATGTAAAAATATTTCCACTTAGAAGGTGAGTCTTTTTGGCGCCAACTGTCAGTCGTTAGCAAATTGACGGCTAGTTAAAAACTGCAGCCCAGGGAGGCAAAAAGGCGAGGACCTGGAGAGGGTGAGTCAGCTACCTCTTGTAAGTCCTTTTTATACTATATATGTGATGTGTCGACTGGTATTCATATGGTGTGGAAATATGATGAGACTGTATTATCGTAGCAGTAAATTTCCATAAATGGTGTCCAATAAAACGCTAGTACAATGTACTTTGAGTAGTGTCTTAGACATGGGGGCGTAGAAATTGGACGGGAGCGAGTATCTCTCGCCCCTAGCGACAGTCGACTATTAGTTGGAGAAACCGTGGCGGAACTATGGGGAAGGTGGAGGTTCCCGGGGGACCAAAGGTCCCCTGTCCGGCGGGTGCCAGATATTGATCAAGGCTAGCTGTACGACCAGAAGCTTGTGATCTAGGGTGAACAGGAAGAGCGAGACTTAGCGGCAAGGCCACCTGTAACACATTAGTAAGGCACCCGGGTATATGCGATTACTCAGACCGGAGCGAGTCGACTGTATTGTCCGGCCTGACCGATGGCAATAAACATGTGAGAGTAAATATCTTGTTAATGCAATAACAGTCGATTCATGATTCCATACCATGTAATGCAAGGTATAACCTAATTACTCTAGTTTTAACTTTGTTGCTCAACCCAACGTTTTTAGACTTGAACCCAAGGCTATTATCAATATCTAAAAAGGGGGCGACAAATTTGGTGGAGATGCTGGGATCATATATGCATCAGGTACACTTTTCCGGTAGAAAAGTGTAATAATAATCATATATCATTGTTATTATCCCAAATATGATATGAATGTTATTCTATTTTACTAGGCTTTTTTGAGCACCCTGGGTGATCAAACCAGGCCGTATATTATGATTGAAGAATGTATTACGCATCTTGGACTTGCCGAGAAATATACATTATTTTGTGTTATAAAAGGAATATTTAACATTTATCAAGCTGGTTAACCTTGTGTTTTATTTTAATTATTAATTGTTAAAATTTATCCTTTTTATTATTATGAGTTGGTGGCTATGTCTGGTATAGTTCCAACACCCCCATACACTATGCGACTTTTACGTCGGGTCGGACAGTGTAAAGCGGCTTTCATACATTATAGAATATAAGATCAAAGTCTATGGTTGTATACGTTTAAAAAATAGAAATATTTAATTTGTAATGGAGCTAGGACATGGAAAATCTAATGGATTTCATATTACTGTGGTGAGATAAAAAATTGTAAATTGATATTTTTACGTAATTTATGTAAAACAAATAAATATTATTTTGGCGTAATATTTATCTATGGTCAATTTATTTATTTTTTGTGTTGATTAGATTGGCTAGCTTGGTAGTCCTGCTCGTTCGCAAATATTTCCGCTTCCGGAAAAATTTTCACAACGGTGACGGCGTGCCTTCATTGACTTTGTTGGAAGTTACTTTGTTTGTTTATTGTATTGTGGAAATAGAGAGTGTTGAGTGGTGAATTTCAGCATTGAACTATATAAAAGGACGATTCATCTGAAAATCGTGGAATAAAATAAGCATATCAGGTAAGTGATTAGATTTTTTGGTCCAACAAGAAAGCCGCTGGCTTCGCGCGCAGCGAACCACGTCGTTATCAGTTGGTTACCTTAAAGTTATGACAATTTTTTCCGCATTTGTACATCATCAACATAATCGTTATATTTATTTTAGTTGACATCGATACAAACAAAGGGAAAAGTGAATCAAGGCTCCGATAAAGGGAACAAAACCGCGAGACCAAGTAAGTAAACCGGACGATTTGTACCTAAATACTTCTAATAATAGGAATTAATATTTGTGTTAAGTGTTCTTAATATACAAATAATAAATACAGTAGCACCCGGCTATAATATGTCGGACGTTAACATTTCTACTAGTATTGGAAACCATTACAAGAACGCTGAAATAATACATACTTACCACGAATTTTGCTATGTTCCCACGCGTTCCTATCGAATCGAGATTATTCATCGAAAACTCGTGGTTGCAATTGTCATTGTAACAAAAACTTATTTACTTAATTGTCATGATAACGATCTTATTAGAACCAATGGCAATTAGCGCCTATTGGAATTTATACTTTTAATTGTCACGTATTATGTACGAAGTTAGTACAAAGTGAAATAGCAATCACTGCATTAGTAACTTTAGATCATACTAATTTCAGAAATTCAAAATGGAAGACATTTTGTTACGGAGAATAAATCTGCGAAGAGAGGCTTTGCGATCGGTTTATGACCCCGCAAAGGAAAAGTACGACGCCGGCAATTTAAATGTGGCGGAAGCATCCGTTATAAAAAGGCAGCTTCTTAGTTTGATATCAACTTTAGATGCTGAAATTAAAACTTACACCGAAAAATCGTCTATTCACAACGTTGAAGTGGTGGATACCGCATTATTAACGCAAATAGAGGCGGAAGGCCTTGCCACACTGCTCGATCACTCATTGCAAATAACGATGGAGCAGGAAGCAGTGACTAACGATACGGCGACTGACTCCCTGACTACTGCCAGGCTACCTAAGCTCCAGCTTCCGATATTTTCTGGGGACAAGCTGAAGTGGACAGAGTTTTGGGACCGTTTTCGTGCAAATATTCATGATAGAAATATTGGGGAAGCTGATAAGTTGTCATATCTGCTCAGTTGTCTAACGGGGGAGGCATTGGAGGCTGTCTCCGGTCTGTCAACTTCGAATGAGAATTACACTATTGCCATTGAGGCTCTTCAAAGAAGATTCGGATCTAAGGATACCATTGTAGATGCTCACTACACGGAGTTGTGCAATCTTAAAAGGGCCACAGATGATAGTAAAAGTTGTCGGACAACCCTCAATGAGATTGAAAGAAACATTAGAGTACTAGAAACACTGGGAGAGCCATCAAACGGAAATCATCTTCGAGCTATGGTATTGCGGAAGTTTCCTGACCGTGTGGTCCATGAACTACATCTTATTGGCACTGACAATTCAATGACTGACATCAGGGCTGGTTTGCACAAGATTATTACTGCCATGGAAAAATCTGTTGCGGTGCTGGCAGATTCTCAGGTCTCATTTAACAATCCTGGCTCCACTACCGAAGCTCTACATGTACGTGCAGAGAATACTATGCCAAAACAAAAAACTGAATTTCTCATGAATCAACACAAGAGAAAGGGACAACCTATCAACTATGGACATAAGGCGAAAAAATCCAAAAGGCCTTGCCTCTTTTGTCAACTTTCGAACCATGTCAGTGCTGACTGTAAACGAGTTAATACCGTGGAAGCCCGAAAAAGGAAATTACAAGGACGTTGTTTAAAATGTTTACGGCGAAACCATAAGTGAACAGTAGATTGCAAACGCAAGATAAGTTGTTTCCGTTGTAAAGGACCTCATTTCCAAATGCTGTGCCCGGAAATAAAAGGTGATCAAACTCTGTCTGGTGCCGATAATGTTAACACTTCATGTCAAGTTGCTAATGGTTTTACATTTTTACAGACAGCAGTGGCAAAGATCAGAGGCACTAATGATGTAGAAGGTAGCAGCAAGGTCGGCAGGATTCTTCTAGACAGTGGCAGCCAAAGAAGTTATGTGACAAAGAAACTTGCAGATGTACTTAAGCTGCAAACCGTCAATACTGATCTCTTGCTGATATATACCTTTGGAGCATCAACCCCTCATGAGACATCTAGCCCATCTTCTGAAATAATAGTAGACACCAAACGAGGGATAAGTCAAAAGATAAATGTAAACATAGTGCCTCACATCACAGATCGGGTTCCAATAGCTACAGTCAATGATAGTCGAGTTGATATATTTGCAGATGATGAATCAGCTGGTGAGGGCATAGACCTTCTCATCGGTAATGACTTCTATAGTTCATTCATGCGGGAAAGAAAAATCAAGATGTCTGAGAATTTATATCTGATAGATACCGACTTTGGATATGTTCTTTCCGGAAATGTCAGTTCATATGATAATGATAATATTTTGTCTATAAATACTTACTGTCAGTGTCACACACCCAGTTGCCCATACTTCACTGAGCCGGACTTGCCGTTAAGGAATATTGACATCCGATTCTTATGGTCGCTGGAAAATATTGGGATTACGGACTCTCCAAAAGCCACTCGTCATGAAGAAGCTGTACAAAAGTTTAATGAGACAGTGCAATATAAAAATGGTAGATATGAGGTCAAATGGCCTAGGATCCAATATCCACCAGACTTGCCATCAAATTTTGGCTTGGCTTTGGGGAGACTGAAGAGTCTTATGAGAAGGCTAGACGAAGACTCCCTGAGGGAATACAACAATATCTTGAAAGAGCAATTAGATCTGGGAATTATAGAAGCTGTACCATCATTTGATAATGGTGACACGAACCGGTCTGTGCACTATCTGCCACATCACATAATAAGGCAAAAGGGCAAACGAGGAAGAATTGTTTATGATGCATCAGCAAAAATACCTGGACACAAAAGCTTAAATGAGTGTCTATATAGTGGTCCTTATATGCTAGAAGATCTAACAGCACTTCTTCTCAAATTTCGAACCAGGAAGATAGGCATTACTGCTGACGTAGAAAAGGCTTTCTTACAAGTGGGATTGCATAAAGATGACAGGGATGTCACACGATTTCTGTGGGTAAAAGATGCGAATGAAGAACCAACTGGCGATAACCTGGTATGCTTTCGGTTCTGTAGAATACCCTTCGGAATAATAGGAAGCCCTTTCCTACTCACAGCCACAATAAAACACCACATGATTCAATCAGATGACGAGATAATAAGGTCAGTGGCTGATAAATGTTATGTGGATAATTTGGTCACAGGAGCCGACACACTGGAGGAGGCCATGGAGATCTACGAAAAAGTAAGAACTTCTTTCAATCAGCTATCGATGAACATCAGGGACTGGACTTCAAACAGCAAAGAGTTTTTAGAATCTACTCCATCTATACATCAATACAATCAGTCGATGGAAGTGAAAGTTCTTGGTCTAGCATGGGACATAGACAGTGACAAGCTAAAATTAAACTGGACTGAGAGCCACCTGACTCAAGACTCAATAGATACAAAAAGGAAAGTTTTACGAGCTTTAGCCAGAATCTATGATCCATGTGGGTTCGTGTGTCCACTTGTGCTTCCCATGAAATTACTCTTTCAGAAGATTTGTGAGCAAAAATGTAAATGGGACAGCATATTACCTGAAGATATTACACAATCACTGAAGCAAATCCTGGTCAAGCTCAAGGACATCACGACGGTAAAAGTTTCTAGACATCTCGGAGCTATACCATCAGACGCATCCGCGATATATGAACTACATGGATTTTCAGATGCATCAAAAGATTCGTTTGCTGCGGTAGTGTACTTGAAAGTCATAAGAATAGGAGGAAGTTCAGTATCTTTCGTGATGGCGAAGTCGCATGTGGCACAAAGTAAAGACAAGAAAGAAAAGTGTGTGAATATTCCAAGACTGGAGCTACTTGGGTTCTTGATTACGAGCAGGTTGTTGAAGTATGTAAAGGTAAACATAGGCGTACACATACATAAGGAATTTTTATGGACAGACAGCCTTGTCGTACTTAGCTGGATGCGGTCAGATAAACTGCTCCCACCGTTTGTGTCAAATAGAGTCGAGGAGGTCAAAAAGAATTTACCAGAAGCAGTATGGTACTATATAAATACCAAATCGAACCCTGCTGATCTCGCTACGCGACCGGAAAACTGGGAACACAAAAAGGAGTTGTGGTTCAATGGCCCAGAGTTCTTGAAGTTAGACGAAAGCTACTGGCCTAAAGACCGTCTTTATGACAGCCATCACAACACTCTTCTCTCTGTTGGGGAGGGTCTAGTTCAGAGTCCAGGTGAGCAAATAATAGATACAACGAAAAGCTCTGAACAAGAACAACCCAACCAGGACTTGACTGAACTAGATGCACCACCACAAGAAGTTGAGGCAACAAATGAACTCATGTCAAAAATTAAAAAATTGCAAAGTGAATGTTTTGCTGAAGAGTTAGAGGGAAAAAGGACTCATTTAGTCAGAAACTTGGAATTATTTGTGGATGTTGATGGTATACTTAGAACAAGGGGTCGAATGGGTAATACAACGTGGAGCTATGACATGAAGCATCCCATACTTTTGCCTAAAGACGCAGAGCTCACGAGGATGATAATCAAGGAAGCTCATGAAAGTAATTATCACGTTGGAGCCCCTCACACACTCAGCATTCTTCGAAAGAAATATTGGATACCACAAGGGAAGGCCCAGGTGTTGAAGGTCATTAAACAATGTTCAAGATGCATAAAACATGGAGGTGGGCCTTACAACCTTCCACCTGCACCACCACTGCCTGCGGAAAGGGTGACGTACAATACTCCCTTTACATATACCGGTGTAGACTACTTTGGCCCGTTGTATGTACTGGACTCCTCGAACAACAAGGTGAAAAGATGGGTGGCCTTATTTACCTGCTTGACAGTGCGAGCCATCCATTTAGAGGTGGTCAAAGACCTAACAGCAGAAGAATGTCTTCTAGCCATTAGGCGGTTCGCAGCAGCCAGAAACACGCCGAAGAAAATATACTCGGACAACGCCACCTATTTCAGGCTAACCAGTGAAGTAATGAAACAACCATTTTGCATCAAGAATTGTATCGAGTGGAAATTCATCCCTCAGCTTGCTCCATGGCATGGAGGATTTTATGAACGCATGGTGGGCTTAGTGAAACACTGTCTGAAGCGTACATTAGACAAACATTTACTCAATGATAGTCAACTGCTCACTATCATCAAAGAGGTGGAAAATGTGGTAAATGCAAGACCTTTAACGAAAGTTGGACCTGAGTTAGAACATATACTGAGCCCTTCTGACTTCTTAAGCTTCGGTAAATGCTTGACCGTAGATTCAGCTGCCGTGGAAATACCGGCTACTGGCACGCAACTGAAGGTCGACCTAATTACAAGCTGGAAAAGAGGCCTTAAGATCCTAGAGGAATTCAAACTTATGTTTGTAAATCAATACCTAGCAAGCCTAAGGGAGAGATATCGCCAGGATCCGAAGCAGCCTAGAATTAAATCACAGCGAGTACCTCACCATGGAGACTATGTTCAGTTAAAGGAAAACAGTAAGAACAGAGATAACTGGAAAGTTGGTAAAATCGTAGAGTTGATCAAGGGCGCTGATGGCGAATGTAGAGTCGCTAAAGTCATAGTCGACGACTCTATTTTTACCAGGTCTATCGGTCATCTTTATCCTCTTGAGGCTGATAGTGAGGAAGGTGATAAACCAGAGCCGGAAGCAAATTTGGAATCTAAAAATAGATATGAAGCTCCGGTACCTGACGTGATCGAACAAGTAAGCAGCGTAAACAGTCCCGTACATGCCTCCGACGTAAATTCGGATGAAATTCAAAGCAGTGACTATCACCTTATGGGGGGCGATAACATAAGCAAAAAATATGAGATGATCAGTGAGCCAAGTACGTCAGTTGATGATCGAGCAGGGGTGGTTGCTCCTGTTGATGTCCCCATGGACACAAGAGGAAGAGAGAAACGAGGTGCTGCTGTGCGAGCCCGGGAGAAGATCCTGGAGTGGACCAAGCATCTCTTCACCCTGCTGCAATAACTCTCCTTGCTGCCGGGAGTGTCGCGCACAGCGCGAGTTGCCATGTAAAAATATTTCCACTTAGAAGGTGAGTCTTTTTGGCGCCAACTGTCAGTCGTTAGCAAATTGACGGCTAGTTAAAAACTGCAGCCCAGGGAGGCAAAAAGGCGAGGACCTGGAGAAGGTGAGTCAGCTACCTCTTGTAAGTCCTTTTTATACTATATATGTGATGTGTCGACTGGTATTCATATGGTGTGGAAATATGATGAGACTGTATTATCGTAGCAGTAAATTTCCATAAATGGTGTCCAATAAAACGCTAGTACAATGTACTTTGAGTAGTGTCTTAGACATGGGGGCGTAGAAATTGGACGGGAGCGAGTATCTCTCGCCCCTAGCGACAGTCGACTATTAGTTGGAGAAACCGTGGCGGAACTATGGGGAAGGTGGAGGTTCCCGGGGGACCAAAGGTCCCCTGTCCGGCGGGTGCCAGATATTGATCAAGGCTAGCTGTACGACCAGAAGCTTGTGATCTAGGGTGAACAGGAAGAGCGAGACTTAGCGGCAAGGCCACCTGTAACACATTAGTAAGGCACCCGGGTATATGCGATTACTCAGACCGGAGCGAGTCGACTGTATTGTCCGGCCTGACCGATGGCAATAAACATGTGAGAGTAAATATCTTGTTAATGCAATAACAGTCGATTCATGATTCCATACCATGTAATGCAAGGTATAACCTAATTACTCTAGTTTTAACTTTGTTGCTCAACCCAACGTTTTTAGACTTGAACCCAAGGCTATTATCAATATCTAAAAAGGGGGCGACACTTAGTATCAATAGTGGTTGCAAGTTGTCTTTCATTACTTATGGCTCTGCCCACCTACTAGGGATGACGGGTGTGAGTATGTATGTAATTAAAACGGAGGATAAAATCTTTAACCATAACTAGAATAAGCGGTTCAAATTCCACATTCATAAAATCCAAGACCCGTATAATATTCCGAATATTCCCTCAAAATCGATTGAAATATTGGCATTCAGCCGTAAGACCGACTCCAGAATAGGTTTATTCTAATGCAAATTTCCGAATCCCTTCGAAATAAGTCGTGTTTGGTTCGGTTATATCGGCTTTAGGGGAAAACAGGGTCGGTTGGTAAAATAAATACAGAGACGAAAACATTTAAATGTAATACGGTCAGTAAACCTTTGACTTATCAACAAAAAGTACCCAATTAAACTAAAAACTTTGATATTATTTACGTTATTGATAATTGACTAGATCGATGTAATCCCTGTGTGATTTCCATTTAATCAAATCATTTTTCCTTTTTTCTAAACGGCGATGTAAGTACTACGTACTAAATTACCATGGATTCATTTGTTGAAGGCTAGTTGAAGGTCATTTTTTAAGGCTGAGGAAAATAGATGACGAGAAACTGCAAGAGCAATACATCTTTTTAATCAATGCACTCATACATTGTAAGTTATTTAATACTTAGAGGAACATATTTAGGTATTTTGTAATTTCATTCGCGGGTAGGAACTTTAGACAGACAACTGCCTGTATAAACTGCCTGCCTGCCAGCAACAGAAGAACTCTTCTGTAAAAGACCTGTCAAGTCTACAGGTTAGGTAAACGGACTTGGTGAAAACGGAATAACGCTAGGGAGATGATGATTATACTAATTACAACAAAAATCTACTGGAATAATTTCTATATAAAGAGGCGCTTAGGCACGAGTAGGTAGCTTTTTAAGTAATTGTCTAGGTAACTCCCGCGGGTCGGTCGCGCGGGCGCTAATGAGGGTAATAATGAGATCCGCGGGGAACGACACTGGCTGTAAACGATACGGCCAAGGTTCATTTTATATGTTGCATTAATTTGTGAGCTGATTGATGTAACTACCAAGCCTCTAGAGTATTTAGGCACAGATCTAATCCATAATAAAAATCCCGTTACATGCAAGTCCCTCCCACCTTTCAAGGAAAAAAATGCCCGTACCGCACAGATCTTATCATCATCATCAGCCCATTAACATCCCCACTGTTGGGGCACGGGCCTTCCCTATGGATGGATAGGAAGATCGGGCCTTAAACCATCACGCGGTCCCAGTGCGGATTGATGGTTATTAACGACTGCTAATGCAGCCGGGACCAACGGCTTAACGTGCCTTCCGAAGCACGGAGGAGCTCGAGATGAAAACTTTTTTTTTGTGGTCACCCATCCTATGACCGGCCTTTGCGAAAGTTGCTTAACTTCAACAATCGCAGACCGAGCGCGTGAACCGCTGCGCCACCGAGCTCCTCACCGCACAGATCTAATTCATAATAAAAAATGGATCACGTGCAAGTCCCACCCTCCTTTCAAGGAAAAAAATACCCTGCCCGTACCTTAATAATTTACATTAAAACCTTATTCTACAAGCAGTACATGGTTTGTCTCAATGCCCATTCTACTTCCACATTCTAAAAACAAGATTACCTGAAAGGATTCCCGTGTATAAGTACCTAAGTACAACGACGTACCCGTACAATTGGGTGTGATCCTACATTAATAATGAGCAAATCTCCGAGTCAGATGGAAACAAGACTCATTATAACTAATAGGAACGGCATACAAGTTTTCTGCTTTTGAAATATAATGATCGAGGCGGCCAATCAGTTCGCGATAACAAACACTTCAGAACCCCGATACCGACCCCGCCGGCGTGGTCAACACTTTTCCTAATTCGGCGCGTTTCGCATTAAAAATTATCGCGTTAAACATAGTCGGGGTGAGTTCACGACTATAGCCCAATTGGGGTAATCAAGAGGTACATCCATTGCGACTAAGCACTAAGTATCCACACCTCACCAACAAAACAAGACCAAATACGTTAGTTACCTATAATCAATATAATGGCTCCGATTCCTGCAGACACCTCCTAATTTTACTTTAAGTTATTAGGTCATTTTCTTATCCGCCGAAAAGGAAGGGACGGTCGATTTGACAACTGCTAAGTTTAAAATGAATGAATCACCCGGACGAATAAAATAGGCATCCCTCTGATTTTCAACCTATTTGACGAGCGCTGTGAACTTAACTCTGACGGATTATTGGCGAATAGAACATTTTGGAAGGGTTTTTTTTTATATTTCTGCGTAAAGTTGACGTGTGTTCCATAAATTTTATGATTGGCGATTACCCGTCCCTTTCTTTTTATACGGATAAGAAAATGACAGATATAACTTAAAATAAAATTAGATGGTGTGTACTGAAATCAGCACCATTATGTAAATGAAATACATAGGTTTTGTGACACAATTTGTACAGTCATGAGCAATATCATGTATCCACTTTAGAACCCTGTCGCACTATCATATTTGACATTTAATGAGACTTACGGTTTAATTTGTAAAAAAGTTAATGTGACATGGTTTCAAAGTGTATGTACATATTAATACTCGTGACCGTACCACGTGCGATACTTTTGAAAGGCTGTAGAGTGTCTTCCTGATGCGGAGCTGTTTTCGAAAGATCAGGAAGTATTTCCGTACTCAACATGACGTTCCGATTAAGGCCCCCATACATTATTTTTACTCCCCGACGCTCCTTCTGGGATAACAAATAATATGACTCCGGAACATTCAGAACAAACACAAGACCATCCTATGCAAATTTAGCGTTGAAGGAATCGGCACAGCGCGCACAGTACACCCATAAGCGTGAGGCAAATACGTGACGAACATGTAAACGGAGCCTTCATATGTAGGACTTCATTTCCCTTGTACTTCTTAATTCTATTCTTCTTCAACTAATTGTTCTTCGACAAAAACTATATTTATGTAAAAATATATTATGTATATTTCCAATTGGGCTAGTCAAACAGTATCGAAATAAATTACACAAACCAGTAAGCAGACTGGAACTTGTCACAAAAAATTCATTCATTATGTGTATTCGGTTGTACAATTAACTCCCGGAGTCATTTACAACTATGAATATGAACAAATTTAGAACTGCTCATAAGACATGGCTTGCACAAAAATGTTTTTATGACGTCAAAGAATTTTTGAATGAAAACTAAATAGTTATTTCATAGACCTACTTATCCATTGTATATATATTTTTAATAGTTTTTTTTTTGTTATTATTATTATTGTTTTCTCTCTCCTATGTTATTTCATTGCCTGTGTAAAATGTGTAATGCCTGCATAGGCAAAATTTAGTGAGACGTAATTTGCAACTATATCTGCATATACCTAAATTTATGCACAATAAAAATCTTTTATCTTTATCTTTTTACAACCTTCGTAAGATGAACTCAGCACCCACACTTCACCGAGCTTAATGGTACTTTATTCGCGGACGCCGAGAAGACAATTTCAACTGGTATTATAAAGGATTTGATTGGTAACTTGTGTCCAGTTGTTTTACGAAACCGGTAATAACTCGATATCGGCTACGAAAAGTATGATTGCTTTTACTCACAAATATTCCGTTTTATAGCGTTCATATAAGTACAGAATCTTTGTTTATTACTGAGTTTATTGCCACAGCCATCTCAACGCGAACAAGGCTCTTGGAAATGTTCACCATTAATGCGGGGCTTCGCGTCGGAATCGAATTAACTTGGTATTAAAATTCATATTTGACCGGAATGATTTTGTGAGTACCGAGATTTCCATCAGCATTCATCTTGGCTCGCATAAACAAGTCCGAAATTATTCGACTGAAAAGTTGGGAGTTGGAATCCTCATTTAAGAAATCAACTCCTTCTTGCTTTCTTGATTTCGTACTCATTTACTTTGCTATCACCTAAAGGAATTTGATGGACTTATTGGGCATTTTATGTCGTTTAAACTTGTTTAAAGTGAAAAGTAAAAAATAAAGTTGTTGTAGATTTTATACTACGTTCGATATTATATTCGTTATATCTTTTATACTATTTTAACGCTATCGACCCACTAGGGTCAATTAATTCTTTGAAATATTTTTCCTCTCAGACGACGCCCTGAGCCGAGGTTCGCGCCCAACTGGGCACCCTCAGGCCTGTTGTCTTAAAGGTTGTATCGGGTGAGAGCCTTCAGTGCGGCAAATCTACAATAAACTTTTTTATTAATAATAATAATAATTCACGTGAAAACAAAAAAAAACCTATTTTAACCGTCGATATGTGATTACGGGATTACTATATTAAAGGAATTGTTTTTTACTCTATTTAACATTTAGTCACATAACGACCCGTTAAAAGTAGTTTAGTAGTGTAGTATTGCTACGATAAAGGTCCGTCTCCACTACACCGTATCATAGCAGGAAAAAGGAAAAGAACGGGGTTGCTCCGTCCCAGTGGGCATAGTAGCGTCCGGCACGCACCGGGCCGTGCCTAACACGACCGTAGCACGGTCCTAATATGATACGGTACGACGACCTCCATGGTCTAGTGGTCCCTGGTTCGAATCCCGGTGGAGACATACCACAGAAATTACTCTGTGATCCCTAGTTTGATTAGGACATTACAGGCTGATCACCTGATTGTTCGAAAGTAAGTTGATCCATGCTTCGGAAGGCACGTTAAGCCGTTGGTCCCTACTTACTGATGTAAGTATGTAGTCGTTACAAAAATCATGTCAGGGCCTTTGGCGGCTCAATAATAACTCTGACACCAGGGTTGATGAGGTTGGTAATCCACCTCAAATAGACAGGCCTTAATTAATAAAAATCAATTTTACAGACTTCTGCTTCTCATAGTTCCCGCGAGTCCATTTAAGTACCTGCCAGAGAAAGTTGTAATATCTGACCCTGACCACTACGCTTACGACTCATACCATCCTCTCAATTACAATGTGAGGATTGAGGAAGCTCCACATCATGTACTGATTGTGTATGGGAATTTCTACTGCTCGGGCAGTCTCATCGGCAGTCGAACTGTGATCACCTGTGCCACATGCTTCTTACTGCGACTACACCACGAGAGTGTTGTAGTCAAGGTGGGGACAAGCCAGATGGGTGGGGATGGGTAAGTTACTAAAGACCTTATGCAGCGGTAAGATATTTTTTTATTTTATTTTTATTTTATTCATAAGATATCCAACAGCAGTTTTACAGGTAAAGTTAAAGTATCTAAATTACATAGTGTGTCTTAGCCAATAACAGGATATCATAGATTGCGTTAACTATTGAACCGAAATTAACAGAAAACAATAACAAAACTTAAATGAACAATACGCTAGTGTACAAACGAGTTACATACAATGGTTTAAAAAGTTAAGAACAATATATTTAAATTATAATTATTTTAACTACAGCATTAGAGTAATAAGCGAGTGAATTGCAAGACATAAATCAATCTGAAACAACGAGCAGTAATACAGCCATAAAATAAAGACCTTATGTCAGCATAAGTCGTTTCTTTCTTTCTTTAATTAGGAACATGGCAAATAGCAGCCTTATCGCTAATAATAACAGAATAAAATACTCTAGGACTTTATACAACATTGGCTGCAAGTTATCTTTCAATAATTGTGGCTCTGCCTACCCCTAGGGACTACGGTTATCAGTTTATGTATATTCGTCTGTCGAGAATCATATATCCATAATCTTCTTATGAACCTTCAGCTATGAGTGATTAGAAGTAATCTCCTCAAATATTATTCAGGTAATCCGGTTAATAAATGCCGAAGGTTACGGGGCAGGAAGAATACTTTTCTCTCTATTACGATAATAAGTATAGTTAGGATGATACGCGAAAAACGGAGAACGCGTTCAGCGGCTTAATTTCGCGGGATTTTTGTGAAAACTGACAGATTGTTTCACCTAACGATTCGTTAATCAGATTTCACATCAATAATAAAGAAAGAAACATTTATTATTTTCGGACATCATACAGATACATTACATTTAACACAGGACAGTAACAACATGGAAAATAAGATTAAAAAAAGAACACTAAGAATAAAAATGATTAGAAAAAGAAACCAAAATCACAAAAAAATAATAATAACAGTATTCATAAATGCAACGCACCGACGGATAACTGCATGTTGTTTTCTAATTACTTATGGCCCTGCCCATGCCGTTGTCGTGATCGAACTTGTGTAAGACTTAGGCCTATTTTGATCGTGATTTTTGAATATTAAATTACTAAAGTCAAGGCTGAATGGTCTTCAGATCTTTGCCTGCCTTATATAAGGCGAATTTAAACAACAACAACGAACTTATGTCATGTAATTATGTACAATATCGTCGGTGAGCAAACAACACCGCGCAAGTCGTACAAAAAACCGTACGACTTCTGCTTACCGACGATATGTATACAAAAAATATACCTACCATATACAAAAAGAATATAATTATGACTCTGTCTCATTATTTAAGAGCTGCGCTCTTGTCGGTGCGATGGAGTAACGATATTCCTCTCTTCTTTCCGCCAAATCCTTCACCTACTGATACGACACGGCCTGCACCTTCTTTTATTTCATAAATGTTCTTCTAAGTCTACCCCTTCCTTTCTTTCCTTCAATTTTATTTCTTCTACGATGTTCTTTATAACAAATCGTATCAGGTGGCCGATCACCCGCATTTCACACAATTCTAATTATGTATTTTTTTTTCTTTTAATTATGACACTGCATCTAAAAATAATTTGATTACAGAGACCTTTTCCATGCAATGGAAGTGAAAAATCATGAATACTTCAGACAATTAAGTGATGTGGACAACGATATCTCCATGATATATCTAATGGTAAATACAGCAAAATTGTCTCATACTTCAGTTCTCAAGTTTTCATAAATAAATAAATATAAAATCGGCTAGTGAAAGGAAAGGAGAGAGGCTTTTGCTCTGCAGTGGGACACCGACGGTTATTAATTAATAACGGCGTGGTAGCCCAGTTGGTAGAACGCTTGACTCTAACTGTAAGGTCGCAAGTTCGAATCCAGAACACGGACCTAAAACTATGATTTTCGAAATCGATTTTCGAATTCATGTTTGGATTATAAATGATTATCACGTGCTCAGCGGTGAAGGAAAACATCGTGAGCAAACCTCCACAAAACTCCATTTCGGGGGTATGTGACCTAACCTGTATTGGGCTGGTTTTCCCTGCGCGGGTTGGAAAGTCAAACAGGCAGTCGCTTCTGTAAAAAACCGGACCTCTCAAATCTTCAGGTTAGATAAGCGGACCCTGGAAGACGGGACAACGCTAGGGAGATGATGACTTAATAATAAAAGGCAGAGGTGTTATCGTTAAAAGCGATGGCTTTAAAGTAATAGATGTATTACTTTATAGCGCCATGTGAGGTTCGGGGAGAATGTGAAGAAAGTGATTCTAGTAGAATCAGGGACTGCCTTAAGGACCGGCAGTTCAACGAAAGTCACCGGCTTTGCAGCTGCGGTCAGTATTTCTTTTTATATTTATAACATTATAAACTAATTAGCCCCCGCCAGACCATCGCTATTTTATAAAAGATGAAAATGTATCTGCGCGTTTAATATTGCCCTAACCGTCCCATTACTATGGGATTTAAAAAAAAAACCTAGTTCTAGCGGCCGCTTATTCTTAGGATCTCTCTAAGCAAGGTCCATGTCGTTTTATTCCTATAACACGCGACGCTCAATCCAATATTATAGACCCTACCTAATTAAAATCTCCAGCAGTGAATTTATAATAAATGCCATGGTAAGTAATTGATGGTCAGAATTTGCGATAAACAATGGGTACATATTCAAACCTGGTCCACATAAATCGCACGAATTCATATTCTAGGAATAAGAATTAAAAGAACGCCACATACGGTCACGAGCATTAATATATATACACTTTGGTACCATGTCACATTAACTTAGACCCTTTGGTTGAATGTAGTAGTCGTCTGAGCCCGCGGGTTGAGTCAAGTCCACTCACCCACGCAAAAAATCGAAAGGGGTCATTCAGCCCGCGGGACGATTTTTATGTGGGATCAGATGACCATGAAGCCAAATATGTTAGTGCGACAGAGTTTTAAAGTGGGTACCTTATATTGCTCATGACTGTACATAGCACATACAATGACATGGAAATAATAAAAAGAAAATAACAAAATCTCAAACCACGCAAACTTCTCTAGTTCATATCACAAAGCTACAGAGCTGACATCTATGCAACTAAGGCAGAAAGGACTTCTGAATTCTGGAATCGCCAACCTCCCGAAAGCATACGAGCAAACGAGCTGTGAGGGTTTGCTTAGGAGATGCTAATAATATCAGTGAACTGGGATAGATGGCGTTAAACACAGTAGAGAATATGACACTAAAGCACTTAACTAGATGGCGGAACGTGTTTCAATAGTAACATTTATTATACATCAATGGTTTCAAGGCTGTAAAATAAAATAAATCTGCTTTGTGGTTGTGGTTTTTCGTAATAAGTAGGCGCTAAAGGGTCCCGGCTCTTTTCAACATCGGTGTGATATGTTTAGGATCACCTACAACGTTGGTGTAACAAAAAACTCGGTGAGGCGTGGGTATTGAGTTCATCATGCGATGGATGTACCTCTAACTTCCCCTGTTGGGAATTTAGTTGTGAGCCTATCTTCTTCTACTATCGTGTGGGTTGTGAGATTGTTTACGAACCTCATAAACCCTGGTGTCACGGTTACTATTACCAGAGGCCCCTGACATGACTCATGTAACGACTACGTACTTACATCAGTAAGTAGTAACCGGGACCAACGGCTTAACGTGCCTTCCGAAGCACGAGCGCGAGTACTTTATAAGTACTTTTGGCGGTGGTCTTGCTAGTGCATTGTCTGTGTGTGCACTAAATTAATGGTCCGGCCAAGTAGTTAATGCCATCGGCGGCAAATCTACAATAAGTCACGTAAAAGAAAATAATGTGACGATTTCCCTCATTTGGCGTTTACCGCTACCGACCCAAACTGCTACCGATCAAATCTAGTGGATTTGATTAATTATTTCAATATGATCCCCTCAGACGACGCCCTGAGCCGAGGGCGCGAACCAACTGGGCACTCTTAGACCTGTTGTATTAAATTTTGTACCGGGAGAGATACGGCTCAAATCTACAATAAGTCACGTCAAAAAGAAAAGGACTAAATTAATGCATGACTAATCACGTGGTGGGTATGCTTTGATTTTTGATTTTTGACGTGACTTATTGTAGATTTGCCGCAGATGCCATTAACTACTTGGCCGGACAAATGGGGAGCGCTGAAGGCTCTCACCCGGTACAACGTTTAAGACAACAGGCCTGAGGGTGCCCAGTTGGGCGCGGACCTCGGCTCAGGGCGTCGTCTGAGGGTGGGGTATGCTCCATCCTCCTCTAACTTATGTTTTGAATACAATACTACAATCTTCAATCTAATCATGAATACAATACTTTATTATATTGTTGAATAAAAGGATAATATAGACACTATTCTTACAGATCATAGGCTTTTTATGGCTGATTCCGGGTAGCGGTTGCCTGGAAGAAATTGCTTCTGAGCAATAAGGCCGCCCATTTGTACTGTTGCTAAATGTTTTATAAATGATTGCATGTTTTGTTTCAATAAAGTATATATTTTGACTTGTAACTTACAGAACGTATCCCCGAAACTGGACAAGAAATTGATCGTATCTTCGTTCACGACAATATCCCGGCAAGAGTGCATAGATATTTATGGAAAAATGGTCACTAAATCCAGCTACTGCGCAAGATATGTGCCGGTAAAGAAATCTTCCTCTCTCGTGTGGGTTGTGGGATCAATGACCGAGCTCATCAACCTTGGTGATAGGGTTACTATAGAGCCACCAAAGGCTGCTATCATGGCTCATGTAACTACCACATACTTAAGTAATTAATAGCCGGAACCGACAGCTTAACGTGCCCTCCGAAGCACGGATCATCTTTCAGACAATCAGATAATCAGTAACATCAGCCTGCAATGTCCTAACCAAACTAGGAATCACAAAGTGCTTGTTTGTGATATGTTCCTACCGGGATTTGAACCGGAGACCTTCGGATCGTACGCAAAGTGCTCAACCAGTAGACCACTGGTGGAACCGATAAAGCAATTATATTATTATTTTCATTAAAAAGGGATATCTTATACATTTTGTCCAAGTAAAGACTCTTGAAGCCTACTTTTTTAAAATATCATTATTGTAATTTGACAACGCATATAAAAGTAAGTGCGCAATGTATACAAACGTCAAATAGCAATATTGCTTTCTTTGATACATTGCTTTGAAGTGATCTTTTTAAACCCTCTGCGGAGATAAAACTCCACATCACACAACGTTCACAAATGTCCAATAGCAATATTGCTTTTTAGGTGAATTTCTTCAATATGGCTTTTTGGACCCCCTTGTCTGTACACTCTTAAAATATTTACTTACTTCGTGCAACTTTGCTTATCAGGATCGAAGGTTAAGCGACAACGGAGGCGGCGCTATATACCGGGACCTTCTGGTGGGCATTCTGGTTGCAGGAGGCATAAGCCACGACCCGCCTTACATAGCCATCTTTACCAACGTGTCTTACTTCAACAGGTTAAATATTATTCAATTCCTACACTTAGACACAGAAGATTGAAACATATAACACGTTCAGCTACTTGTCTTCCTGAGCTGAGAACCCGACAGAGGGATTTAGTGATAGTAAGTGGTGTTAGTGACACTGTAACGAATACTGAAGGGGATGATTCAGACCACAATTCTGAGTTGATATCAAGTGGAATTTTCTCTCGGAAAATTAATTATTTTTACGTGTATTTTTTAATTATTTTCAGTTCCATATTTTTGCGGCGGAAAATTCACTTGATATCAACTCAGAAACATGGGCTCAATCATACCTTAAAGTTTTCGTTACGATGTCACTAACACCCTGTATAATCTAGTTGTTGCTTTGAAGTTTATTTCAACGCCTACAAAACACATGCATATCTAATGATCGTAACCTTTCCGACCGCGTCCGACTTTCCGGAGTGTATCCGTGCAGCCCACCTACAGCTCTGCCTTTGGATGTAACTTCAAACATAACCTTCGCAGTTCATAATACAACTAACTCTCTTTTATAATATATGTTCTTATAATTATGTTATTGGGTTCATATGAATTCACAGATGGATTTACGTAAACATGCGAAAATTCATGTCTAACGACTGCGAAATATCTGAACAAATAGAGATCATGAATAACGGGATGGAGTGGAGTAACTAGGAAAATAATACTTATTAAATAATAAAAATATGTTTACGAGTACAGTGGAAATATTTATTTTTTAATATCATTTACAGCCACTGCGTAACAATAGGGTAATTTCCAACTAGTCAAATCAATTACTTTTTACTAAACGTCAAACACGAAATTACGTCATAGATAAGCGTGAAATAATAACGCATTAATTATTACAGTTTTCTTTATTAAAATTCATAAATTAGTTAAAAAGAAAAAAAGGAAACGTTTTTTGTCATCTTTAGATCTGTCTTTATTTAGCAATAAGAATTTCATAATTTATGGTTGACCTAGGAAACTACCTATTTATTAATTTTGATAAAGAAAAATATAATAATAAGTGCGAGGTTTTATCACGTTTTTCTATGGCGTCACAGGTTGCTTTTTTATACAAATTCCATAGTAATTTTGTGTTTTGGCGTTTAGTAAAAAGTAACTGATTTGACTAGTTGGAAACTAGCTTATTGAAATAGTTTTTTTTTTTTACTAATGTTTGACGCACACACAGCGGGAAAGCCGCTTATTCCGGTTTGTCACGGATCTCGCAAAACCTCGAAAACAGCCAGACTGATTTTGACGCAACGTTTTGTGTGTAATGTGAGTCCGTAAATGGTTTAGACCTACGACTGGGTCAGGTAGATGGTGCTGGGATTAGGCAGGGCAACGTCTTCCGGGTCCACTAGTCTGAGGTAAATAATGAGTTAATTCATAAAAAAAAAAAACTATCAAATCAAATGTTTTTATTGTTCTGCGGTGTTACGTTACTCTTTATCTTATTTCTGCAGTGCTGATCGAAGTATTTTTGCATAGTGTTTTTGATCCAACTCCGGAAATAAAATACGTTGCTGTAGACGCTTGGTTTATTCTTTAATGCACAGCCGTCTCCATGAGACACAATCCCAACTAAAAGTCTGGAAAAAGATGAAAAAATATGTGTTGTGGTTTGAAACTTGAACAGCTTCTCGGAACACCATCGGTAATATACTTAATTACTGAAATGTAGGAGATACGTCACACTGCGGGCACTTGCCGTCGCACAGGATCACCTACATTTCAGTACATTGCAACTCCTAGTGCCATGTTGGCGCCGCGCTAACGCAGCGCTGCGTCATGCTGGCCGTATGCCGAGAGTTCAATACAAATCATGTACTCACTACAACAGGGAGAGATTCCGAATAGTTGTGTGTAACTTATGAATGACATCGTCCGACTTGCCATCTAACAAACACTTAGTTTTCTCAATCGGGATAGTCAAGAGGTACATCTATCGCAAGATATGCCATGCTTCACCGAGCTTACACCGCTTATTTCCATCCTCCACACTACTGCCGTGTGTTTTAATAACAAAATTTACTTCGAAAATATGATTTGGTGAATCTCCAACAAATGATAGCGATGATAAGCAGCTGAACATATTGTTTCTGTACCCCCAATCCAATACAAAAATGCTAATTAGGTACTCGAAACTTCTATAAACTTATTACTTATAGCTGAAGTGGGGTTTTGCAGAAAAGTAAGAGCAATGAGCGACAGTCGCGCGCGCGGATTCCGTGTTGCAGCAACGCGACTAATCTATCCTTAAATTGAGCTGTGTTTATTATACTTATTCCACAAGACGCCTCCACCGGAGTCTCCTTTGCAGGTGTCCCGTTTTCCGTCTCCGTACAGACAAAACATGTCAGGTGTGAGCGTTAGGTTATGCAATTCGCCACATTTATCTCGTGGTATGAAATGCATTGTGGTCATCAACAGTCCCACTTCTGACGGCTTACCAGCGTACTAGAAAAATATGGCAAAGAGTCATGAGAACAATTACAGGGACACTAACCATGGATTATTGATATTTCGTCCATAATAATAGTAGATATGACACTTGGAATTGGATTGGAACAACGCTTGTAGACATTGTGTTGCTGAAAGTGTATCTACAATGCTAAACAAATACCGTGAGGGATCTTCCATATCTAAAATGTATGTAGGTATAATCATGGACCTAGCTTTTTTTGTCTCGATCACATCAACATCTATCGGGCATGCGCGACTCTAGACGTTTTTAGGTAAATAAATAAACACGTTATGCGAGCGCCAAGTTTTTGTGACAGTTACAACGATTACAAATGGACAACAGAAGTATATACAACATACATTCGGTGGCCTTATTATTGAACAGAAACCCCGCACCTTACCCCGGCACTTTAATCCGTAACATTATTATAGTATTCATAAGAGATTCAGAATTTATGTTCACTATTAATATAACACTAGTCTACTAGGCTTAAATAACTCTCAGTTAACAAAAACGATGCACCGTCGCGCACCTAATGTATCTGCAATATTCTGACGATTAATCGTTTTTTGCGTTATATGCAATAACAAGAATTTATATAGGAAAATTACTTACAGTCACCATCCCCCATCCATATACGAAGAATTTTGTCTCCCGTTCATGCATCCATGAGTCGTCCCCTGCTATAATGTCTTTTTTTACAATATTGCGGAACAGAAATTGTTGCTCGACGAATATTAACGCTATGTCACATGCGAAGGGCATGGCTTTATTGTAGTCTTCATGTCTTACTAAATAAGCTACGTCATGCACTTGTGCAGTGCTGTCTATTCTATGTCTTGCACCTGTAACATAGATTAGGTAATACTTATCACATCCTGGGGGCTGGCCTTAGCCAAGTTGCAATCCATTATGGCGATCCCTTACAGTTTTATCACTGTCCAACTATACCAACATAATAAACTCTCCAATCAGTGATAGTGGTCTATGTTCCTCACAGCTCGTACCAACTAGGAAAGACGCTATGGAATCCATGGATATCACAATAAAAATCATGAGAGTGAGGGCCTCCGTTTGAGGATGACTTTCCGCCGAATCGATAGAAGAAAAAGATAACTTACCAACATGAACACTAATATATTCAACATCATTGTTATGGTCAAAACAGTGGGAGGCGGTCAATACAACCCAACTGTGCACCACAGTTCCGGAACACATCGCCCCTATATTGAATATTAACGCTGCTGATGGAAATTTCTTAATATCGACAGGGTGCCCCCCTACAACTCTACCCTGCATCTTTTCTGGACGCGCGATTTTAACTCTAAGCATCGTTTTACCTTTCAGAGGTACTATAAAGACTAAAATACAAAAATATATGAAGCGTAGTTTCATAGTTATTGAGACAAATAGGCGGTCCAATAAGCGATTTTACAATAAGGTTTTCTTTACGCATGGCGTCACATGTCGGTTTATTACCTTTCTAAGCGTTGTTCGATTGCAATTAAAAAATTATAATCAAGACACTCGTGATGACTGTCGTTAAACTACTTCTAAACACGCATTCATAGATCGCTACGTATACTGCACTGAAACTTGTTACCGATATATTATATCTGACAAATAAATTCCAAAATGCATCATTGACTTTGTGTTAATTTATCCGTTGCGCTCCAAAACTCTAAGGACTGTTTTGCAATGTGAACATTGAGCGATATCGCTGAGATCTTCTGGCGTTTCTGCTATTAGAACAGTATAGTCCGCGATTGGATGTAAGTAATTTTTGTATATACCTACATAGACCATTTCAAGGCCTCCAGCGCCTTCAAATTAATCGCTCTGCGCTATCGCGCGACAGCGGTCGTATTGTTTGATAAATACATACAGAGTATGTCGCACGGCTATAGCGCGACTCAAGAAAAGGCGTTCAAAGGTGTTTTCGAATCCTGGGGAAAACGACTTCGAATATAAGCCTACAGTTCGAAAGTTTCATTCATAATGATCATTGTAGAGTCCTCAACTTGTTATCATTGTATACGTTTCCTATGCGAAGTCACTTATAAGTCACCTACAAGTGTAAGTATTTTACTTTTATGAAATTAAAAATAAATTTTAGAACGCATGATAGCCCTGTCTTGTTATAAAATCCACCTCTCCAATCTTAGAAAAGTACTTAGAAAGCCAACATTTCAACGTACATAACTCATCCGTGCAATCAATTTTTCGTAGACTTTTTTAAAGGTTATTTCGTAGATGATCCATTTCATCATTTGTTTAAAGCAGTAATAATTGAAAGTAACAAACGGCGTTTATTCCAGAGGTTTAATCTATGATTAGTGATTTCAACATCAGGACCCAAACGGCAAGAAGACGAATGAGTTGTTTTGCCTACTGGACATATGGAATAATTTACCTTTATTTATAAATCACACAAAAAATAACAAATTAATTACAATTTCACAAATACAAAACGATCAGCAAGCATTTACGAAATATCGTCTGTACTATTCTTCGATCTTCGAAATTTGCCTTTTCTGCCTATTCTTGCAGTGTTTATCAAAGTATTTTTGTATAGTGTTTTTGATCCAGCTCCGAAAATAAAACACGTTGCTGTACACCCTTGGTTTATTCTTCGATACACATCCATTATGATATGAAACGACACCAACAATTACTCTGAAAAAAAAAATAAGATCTTTAAAACGGAGGATTCAGTGGCGTTTCCGCTCCTTTCTGTCGTCGACATGGACCGTCATACAGAATGAGAGTAAAATTTGTCCGGAACAACAATGTCAACATCAGCAATGTGTATGTTGTCAGCAATGCGCAAGAAGAAGCATGTGGAAGAAGAAGAATGCGCGGCACATTCACCATCGTTTAATTCATTTATTTTCAAAAGTGTATAATAATCGTAAAATAAATATAAATCACTAACTTCTTCCACAGGATATTTCCACCAGAGTTTTCTACGCAGGAATTATTTATGTCCCCGGACAGGCAAAACTTGTCGGAAGTGACCGTCATGTCGTCCAATTTGCCGCATTTAGTTCGTGATCTAGTGGTCATCAATAGTGCTACATTTGGTGCCGAACCAGTTGACTAGAAACAGATACCAAAGTTATTAAGATACTTGCCAATTCATACTCCGTAATGTCAAACGAGCAGCGTCTTAAGATTACGAACACTGTTACCATAATGGTGGAACTTGTTAAATTCAAAATAAGTAGTCGTTCGGAATTCGGTTCAGCAGATTTTGTCAGATGTTATTGAGGTCGTGGAACAAGAGGATCGTATCAATTGAAGAACTGCAAAAGCCAGGCACTGCTTGTGCAATACCGATCGGAGCGCGGTCCAATGCAAGATCACCAATTTGACCGACAAATATTCTTAATGTGGTAATAGGTAAGTCCGGACCTGTCAAATCTAGGTTTAATAAGCGGACATGTGAAAAACGTCATAACGAAGATGAAGATGAAAGCTTGCTTGCTCAATCTGCAGATTTTGGTGTAAATTAGTACATAAATATAGATCGAAACCCAGGGATGGATCCTATAACTTAAGGCTTATAATTACAATAAAATAATGTATTAAAACCATACATTTAACAATGTCCATCCAGTCTCGATGAAATCAAAGTTATTCCGCAGTTCCGTATTCATGAATGAGTTGTCGTTTGCTAGAATGGCCTTTCGTACAGCGCCGCCAAAATCAAATTCTTCTTTGACGAATGCCAGAGCCATATCATATGTGAAGGCAGTGATTTTTTTATAGTCTTCATGTATTCTCACTGAAGCTACATTATGCAGTTCTGCTTTGTAATCTTTTTTATGCATCACTCCTGTAGATATAATGATGAAAATATAGACATACGTTATACGATGAAATATCCGTTACCAAGATTTCATCATTAGTGTAAGTCGGTGGTTCTATCTCCAAGCAATCAATAGGATTAAAACATATATCTCATATACGTATTTATACATATACAATAGATAAAGCACTTATTACTATGCACCTATTTTGTATTTTTTGGTACACTATCTGAAAAATTGGTACATACCAACATGAATGGAAATATGTTTAGTTTCATTGCTGTGGTCAAAGCAGTGAGCGGCAGTCAGTACTGTCCAACTGTTCAGCACGGTCCCGGAACACAGCGCCCCCTTGTTCAACACTATCACCGACCATGGAAACCCATTAAATTGCACAGGGATCTCCTGAAAAATCTTGCCCTTGCGATTACCCATGCCTACAGCTTTAAATGGAGGCATGATGTTAATTCTAACCGTCTTTTTACCGTTTGAAGATAATATAAAAATCAAAACTAAAACACAAATATATAGGACTCTCATGCTTATTGAGCCATGTACATGGTCCATCGAGTAATTCGATAATTAGAAGTTCAACATAATGCAGTTATAAATGAAATTATTCATTAAGAAAGTCTATGTTTCTTCTTAATGATGGTCGTAAAATAGCATTATGGATGGGAACGCAACCATGCCGATGACTGGAGGTACTGCGACCGGCGGCGGGTCCGCACCTCTCCGCACCTATACCAATTCTGTGCAACACGGCAGATGGTAATAAATATGAAAAAGACACCTCAAAAAGAAAACAAAATCGAAATAGGAGGTGTCCCTGAGGGCCAAGAATTAAAACGCTTCATTGATTTTAACTGTCTTCATTTAAATGGAAGCAATCATAATGAAAGAGACAAAGATGGTGTAAAGGGGAGCGCGGAAGTGCGGAATCGAATAATCACAGCGTGCGAGAGAAATGACGCTCTATCGATTTCTCCCTAGCGATGATTGGTCAATCCTTTTACATCTCCGATCCGCTTCTACTGCATCGGAATTGGAGTGGGCATCTTACTTAGTGTTAATTCCTATTACAATTCACAGAAATTAGATAATACCGACGCTCCGTACGCTGCGCACGCTCCGATTCTAACTTCTAAAGTACGATCATTTTACATTTCCGCTTCTACTACATGGGTATCGGAGTGGACATCTTGCTTAGTCTTAATTCCTATGACAATTCACAGAAATTAGAAAATATCGACGCTCCGTACACTACGATTAAAATGTATTAATTAGCTTTATTATCATATTACGGAGATTTTTACATTGCTACAGGATAGATAAATAATTTCCTTTTGAATTTTTTTCAATTTACATAAATTGATTAAAAAATATATTTTTAGTTCTAAAATAGTAAAGTTTTGAAGCAGTTTTCATAAATAGTTACAAGTTTTTAGTTATAGTTTATATTACACAACGGCATTTACATGGGTATTTAGGCGAAGTGACCATTGTGCCTGTAGTGGGCGCAGTCTGAAATTTTTACTCGATTTATACCGTAATTTTTAATTATATTTTTAGTAACAAAAACTCAAATCAAATACAAAATTATGTGTTTACAAAATATCTATGCCCGTGATATTCTTCGTTGTTTGAATTCGGCGTAATATGTTTTTCCTTTTTCTATTGTCCCTACAGTAGGCATCGAAGTATGCTTGTATGTTGTCTCGGATCCAGTTTCTCAAATAATATACGTTGCTGTAGATGCTTGGTTTATTCTTCAATGCACATCCATCGCCGTGGGATACTACTCCAACTAACATTCTAAGAAAAAAAGAAAATTCAGTAAAATTGCATTCATGTGGCAGTAAGGTTGTCAAAAACATACAAAACCATAGATGTATAATATGTTACAATAGCACATAATATAAGCGCACACTAAAAACTCGAGTTCGATAGTGACACACTAACGAAAACTTTGGTGGATTATTCTAAGTTGATATCAAGTAAAATTTTCCCTCGCTAAATTTATGATAGTTTTGTTTTTTAAACTTATTTACTTTCCGTACCTTTGACAAATTTCAACATGATATTAATTCAAAATCATGAGCTGAATCATCTCATCCCCTTCAATATTTATTAAATGTCACTTACACCCCGTACAAGTACGTACTGGTAGCAGTACGGGTATGTACAGTCATGAGCAATATCATGTACCCACTGTAGAACCCTGTCGCACTATCTTATTTGACATTTAATGAGACTTATGGTTTTATTTATCAAAAAAGTTAATGTGACATGGTTTCAAAGTGTATAAATATTAGTACTCGTGACCGTACGGATGTTAGTGATACCGTGGAAAAAAACTAAGAGGTATGTATTGTTCAGAACGTGATTCTAAGTTAATATCAAGTGGAGATTTCCGTCGCAAAATTCATTAAAATGTTAGTTTTACTAATTATTTTCAGTTCCATACTTTTGTGTCTGTCGTGTGTGGAATTTCACCATCATCATCGATGGTGTAATTCCACTTGATATTAACTCAGAATCATGAGTATTCGTTACAGTATCACTAACACCCTGTATGTAAAATAAGGGCCACTGACCCATTCCACATGACTCCTCCACCAGAGTCTCCAGTGCAGCTGTCGCGTTCCCCGTCCCCATACAGACAAAACATGTCTCGAGAGAGATCTAGATTGTGCATTTGGCCGCATTTTTCTCGTGAGACAAACTGCATAGTAGTCAGCAACAATCCTACTTGAGATAAGTCACCGGAATACTAGAACAAAAGAGTCAAAGTTAAGAAAAATCAATACCAGTTAAAACAAATGGTATTCATTGATTGAACAAACATTATGGATGATTATAAAACATACATACATACATAAACTCACGCCCGTAATCCCTAATGGGGTGGGCAGAGCCACAAGTAATCAAAGACAACTTGCAGCCACTGTTGATACGAAGTCCAAAGATGGATATGATGAACCTTATGGTGATAAGGGATCAGCCTATCGCCCATAACATTAGTCCATCATGTTAGAGGACACAATCCCTCTGTCGGTTTTTACGACATGCCCGGGAAGAGAAGCAGCTGAACGTGTTCTATGTTATAAAAATCTATGAATAATTCTGAAAACCAGATATAATAATGATGATTGGCCACTGACATCCTATAAACAAATAGACTCACATTCGCTAAGGAGTTTTTCTAAAAAGCGTCTAAACTGTGTTGATTCGTTACCTCATATTAAGATGTTATGGCTTTTCAATTTTATTTTTTTTGACGTGGCTTTTTGTAGATTTGCCGCAGGTGGCATTAACTACTTGACCGGACAAATGTGGAGCGCTGAAGGCTCTCACCCGGTACAACGTTTAAGACAACAGGCCTGAGGGTGCCCAGTTGGGTGCGAACCTCGGCTCAGGGCGTCGTCTGAGAGATAAAATATTTTTGAAAGAATTAATCGACCCTAGTGGGTTGATAACGATAACCGCTGTTTGAGGGAAGTCGTCGACTACGCCGGCGGGGTCGGTATCGGGGTCCTGAAGGGGTTGGCTGTTCAAATAAAGCGCAATATCGGTTGTACAGTGTCGTTACACGTCGACTCTTGTGACAAGATGCGCCGCGGACGCTTATTTACAGAGATTGGTTGTCTATTTGTTATACGAGGTCTATGTCATTAGCTATATAAAAATGCAGCAGCTGGTGGGTGCCCAAAGGTAACAATTATAATTAAATAGCATAAAAGCAACTTGAACCTCTGGTGATTAGCTACATAAACATTAAGAAGTTTGTTGGTTAAAGATAGTAATGATGAATTAATTATCATAGGCCTCATGTGAATTACCTTAAATAATATAGGCTGGTTGACTGGAACTACCAATATGAATGGAATTACGAACTATGTTATAACAAAATATTATAATCTAGTAACATCTAATTCAATATTAAAAACATACTTTTATGAAACCCCATCCAGTCACATGGAATTCCTTCTCCCGTTCGTTCATCCATGTATTATTTCCAACTAAAATAGCCTTTTGTACATTTGCTCGGAAATCAAATGGCTCCTCGACGAATATTAATGCTATGTCACATGCAAAAGGCATGACTTTGTTATAGTCTTCATGTATTTTCAATGAAGCTACATTATGTACTTCTGCCTTGTAGTCGCGTCTATGTCTTGCGCCTGTACATATAAAATTAGTAATGCCTTATGAGTTTCTAGGAAAGAAATACCTAAATGAAAAAAATATATTAATAAATACGATATATAAGAAATAGACTATGTCCACTAGTCTATGAAAGGGTATTTCAAGAATCATCCTCGAATATCCTCTAAGCGGATTTAGAGGGATGTCGTTTTGTATGGATTATATTGTTTTCAGAGGTGGAGAACAGTAGTCCTACGGATGGGGGTACCGCTTTGAAATAGACTACTGTGGACGCCATCTCAATCGCGTCAGACAGAGTACTGCGGGTCAGAAGGCAAGAAGGAAAAATAGGGCAGTGGTTTCCCTGCCCTATTTTTCCCTGAAAAAGTAGCATGGGGAAGGCGAACGCTACACCGACAAGAGCGTGGCTCTTAAATTAATGACGACATTATATTCCTGGTCTGAATTATTTGAAATTGTTAATATAAGACAAGACATGACATAAGGTGACGACATATTCTCAATTGGACTAGTCAGAGGTACATCCATCGCAAGATGACCTAAGTACGCTTCACCTAGCTTTCTGTTAGACTAACGTGATAGATGGTGACCCGTCTACAATGGTTAAGCCAATTGTATTAGTGTTTACTTTTAATATAAAATAGCTCAAGTCCGGTACCGGACATCGAACCGGCGTTCCCGATTTCAGAAGCAAGCCAGTACACATACCACCACATTGTTTTTTTTTTTTTTCAAATAGAATAATAATAGATATTAATAAGTCAAAATAAACAGGAACGTTAAAAAGGCCACATCGAAGCAATTCATCTAAAAAAACAATATTGCAAATTGATATTTGCGCATATAAAAATAAGTGCGCAGTGCAAGCAAATTCCAAATAGCAATGTTGCTTTTCTAGATGAATTGCCTTGATATTGCTTTTTTAACTCTCCAGATATTACTACAAAACATGTCTGACAATTATTTTCATATAACTATGCAAATGTTTTTGAAAAAGTAATCGATGCTTACCGACATGAACTGTCATATAATGAACTTCCGTGCTGTGATCGAAGCAGTGCGCAGCAGATAGTGTGGTCCAGCTGTTCAGTATGGTCCCAGAACACAATGACCCCAAGTTGAATACTAACGCTGCAGATGGGAACTTCTCAATGGGCACTGGATTGCCTCCTACAATTTTGCCTACATGCTTGTCCGGAGGCATAATTTTAACTCTAAGAACCTTAAGAACCTTATTAGCCATACAGTATAAAGGTAATATACACAAAATATAACAATATATAATTTCCAGTCTCATAGTTATTGAGACATTCACACTATCCAGTGAAATAATCCATAAGTAGATCTTAAGCTTGGAATCCTACGCCTTACGTTTCGTTGATTAATTTTATAGGTGCTTTTATAACTCAATTAAAAATGTAATCAAGATAGACTCTGGTGATTTGGTCGTTAAACTACGCAGGCGTTTGGTTTCACTTATATAAATTGAACTAGAATAGAACGTTCAATTATCGACATAGTCAAACCGGTCGTCAATGCCTAGGTACTTACATGAAGTGCCTACGAACACTGCGTTCATCTTGTTCTTGCATTTGAATTGTATTCCACACCGATGACAATCTCTAAAAATCTTAATATTTCAATTCAATTCAAAACATTTTATTGCACCAATATAAACATACTTAACAAATAGGACAAATACACAAAAAACAGAAGAGGATATTTTTTGATATAAGTGAGTATAGTCGGTGTACCTATAACCCATAATCCCTCTGGTTATTTTTACAATTGTTACGATTTTTTTATTTTTATAAGGTATCTAAATACAATTTTTGATCCATTTTGTAGCCGTACGTAATTTTCGCACCGAACCAAAATCAAAACAATACCATCTTTTTCTAGCACTTCAATTTTATTTTGTCATTAACTTTGCAAAACTCCTGGATCAAGTAACGAGCGGCTTCGTTCATCCACTCGCGAGCACGATACAAGTTGACATAGACACCCGGATGTCCGCCGCATACGCCTCCAAACGATACAATTCCCACCACCATTCTGTAACATAAATACATTCTTCTACATATCTTCTATCATGTAGGTTCTGCGTCTGATCGCTGATCTTTCAACCCAGGGTCAGGGATTATTAGTGAGCTACCAGACAATGACAATAATTGAATTTTCTTATTGTACAAAGGAAATTATATGTTTGTGGCGAACCCAACTAGTTGGCCAGCTAGTTCCGCTCACATGCAACAGATGGCGCCACATTCAATAATGCAGTCTTGAAGCAGTCGTGAAACGCGATATCGAAGTTTACACAGCAAGACGCATATTTACAACTTCCAACATAACACCGTTGGATCGTCCATTCCTAGTCACACTACCAACTTGTGACTAGCGGGGTATACTATGCTCTGTTCTGTACCCCGAAAAACATCCTTTAGCGGCAGCACACCCTCGCCGGCAAAAGTCTCATATTATATCATAACGCATTTTAGGTCAAGAGAGATGAACCATAAAATTGACATTATGGACGCATCAACCAGAAACATAATGTAGGTATTGAGATACACGTTTTTATGACAACCCCGTTAAAATCCCGCTAATACTCGTTAAGACGTTACTATGGCGATTTTTCTATGTGTGCGTGTATTGTTATGAGAGAATTATGAAACATTATTTACAATATTACATTAATGGAAGTTTTAAAAATGTTTAAGGAATTATAATAATGGATTCAGGTTAGGATTGCTTCTGCAGCGCGTCAGGTAGGAACGCACAGATGGTTTTCAGTCAATATTGCACGAAAGAGTAGCTACCATGATACGTCGCTTGCGGGAAATCACCAGCACTCTTGCTATTGATTACCCTGTGGTAAGGCACTGCATTTATATTCATTTGGAGTCCAGCCCTCGCGGCATAGCAACAGCGTCGCGCTTAGCGTGAAATATGTCGAGGGTTTTGACCAATAGCCGTATGTACGACTTCTATCTACAAAGCCCTAGATATTATTTGCGCCGCGGTTGCTATGTACACCCCGCTTAAATTTATTATTACTGACGATTTTTATAATCGTTTTACACTAATTTCGACAGTACCTACTAATTCTAGGGGCGCCGCATCGCTCGCTCACTCACCCATTCCACAAGACGCCTCCTCCGGAATCGCCACGACACGTATCTCGTTTTCCATTGCCCCATAAGCAGAACATTTCCCTCGACAAACGTATATCCGTCAGCTCTTCGCATTTGTATTGCGGCACATACGTCATGAAAGCATTCAAAAGCCCTCTCTTGTTGTCTGTACCCACATTCTAAAATACTTAAAATAGTCACGGTATATTCATAAAATACTCGTATCTGCAGATTTTTTATCTTGCGGTTTTGAATAAACTATTTGTAATTATTGGTTTTGTTGTAGAGTGTTGCGAAAAATTTAATGCTGAATTTTTACCGAAGCGTCAAGGACATCCAATAAAGGCTGATAGTTTTGTTTCAAAATAATTTCTATATTTACTTAAGTACGTCGCCGTTACTAACTTAACCTGTAATTGGGATGGTTTCTCCTTCGAGTTGGAAGATCAGATTAGTATACACTTCTGTGAAAAACCAGACCTGTCAATACCTTCGTGTTAGATAATCGGTCCTTGGAATAAAAACCAGTATATTTTAGATAATATTCTTCGGACGCTTCGACATCGCCTGTCGATGCAATTAGATATCCAATCTCGGCGTCAGGAAGGTCCTTAAGAGGACGATGACGCAATTTTATACCCAATAAAATACTTACGTCTATCTCCCCCCATCCGGAAACATAAAACCGTGTTTCATTTTCTCGCATCCATCGCTCGTGTGTGGCTATCCAAGCCTTTTTGACAGTGGGCTTAAACCGAAACTGGTCAGAAATGATCAACATGGCGAGGTCGTTAGAAAACTTCACCGGTATATTGTATCGCACATGTATGATGAATCTCGATACTTCGTGCACGTCGGCCTTATGATCAAAAAAATATCTTGAGTCTGGAAAATACAAAAAGGCGGTCAAGTGCGAGTGTCACTCGCGCACCGAGGAGTTGACATTTCCGTTGAAAAGCTATTGTCTCCATACATCGACATAGGTCGCGGTTAGTTTACCAAATGCAAATAACTTTGTAACCGCAAAAAAAAAGTATTCGATATTTTTCTTTTACTTATGATTGAATGATTGATGATTTTAGGTTAATGGGGTAATTAGATATTTTCTCCCTACGAAATGTATGAAAAGATGTCTAAAAATGCCCGTATCTTTGAATCATGTTGATTTACAAACTTGAATTTTTTATAGCCTCAAGGGACCGTACATAAAAGTATGAGATGTTAATTTCAACTTGATATACCTCCGCGTGTTCCCAAGAAAAAGTTGCTTGACAGACAGACGAACGGACGACAAAGTGATCCTATAAGGGTTCCATTTTCCTTTTGAGGTTCGGAACATTAAAATTGAGTGTAATATTAAGTATTTTTCGGAAGTAGGAAATGCTTTTTTTAGTAGGCTTGGTTTATATGGATCCTATGCCGTTCGTTGCATGGGGCGTTGTGCGTCACTACTTATCGCTCTGACGAGAATGACGTCGCTTCTGCATAAATAAACGCTCTATACATTGCCATAATAATAATATGTGTGAATTCACCGTATGACGATTATCATCCTAGGCATGCTACAGAAGTCGACCATAAAGGAATTATTTACATAGGTACCTAATAATACTCGTAATAATAATAATAATTGTCTTAAGGGACCTCTACCAACGTGTTGGCTTCGGCCCCACGCACGCCTTCCAAAAGTCCGGGACTCCCTATGGAGTCCGAGATTATGGAAATGACAAACATAATAATAATATATGCTTCTATACTGTTCTGGGAGCAAATGCTTCTATGCTGTTCTGGGAGCAAATAAAAAACATAGAAAACGTTCAGCTGCTTGTCTTCCCGGGCATGTCGTAAAAACCGACAGAGGGATTGTGTCCTCTAACATGATGGACTAATGTTATGGGCGATAGGCTGATCCCTTATCACCATAAGGTTCATCATATCCAGCTTACGACATCGTATCAACAGTGGCTGCAAGTTGTCTTTGATTACTTGTGGCTCTGCCCACCCCATTAGGGATTACGGGCGTGAGTTTATGTATGTATGTATGTAATAATAATAAGCAGGCGATATAGTCCCCCATAGCCCCAGTATCCCGGCCACTAACCGCCAACCCAATAGCCCAGTTCCCTTTGTTCCCATAATCTGCAATAGTCCTACACGAACAGGGTGCAGGGTACACTCCCATCGTGCATACAAGCATAATCGCTGGTTGGTGTCACATTACATTTAGATTAAATTTTCGGCCATGCACGCCTTCCAAAAGTCCGGGACTCCATAGTCCCGAGATATGAAAATGACATACATAATAAAGTTTATTGAAATAAGATTTTGCATCGTGCATTGAAACCCTGTCTTCCAAACAAGGCGAACTTGTGTCAATGCATAATGTAAAAATTTAATTCAATAAACGTTATCATAATAATAATGTTAACTTAGGTCTTAATGTGGCTGGAAGTTGTCTTTTGAAATATGGTTTTGCCCACCCAGACAGATTGATATTACGGGCGTAAATTATGTTTCAGTACTACTTATATCCCTTAAAAGGCGGTTAAGGCCCGCCTAAACCAATGATTTTCGAATTCATTATGTTTGGCTAAATAAATTATCATGTGCTCAGCGGTAAAGAAAAACATTCTGAGGACGCCCGAGAACCACAAACCTGAGAAATATGTTTTCGGAAGTATGTGACTTAAATTAAATGGGGCTGGATGTCCTTTCAGATTGGAAGGTCACACTGGGAGCATCTGTTAAAAAACCGGAGCTGTCAAACCCGGACGAACCCTGTGAAAAGCTAGGTAGATGACGAACTATATAATTATGAGATTAAACGAACTTACCTGTAAGTGAAGTTCTATCTCAATTATACGAAAGCTCCTTGTTCGAGAGGTTTTTAACAGTGTAGTCTACGTCTTATGCTCCAGCATCGTCACAATTTTCAAAGCTCATATCCAAAGCTAAAAAAAAAAGTTAGTTTCCCGCTTCCTGAACGCAGCTGTCAACTAATGTCATTATGTTTAAAGCATGTTTCATGGACAACTCCATCACCTGTGGAAGCTTTAGGGCGGGATATTAAAATTGAAGGGAGGGAGTCCTCTCGAACAAGGAGCTTTCGTATAATTGAGATAGAACTTCACTTACAGGTAAGTTCGTTTAATCTCATAATTATACTCGCTCCTTGTTCGAGAGGTTTTTAACAGTGTAGATGTTCAAAGTTTAGTTGGGAATGAAACATTTAAATTGAAACGAGTACCAATAATATGATTATTCATTAATGAATAAAGTACATACATTGTTATCACAAAAGCTAATTAAGCTGCCCATGACTTTAATCCCAATAAAGGCAGTCAGAGGCACAGCCGTCTCCTGATAAACTCAGCGCGGCGTTCCACCAAACGTTTTGATATTATCATGTAAAAAACAATAAGAATAATAACTGTTCGCTAAACAAGTTTCACCAGTTCTCAAGAATGGAATCGATATTATGTATGTTATATATGGTTATACTATACTGTACTAGAATAGATACATAGTTTAAAAGTATATTAAATACCTATTTCACATTACTATCAATTTTACAACAAAAGAACTACACAAGAACAAATTTCTGATGGAGCTCAACATCAAGATTGGCTATAAGAGCCTCACAGGGACCTCACCATAGAGCACATTTCCGAAGCTCTTGAACAACAACGATAGTTATAGTCGAAAGGACTGTGAGACTTCATCATATAGTATAACACTCATTTTTCATTGGCACACCAAGGGCTACAATAATTATCAAAGTTACACATTATTTGTTTACATACATAAAAGAAGAAGAAATACATAAAGAAGAACGGGTAATGACGAGGGCACCCAGACACAAGATTGATTATAACATCCTGTGCTAAGTTGGCAATTGTTGTCGACATTGAGTAGTTAAATGAATCCTAAGACAACATGTCAAATTGATTAGAGAAAATACAAATATAAGTGCAAGTAAGAATTTCGATACATTTATTCAAATGACCTTTTTCATTAAAATATTCAGAACCACTGAACTAAACTTTCCTCTTTATTATAAGATATTGTTAAATGAGGCTGAAAGTATAAAGAGGGGAAATGCATTTACATTATGTACTTGTGTGATAATTATCTTCGGAATAATTAAGATTTTGTTTTTATTAAAATAGATTACCTGAGCCCACGTTATTGTGTATTACCTAATATCGACCATATGGGCTTGGTAATAACATTTAGTATATTTTTTTATGTGGTAATAATAAATATAACTTGTTGTGGATTTTTTTCCTATTCCTCTATGCAACCTTTCACCCACCAATCAGATGATAGAACAACGTACACACAACACATTAACACACGTAACATTGTTTACGCAGCTATCTCTTTAGTGTAATAATTATTGAATTTGTTTTTAGGACAGTAATAATAACGTCCTATCATTTACTGGAAAAAATAAATAAATGAATAAAACATATTTTACCCTTAGGTATGCAGTTACATATAAGGATAACATTAATTTATTGATTATCGGTCGTGTAGGTATATTATCATCGTTCGTAAAAATCATCCTTTCCTTTAACCTAACTTAACATGATCCTGTTGTTTGCACAGGGATTCACTTCTCGTACCCATCCTGAAGATTTAATATGTCAGGTTATTTAGTGAAGGGACCTGCCTGATTTACGTTACAACACTAACCGAAAAATAGGATAAACATATATTTATCATGAAAATATTATTGTTACTTCTCCACTGCAGTTTGGTTCCGATTGATTAAGTGGAGGGACATTATTGTTGTAATTTTTATATTAATTGTAAACTGTGTTTTGGGCTGATCAGCAACAACATAATAAATCTACAACAACATAATTTAGAGAAAACGCTAATGGTGATGTAAGTTATATGTTAATAATGAACTATTTTTCCTTCCTTTTCACCTATGAGTTAATAATAAAAAGGGCAACTATTCTATCTAACCGAACTAGGTATCAATATTTTACAATTTCGAATGTAATACTTGAAGGAAATTTTCATTGAAGTTATAATATTATCAGGTAGGTACCTCAATTTATACTGAGATTAGTATTGTTATTCCTGATTAACAAAGACAGGATTTGAATCCCATGTTTTAATGATAATGCTAAAACTTTTAGTGATAGACATTCGGAATTAATTTTACCAAAATTTTGAAAAAGTAAATATCATAAAGGTAGGTATATTTGCTTGTGCAAATTTTCCCATTATAACTTTATAGGGAATTCTTCCTCCTCATGAGGTACTATTCTTAAACGGCCTTGCTGCCTGGGCCACTGTTGATACTAATGGCTGTGAGACTGCTAATACATCCGGTTGTAGCTCTGCTACTACTGCTGGCTGTAGGGCTGCTGGTACTGCTGGTTATGGCACTGCTGATCATGACTGGATGCATCACTGCTTTTATTGCTGGCTGTGGGGCGGCCTGCTGATACTGTTCCTTGTGGGCTTTCTGTTCATGCTGTTGGCTGTGGGGCTGCCTGCTGATACTGTTGTCTCTGTTCCACAGATCCTGTTGCTATCTCGTTTACTCACTCTTCGGGCAATGTTATTCATTATTATTTATGTGCTATTTGAATTTTATGATGTTGGTTGACAGAATTTAATAGCAGTATTCTCTAACCATGTCTTGTGTACAGTTATCTCTTTTGAAAGTAATCTCTGACATTACATACTATTAATACTTTGATTTCTAGCACAGTTGAGGTTGATTAATAGAACAGAGGCTTTTAGGTTTTGAATTGTCGGTTATTTCTTCAGAATTTGTACTCTCATTATTTTATAATAATCAATTTGACATAATAGTCTATTGTTTCTCAGCATTAGTCTAATCTTGAGTTTCAACATGGGTAGGTAAGCCCCGACAATTCAATGGTTTATCTTCGATTCCTCAACTGACAAACCAAACATGGAAATACAAGTATAAAAAATAGTTGGTCTATGTTCTAGCTATCTACTAGCGTTTAGCAAAAGGCGATACTTGTAGTGGTAGCTTTATGTTATTTGAGTTGATACCATCAAGTCCATTGTCTATCCTCTAAGTGATAGCTCTAGGTATGGAAATGAGAAATAGGTATATAGCGCTTGCTAATGCCGACCATAATCGTGGTAGCTCTTATATTAATAGGGTTCATACCATAAAGTCCATTGTCTATCCTCTAAGTGATAGCTCTAAGTATGGAAATGAGAAATAGGTATATAGCGCTTGCCAATGCCGACCATAATCGTGGTAGCTCTTATGTTAATAGGGTTCATACCATCAAGTCCATTGTCTATCCTCTAAGTGATAGCTCTAAGTATGGAAATGAGAAATAGGTATGTTAGCGCTTGTCAATGGCGACTTTCTTAGTGGTAGCTCTTACATTCATTGTGTTGATACCTTCAAGTCCATTGTCTATCCTCTAAGTGATAGCTCTAGGCATGGAAATGATAAATAGGTATATTAGCGCTTGGCAATGGCGACGTTCCTGGTGGTAGATCTTTTGTTAATTAGGTTGATACCATCAAGTCCATTGTCTATCCTCTAAGTGATAGCTCTAAGTATGGAAATGAGAAATAGGTATGTTAGCGCTTGTCAGTGGCGACCTTCCTAGTGGTAGCTCTTATGTTCATTACATTGATACCTTCAAGTATATTGTCTATCCTCTAAGTGATAGCTCTAGGTATGGAAATGACAAATAGGTATATTAGCGCTTATCAATGGCGACCTTCCTAATGGTAGCTCTTATGTGCATTGTGCCTTTAAGTCCATTGTCTATCCTCTAAGTGATAGCTCTAGGTATGGAAATGTAAAATAGGTATATTAGCGCTTAGCAATGGCAAACTTCCTAGTGATAGCTCTTATGTACATTAAGTTGGTACCATCAAGTCCACTGCCCGTCCGCTAAATGATAGCTCTAGGTATTAAAATAAGGCATAGGTATATTTGCGCTTTGCAACAGTCTTAGTGGTTGATTTTTATGTTAATAGGGTTGATACATCAATTCCATTGTCTATCCTCTATTGTGATAGCTCTAAAAGGAAACAAATAGTCTGTCTATTCTCTAGTCAGACAGTTCACTACTAGTGCTTAACTAGGTGACTCTCCAAGTGGTGTTCTCTTGTTAGTTAGGTTGGTACCAATAATCATCACCCATACGTTGGAAGCTTGAATTATAATAAGATTAGAGTAATTTGGAAGAAATTGCTTACTATAATAAGGCTATCTTTGCCTGTACTCTCTTAACACTCTTTCTGTTTTTATTGTTAGGGTACATTATCATCATCTTATATTGTAAGTATCATTCGGAGAAGATAACATTATTAACACCACTTAACAGAGACTGTGAGAAGGGATTATGTACTGTTATAATATATATAATATCATTTTTAAGTATGGTTATCTTGTAGTAAACCAATTATAATTCTCTAAATGTTTTAAGTGTTATCTTGAATAAGTTATGTATCTTGTCTACCAATGGTGTAGATGACCTCTGTGATATCGAGTACTACTGTGTCATGGGTACTTCTTGATGAACAGGGTAAACATGAAGTGCTTGTCATGTAATTATCTGAACTTGTCAAATTATTTCCGAGTTAATTATTTACTTTTCGATGCCATTCTGCGGTTATATTTCACTGGTTCTCTTTGTTTTATAATAAAACTGCTCATTTCATTCGCTGATAGTAAGTTATCAACCGCAACATAAGCCAAGAACACGAATTACAAAAAGAAACAAAAAAAAATATATTTTTTTTTATTTTTTATTTTTTTGACAGATGAAAATAAAAACGCGGCAATCAGGGACTGAAGACAAGGCTTAGGCCTATTTTGATCGTGATTTTCGAATATTAAATTACTAAAGTCAAGACTGTATAGTCCTCAGATCTTTGCCTGCCTTATATAAGGCGAATTTAAACAACATCAACATTGGAATAAAGTATAACTTTTAAATCACTGTTATAACACGAACACGATACAATTTTAATATTATTATTATTTCTGTTAATAAAACTAGTTACTTTTATTAGTAATAAGTACCAACTTAAGTTACTTCTTCGAATGTTAGGATTATAAAATTATAACCTCAAAAAAAGTTATTTGTTTTCGACAATAAAAGGAATGAAATTGAATTGATCATAATTATATCTTCTCTTGTTTTAGTAGATGGATAATGTTAAGACTTACCAGTTTAATCCACATTTTGTTTTACCAAAAAGAACTTACGCTCGTTGTCATCCACATTTTTTCTTTGGTACTGTTTCTAGCTTTTTTAGAGAAAAAAGCACTTGATTATGTAAGTAACAGATTTTTCGCACTATATCAATCATGTTTTTGTATTAAATATTGGTTTTCAATTAGTTTATTTACGGAGGCGAAGTGACGCGCCGGTGCACAAAAACCGTAATGACATTAGTTGACAGCTGCGTTCAGGAAGCGGGAAACTAACTTTTTTTTTTAGCTTTGGATATGAGCTTTGAAAATTGTGACGATGCTGGAGCATAAGACGTAGACTACACTGTTAAAAACCTCTCGAACAAGGAGCGAGTATAATATATATATTCTTCAAATACGTACTTGCATATATTCGCATTTCTAAAATATTATAGTTCACATCGAGGCAATGCGCGGCTGTAAGCACTAGTTTACTGGTTAATATAACACCGGAACAAACTCCGGCATAATTAAGGAAAAACACATTGAAAGGAAAGTTCTTTAGACTTGTCGGATCACCCCCGAGGATCTTCAACGCAAGTTTTTTCTCTTGTCCACCCTTATAATTACTGTAATTTTGGTAACAAAAATGGAGTTGGAATGAACACACAATTATAATCATACATCGTGATACACTGTGCCGCATATTTCCTAATAAGAAAAACACTCATTAAACGCAAAGTGAAATTAAGTATCGTTAACATTAATGCTTGGTTTAATCATGTACAATAGAATGCACCGAACATAAAAAAACCAGGCAAGTACAAGTCGGGCCATGCGCAGAATAGGCTCCGTAGTTGCCAATATTGTGAATACCTAGCCAACATCAACATTATACTTACAAGATGTTAGTGATACCGCAACGAAAACTTTAGGGAATGATTCAGACCATGATTCTAAGTTGTTATCAAATAGAACTTCCTGTCGGAAAATTCATTAATATTTTAGTGTTATTAAAATGAGTTTCACTCCCATAATGTGCTGCAAATTACCCAAATTTAAAATAAAATGTATAATGACAAACTATTAAAAAATAATCGAAGGAATTTTAGCGTTGACAGCGACTCCCCTAACGGGGATTCCCGCTACGGTGAGTCTGTTTACGGCAAGTGGCTAGACATTACGTCTGTCATACAACGCGAATAGTCGCTGGCCAATAAATACGTAGTCGGATTTACATTTACAGCGCAGCACGAACTTAAAATCTTAATTAAACGTGTTCGACATGAAAAACACCTACCATCGTTTTAGTACGATAAATTAGATGTGCGTTTTTACGTGACACCTTGTCTATTAGTTTATAGAATAGAATAGAAATTGTTTCATAATACATATAATGTTTCATCCGTGGTCTAGTGGTTAGAGCTTTAAGATCACGATCTGGACATTGTCGAAATCACTTTGTGAGACTGTCCTTTGTTTAGGACTTTTCAGGCTTGAATCACCTGATTGTCCGCAAAAGTAAGATGATTCCGTGCTTCGGAGGGTACGTAAAGCCATTGGTCCCGGCTATTAGCCGTAAAAACACTTCCACCAACCCGCATTGGAGCAGCGTGGTGGAGTATGCTCCATACCCCCTCCGGTTGTTTGAGGGGAGGCCTGTGCCCAGCAGTGGGATGTATATAGGCTGTTTATGTATGTATTTAATACATATACAACTTGACTTGTGGATCCACCCCAGTGGATTACAGACATACGTTTTATCTATCTGGCTAGCGCCACCAACATCAGTTGTAAATGAAAAGCAAGCAATTAAGCACGTTTATTTAAAATTAAAACGCTGAAACGCTGCACACTAACACAACACGAGCCAACTCATATATATTAATTTACATTAGCAAAACAAAACCCCATATATGTACAAATATGACGAGACCATTCCATTTCGATGGCATCCGAATTTTTCAAATGAACAAAATGAAATTCGACCGTCTCTATTCATTATTATTATTTAGGGGGGTGATTAAATTTTTTCATTAATATTTAACGTAAACTAGTAGAGCTTAGTAAGTAATTCGAATTTTTCGGCGGAGCACACAGAAACAGTGATAGACAGACGATCAACAAAATTATATGAGTGATCGGTTTTTGAGGTACGGAATCCTAAAAGCGTCCAAGAGCTTGTATGCGCCCGTAACGGAATTTATAACATTTCCATAGTATTCAGATGGTTTTCTCTGTTTTGTGGAAACGTGACTCATTTAAAAACGTGTCATGAGAGTGTGAATCAGGGGACTCTATAAAGCTCAATTAAGTTTCTGCTATCCCTCTTGCACTAACATGACTATTACTGTTTTTGTTTCAGTAATCTGTCGCAGACATAGGGAGTAGGTAGCTTCTTATACATCATAGGCAAAATTAATTATCCAGTTTATTATTTCAGAAATGCAAAGGTCTTCCGAACCAGCTACTTTCATTCAAAACACAAATTCTATTTTACTTTTTTTGTTATTTCCTTGATCTTGGTATCTCAAATAATGTGAAAATAAAAAGACTAGGTAATATTACGTAAAATAAATTACCAATAAACCAGCAACGAAAAAGTTGTTAGCAGCTACAGCGTATGAAAATCGACACCAGCGCCGTCTGAGAAACGTGACTTTTCCCGTACTAATTCCTGTGAGGAACGGCCCTCCCACTCAGTCGCCCTCCGCCTGTGGCAGCCAGCGCCCCACGCGGGCCCTCCGCGCAAAACATAACCTCACAACACCCACCACAACAAACATACCCCGCTCCATTTAAACCCTATCCTTAACATATCAGTGTCAAAAACCCAACAGTATTGTGAATGTGAATTTGGACATTAAAAACCAAAAATGCTATCTCATGAGTTATGAACGAATTTTGCAAGAAAAGTGTGTCCTAAAATCAAAACAAAGGTGTATATCGATTCACTGGTTTCAGCTGAACATGACATTATTTCCTGAGGAGGTACAAATCGGTACAATGACAGGAATGAAGGTAAGAGACATTTTACTTATTTAAAGCGTAGTTCTTTTTTTAACCTTAATACCGCCAACTTTATATTTTTTAAGAGTCTTGTTGTCTTCAGAAATGTCTAAGATATAATAAATATACTTTGAAGTAGGCACCGAATATTTCTGGTTGATTAATGAGCTAATTCCTAGTTCCCTTTTTACCTTTTAAATAAATTCGAAATTTAAAATACCTACCTAGAAGAAATGTTTGGCTATTTATTAAATATTTTTCTGTAGTATAATGAATAGTCGTCGTTACATATAATCCGCCGCGATCATCACGCGCGATTTAACCGCATGACAAACAGTTGCGGTTATTTACCGTTAATAGTAATATAATAGTAATAATTTTGAATAAAATAATTGGGTTAGTATTTAAATAATTTAAAATAATTAAGTTATTTTTATGTTATTGGTGCTACAAATAAATATGCTTTAATAATACTCTACATTTAAATTAAATTGTCTTAAGGGGGCGTGTTGGCTTCGGCCCCACGCACGTCTTTCAAAACGAAGTGCCATGGTCCCAGATATGGAGACGACATAACATAACAAAACATAAATAGCCTATATACGTCCCACTGCTGGGCACAGGCCTCCTCTCAATCAACCGGAGAGGGTATGGAGCATACTCCACCACGCTGCTCCACTGCGGGTTGGTGGATGTGTTTTTACGGCTAATAGCCGGGACCAACGGCTTAACGTGCCCTCCGAAGCACGGAATCAACTTACTTTTACACGACATACAAATAAAAAATATTATAAAATAATAACATAATTCTATTATTATAAATAATATTTTTTATAATAATTATTAGCTTAATTCACGTAAACAAAAACTGTGAACAACGACATAAGTACGTGGTAAATTATTTTTAGCATCTCAAAATTAAATATTTGTAATAAGTCAAAATGTTCCTCACAATTAATTATACTCGCTTAGCAATAAGTAAGCTAGAAAACAGCCTTACTCTAGTCAGCCATCGTACCATAATATCAAATGATATAAGTAAGTAAGTACCTACACAAACAATACCTACCATTTTACTGGCACGCACGAGGCTTACGTATGTCGAGTAAGCGGATAACAAGCAACGTGGAATATTATATTATCGAGATTAAAATATTAAAATAAATATAGGTTAGGGACGCTCGATGTTCGACCGCCGGCCAGCGCAGGCGTCGCGTTGCCGCGGCGTCGACATCGCGTCGACGTTGCGCGGACGCTGGCACAACGACCACGCTCGAAAGACGCTAGTGTGGGGATCTCTAAATGTAAAAGCACTGAGGGCTCTTACCCGGTACAAAATTTAAGACAACAGGCCTGAGGGTGCCCAGTTGGGCGCGAACCCTGGCTCAGGGCATCGTGTCGTTTGAGCGGGTCGATAGCGATAAGCGCTGAATGAAGGAAATCGTCGACCACGCCGGCGGGGTCGGTACCGGGGTTCTGAAGTTTTTGTTGTCGCCAGCTGATTGGCCGCCTCTATGGCGAGAGTAATTGTATATTATGTCCTTCGGGCGCCGATACTTATAAGTACATGGAAAGTAGGTATATGGCGAGGTATTAGTGTTACAGCAGATTTAGCCGCATTGTAACATTGTAAGGTGTCGCGTGAGAAGCCACGCTGCCCGTTGCACCACACTGCAGCATGATATTGCGTCTAAAATTGTTTTATAACACAGGTTTTTACCAGTTTTATGTTGGACTGGGAACAAAAAATAAAAACAAAACACGGTCAGCTGTTTATCGTTCCGGGCGCGTCGTAAAAACAGACTGAGGTATTGTGATTGACTTTGTATTGAGAGATGGACTGATTCTTCTTAACCATCTTAGGATTCGTATCAACAGCAGTTTACCCCATCACTATCAAGTGAAGATTACGGTTGTCCTTTTAAAATCCTTTTATGTTGCTTGCTTAAACAATTGGATTCTAGAGAGAAAAGGAAATGGACCGCCGAGTTTGAATTAATCTTTGGATCATAGATATCTTGGTTTACAGGATATTTTTTTACATAACATAACTTGAGCTCATGACTATTATCTCAATTAGGTACATATATCACAAAATGAACAAAATACCCACGCCACACCGAGCTTTCTGTTAGACCAACGTGATAGGTGGTGAGCCGTATCGCCTTCTATACAGTGTACTTACATTATTTACAGGGTACATTATTTGTATGAATGTGTTGATGTAACAATTGTATTTTAATTTTTAATATTGGAATGTGACTAATTTTGATCTTGACGTGTAATACGAATTATTACCAATAAATTATATGAATATAATGGTGATAAAATTATGATGAATATAAAATTAATAACTCATCGGTAAATCCAGTAGCGGGTTTGGAACCGACACTTCCAATTTGAGAAGCAAACCGGTGAACCACAGGACCACAGTGACTCTCAATATTTTAGAGTAATAATAAATAAATATTTTTTATTAGTAACAAAACCACTAAAAATATGTTCATATTCCGAGAATCATTTAATTATAAGTCTCTATCTATCGACCGGTATTGAAGATAGTTTGAAATTCGTAAAAGTTTAGAACTTCCCAATAATTTTCCCTGAATGTTTATTTCAAGGGACTCTGAACATTATTAAGCTTCTGTTGAAAATTTCCGCATTTCATTTTGACAAGTACTTAAGCGAAATTCTGCGGCTGGCAGTTTGATTTGGTTTTATCAACAATCCTGCTTACTAAAATTGGTAGACGGGTCGTTCTTCTTTTTTATCGACAATGATCTGTCCTTCGCTCTGCTATGTTATATGTTTTAGAATTTTATTTAATCTTTCCATTGTCCAAAAATATAGTTATCTTATTATACTTAAAATACTAGCGAAATACTAATCGGTTTCTCGATTAGTGATTAACGTAGCTTGGTTGTTTTTCACAAAATTCTGTGACAGAGTGGTAAATCGAAATGCTGTCTCCGATGAAAAGGGCCACTCTGTCACAATATATTTTGCAATGCGCCTGCAAGGAACAGTATATTACCAAGATAAAGAGAAACACTAAATACTCCTCTACAGACACATCTCTATATGATGTTTTTTTAAATATTTATTGCCGTTATAATGAAAGATGTTAAATCCGATATAACGAGAAAATGACTTTTTATTGTCGATAAAAAAGAAGAACGACCCAGACGTGTTTTATCTGACCGATCTATAGACCCCTTAACTCAGCAGCTGTAGTATGGCAACCGACGTACGACGCGATTTTTAAACATTTTGAACCAATAGCATTACCTATTTTATTTATCGAATAATCAATAACGATGTTCATTATTATATAACGCATCGCATACAGCATGCTACGGGGGCTGGTTTCTGATATTCTAATCGTACCTATATACTTTACAAAGTACTTTTTTACCTGTACGTATAATAATATGGGCGAAAGGCTGATCGCCCGTCAACATACATTTCTTCATATTTTCCCTAGAAACTTGAATTTTATTGAATTCCCGGTAAGTATCATTTCGGAATACTTTGAGCTTTAAACCTGAAACTACGTTTGACATTGCGGTTCACCCTATTACAGCAGCGCAGCGTACCGAATAATGCCTAGCGCAACTAAACCTTATTCTATTCCTTATATTAAGCTGTAATACAAGACGGATCCAGATAGGACACGCGGTAAATGAGTCGTGAGCCGCGAGCAAACTGCCGAAGAGCGAGCGCCAATCAGGCGGCTTAATCGGTTTACTTGCTTCGCTTGGTTTAGGGTTGTCTACTGTATCATATACGCAACGAAGAAAAGAATAACATGATAATGATGAAAATTAAGAAGGTACCAAAAGCGTTCCTATTGCAAAGGTAGCAATTTCTTCCCAGCAATTATAAAATCACCAAATATAGACAGTTTGTAATGCCCTTAGATTAATTTTGCTTTACTACAAATAGTAATAGTATAAATGGGAAAGTGTATGTGTGTCTGTCTGTTTATTTGTCCGTCGTTCACGACAAAACGGAGCGATGAATTGACGTGTTTTTTAAAGTGGAGATAGATGAACGGATGGAGAGTAACATAGGTTATTTTATTTCCCTAAAATGGGACGTGGAAGTTTTTATGTAGTATTCCCCAATTTTCAAGGTAGATAGCTAAAAATTGGTATGCGGACTATTTGTGACTAACAAAAAAACTAGTGCTTCATTTTTTTTTGGAAATCTGCCTGCAACCTCTTCAAAGAAGGGGTGAAATTTTATATGAGACTTTTCGCAGTTTTCAAGTTAGAAAGCTAAAAATTGGTACATTAGCAAAAGGAGAACCGCGTCACCCCGAATTTAACGCGAGCGAAGCCATGGGCAATAGCTAATAAATATGAGCTCACGACATCTCCTTTTTAATTATTGTATCTTTTGCTATTTCCCGTTGGGATAGGCGGCGACCACGAAACTAACATACCACTTTTGCTTTTCGTTTTTCGCGGGAAACATTCGTGAAATATTTACTCGTACATATCTAAGTGTATGAGTAAAACCCCACATACCCACCACACCCCAAACACAAAACCCACATATCCGATAAATGCATTTTCGGAGGTGTGTGACTTAACCTGTATTGGGCTGGTTTTCCCTTCGCGGGTTGGAAGGTCAGACAGGCAGTCACTTCTATAAAAAACGGTCCTTTCAAATCTTCAGGTTAGGTAAGCGGTATTTGTATGAATGTATCCTTTGAGGGTGTAAGGCTCATTTTTACAGCGTAAGATTAGCAGCGTCCTTTCAAGACATAATCACCAACCAACCAAATACCAATTGGTTGTTTTGTAGTTCTCATCCAAACACCCGTGACGTTGTTATTTTGGGACATGGGTACTTCGAACTATTAATATTCATAAATCAGACACGTTCCCCAAATAAACTACCCTTTTGTACAAACTGGTAACATTTCGGTCAAACCACGTTTTCGGCAATTAAAACCACAATGTGTAAGTAATTTAGTAAATGGAAGTTAGCAATTGAGTTGGTTTATTTAAATGTTATACGGCCCTGTAAATTGACCGCCAATTGGTAATAGTTTTGACTTTACAGTTTCAGTTTTACGCAATGATAATGCGTTATATAAATTGTTCTTTGTATGTTCAAGGTCTGCCGAAGTTCAGTGTTGCTCACTGATCCCGAGAACCACTGAATATATTTATTTGCATGTATGCTAATAAGTAAGAAGTAAGAATCATAATAAATAATACTAAGGCATATATTACTTTCTTTGTAACCTGGTGTTCGCTAGTAGATAAAATGTCCCGCAATACTCGTCACAAGATTTGTTGCTAGAGAATTGCAGCGTATATTAATTATACTTCATAATACTTATTTATAGCTGACTCATGGGATAAGTAGCTTTAGCACAAAACGGTGTTATGGTTTTCAAAAGAATGACCGCATGGTTAACTCAAATTATTTAAAAATAAAATATTTAAGTTCTCTCGTCTAAGACAAAGTAACTTGGTTTTGTGATAAAGCCCTAGTTGTGTCAGACGATACTAACTTTTGGCTGCTGATACCAGGTTACGACAATGAAGACGAGGAATACCGTGAATACAAGGTTTAATGGAACATAGAACGACATTTCAAAGTAAACAGATGGTCTGCTAACATAACTATAACATTTTATTGGTTCTAGAGTTGTCTGTAAAATATTATTGTCCACCTGGCGTTCAAAACGCAATACACCGCACGGCAACAATATTAGATAGATATTGGAAACAGTGGGAAAACAATATCGGCTGCGTCGACCGACACGGATGGTAATAAAATACATTGAAATAAAAAATAACTGAGCCAACAGAAAAAAATGAATTGGTCTATAAAGTGCATACAATTTTTATGAATTAAAGTGGTATTTTATGTTTAGGGTTGACCCCTTTTCTTAGATCTTTGACATTATTTTGCGAATACAAAAAGAAAACCCTTATCATCTCAAACATGTCATAAAAGTCTTTACATTATGGAGTTATAACGGCGATACCTTGAATACATTCCTCTACGTATACATACACTAGCTTTTGCGCGCGACTTCGTCCGCGTGGCGTGTTATAAAAGAGAGATTTTTGTGTGTGTGGGAGTGCATATCAAATTTCAAGCATCTAACTTATGCAGTTTAGATTTTTTCATATTTTTCAAAATATACTCATAACTACACTTTATATTTACTAAGGTATGCATGCATGCTAGATTGAAAACATCTATCTTACGCGGTTTCGATTTTTTCATACAAATGTTTTTTCCCGCTAACTCCCGTTTCCGTAGGAATTTTGCAATATCATGTTGCAACTAAGCTTTAAGTTAACTAAGGTACCTGCATGCCAAATTTCAAGCGTCTATCTTAAGTGGTTTAGATTTTTCATACAAAAGGATTTTCCCGCTAATTCCCGTTCCCGTGGGAATTCCGGGAATTCCTTTCTTAGTGCACCTCTACGGTACCTAAGCTACGTCCCTTCCAAGTTTCAAGTGCCTACGTTTAGCCGTTTAGGCTGTGCGTTGATATGTCAGTCAGTCAGTTTCTCCTTTTATATATTTAGAAGATATAATACAATCCAAATACTTCATTGCACATTAAAAAAGACATGAAACAATCAATTTATAGACAAGAAAGTTACAAAAGTAATCAATTGCCGGGTAACAGGAAAGTAGAACAGGATTGTAGGATTCTAATTGCAGCGGTTGAAGGTGTAATCTCAAGCATATTCTATGACCTCAATTCATAATAAAAAGCAAGGCAGCATTGCATGACAAGAGAACTACGAACTAAATAAACTCTTTATGAATGTTTCATTTAAGTAATTTTGATTCTGAACCTTTCGTTCCGCTCTGTGACAGGCTCGCTGGTACTCAAGGTACCAAGGTAGAGGCAACAGGGTACCAATAGATAGATGTTACAGGTCGCAGTCATACAAATCATGAAAGAAGGCCTTGTGCCTGGGTGTAATAAAAAGGGTCATCATTTGAACATGATATTTGAAGGTTAAACTAAGGAAAGCTGTAAAGATTTACAGCGTCATATAAATTATTTTTGAGGAACGTAACCTGGAAAGTTCCTCATTATAATCTGGAAATTATCCATTAGGGGAAAAAATATCACTTCTTCAGTTTAAAAAAAAATATTCTCCAACGCACACTTACTTTTTTAAAATATTAATAGGTATACATGTAACAGCCTCCGTGGTCTAGTGGTTAGAGCGTTAGGCTCACGATCTGAAGGTCCGGGTTCGATTCCCGATGGGTACATTGTCGAAATCACTTTGTGAGACTGTCCTTTGTTTGGTAAGGACTTTTCAGGCTTGAATCACCTGATTGTCCGAAAAAGTAAGATAATTCCGTGCTTCGGAGGGCACGTTAAGTCGTTGGTCCCGGCTATTAGCCGTAAAAACACCTCCACCAATCCGCATTGGAGCAGCGTGGTGGAGTATGCTCCATACCCCCTCCGGTTGATTGAGGGGAGGCCTGTGCCCAGCAGTGGGACGTATATAGGCTGTTGATGATGATGATGATGATACATGTAAACGAGAACTGTAATCACTTGAAAGGTTTTGGTTCTGTAATTACCTAGTTATGTAGATGGTTTGGCTTACCAATATCATGAAACCTTCATATGAACCAAGTAAGTACGAAATCTTGTAAACTGTAGATCACATTTGAATAGGTATGTAATTAAATTGCGCCTCCGGGATATGTTATGTTATATAGGCTGTAAGTGACATCGTAACGAAAACTTGGAGGGATGATTCAGACCATGATTCTGAGTTAAAATCAAGTGGAATTTTCCGTCGCAAAATTCATGTTTTTTTTTACTATTACTTTCAATTAATAATGAGCTAAATCAGCCCCCTCAGTATTCGTTACGATGTCACTTACACCTCGTACCAGTACATACAGGTAGCCATACAAGTAGGTGTGTATGGGTGTTTGTGACACCGTAACGAATACTGAGGGGGATGATTCAGACCATGATTCTGAGTTGATATTAAGTGGAATTTCCTGTTGGAAAAATCATGAATTTTTTTGTGTTTTTTAAATTATTTTCCATTCCATACTTTTGCGACAAAAAATCCACTTGATATCAACTCAGAATCATGGCCTGAATCATCCCTCAAAGTTTTCGTTACGATGTCACTAACACCCTGTATATATATTATGTTATATGGAAGTAATTAAAACACATAATAACGGGTTCTTACCGCGTTTAAATGGGGATATGAGACTCCCGATATTTCGACACTGTTGCAAGTGCCATGATCACGGGATGACTGATGAGATTGAACCCGTTATTATGTGTTTTAATTATGATAATAACCGCGTAAACTTAAAACAATTTATATGGAAGTATTTCACATTTTCATATTTTGGAATATCACCGAATTAAAAAGCCTTTGCATTCAAAAAGAATTTCAAAAATATTGAACTGTGAGAAATAATGTTTACAATAAGATTCCCATTGACACTCAGAATTTTTGCCTTTCAACTGCTTTAAGACAGTAGTTAAACAAAAACTTTACAAAAAAAGTTATTATAAAGTAAGTGATTATTTAGAAGATATAAATGCATGGGATTAACTGTCTGAGAACTGATATTAGGCAGCTAAATTACTCAATTGTATACCAATATTTTATGTTTATTTTTATTTTTTTTAAAGAACGTCTAGGGCCCTGTGCCGAGGTTTTTCTTGTAAAAGAAGTCCCCGGCTACACAGGTTGTGAGAAGCTGCAGTAGTTTTAGGCGGATGAGACGTTCGTTATGTAAAAATTGACGATTCAAAGTGTAACTATGTTACCTACTGAATAAAAATATTTTTGAATTTGAATTATCTTTAATAGTATTCGAAATTAATGTTTTAACACTCAGTGTCATGACTATTTAACATAATAATTATCGTGCAATGTGACGACACCGGATATTGATATGCTCTTTATGTTTATCACGTTATGCGTCATAAAAGCTTGTGTCTATAAAGATAACATCCGTAAAAGGGAAATGAAAACATCTTCTTAAAAAGAATTATGTAGAAACATCTGGTTTTCTTTGGAAAAATATTTGTAATTATATTTTACCCCTTGATCCCTTCGGAGATAGTTACGTGAAGAAATGCTTGATATGTGCACCGTTTTCTTAGAACTTTGATATTTCCCCCACATTGACACAAGTCTTTGAGAGATTGCAAAAATGGTTTAAAATTTTCCTTGGTAGTACACCATTCCCGGCAATATTACATACATATGGGGTGAATTCACAGCACAGCTCACAAATAGCGCAGTTCTTAACTAGAGAGAGAGATGGGGTGAATTGATAACCTCCTTTATTAGAGTCAGGTAAGAACATTTATGTATTAAACAAGTCTTGAAAACCCTGTTTATTTATTAAAATCCTTTACAGAAAGCTTGTTTACAAAGTTAAAGCTTAGTAACTAAAAGTACCCTGTTACTTTAGTTGTTGATTTAGGGGAGGTCTGTGCCCAGCGGTTAATGGACATGTTTGTTAACTGAAGATAATTCCCTAATTTGCAGTCAAGCTTGCCCCTGCTTGCTTCTGTAAAGAACCGGATCTGTCAAATCTTCAGGTTAGCTAAGCGGAGCCTGTGAAAAGGGGGATAATGCTAAGGAGATGATGCACTCAAGCTTACCCCCTATTATTAGACTTTTGTGTTCAAAGCAAAACACTCAGAAACTAACACAAAAAAATGTAAGTAGGCTGAACGCTTTCAGGTGGCCTAAAGCGTAGAAGTCACTAATAGTAGAGACGCGAAATAGAGCCATATTAGTGCGAAAGAAAACGGAATCGCTTCTTTTATTTTCACGTTCCACTCAATGCTACCGGCTTCAAATAAAAGATAACCGCAATAGATTGCGTGTGTTTACATTTGCACTAACCTTGCCGCGGCGTTAACTGACCGGTCGGCCTCCGAACTCCGAACGATCGACCGACAAACGAACGTAGGAATGGGGGCGCTCATTAATGAATAGACACTCGATTCTTATACGCTATGCGCAGGCGCACTATAGTGTCATTGACTGTCACGTCTTTGACGCTTGAAATCACTTGTTTAAGGATCTTTTTCGTAAAGATTTTGCGGTACCTACCCGAAGGTCAGTTTCAGCGATTCGACATCTCTCTAACGCTCATTATGCGTCGTTTTTTTTTTTTACGTAACTTACTATAGATTTGCCACAGATGGCATAAAGTACTTGGCACAAATGGCTAGCGGTGTGGGCTCTCATTCAACTTATTGAGATCCTGACACACCTCTTTCGCTACTTCCACTCTCATCAAAATATTCGTGCATGCACGTAGTACATACTCTACCTAAATAATTATTATAATATTATGATTATTATCATTATGGTTATCCAAGAATGCGTTTTAAAAGTGCTAGGCACTGCATGTGGTTGTCTCCGAATTACCTAAACCTTTTTGTGCCGTAAAGTTAAAATATCACAACTTTAATACCTACTCTCAATTCTACCTACCTCATACATTACTACGGAAGTTTATTCATATAAGTAAATGAGCTATTAGGTTAACTGCAATACTTACATTCTTATCAGAAAGCAAATGTGTTTCACATAATAGGTTATCAATAAATCTCTCGAGTGATTTCGCCAAATACGGGCCTATTTTAACGTTAACTTCGATTTTTTTTTATTGATTTAATTAAAATCTAGAGGAGTCCATTTTTCCTCACGTAAATTCCCAGAGAACATAAATAACGGAAAACGGAACTTGAGCAGTGCCTATCTGATGCTGTAATCTCGTACTACTAGAATAAGAGATACCCACCTATCTACATCTAAAGGTGCTGATAGACTTGAGCACACACTTGTAACAGAACGTCGAGCATTCGCCGTTTTTATATTTGTCGAACTGCACAACGAGCCGAGCCAAGCATAGAGCCAAAAATTGCTATGAACGTTTTCATGAGCAAGAACGCTCGATAGAATGCTCGCTAAAATGTTCTCGTATTTTTCTCGAATTGAACAAATGCTCATTACAAGTGAATGCTCAAGTTTATCAGCACCTTTACACACAATAATTCTCAATGTCAACGCTCGTATAAAAATTTGAGTACATGGCTAGGATGTCACAGGATACGTGTAGCGGTTGATATGACAAAAAATAGTCAAGATAAAAATGATATTAGAATGCATGATTCCACCATGACTCACACTGCACCGAGCAAATATTATATCATAATGGTGCTTTACATTTATAATACACGGTGTTAGTGACGTAACGCAAACTTTGTTGACATCAAGTCGAACTTTCCGTCACAAAAGTACCTATGGAACTGAAAATCATTTTAAAAACGCTAAAATTTTTACTAATTTTCCGTCAAGAAAATCCTCTTGATATCTACTCAGAATCATGGTCTGAATTATCCCTCTCAGTATTCGTTACGATGTCGTTTATTCCCCTAGCTTTACCGGGAACAAAACTGAACAAAAATGTTACCATACCCAATGTATGAGAGGAAAATACTTATGTGAAAACAATTTTGCAAATAAACCCCAATAAAACTAAAAACCCAATTATTACCTACGTAAAAAGTTCTCACTGAAAAGTACGACATACTTACTGTATTTTTAAATATTCCGTGTTCGTATTCAAATCTTTAAAAATGATGTATGGAACCTAATAATGTTTTATAAAGATCTTCAAATGATATCTATCTCAAAATATTTGGCCTATGCTACCTGGACTACAACGAAGAAATTGATCGATATCTGAACTATTAAACTTGGATAGGTAATTTAGGAAATACGGTGGAACATACTTTAATACAACAAACTGCTAAAACTTATAAGTTTTGCCGTAGTCGGATAAAAGATTTAATTAATGGCGAATTATTCGTGATAGTTGTATCATTTCGCGGCTGACTTTGCTAACCGACATATCTGTAATTTTTTGCTAAAGTGAGTTGTGTCTTATTGACAATTGCAAAATGTGTAAATCAGTTTCTACAAAAATTTCAGATACGTCAGTTTGCGACATCAGCGACGATTTATATATTGTAGCATTCTAGGTTAAGGTAAATCTGGTACTGTGCTGCAATCAAGCAAGATAGTTTTCCCACTGCAAATTTTTCAAATAGTTTCTTACTCGCATAGAAATATTCCTGATGCTATTTGTAGGCAACCCTCTTTTTAAACCTTTTTAGGTTTTGATGCTTTTGAACGAAATATTAAACTTTGATATAAATACAGGCTTTTGAAGCACACGCGATTGATGAATGTGGAGGAAGTAAGAGAAATGTCAGGGTCGAGACAAATTGAATTTCATAGTCTATGCTAACCCCGCCAGTGGAAAATAGGCGTGAGTTTATATATTCTGTTATTCTTACTCGCCAACAACTAGTGGTATATTACATAACTTATACTAGGTTTGCCAATAAAAAAAATATTAATGAATAGCGATCAATCTCTCTGAGTGTGTCATTGTTTGCAGCGTCGTAATGACGAGTGGAGCTGAGTTACCTCTGACTAATCACACGTGGAGTCATTTAAGTCAATCGCAGTTATATTATTTCTTGCACTAATAAAATATTACATATTATACAATGACTTAGGTTAGGTGCTAAAGCTAGTCTATGACGATTAAAAATCAAGCTCATTATTAATTTTGTCAGTTCTTTTTACATAACAAAAAGAATGACTTTTGAGCACATTTATATATGATGTCGCGACGTGTATTTCTATAAACGTTACTTATAGAAATGTGTCGTTTTGACGTTTCACAAAAATACTATCATTTGACTTGCCCTCGTTCCTATTCGTCTGAAGAGTCTAGGAGAAAAAAGATAATTGATTTTTGTTTAATTATAAAAACATATCTTTGTTTATAGTATGATTGAGAAACGCATTTTAATAGATCGGTACTGTCCTTAAACAGAACAGGATTATTTATATTATACCACCGAATACGAACTTTTGCACACGGACACCAAAAGTATTGTTATTCTAAAATGTAATTCAGGTTATCGTATTCACCGATATATATTATGACATTCAGTCGCAGTTCTAGTGATTTTATCTAAAATCTAGACACTTCAAGCTGACATAAATACATGACATGACGTAGCTGAAGGTGTGACCTGAATAGGTAAGTATAATATTGTTTTGTGTCCAATTCAGTGCAGTAACAAATGAACGATAATACGTTATATATAGGGAGGACTCTGATAGCGTGATATTTGTGACATGTCATGAGTCAGATAAGCAATAGCTTTGTTTACAATTCCTCCCATAGTGTGAAAATTTAAGCGATATACTTACATCATATATGAGGTACTTAATATTAATAACGTTCATTGAAATATGTTTTTACATTATGCGTTGACATCATAATAATATTATTGACTTAGTATTATACCAATTTTTTGATAGTAAAAATATTTTTAATTTTAATTTTCTGACTATAACCCATGGGAAGTGGCATAGTTTCTTATCAAAGTTAAGAACTTATCGGCTAGAATACTCTTGACCTGGCCGTCCTCTTGGGCATTGTAAATCATTTTCATTGTCTCTACATGTTTCAACTATCAAAATATAACCAACGTTGTGTATTCTAGTATAGTCCTTATTTATTTATAAAAAAGGTACACCAACAACTTATATAATAAAACATTGAATAAAATAAAAGTTACATCAGGAATTAGACTGTTACATTACCCAATTACTAAATAACAATTACAATTATTCTAAATTTAATTTCAATTATTAATTAGTTCTTATTACATATCGTGTAATATATTATGTAAGTAGATTTATCCGTATATACATAAACTAACAACCTTAATACTTAATAAAGTAGATAGGACTATAAGACAACGGAAAACAAAACAGCTACTGTCTGTGATTGCTTAAATAATATAAAAGATAAACAGAGTAATTTACGAACCAAGTAAACACGAGTCTCTTTCGTATTCATTTGTTTTCCACTTCATGATGGATCATAAATCGATATTTCGTGTTTAATGGTGAAGGTAATCATTATAACGAAACAAACCAGAAATAAATTTTCGGAAACATGTGAAAATCCTGTAATTGGCCGATTACCGTTGAAAAGGGTAAGGGCTTCTGCAAAAATACCTAATCTGTGCCGTTCAATTTCTTTAGGTGAAGTAGGCAGCGCCCGATGAGACGTGAACACCCCCATACAACATCTATCCTTAAAAAATATATATATTATTATAACGGCGGCGTGATCTCATAATCCATGTTTATGACATACCCAGGATGATGACGTACTGCGTTATTCTTTGTCATTAATCTTGCATGTAACTTTTAATTACTTACTTGATTATTTATTTATTCACGTACATTTTTATGTTGCCAGTATCAAATTGTTTTGTTTTTTCATAGCGCGTCAATTTGCAACGAATACGCTGCCACTGTGAATACAGCGTTAGCCATGCTGACCATCACGTGTTCAGGTACTGGGACCTAATAAAAGTTATTTTTAAATATCAAAGAAATTACTAATCAAATAGAAAGTAAGTATAGAATCTTACCAATATTCACACATAATACCCGATATAAGAACAAACCTACAATATAAAAAATAATTTATATTTTTTTTAATATTTGCGCGATGCGGTAAAAAATTCGCCCATCGTTCGTTAACAAAAATAGGCAGTTCTTCCCTTTAAATTCGATTTCCATCTATTTCCGATATCTAATCTAATTAATTTCTCTTTCAACTTATTGTAACACGACTGCGACAATTTTTTTCTATAAAAATACTGCGGTAGCTTTATCCATATAAAGTTAATCGTTTCCATGACAACGCTGATTTTCAGGAACGTCTTTGCCTCTAAATACAAGGTTACGCACACGCGATGGATTAGTTAAATCTCTCTAGTCATGCTTGATAGATTAAAAACATTGCTTTTGTTTTAATTTTAGTGTTGTGTTGATAAATGTACTTTATTTCGAGAGCTGGAGTGAAGATCTGTTTTCCAGTGCGACTTTATCGCTTTTTATGTCAGTCCGAACTCGCCACTGCGCGCGCGTACACGCGTTATACGTATTTCAACGCTCGGTGCTCCACATAGCGCATCCCGAACGTCGGGAAACGAAACCAAACATTCTACAAAGAACATTTTTTAGTTTTATTTTGTGATTATTGTTTTATTAAGGACTGGCCACTGCTTTCTACACGCAGAATAATAAATAAAAAGTAAGTTTTTCTTATCTACTTTTTGTTCAATGTTATTGTTCGTGGTTTTGATTTGCGAAATTAAATTTTTATGTTTACAATATAACATACCTTACAGGGATTTTACTAAGTAAATATATATATATAAATTTAATGTAATCTTACTTAAAAATCACGAATAAAATCATGGTAGAGTCGATAGGAGCAATGACAAATGGGTTTTTTAAAGAAAATTTTTGAATCACGCGACATTAATACGGAAATCGCTTCATGGCAATATTGTAATTTAGAAACAGTGTATTTTATACGCAGTTGTTTGAAAAACAACGTTTGTTGCGAAATATGTATAGGCGAATACAACGACGCGGACGCGGCGACGCTGCCAACCGCGAAACTTTATTTTTGGCGCGAGATCTTTGACATGCATTTTTAAAACAAAGACCTCGCTTTGTGGCCATCATCGTTGCAATTTCTTTGAAAACATTTGCATTTAATATTAATTTTATAAAAGTGACACGCAAATGTTATTGTTTTCAAAACAAATAAATGCTAAAGAATATTTTTTTTTTGTTTTGCAAGAATTCAAAAGGTCAATGTTTTGTCATTTATGCTAACATAAACATGATTGTAATATTACTTACTTTATTTATATGGCAAAAATAATTATAAAGAACCAATAAAAAAAATATGTCACCTCTTAATAATTACCTAAGTAAGCTTTATAAAAAATATAAAAATGTTTCAAAAGATAGTATTGTCCAATATTTTGCATCTTAATAAAATCAAAATTCACTTCAAGAAAAAAATAATTACCTATGTGATTCTCAATCATCAAACTTCAGTGACGTTATTCAAGTCATTATTAATTTGTCAAAACACAATTATAACTTACAATTCAATTACCTACAAAGTAATTTCCTTATCTCTGACAGGCTGTTTGTTGTTTCTTTCCATTGCAATGTTTACCACAACAGGAACTGAAAGAAAATTAAGACGGTGGTTAGTCAGTATTTTTCCGTATTTATACCGTGTTAGTTAACATGATAGAATAGGGTATTGTTTGAATCGTGGTTCGAACTCCGATTTCACATGTGGGAGCCACGTGAGTCACCATTTTGCAAGTAAACACTTTGGTTTGGAGGCGTATGCATTCTGACTTTGTTCACTTGGCAATTATTCATAATGAAGTTATTCAAAAAGTTTAGATGAGAGCTCTCAATCGTCTCATAACATACATAAAATTACTATTGGGGTAGGCACAATCACAAATCGTTAGATCAGAATATAAACCTGAAGATTTTTTGAAATTTATTCGATAAACTCTTATTACAAATTACGAAATATTTAGCTTTTTTGTAGAAAGAATGAGTGACTTTCCAAGTCATGTTCCTCAAAAACAAAATAGATGACGCTGTACAGATTTTCAATCAATCAATCAATCAATAATACTTTATTGCACAACGACATATACAAAGGACATAAACATACGAATAAAAACATAAGTACAATAGGCGGCCTTATTGCTAAATAGCAATTTCTGCCAGGCAACCTTAGGGTGAAAGAAGTTAATGCATTGGAGCACGGGCTGGTGCAATAAACATATAATGACACGAACAATAATAAAAAGAAAAAAAATAAGAAAATAGTAATAATTCCTATATAAGTTATATTAGATTTTCCTTCGTTTAACCTTCTAATTTCATCGATAACAGACATATGCATCTTTTGTCTTTTGGTAAAAATGATGACACAACACATCTTCCACCCATTATCATTCTGATCAATAAAGAGAAGCAATATAGGTAGCAACAAAGGAATTATATACGTAATAAAAATATGATCCAAATTTCAAGCAACAATTATTTTTATATATGCTTCTGTGATTACATTGTATTTTGGAACAATGATGTACTTACACAAGTAATTATAAAATAGGTAATTGGGTTGTTCTTCTTTTTTATCGACAATGATCTGTCCTTCGTTCTGCTTCTAATAAGTTATGTTTTAGAATTTTATTTCATGTTTTGATTGTCCAAAAATATAGTTATCTTATTATACTCAAAATACAATCAAAATACTAATCGGTTCCTCAATTAGTTATTAACGTAGCTTGATCGTTTTTCACAAAATTATGTGACAGAGTGGTAAATTGAAATGCTGTCTCCGATGAAAAGGGCCACTCTGTCACAATATTTTTTGGAATGCGCCTGCAAAGAAAAGTATGCTACCAAGATAAAGAGAACCACTAAATAGTCCTCTACAGACACATCTTTATATGATGTTTTAAAATATTTATTGCCGTTATAATTTTAAAGATGTTAAATCCGATAAATCGAGAAAATGTCTTTTTATTGTCGATAAAAAAGAAGAACGACCCAATTATCACGTTAAAGCTGTACAACGCCACCTGTATTGTTTTTGGTGAACGTAGCCTGGAAATTCCCTCAAGGAGCAACAGAGTCTGAAAGCCTGCAAAATAAACACCGCATCATGAGGTACCTTAAATTTTTATCGTTATTTCAATATCCAAACAACTATAAATATGAAAAAGCAATGGATGCGCCACAATCTTTATTGGTGTATACATTTGCCTTTCCTAGTAACAATTAGTGAGTATACAGAAAACCCGATTTCATAATTACTCTACGTTTCGGTCAGCTGGACCACAGATTACATAAAAGACGGACTGACGACGTCCGATCTAACGCACTCTTTCTTTAAATGTTACTCAGGACTAAGTTGATTATTAGATAATAATCATTTACCTCTTGTTATTATTAGGTATACTATAATCAGTATTTAAATAAACAATGGCTATTAAGGTCAGTCGGCAATGTAATTTACCTAATGACCTCTTGCGCATATATGTACCTAAATACACTGTTGTTTACATTCAAAAATATACCATATTATTTCGATATCTTATACATTCTAATAATTACAATCCATAATTAGGTAATTATGTTGTATTGAACAAAGAAAGTTCCTAATTGCCATACAATAAAATTGTAAATCGGTTATAATTTTCCTTTGTTATCTTTTTCTATTTATTTCCTCAGAAAAATTTAGAAAAAAGTAATTTACAATTATTAAGAATATAATTATCGGCGATGAAAAATGTGACTTAACCTGTATTGGGCTGGTTTTCCCTACGCGGGTTGACAGGTCAGACAGACAGTCGCTTCTGTAAAAACCGGACCTGTCAAATCTTCAGGTTAGGTAAGCGGACCCTGTGAAAAACGGGATAATGATGATAATAATTATGAATCTATGTGTAACGCCATTACATTTGTAAGTACCTACATAAAAAGAAAATATTCCAATCACTTAATAAGAGGAACACTTATTCAACTGCAATGCATTTCAATCCAGCCTTACATTCGTAAATAGAGTTCGATCACAACATGATCGTTTGAATCTCATTCGATTGATTTGATTGATTGATCAATCTCGGGTGATGTAACGTGCGTCGGAGTGGCCGCGCGACCTCTTATCGCTCCTTGATAACTCGAGGCGGGACGGAAAGGTCGAGAGACTCATTCGCATTATCATTTTGCATCATTATTCCATACATTACTCATAAAAATATTCTGTAACATATTTATTTTTGTAGGTTATTGGTTTTGTGATGTCTGTATTGTTATCGGAATGTTGCTTTGTGCAGAACAATCGTTATGTATTGCGTATTATATTACCTACCGCTAGTTAAGCATAAAATATTTCTGTAACACATTCATCATTATCAAACGCACGTGAGAACTTTAACTTTCGATTGCAGTTCTGTCACTACTTACTTGTATCTTTCCATTTGATGTATTTAAGAATACCCTTCAAATCTTTCAACATATCGATAAAGAAGTACCTACCTAAAAAAAATACAACATTATCTTAGGGTGTCTACACACTACTATTCCAATCCGATCCGTGTTTGTCAAATAACGGATCCAAAGGGGCCGTAGAACTATTTGTATGGTAACTTCCTAAAGAAAGAAAGTTCCTAATTGAGATAAGTTTTTACACACTGCAAGAGTTTTTCTCATATTTAAGTGTTGTAAATATTGATAACAATATTATATTAGGTATATAAATACCTAATACAGTTTTTAAAATTTTCTTTCTTTGTTGATTAATTTTGTTTAATTTCGACTACTTATAATTATTTCTTTTTTGTATTTCTGGGATTGGGATTATTTCTTTTATGTATTCCCGGCTATTAGCCGTAAAAACATCTCCACCAACCCGCATTGGAGCAGCGTGGTGGAGTATGCTCCATATCCCCTCCGATTGATTGAGGGGAAGCCTGTGCCAGCAGTGGGACGTATATAGGCTGTTTATGTTATGTATGTATGTGTATTTCTGGCTTAATTTAGTTTATTATGTTATTTTTTCTTGTTTTGTGCTGTACCCATATTATATATTTAACCCATATTTTTTTTTATAGTTTACCATAATATGGTATGCAATAAATACTTTGACCTCTTTGACTTTGACTTTGATATACTAATTTTCTATTATAAGATCGGATGAAGTGGTAAAACGCGCTTACTTTACTCTTGTAACCATGAGAGATACGTCGATATTGCATTTAATATAGTCGATATGATAACCCAAAACGATATTGCGTTTTATCTGCAAATCACTTGTCCAGTACACAATCTCTTATCATACATATTGACAGTCGATATCACAATCGATCATTTCCAGCGACCTGTCTGATAACAGCTTCTGAATTTATGTGGGAAAAGCACGTGGTGTGGATACCTGGCTTTAGTGGTGTGATAAACTATTTTTGACTTGGGGTAGATCCTTCGCTTTGAGAAGCATTAAAGCTCATGCCGGTAGACATGCCAGTAGTCGTAAAGCCAAGATAGAGACATACTATCGACCCCGGCTGACTAGTCACTATTTTTAATGGCCGCCGTGATCCAGTGGTTGAGCGTTGGGTTCACGATCCGGAGGCCCAAGGTTCGAATCCCGGTGGGGACATATCACAAAAATCACTTCGTGATTCCTGATTTGGTTAAGACATTACAGGCTGACCACCAAATTGTCCGAAAGTAATATGATCCGTGCTTCGGAAGGCACGTTAAGCCGTTGGTCCCGGTTACTACTTACCAATGTAAGTATGTAGTCGTTATATGAGCCAGGTCAGGGGCCTTTGGCGGCTCAGTAATAACCCTGACACCAAGGTCGATAAGGTTGGTATTCCACCTCACAACCCACACGATAAGAAGAAAAACAGACTTGCATAAGTGATATTGTTAAAACGCATAATATTTATCTATACTATACATGTCTCCAAAATTAGTTTTAGCACATCTACGTAGTATCATAGAATAAAGAATAACACTACGGATAGAACGGTAACTCACTGCCCCGCACCTCTTGGTCATACTAAAGAGTAATTCTAATTTTCGTCACTACGATTACTTAGCATGGTGAGGCATAATTGGTCTCGATTGGTATGTGATTTATTCAGTTGAGTCAATATTTGTCATTTCATAAGCACCTAAGTACATACTACTATTATTGCTACGATATTACCAATTCATATCGAGCGACGAGCTAGACTTACCTCACCCCCTCTGGGTCTTTAGTCTCAATGGCCGTAAATAGGTAAAGAGTAAGGGGGAGCGTGCGCATATGTCTGTCTTACTCGCACTTACATGCAAGACGTCCTACAGTAAGAATGAGATTTTTGTATGGCGTGTCCGGCGTGCAGTATTTCGTACGAACTGGTATTAAGTATTATTTATTATATCCATTTAATCAGGAACGTTTTGTTTAAACATTCTTTACCGCAATTGAAATGAATAAAACAGAAAGCACGTCGACGGGCTTATGAATAGGTAATATGTAATTCAATACCAGGGTTGAATTCGTTTTTCAGCGCTCGCAGTGACCCGAATATTGGGTTACACACTCATTATACATTCAGACTGCACTAGTAACTACACTAAACTACATGACAGAAGCCTTACAAATAATTGCATAGGTACATAACACAATATAGCATCACGGCTTTATCCCCGAAAGGGTAGGCAGAGTTGTTTATAGATACACCCACTCACATGTAATAGGGAGCGAGCCTGTTACCCTTAACCGAGCACTAATATGGGAAACCACGTGATATCAATTATCTATGAACCAAACATGAATTCAAACTCATCAAAGTCGAATTAGTCGGTTTAGAACCCGAGACGAGCATCGAACCCGTGACATGTTGGTCCCGCATCCTCCGAACTGGGCTACGACTTTATAGAAAGATTTTAACAGAGACTTATAGAGGCAAATGTCCAATTTACAAGTGAAATTAAAAAGCCACAACGCTTGCAGGTAGATGTAATATATAAATATAAACACAAAGGCCAAAGGAGGGATAAATCTCTAAAATCCGTGCAGTCTAGACGGGACTGTATAAAAAGGATCGTAGCAATTCCTAACATGTTCGGCCATTTCGTCTGACTCGCAGTTGAAAAGAGAATTAACTTAATCCCTGACCATAATCGTAGTTTTAACTACTGCAAAAGTCCCAGACGGACCTCTTCGATTTTGAATCTGAAACTAAATTCAGTCTGTTGTTTCTGTTGAAATGATCTTAACTTTTTATGTAAGTACCTGTGATATTCGTGCTGATTCCAGAACACACCATCTAATTTTATTTTAAGTTATACCTGTCAATTTCTTATCTGCCAAAAAAAAGGAACGGGTAATCGACGGGCATAAAATTTATGAAACACATACAGTGTTTCTACGAAACACAAACTAAAAATAAACTAGGTTTGAAATAGTATTTCGCGCCATGAAAGAAGTCGGCGGATTTTAATGAAACTCAAGTTAGTTTCATTAAAATCCGCCGACTGAAATTAATAATAATAATAATAACTGTATGCAGAATCTGCGACAGTAGCGCCGCGGCCTTCGGGACTTCTTTCGTGTAAGGATTATATTTTAAACATAGTTTATCTTTTAGTCTTTGTTTTGTAGTAACACTGATCAAGTTTAGGCAGATTTTCAACCAAGTCCCTCAAAAGTTTACATTGGCCAATAAATAATCTGTCAAAATTATGTTGACAACCCAGAATAACCCAGGTGTATTCAATAATTCATTTTAAAATGAACAGCTGTTAATCATCCGTCTCTTTCTTTTTCGACGGATAAGAAAATGATACCTGTTATGTCAACTTAATTTAAAATTAGGTGTCTGCAGGACTCAGGGCCATTGTATTTATATTAAAATATTCAATAAGTTCACATGTAATTTTCCGCAATCGCACCTGAGGAGAAAAGATTGACGTGTTGTGTTTACATCCATAGTGCCTCGCAAGGGCCTAATCAATGTTTATGGTCGGATAATAATACAGATTGGAGACTGTTTCAGTACATGAAAAGATTATAATATCTACCTGCAGATGTCTAGTAGGCTGTAGATTGACAAATAAAACCTTCCGTTCAGTTCACAGATAAGGTTGTCTGTATTTATAAACACTTACAATTTTTTTATCCTTTGTTTCAGACGGGGGGAGCCAGTACACAGCGAAAATGTCGGGAATTTTCCTGAAAGCATTAGTATTCAAAACGATCGTGCTAAACCGCAGATAGGTGTAAAGACGATGTTTAACGACAATACATAGTACAAAAGGGAAGTCCCTTATATCCAATCGTCCTACATCCTTCCACATTCATACATCGCGCTTCCTCTTCTTTCCAATAGACATTTAATAATAGATAATATATATAAAATATTCAAATAGTGCCTGCAATAACCAATAAGACTTCAAGAGTATCCGCTATAATTGCAAAACAAGTCGAAGTTGAAATTCGCCTTGAATGATCCATATCTTATCGACAATACGAAGATAGAGTTAGATGATCGTATTTTGTATTTAAATACTGCGCATCAGTCGTATCGAGTGTCTGCTTTATTGAGTGTATCTGTATTTGAGAGTAGTGGCTGTAGTACTTGAAGGGGAGGTATAACGTGAAGATGTCGCACGGACAGGTGAAGAGCTCGAAGAATGGGAATGCGCAGACGCCGGATTCGCCGCGCGAAGGGTCAGTGACCCCGCCGCCGCCACCTGATGGAGGGTGGGGATGGATGGTCGTCTTCGCCTCCTTCATGATCCACATAGTCAGTAAGTACCTATTTTATGTATACCAATATTGTGAAGAAAAATAATACATGGAAATCTAGAAATAGAAGACAGTCTCAAAATTAAACAATCAAATAACCATCCAACGTAAGAACGCCATCTCATTTTTCTTCTTGACTTATTTACGAATTCTAATTAAGTAACAATGTGTATAAGTAACCTGTATAAATGACCTTGACGTTTATTTTGAGGTTTCGTAAAAAAATATCTCATTTAACTTGGTTGGCTCTGGCCTATTAAATAAGATAGGTAACTCAAACCAAAATTCCCTTAATGAAGGCAAATACAATGATGGGTCGTTTCATCGCTATGTTTTTGTTTTTGAATCTCAAAAGCGATATCTTTAACAATTACTGGTTTATTTATTTGATATAAAAACTGATTTATGACCATTATGACTATAACACTGACAATCAATCTTTGATTTATTATAATGAGGTACTATCACGTGAATTGAGCGACTTGTTTTTAATTAAATGACACACATGTTTTTTATATTACTTTTCACGACCTTTGTTGACTTGCAACGCTATTATGTAGCTTTTATAAAAGTTTTCAACTACCTGTATCAATAAGTATATAAGGTGATATAATAAACTTTCAATATACGTACTTAAAGTCTCAGCGCTAACGGGCCACTGACCACAGCCACCGGTGGCTAGTGACAAATTTTTGACACCCTTATACAGGTGTTAGTGACATCGTAACGAATACTAAGGGGGATGATTCAGACCATGATTCTGAGTTAATATCATGTGGAATTTTCCGTCACATTTTTTTTTGTAGTTTTTTATTAAATTATTATGAATTCTATACTTGCGGTGGAAAATTCCACTTGATATTAACTCAGAATAATGAGCTGAATCATCCGTCTCAATATTCGTTATGATGTCACTAACACCCCGTGCAAGTACATTCAGATAGCCATACAAGTAGGTATGGGTGTTAGTGACACCGTAACGAATACTGCGGGGGATGATTCAGACCATGATTCTGAGTTGATATCAAGTGGAATTTTGTGTCGGAAAATTCATGAAAACTTTTATGTTTTTTTAAATTATTTTCAGTTTCATACTTTTGCGACGGAAAGTTCCACTTGATATTAACTCAGAATCATGGTCTAAATCATCCCCCTGTGTATTCGTTACGATGTCACTAACACCCTGCATATATTTCGTGGAAATTCCGGCGAGTTTCTCGCTACAGCAGTTTCGCGACTTGCTACTTGCGGTCGCTGCCAGCCACACAAGACGCCGACATCCGTCATTCTCGTGCTGCTCTACACCCAGCGCGGCGCGCGCCCTTCTTTTATTTTTACTAGCATTTTCTTCCATACTTTTCCTAAGAGCCTGCAATAGAAAGCGGGTCGTAAAATGTGGCGGCATCCGAGCACCAGTGGCAATCGCGCGCATCTGCCACTTTTACAAATGTGGCGTTACCGCGCGACACCCACCGGTTGCTTTAGTCAGTAGCCCGTTTGCGCCGAGCCCTACCTACTTATTAGTATTCCTAATACAAAGATCCCACTTCAAACAATTTTCTACGACACGTGTTCACGTGTTCTGAAAATGTCACATGTCAAATATATCTCAGAACAGGCTTTATCTGTCGTGAGCTCACAATACAATTCACCAAATAAAGGGTTAGTATCTACGCCATTTATAAGCACGTGTATATTCAAATTAATACTAATTTGCTATATTAATATAAGTACAAAGAGACATAATTCAATAATTTGTGTTCCCGGGATACTGAAATTATCGAAACTTATATTTTATTCATTCACGGAGACAATATTATGAAAATGAAAACATGTGAGTTAATATTTAAGGTTCTTTATTGTGTATCTTGTTAGACACAATCTGTGGGATTCTACGACAAGCCCGGGAAGTTAACACAGTCTCCAGTCAACACAGAAGCGTTTATTTCCAAACGTAGGTACATATTCGATAAATTAGTATATCTTATGTAATAAGAGCCGTGGTAACCCAGTTGGTAAAACGAAGTAAAACAGTCGAAGATCGAATCCGGCACAGGCCTAAACCAATGATTGTCGAATTTGTTTTCGAATCCATGTTTGGATCATAAATGCTTATCACGTGCTCAGCGGTGAAAGAAAACATCGTGAGGAAACCCACATTCCGAGAAATGCATGTTCGGAGGTATGAGACCTAACCTGTATTGGGCTGGTTGTCCCTTCGCGGGTTGGAAGGTCAGACAGGCAGTCTCTTCTGTAAAAAACCGGACTTGTCAAATCTACAGATTAATTAAGCGGACCCGGTGAAAAACGGGATAATGCTAGGGAGATGATGAGTGTAGCTTGATCTCGTTAAACATTCGTGGTATATTTTAGCAAAACTATATTCACTCTTACACACCTTGTATCCACACCACCTTGGAGCCTTAGAGTATATTACATTTACAGTATATATGTATGCGTGCGACCAGTTTGTTATTGAACGACGATAACATACCTGTTTGTAGTCGCTGTACAAAGTGCATTGGTTATCGTCAGAAGTTATCAATTAACCTCCGCCTGCATCTTAAATCACTGGTGATAGACATACCATGTCGGCATTCAGCTCAGCATTTAAAATAACATTCATAATATTCGAAGCATGTATTTTACTATGTATGTGCGAGTATAGAGGTATACAGTGACATAAAATATGGGAGATATTTTTGTGACCGACTTAGGTACTTAGTACTACATACTAAAATAGGTAATGTTTCACATGTAACATTTGAATAAGACGATGTGACCGACTTTTTCACGCACTTCAAAATGTACTAAAAGAGCTAACACACTTCTAAGATGTAGTAAGTCCTACCTCTACAACCAAATGTCATGACTACAAAATAGAGAAATGAAGTGAATTCCATAGTTTCTGCTTACCCCATTAGGTTTATGTTTGTACAAGGAAGCAAGAATCACCGCTTGACTATATTTACCAAACTGTCAGTCTTTTGAATATCCTCTATTGACAGTTATATAGTAACAATTGAATGTGTTCCTCTAGTTATTAAATAACTTGTAATGTACCCTCAATGATTTAAAAAATGTGTTGCCGTTGCAGTTTCTTGTCATTTCTTCTCCTCAGCCATAACACCTTGCGAAATGACGAAAATTACAAAAATGTTAATATATTAACCTTCAACAAGTTTATCCATGATAATTAGGTACGTTTAATAAATGATTCTGATTTCTGATTCATAAGGACTGCCAGATCGTTTATCTTCTCCTACCAAGTAATGAAATACAGAACTGACAGCGAAGGTTACTGGAGCCAAGGGATGCGTAAACCCATTTAGAAATTAAGAAATCACAATGCAAAGAAAACCTTTTGTGGCGTTCTCTTTACAAGATGGAAAAAATAATAATGGGAAATAATACTGAATCATCCCTGTATAGCTCGTGTATAGAATTTTATTTCGTAATTTGATGTCTGTAATATTGCTAACTAAAAATAATATTATGGTATAACATTCGAGTCAGTCTTTATACTTACAAAAACGGCTATACCTAGTATGAACCTATTTGTTTAGGCAGAACCACAAATCAGCTATTTCCTAGCTGATATTGATGAGCCGGATAGTAACAGATTACCAACCAATTACCTTACAATAGACCTATTCAGCGTGTTAAACACTATACGTAACGCCATAGAATAAGAAATGAAACTTCGTATAGATCGGCAACTCTCCGCTGCCCACCAGGGGCGGCACTAATTTTACCTCACCCCCTCGATTTTACACTGATGCGCGTGTGTTTTGAGAACAAGGTATTTTGTATGAAGTATCCGGGGCATAGTAACGCGAAATCCGGCTAATTAGTTAATGCCATCTGTAGCAAATCTACAATAAGTCACGTCAAAAAAAGGTAACGCCAAATTTATTTCTACTAGATTCATGTTCATGACCTAGATGATATGAGCCAGCTAGGTTCCGCCTGCACATTACACAGAACTGAAAATTATTGATACTCGTAACAAAACTTATAATTAGGGAGAGTGAGAAGTGCCTCGTTATCCGATTATACGTTGTTTTACTTGGAAAGTTTGCCAGTATGGGCTGATCATAATATGTTGTTTTCTGTAAGCTCCCCAAACAAAATAAAATAAAATAAATAAATACACGGAGATGTTGCCAGTATAGGCTGTAAATACTCAATAGAAATAATTTCGTAATATTTAAGGCATACTTACTTTCAACTTCGTTTTGCATTGTATTGTTCCACTTTATTCAGCCAACGAAAGACTATTTACCTACTGAAATAAGATCTATGTAAGTAGATACCACTGACATCCTATAAACAAATAGACTCACATTCGCTAAGGAGCCTTTGTGTTGTAAATACGTATATATTAAGTTACGTAATAGTATAATTTCGTTTCGTAAAATTGAGATATTGTGGCTGTTCCAATAAAGTGCAATATCGGTTGTACACTGTCGTTACACGCCGACGCTTGTGACAAGATGCGCCGCGGTCACTTTTTTACAGAGATTGGTTGTCTATTTGTTATATGAGATCTATGGTAGGTACACAATAAAATACAGAATACCTATTTCATGTTCCAAGCTTATTGCGGCAAGATGATGACGCATTTCGCTTCTGAAAAATGGTACCGAGGGCTACCGCCCACAACTTAATTACAACTTCTGTTTTATTGATTTTCTTATTCAAAGCAATCTAAATAGAAAGTATATAGATATACCCATATCCAATTATTAAGTAAGTACAAAAGGCTTGCTGTCACCAGCAACAACGATTATGAAGTTTACTTGGTCAGGCTATGGATGCGGGGAAATTTTCTTTTACCATTATTTAAGTTTCAAATATTATCCGTACATTCATCCGGAATTATTGGAATCAAGACGCGTGAGTATAAATATCGAAAAAAAATAATCAGCATTTCATTATCTTGCAGTTTTAAAAATTTACAAATAAATATACATATATCTGATACTACCTATTTACTTTATCATACGACTCACCACCTATCACGTTGGTCTTCAGAATTCTTGGATCTAAAAAAACTTAGTTCATCTTGCGATAGATGTAGCTCTAACTACCCAAATTGGGAATATAATCGTCAGCTTATATGTATATTATATATTTTGTTTTGTAACGAAACAGATCAAGTGATAATGACGCAACTTGTCAGTCAATCTGTTTGACTTCTATCTCTTATTTAGGGCATACCTCGCGTGCTGGTGGATAAACAAGAATATACTTACTTTAACTCACACTATTGGGATTGATAGAACCGCAATTTGTAGTTTCAAGATCCCTGAACACATTGATAAGTTATCTTTATCACGTATTGTTATCATTATGATTGGCCAGCAGTTCCCAAGTAGAGGTAAGTACATAATAACCCCAAGGGTACGTGGAGTTCCTTAAATGAGTATGCGAGCGGAATGTCAAACACCCACCTCCCTGTCAACCAGCCCAACGTCTGTCTCTTCATTTTCACAGGCTTTTATCATTTCAACTGTACAGGATTACGTGAATGTCTTGTAGAGTGCTACGAAGAATAACCTAATTGGGACTCAGTGTTAGGTAGAACATGATTCATTTTGTGTAACATAAATAGGCGAAAATCCACACAGTTCTGTAAATGACACCAAATCACACAGCTCTGTTATGAGACTATGTTTTCACACGAAGTGTGTCGTTACATTTCGTGTAAATGTGGGATATTTTGAAATCGTTCCACGTGCCAGAAGGTAAACTAAATGGCTTGTACTTGTCTTTACGGATCAGGTATCAGTCGACAACCGGTAGAAACCAGTAAGTATATACCGGCTCCATTGTTTTCGCTATTCTATCCAATCCATCGTCTGATTAGGGTCCACTCACATCAAGTGCGTGGGCAGCGTTCTATATGACGGAAGAGAATTAAATTGGGATAAAGATTAGGTTAGCTATCTCTACTTGTGTAGGTATGAAAAGAGGACTGCTTATAAACCGTATATTATGTTATAGTTATAAGGCGACTACGGTGATAAATAAATTAATCAATTATATTTATATAAACTTATCAAATTATACGGAACTGTAAAAAAGTTCTCATTTATTTGTGATGAAAAATCCTATGAGCCAAATTCGGCAAAATCATTCGTAAACCTGGAATGGTTATGTCTGCTTTATTCCAAGTAATTTATGAGCTCAGATTACCACAGAACAATTGCCGATTAAAAACAGACGAAGGTAGCGCCCTCCATAACAATTCTGCTGGGAAAAACATTTCGCTTTGTTTTGAAAAGTATCTTTAGTAGGCATTTAGAGAGAAACATGCTAGAAATGTGCTGAAACCCTTAGCCCCTGTTCAGGTGGCGCAAAATATACGCCTATTCATAGCATATAATACTTTTGTATTAAGTAGACGCACATCGCGTGTGTGATTCTATAAAATACTGAAATTACTGCTCTTTGGTAAATGAACACGCTAGTATTTTGCACTATCTAGACAGAAGCTTTACCTAACAGCGCTACAAACAAATCTAAAAGAAAAAAATAAGATTTATAATATAATATTCTCTTTCTGAAAGCGGCTGATTCGCAGGTGCCTAAACAAAACGTCCTATTCCAACAAGGGTAAGTAACCCAATAAACAGATTATGCCATAAACCGCCTACATAAATTTTGTTAAAATTTGATTCTTCAAAGTTATCCTCGTTTTAGGAAAAACAAATACAAGGCACAAGGAATGATTGACAGTCAAACATTTACTTTCGGGTTCGGAGACAGGTTTCAGTTTAGGAGTAAACCTAAAGTAAACTATTTTGAAGCGAAAGTACTCATCAAATCACGCACAATGAACAAATTGGAAGAGATTTCTTCTATTACGTCAAGATAAGATATAAACTTTGGTCATATGCTTGTAGAAGATAAGTATCTATTATTGTAAATCCAAATATTTGAATGGACCAAACAATGCAAATTTAGCGCAGACTTTAGCGACTCAACGGTGTCAAACATTGGTTTGTTTATTGATAACATGTTCTACTTATCTTCTATTATCATACAATTAAATATAAATGTATAAATTTGCATTAAATTACCCCGTTCATTTGCCCCGGCGCAATGCTAGTCTTATTTAAGTAAATAAAACTGAATGTTATATTCTTCACTCGCACACGCACACGCACACGCCCACGAACACGCACACGCACACGAACACGCACAGGCACACACACACAAACATTTCTCCTTTTCATCCACCTTAACGTAAGGACACTTCATCATATGTATGTATGTTATGTAACAAAAAAATCTTAAACTTATATCAAAACTTCCTACATAGTTATCGTCGCATAAACTTCATAAACTATTCATATTTATCAAACAACAACCAACGATGAACTCATGATGCTTCAAAGAAAAAAGTAGTTACAAAGTCACAAAGTTAATGAGGAAAAATAACGTCAGGTGCTTAGTAAACATTGTCGCGTTATAAGAAGTCTTCCTTCCAGCAACGCGCGATGAAGATCTTGTTCCCGTACTCCTATAAAGGTCATATACGTGCCTGCAATAAAGTATAGACTTATCCATTAGTAGTGCATAAAAGCTGCTCTTCCTTTTATTGCAGCCAGAGATTGAATTCATTCAGTCATGTCACTGGCTGTACATTGAAGCACGTGGTACAATATAGGTTAAAATACATATGTGTTGAGGTTAAGTGGAATTTTGTAAACATTTTCTTCGCCTCGCTGTTTTATCTGTCAGGTGTAACATGCACGAAGATGTGTGGCTAGAAGTGATTAGTAATAACATAACTGATATTGTTCAGTAAGAATAGCTATTATATCAGTCTGAAAGAAAGTTCCTAGTGAAGGTAATCCGTTTCTGATGTTTGACTCATTTATAGATACATCTATCGAACCCATGGAATAAAAGAAAGTGGTTGGAAGTGCCAAGTGACCGCAAAACGCACGCCATACATGTATTCGTATTATAAGCAAATAGCTTCATCTATGCCCTCCCCTCGTACGCAAACTTTCTTTAAAGCTCCGCGATAGTATATTAAAAGGTCGTCTTGTACATTATAACCTGCAGAGCGGCTTTAACGGCCTCCGTGGTCCATTGGTTGAGCGTTGTGCTCACGATCCGGAGGTCCCGGGTTCGAATCCCGGTGGGGCCAAATCACAAAAATCTTTTTGTGATCCCGTTTGGTTAGGGCATTGCAGGCTGATCACCTGATTGTCCAAAAAGTAAAAAGATCCGTGCTTCGACAGGCACGTTAAGCTGTTGCTCCTGGCTATTACTTACTGATTTACATCAGTCGTAGTACGTAGTCGTTACATGAGTCATGTCCCCTGACACCAGGGTTGATGGGGTTGGTAATTCACCTCAAAATCCACACGATAGAAGAAGACCTGCAGAGCAATAAATTAAATATCGACTATCATACAATGAGACCCTTCATTATCACAGGAAAGGTAAAAACCTTAGTACTTATGATCGGCTATTTATCAAAGAAATACTTTCGTATGCAGTATCTTACGAAAAGTAATGATAAAATTGCAGCTTATTACATAAAATATACATAGCCAGTAAATTAGCTATGGAATTTGAGAAGCAGTAGAACTATTGTAGTTATTTGTTTGCAGGAGCAGTAGTAACAGAGAGTGGGGTCGAACTGGCTTCAGACGTTCTCTTACAAAATGCGCGGAGCATTTCTTCTATTCCGTGGTCGAACCGTTTATCTACACCTAAAATAAACTTTTCAGACCATTTAACCTGCAAAGAGACACACACACGGAATACATATGAACGTAATGTAAAGCATTTTTCCCAACGATGTTGTTAGAGATTTACACAGTAGGTAACTTGTCAAAGTGACGAGGGTATAGGATTCATTCCGAGCGTGAATGAACGGACGACGAACTATAAGGTCGATCACCGCGTTCACTATTTCATTGACATATTAGATGCCTCCTCTGACGTCATGCAATTTATCGTAACCAGGAGATTTTTCCTCCTGATTACTTCCCTGATATTAAGGGTAACGATTAATCTACTTACTTACAAACTTAAGCCTAAATGCTATATCCGATGACGACTCCATTACTCTAGCCATAGAGGTGGCGAATCACCTCGTGAATGCAAACTATTCCTTGATACCGTAAACGACACAACCACGTGAAATATTTAAAAATATTATAGAAGACATTCTCTTATCGATGAAGCATATTCAATTTACTATTAATTCTTTGACTTCCACCTAACTTACTCATGTTTCGATATAAATTCTATAGGTAGAATCCGATCCGGCGTGAGTGTATAAAACGATTGATGAATGTGGAGGAAGCAAGAGAAGTATGTCAGGATTGAAACAAATACATTTCATAGTCTCTGCTTATCCCAGTGGGAAATAGGCGTGAGTATGTATATCTATCGAATCTGAGAAACTCTCAGATTAGCTTTTTTTCTATTCTTATTACAATACAATTGCTGTTTTGTAATCTTCTTCTTCTATCGTGTGGATTGTGAGGTGGATTACCAACCCCATCAACCCTGGTTTCAGGGTTATTATTGAGCCGCCAAATGCCCCTGACACGACTCATGTAACGACCACTTACTTACATCAGTAAGGGACCAACGGCTTAACGTGCCTTCCGAAGCACGGATCATCTTACATTCGGACAATCAGGTGATCAGCCTGTAATGTCCAAACCAAACGGGATCACAAAGTATTTTTTGTGGTATATCCCTACCGGGATTCAAACCCGGGACCTCCGGATCGTGTGCCTAACGCTCAACCACTGGACCACGGAGGCCACCGCTGATTTGTAATTATGTGGTATCAATACAACTTGTAGTAAGTATGGATATTGCGTTACCCCAGGTATCTAAACCGGAAGGTAAAATATGTCGTGGCGCAGATTAGATCTGGGTTGGTTGCGCAGGAAAGTAATATGTTCTGGTTTATCAGACGTTGACTGTGAGGAAGACTTTACGTCAGCAATTTTAGTGACGCAAACAAAGTGAGGCTACTTTGCAGCTTTACGAAACACTTTGTTCTAATTTTATTCACTTTTCTTTGTCACACAATAAACTAAAAAAAAACATTTTTAAACTAGATGTTGCTGGCTTGCTTTGAGAATGGGGTGAATATCAAAATTTTAAGTTTGGTGGCGAACTTTCATTTAAGTATTATGTTTTCGTGAAAAATTGGGTTCCGACATGAAAAAGGGTAGTCCTAGCTACGAGGTGAAAGTTCGCCACCAAATTTGGCACATTTTGATATTCACCCAATGGTGGTTTATTAACATAAAGCTTATGTTAGACCCTCGTGATAGGTGGTGGTTTATTTGACTTTTTTTTTTTCTTGTACTACTCTGTGTAGCAGACTATGAGGAGGACTAGGTAGGAGTGCCAAAGTGTAATGTAATACATACATACATAAACAGCCTATATGCGTCCCACTGCTGGGCACAGGCCTCCCCTCAATCAACCGGAGGGGGTATGGAGCATACCCCACCACGCTGCTCTAATGCGGGTTGGTGGAGGTGTTTTTACGGCTAATAGCCGGGACTAACGGCTTAACGTGCCCTCCGAAGCACGGGAGCATCTTACTAATAATACTAAACACTAAAATACAAAGACCGAAACTGTGGTACTTATGCCTAAAAGACGAAAGAATATTGGTGATCCTGTCATCCTTATTTAATTGCGTATGGATTGTATACTTAAACTTAAGTTGTGGGTACTTAAACAATACATTACGACTTAGAAGATAAAATAATATCTCTACTAACAGTGTTCATTATATTCACTAAACAAACAACTTGAGTCAAATATACAATATATTATGTATTTTAAGAAATCTTATTATAGATAACAGCACATTAAGATAATTAGTACGATATATATTAGCTGTGGGTTTTGATAAATGTAGTGTACATTCTTACGCTAGATTCTTAGCTTCCAAACGTTTTTTCGATTCTGCTCCGCACCACCCAAATCCCCTGGTAGTTGCGGCTTCCGAATACATTCCGCTTAGGGACGGTACTGAAAAGTATCGGCGTCCGAAGGACGTAATATACGATCCCAACGACCCGATTACTCTAGCCATAGAGGCAGCCAATCTGCTCGCGACACCAAACACTTCAGGACCCCGATACCGACCCCGCCGGCGTGGTCGACGATTTCCCTCATTCAGCGCTTATCGCTATCGACCCACTAGGGTCGATTAATTCTTTCAAATATTTTTCATCTCACACGACGCCCTGAGCCGAGGTTCGCGCCCAACTGGGCACCCTCAGGCCTGTTGTCTTATACGTTGTACCGAATGAGAGCCTTCAGCGCTCCCCATTTGTCCGGCCAAGTAGATAATGCCATCTGCGGCAAATCTACAATAAGTAATGTCAAAAAAAAACGCTAGATTCGTATTAGGTAAAGACTGATGCATAATGGTCCATTTTAAAGTCTAAATGCGGAAACCAGAGCCCACTAACATAGGTTTAGACTTATATGACCCATATATGTGTAGTGCATGCACATTTTGTAACGTTTTGTACAAAGGCAGAAATTGCCCCACTTAACATAATATTAGGTATGCATAATTTAAATAATTCAACTTTTTTACCAAGAAAGTATCAAGACTGAAAATTACGTTACAATTTTATTTTTAACGTAACTCTTTTGTCGCCTAATGCTTATTGCATTAAGTAACCGTTCGTTACCTTCCTATAAATCATATTTAAAGCTTTAACTTTACGGCTCGCAAGATTTATTAGATTTCCCATCCTGTCCATGTTCGTTCAGACAGGTATATAATAGAAGGATCGTTATAGAGCCTTCACAAATTGAGTGATTGTTCCTCTAATGCAACGGGAAATATTTGATGGATAGACTAACTCTGCGGATATTGGGAATATAAATACCTATAACACTCTTAATAAGCTGGCAAGTACAAACAAATAAAGCCGGTACTTACCAGATATTTTTTCAAGATAAAATTATCATTTTATCTGAGTGGCCGAAATGTATCAATAATTGCACTGCATGCCACAGGGCTCGAAAGCGATTAAGGTATACATGTGTTGGTTACGCTACTGTCGGTACCGTAATTCATACCGGTATTACCGATATGGCTAATTATACCGGTAATACCGGTATGAATTACGGTACCGATTTCTTGTTGGTCCGAAAGACAGTAGCGTAACTGAAACTGCTTGTATACTATATTGATATCAATCCATGGTTGAATCATGTAGCAATTTTGCAATGAATAATGCTCCCAGTAACATAATTTCCTTAAGGACGCAATCGTGTTTAAATACCAAAATCAGGTGACCCAAAAGACATCCTGACCTGACACCTCTTTCCTCATAGATCCTATTCTTCCACGTTCTGGGTTAGTGACATGATGACGTCACACGTCCCGTGCGTGACTTCACGTGATTACGTCCTAAACTGAATAAATGAATGAACCCTGCTGCGTGATCATATAAATCTAGTTCTATGCGGAATTCGCTGGAACTTCGTAAAATTAAACTAAAAGGGATCACGGGTTATCTAACATCATGAATATAGACGTGTTTTTTGGACATGGCTTTATTAGATTTTTCTTAGATGGTATTTACTACTTAAGCAAAGCAATAAAGGTTCACCTATTATTGATTAGTCACTTATCTCTTTTTGTCACCAAACAGTTTCTGTAAAATAAATGCGTTGTAGTTATATGTAAATCGATATAAAGATCGCTTATGCCTCTATTGCAAAGGAACATTATACTTATTATGCCTAATTTAGACATCACACACTACTCTTAGGCAGCTAACAATAATATATTTTGTACCTTGTTTTAAGTTTACGCGGTTATTATCATAATTAAAACACATAATAACGGGTTCTTACCGCGTTTAAAATAGGGATATGAGACTCCCGATATTTCGACACAGTTGCAAGTACCATGATCACGTGATGACTGATGAGAATGGAGTGGAGTGTATGGAGTGTGTCTCATATCCCTATTTTAAACGCGGTAAGAACCCGTTATTATGTGTTTTAATTATTTTGTACCTTTTATATTAAATAAAAATTAAGTTTTTTTTATCTTTATCATAAAACTTTTGTAGGTAGTGTATTCTGATCAATTTTATAAAAAAAAATCTATACCGCATAGCAGAAGAAAATATTTGGCTGACAGCCAAACCTGGCAGTTTAACGACATGTATTTTATACGTGGGACGTGTAAATATACATAGGTACTTTTATAAATAAATGTTATAGAGTATAAATAAAATAACAGGCACTATATTTTAAACTAAAATAAGAAATAATATGACCTATCGCAATCATGTTAGTAATATCTACGATACAATATTTTGGTTGATTAGTACTTAATATAGCTTTTATAAAATTGTTAAGTATATGACAAAAGCCACAGTCAAAATCATGGTACATAATATTAAAATGTTAATCTACCTAAATATAAAAGCATTGAACTCACAGACCGACTTGAAGATGCGAGAGTAGGTACTTTGTTTTTATATTTTCCCTGTGGACAATATCCACGTGGATATTTTTCTATAGAGGAGGAAACAAATGGAGGGAGGAGAAAAGATGTGTATCAAACAATGCATTACTCTAAAACTGTATCTATCTATATGTAACAATGACGCACTTCCCCCATAAATGCGGGCACAATATAAGTCATCATCATCAGCCCATTAAAGTCCCCACTGCTGGGGCACGGGCTTTCCCTATGGATGGATAGGGAGATGGGCCTTAAACCATCACGCGGGCCCAGTGCGGATTGATGGTTATTAACGACTGCTAATGCAGCCGGGACCAACGGCTTAACGTGCCTTCCGAAGCACGGAGGAGCTCGAGATGAAAACTTTTTTTTTTGTGGTCACCCATCCTATGACCGGCCTCTGCGAAAGTTGCTTTACTTCAACAATCGCAGACCGAGCGCGTTTACCGCTGCGCCACCGAGCTCCTCAGTAATAAGTACCGCCGTCAATTTATATTACGATAATGACATTTTCATTTACTTTACATTACTGACGCAAAATATAAAGCAAGTAGCCATACGGGAACTTGAAATACAAACAGGTGAAGGAGGCTTATTCAGTTTCTTCCTAATACACAACGAAAGCGAAAGTTGATGGTAGGGCTGGCAGAGGAAGACAGAGAAGGACTTACGATGACCAAATTGGAGATGTCCTTAGAAAAGGTTTAATACGATCTACTCTGAACCGGCGTGCGTGTATGAAGCGATTGATGAATGTGGAGGAAGCAAGAGAAGTGTGTCAGGATCGAAGCAAATGGGATTATATAGTCTCTGCTTACCCCGGTGGGATAGGCGTGAGTTTATGTATGTATGTATGTATGTTCCTAATAGATCAAGAATAATAATGAAAGGGGAATATTTTATGAAATATATCGAAACCCATGTTGTGCTAGGCGCACGGCGGCGTTCACGCTCCCTAAACATTTATTCGCGGTCATCATCACCAGCCCATTAACGTCCCCACTGCTGGGGCACGGGCCTTCCCTATGGATGGATAGGGAGATCGGGCCTTATACCACCACGCGGGTCCAGTGCGTATTGGTGGTTATTAACGACTGCTAATGCAGCCGGGACCAACGGCTTAACGTGCCTTCCGAAGCACGGAGGAGCCCGAGATGAACTTTTTTTTTTGTGGTCATCCATCCTATAACCGGCCTTTGCGAAAGTTGCTTAACTTCAACAATCGCAGACCGAGCGCGTTTACCGCTGCGCCACCGAGCTCCTCACTATTCGCGGTCATTTACCACTAACTGGTAACCGAGCTTCGTCATAATGACATTCCGATTGCATAGCCGCTGACCCTTTCTTTAGGATCAAACGCGACCATTCATATTTAATTACTTTGTCAATTAATGAATGCTGGTATGCTGGTATTTTAAATAGCAAACCACGTGACCATGGAATATTTTACATTAATATCTTAATGATATTGAAATAACAATTGAATTGGTATGATATAACAACCGACACAATATTATGCCATTGATAAAACCGCTTGCTTGGTAGCGGTAGCAAATAAAGAGTATTTCTATTTCTATTTCTATTTCTATTTCTATAATATTGTATTGTGAAATTGTTACCTTTTATGTTGTTATAAATAAAATATTTGAGATATTGATAAAAATATTTTAATGGAATTCTTCTTCTTCTATCGTGTGGGTTGTGAGGTGGAGTACTAGCCTCATCCATCCTGGTGTCAGGGTTATGATTGAGCCGCCAAAGGTCCCTGACATGGCTCACGTAACAACTACATACTTATATCAGTAAGTAGTAACCGGGACCAACGGCTTAACGTGCCTTCCGAAGCACGGATCATCTTACTTTCGGACAATCAAGTGATGAGCCTGTAATGTCATAACCGAACTAGGGATCATAAAGTGATTTTTGTGATATGTCCCCACCGGGATTCGAACCCGGGTCCTCCGGGTCGTGAGCACAACGCTTAACTACTGGACCACGGAGTAATGCACGGAATTAAAAAGTCCCTATATACTGGGTACCTATCTAAGTTACCTAGTACTTAGTAGTACCTACGCACCACGAAAGAAGAGCCGCGGATTTTTTAAAACTAATGACGGACTTTCGAAGCTATGTTCCTCAAAAACGAAGATGGCGCTGTATATATTTTTCTTCGTTTAACCTTCTAATTATATGGATAATAGACATATTCATCTTTTATCTTTGTTTTTGGGTATAAAAGATGATTTTATTACATCCAGGCGCAATTACATCTTCCACCCATTATTCTTCTAATCAAAATAAAGGGAAGCAATATAGGTAGCAACGTAAATCTATACGTAATGTGATCCAAATATCAAACAACATTTTTTTTTATATATGCTTCTGCCATTACATTGTATTTTGGAATAATGATGTACCCGAGTAATGAGAATATAGGTAATTATCACGTTAAAGCTACAACAATACAACGCCATCTTTATTTTGTTTTTGGTGAACGTAGCCTGGAAAGTCCATCATTCTAGTGATGTGCCGGATCGTTAAAAATGTATATCCGCGGATACGGATCTGAATACGGATATTTAGTGTAAAGATTCGCGGATACGGATACGGATCTTTATTTTCTTAAAAAAAAAGATTAAAGTTTTAGTTATTTCATTGTTATAAAAGTGATATTTTATCTTGCTTTCATTATAAAGATCTATCTATCTAAATGTTTGCAATATAAATGTGCCGAATATTTGATTTTAAGAAATAAAAACAATCTGAATGGAATTTTATAGTTTTTTATTTAATAATTCTACTTAATCACTAGAAAAAGATCCGTAAAAGATCCGCGTGAAAAGTAACGGACACGGATACGGATACGGATTTTTCTTTTATCTCGGATATCCGCGGATACGGATATTCGGAACATCACTAATCATTACGTAACAAGCGTTGCCAAGTTTTATACATAACTAGCTTTTTCCCGCGATTTCGTCCGCGTGGCGTGTTATAAAAGAGAGATCTTTGTGTGTGTGGAAATGCATATTATTATCAAATTTCAAGCATATAACTTATGCAGTTTAGATTTTTTCATACATTTTATTTCCCCACTAACTCCCATTTTTCAAAATACAGCCATAACTAAAGTTTATATTTACTAAGGCATGCATGCTAGATTGAAAACATCTATCTTCTGCGGTTTCGATTTTTTCATACAAATGTTTTTTTCCCGCGAACTCCCGTTCCCGTGGGAATTTTGCAATATCCTGTAAGCTTTAAGAACTAAGGTACCTGCATGCCAAATTTCAAGCGTCTAACTTAAGCGGTTTAGATTTTTCATACAAAAGGATTTCCCCGCTAATTCCCGTTCCCGTGGGAATTCCGGGAATTCGTTTCTGAGTGCACCTCTACGGTACCTAAGCTACGTCCCTTCCAAATTTCAAGTGCCTACGTTTAGCCATTTAGGCTGAGCGTTGATATGTCAGTCCGTCAGTTTGTCCTTTTATATATTTAGAAGATTTAAACAACCTTAGTAATGGAAAATAAAGCTTGTTGGATTACCTTAATTTAGGTTCACTTAAGCTTTCACAAGAACCTTTTTGGCTTTACTTAATTTGACAAGAATATTTGAAAGTCTGAAAATTGAGATAAATTATGAAAAATCATAATTATAATTAAGTGCTTATTACAGTTTGTCGATATTACCTAAATATAAAACACTTTAGTAAACTGCATTTTGATTTTACTGAACGTTGACTTAATAACCTTTCCTACTAGGTATTTAAATAGTAACTCACAAGATACTCTATTATTAAAGTAAACAAGTTAGAGCTGTCTTCAATCGTATGGCATCAGACGTCACACACACAGTTGCGCGTGTACAATAACGTCAATGTGTAGTGTCTGTGTAAAACGAGGCTTTTAATATGAAATGTCCGGGTGTGTATTATACATATATATATTTTTTTATTCAAAAAAAGCAGCCATTTTACTCTTGAGGGATATTAAAAGGCCATTTCGAATAATTCCATTTCTTTTATTTCGTTTTCCCATTTTATTGTGATTAATCTGAGCAAGGATTAAAAGATTGAAAGAAACTGGAAAAAAAACACTTAGGTAGATACTTTGCTTCGCTGTAAGTACTTCAATGTATATAAATATAAAAAGTACTTACAGAAAAAAAGTATGCAAACTGGGGGATTAAAATGGCCACATAAGAAAGCAATATTGCTATTTGACATTTGTTTGCTTTGCGCACTTACTTTAATATGCGCAAATGTCAATTGCAATATTGCTTTTTAGATGAATTGTTTCGATGTGGCCTTTTTAACCCCCCTGTTCTGCTTTTTAGACCGTACTTAAAAACAACATTATTATCGTTGGGAAAAGTATGTTTGTTTCGTGTTAAGACCACGTGTCTTAGACCACCCGGTCATTGTTATCAAGTTCGTCATTATCTTTATAACTATACCTATTAATACTCAGAGTAACATTGGCCGCTGACCCGGACTGTGTCATTATAAAAATTCCACGTTCCTATTTATTAAACACATTACTATCTACTTACTTAACATAGTTACCGAATTTCATCGGAGTATTTCAACGTATATAAGATACCTACAACTGCTGTTTCTAGCAGACACAAACATAATTAAATTTTCACGTGATATTTCTAAAATTGGCGCTATTACTTTCTTGTGTATATCATTGTTACATATTTACTTTGGCAATGTAATGTTGTACTAGTAAGTGGAGACTATTCTAATATAAAATCCGATGATCTCCTTTGTCCGTACTAGAATCAATATGTTTTTTTATTGAGAATTGAGAACGCACCCATTATTTGTATCTATATGTTGGCTATTCTATAAGATGCGCTAATAAATTTTAACATAGCCCGAAATGACAATACCTTTCGGATTTTTTGAATAAGAGCGTTTTCATTTCCCAGCCGTCTCACTCTTTTCAGCACCTCATTTTCGTACAAAGGCTGAGTTTCACGTCTGGCATATAGCCAAAGCAGAACCTTTTCTTTTAATGGACCAACCCACGAACAAAGATAACAACTTAATTATGTACATCTACATTTCATTTATGTACATTTAAACACGGAACGACGTAGGGTACCTAATTCGTAGGATGAAAGGTATAAGGATAGCAAAATCCTGAATAATATCTCTTTAATCTAAAAGGGTGGTAGAGTTTATGGAATGAACTAAATAAAATGATTCCTATTCCATGTCTATATTTCTGTCTATACCTACATATACTTACCTATTAATTTATCTAGACCACCTGTTAATATATTTAACTCCGTTAATTATTATTTGTAAAGAGTGCGTATCTAATTCTTGAAGATGCACTTTTATGAGAGGACAAAGAGTGACGCGAGTTTAGCGCAGCAAAGTCATAAGACCTATAATACAAAAAATACATTTGCATTTCGTTTTCTATTTATTTACAACTTATCTTTGGTGCAATGCGGATACAAACTACTTAACTGAGAGAAACTTGACGAGATTTTTTTTAAGTACTTACTGACAACATAGAATAAAGAAAAAGACTACGTCTGACAATGAGGAATTATTTGAGGGCAAAGCCAAGTTCTATGGTACATCATCTTCTCCCTGGCATTATCCCATTTTTCACAGGGTCCGCCTACCTAACCTGGAGATTTGACAAGTCTGGTTTTTTACAGAAGCGACTGCCTGTCTGACCTTCCAACCCGCGAAGGGATAACCAGCCCAATACAAGTTAGGTCACATACCTCCGAAAATGCATTTCTCGGAAATGTGGGTTTCCTCACGATGTTTTCCTTCACCGCTGAGCACGTGATAATCATTTTATGATCTAAACATGAATTCGAAAACAAATTCGACAATCATTGGTTTAGGCCTGTACTGGATTCGAACCTGCGACCTCAAAGTGACAGGCGAGTGTTTTACCAACTGGGCTCCACGAATTCCAAGTTCTAAAGTACACTCCGTCATAAATTTCAAAAAATGTAAATTTTCAGACAAAATATAAGAACAAATAATGCCTTAAAACTATGCTAGTACTTACTTAATCTAATAATGGTAGAAAATGGAACTTGTATACGAGTGTATAAGTGAGATTGCACTGAATGTACACCTTGCGTCAATTGCGCGTTAACTATACTACTTTAGCGAGTGTAGAAATAGGAACATTTGTAACTTGGCGAGGCTCTGTGCGTCTGTTCTTTAACTCAATTTGAGTGCACCTCACCGCAGTTGCGTGTTTCGAGCCATTTCAGGCAAATGCTCCTATATGTAAGTAGATACGTTTACAACCCGAACTTCCTTTTGCTAGGGGAACCTCAAGGTCGTGGCCTGAGGAGGTCGTGGTTAATAAATTATACTATTGAATGATAAATTACAAAAGCAGTATAAATATACTGCGTGTGAAATCACTAGGACTTACTAGTTGCGCCACCAGCAGAAAATTCAAGGGTGAAAACAAATTTGTTGTGCAACCAAACTGGAACTATGTGAGTGACCCTTTACTAAATGCATTTTTTGTTGGTGTGGCAGCAACGAGAAAGAGTCCTAATACCTACTGTTAAGGTTCTGTAAACGCATAACAGATCTATAGTACGAGAAAAAATATCTAGAGTTCGAGATGGAGGCATCCATCTTGAACTCTAGATATTTTTTTTCTCTCATTATTTGTGTTATTTAGGTGTTAGTAACTAGGTAACTTATAGCATGCCTACTCTACGATTACCGGCCTTAATTACCGCCTTTGCGGAATTACTGCCTTATTTGCTGTTACAGCAAAATGTATGAGGATATTGGTCTAAGTAACTATATGAATGAAGGGCAGCAGAGGCCGACTCGTAAGAGGTCACGATCAGTAGTTCCCGGGAATGTTGCCAAAGCGGGAATGTTACCGTTGTAAAAACTATTTAACAGTAAGGGCTGCTTTTCTTGTTCAAATTGTTCTTTCTTGTACTTTGGTCTTATCTGCCTAAAGGTTAGGTAAAAAAGCTCTTTTTACATAAGTTTTACTTTTTATTCTGCCGGGAACGCTCCTTTTTTTTGACGTGACTTATTGTAGATTTGCTGCAGATGGCATTAACTACTTGGCCAGACAAATAGGGAGCGCTGAAGGCCGTTCCAACGTTTAAGACAACAGGCCTGAGGGTGCCCAGTTGGGCGCGAACCTCGGCTCAGGGCGTCGTCTGAGAAGAAAAAATATTTGAAAGAATTAATCGACCCTAGTGGGTCGATAGCGATAAGCGCTGAATGAGAGAAATCGTCGACCACGCCGGCGGGGTCGGTATCGGGGTCCTGAAGTCTTTGGTGTCGCGAACTGATTGGCTGCCTCTAAGGCTAGAGTAGTCGGGTCATCGGGATCGTATAAAGGGAACGTTCCCAAAATGAGAAGGATATAGGTATTACCTCATTAATTATTCGTCAAAGCATTACGTAGTTCAGTCTCGTAGAGGTCGCGACCTCACTTTGATCGGTTAATCATGCCCTTGTCTAGAACATTTCATTATATTTATGTCTATCAGTTTGAAGTTCTAAATTTCACCTACTTATAAATTCTTACCGATACGAAATCTTTATCGATTCAGTCACATTTGCATTTTAAATATAGCTTATCTTAAGTGAACATCGCAGTTTTTCCTGGCATTTTCTCAGAAATATTTGGACTGAATATGTGTCATAATATGGACATTTTAATATATTGATTGATTATGATAAAGTGTCATATTCAATTAAAAAGCCTTAGAAAGACGTCGTTAATTTCAGAAGTCAGAAGAAACCATTAAGACAACAAGCCCAGACTAGTTTGTTGGCGCAGCTACTGATTCCTGCACACACCTACTTAATTTTAACTCTCTCACGGACAGAAATCATGGGTCATTGATGGTTCATAATCAATGATCGGAATAGGTAGTGCAATTTAGGGTCAACGACCTCAAACATTATATTAGTGTGGATACGCCCGGCGGGATTGCGGGATTTCGGATATTTTCTATCTATACTGGTATTATAAAAGAAAACAATTATTTCATAAGTATTATATTTTAAATGTTTATCATTTCTAAAGTGAAAAGTATGGAAGAAATAAAAAACATTGGTCCTTTAAATATTTTTTTATTATTGTAAAACGTGTAAGCATTCAGTTACGAATAAAAGTGTTCATACAATGTAGACAACAAGTTAAAATAATCATTTGTTAATTAACAACATAATCAGAGAAATACCATTAGAAAACATAGCATCACGCTTGTAACCCCGAAGGGGTAGGCAGAAGTATAAAATACCCACTCCTCGCCAGCTATGTTTGAGTCGCATATAGGGGGCGAGCCTATTGCCATTTATCGGGCACCAAATTATGAGCACATGATAATCATAATGAAATTTAACATTGTTGATTAATATTTAATTTAACCTTTGCATTAAATAAAAACAGTAATTATCGTAATTTATTTCAATTCGACAGAGAACGAACGAACGAACGATTGAATTAAAAAGTTTGTTTCCTTCAATCGTCATCTTCATTTTCACTATCAATTTCTTCAACATTTGAAATAGCATTTTCGTTTTCTGTGGAATTGAAATAAATTACGATAATCTTTTCCATATTTGCCAACTTTAATCTATTTCTTTTAACATTTAATATCCATTTATATGTCGAAAACGTCCGTTCAACTTCTACTGATGTCAGCGGGGCAAATTTCCAAATTAAAATATCGTCAGTTGCTGAACCGCTTGCGATTTGTTCTGAAAACGTCCTGATAATATCAATATCCGGATTGCGAGATATGACTGCTTCTAATTTATTTTGTATAGGTGAACTCATACTCCAATTTACTACTGACCTTACTTCATCAAATATTTGAAATGATTCGACTATGGATCTATCGCGTTTTTGTAAATTTGTCAACGCTATTTGTATTATTTTAAAGTTTTCGTCGATGAAATTTAAATCATTTCGAATATTGTCTTTATTAATAATATTTTTCGCATTTTTTATTGAGACTGCTTCTGAACTTCTCAAACATGTCAAAATATGTTTAATTTCGTCAAAATATTTCACATAATAAGAGGCTGCTGCAAGCCAAGTGCCCCACCGTGTTATTATTGGTTGAGGTGGCAACGGTAAATTGGGATACATGTCTTTTAACAATTTTACTCTACTGGGAGACTTCAAAAAAATTTTCTTTCCGTTGGCAATCAGTGTGTCTACATCCGGATATTCAGAACGTATTTTTTCTGCTACCCGATGGAGAGCATGAGCTAAACAAGTGACATGCTTCATGTTCGGAAAATGTTGTTTTAAAACTCGCCCCGCTGTCAACATGTACGCAACACTGTCTGTACATAACAAAAGAACACTTTCCACTTTATCTTCATAGGAGTCACCCCACAGATTTTTCAAACAATCAATGACAAACTGAGAAATTGTTTTTCCATTAATATTTTCTAATACTTTACAAGCTATTAGGTAAACTTTTTTTGATGCTGTAGAGTTCAAAGGTTTGACCAAAAAGTGCACTACATATCTTCCTAAGAAATCAGTAGTTTCATCCAATGAAATCCATATTTTTTCGTCCACAATCTCGCTGTGTATTGTAGCAAGCTTCTTTGCATAAATTTCGTCCAAATATTTTTTTCTGAGTATTGATTCACTGGGCAGCTTTTTTCGATTAGAACAAGCGCAGCACATGTATTTTTGAAAAAAGTTTTTAAAAGATGGGTTTTCAACTTGTGCCCACGGAATATTACAGAGAATAAGGAACTCTATAAAATCAAATAAAAAATCATTTGGAGACATCGACGGTGTTCCCTTATGCACAACTCCCTCAACATGTCTCTTGATGGTGCTCTTTCGACATCCGATGTTAGTCTCACATTTCGTACAGTAAATTGTATGATTTGTGGACTCGTACATCAGTTCAGGATAGGATTCAATCCAGCGTTGAACAGTCTCTTCCTTTGCTCGCCAACTCATGTTGTCTGAGCTGAGTAATCTGAAAAGAAAAAATCGTTTAGACTATTATGTAAACATGAAGTACATGTTTATAAAAAGTTAGTCCTGTTGTATAAATAGCCATATTGTATTTATAGTCAATACTAGATAACATTACCGTTCCCGCGATATTCCGAGACTTCCGAGGCACCATAAAGTTTGCATCGAACTGTTTGTACTTTTAAAAGTAAATTACGATGGCCTCTTAATTTTTCGTAGACTATAATATATATTTATCATTCAAAATATCTTTAAAAAAGCAACCTAACTATGAGCAAAATATTATTCAAATCCTATTAGCTTTTTTCTTTGTGGAGAGACCTTTAAGCATTTTAATATCCTAATCTTATTTAAAACTTTACAAGTCTTCATAGCTAAGTATTTTAAAAAAGGGCTCGGGATCAAACCTTGTTGCCTTTTATATTTTTAATACTCTTAAGTACTATTTTGAAACAATAGAGACAAATCAAGAGAACTTAAATATGATTCAAGTATAAAACCAATATCAACGAAGTAACATTGATAGACTAAAACTATTTCTAATTGTAATTTTCTAGGTTACAATCAAACAAAACCTTACACATTTAAATATGAATGTTAGTACTTACCGATTTTCACCCAAAAATGGTCCTTTTCATAAACAAATCCAATTCAGTCACGCAAAAATCAGAAGTCCGGTATACAAGAGCCAAATCATCACAAATGCAGAGGTTCGTCAGTCCATAAAACAAGCCAAGATGTCGTCAAGATAATCAAATAAGTAACTCGAACTCACAACGTATGCACTCAATGAACCGAAGAACAGGAGTGAACAAACACCGCCGTATCACCTCATCATCCCTTTTGCAAAAAAGAGACAGAAATATGGGATTTATTGTCTCTTTCTCCCATTTACACTTTATGTTAGTACTCTTATCAGTCGTTGCCTTTGTTAAGCAAAAACAATAATAAGTACAGAAGTTTCACTCTTTTATTGTTTAGCGCATGCCGCCGCCACTTGAAAGGCAAATGCCGCCAACAAAAAAAAAGTAGAACACTGCATTCATTTCAAATTGGCATCTTATCGCTAATCGTACAAGAGTGCAATTTGCGTGCCTTTGTATTCGTACAATACATTTTCTAAGAATTTTAGTTGAGTTTGAAATAAGGAAAAATATGGCGGTCAATTAAGTTAAGTCGCGTTAAATTGCATAATAATTTAATGTAATATAACATTTTTAAACCCTAATAATCTTTATTGTGACCAGCTCGTATCGAAATAGTAATCCCGCGCGGTTGGCATGTCCATGTTAAGATTTCGTCACGCAATCCCGCCAAATTGCACTACCTATTCCGATCACTGTTCATAATAGATAATATGACACCTTGGGATCGAAACGTCATTAGACGTTCTGTCCTTGAAAGTGTTAACTTAGTTTGATAGTTCTTAAACTAGCTTTATCTCTGTCTTACACTCGTCGTAAGTAAAGGACGCCACTATTTTAGTTTTGTCTGCCAGGGTCGGCCAGTGAAGTGCTAAGATGAATGATGATAAAAGTTTATATCGTTAATAGCTCTATTAATACTTTTAACAGGCGAGCATTAAGTATTACCAGATATCTGCAGATGTGCCTAGTTTTATTTCGTCCTAGTTATTTTAGTTTCTGTAGTAGGTCAGTGTCAACGTGACCAATGTCTGTTCCGCACGTGCTCGGCATTATTCACCGATATCTTTCTTACTCTTATACCTATAAAAGTAAGAAAGATATCGATCTAAGCGTTTTTATAACATTCCCCATCCATACAAAAGAAGTGAAATTATGTAATTAAGACCGGACCTGTCAAATCTTCAGGTTAGGTAAGCGGACCCCAAGAACACATAATTATAAGTATAATATATCCACCACTTTATCTTCGTATTTGATGCAAAATTTTTCGTTATATAAACTTTAGACCTTATTACCTGTAATGGCTAAGAAATAGAAATTAATCAAAGTAAGTACCTAGGCATTTCGTTTGTTTCATGTTTGGTAACCTGAAGTAATGAGGAGGTAAAAGACCAAAATGACCTATTAAAACTGAGTCTTTCGTAGAATAGAAGTCTAAGACAGTCGATAGTTTAAATAATAAAATACGCTTCAGAACAACCTACATAGAATCAATCTCAAAGAAGGGTCTTTATCGTAGTTCAATGTAATTTTCTTGTCACGAGTATCCTGTCTAATAAACCTTGTATTGGAAACAAGCAAGCTCACAGTTGTTACGTTTAAATTGCCTGTTAGTAATTCAATCGCCCAACAAATTGGACGGCGCTAAATCTATTTTCGTACGGAACAAAATAAAGATAAAAGTATATAGAGTGACAAGAATACTTAGAGATTATGGAATTTCGCTACTGCACACATCACTCAAATAATTCGAAGAGCCTCTTAAAGATAAAAGCTACTTACCTTACTTATCGTGACGTGAGGGTACCTCGATCCTTCGCGTACTTATCTTCTTTTTAATCTAAATATTCGATCCTCTTCTATCACAGGCGTGTCAATACATCATGATAAGTACATTTTTATCATAATTAAAACACATAATAGCGGGTTCTAATATCCCTGATTTTAACGCCGGAAGAACTCGGTATTATGTGTTTTACTTATAATAAAAGTCGCGTAAATATCAAACAATGTGCATTGTTATCGTAGAAATTATTTGTGTATTAAGAATTCTTAATAACTTTTCAATCTTAACGATGTTTGTTGTCTCTGTGACTTTGTACAAGTATCCTTTGGAGTCAGTCCAAAATTGTCTATAATGATTAGCGCCGTACATCAGTCAAATAGCAAGTCATTACGTATCTTTAATAATTTTGTATTTTCGACGTAAAACATATTGGCATAAAAACCGTATTGAATATCGGACCTTGTCAACGCTAATCTTTTAAAAGTGAATGTAGGTCAGTTTAGAGATGATTAATTTTACTTCCAGATTACGACATCAAAATCGAATACATATTACGTTAGGATATTTTTCTTATAGGATGACAACAGCTTCCAATTTGTCTAGCCAAGCAGCAAATTCCTTCAGGAAAATCTACAAAATGTCACGGAAAAAATGATTTTGCTTGCATTCACCAAAAGATTAAGGTTTCTTGGCACAGAGTCAACATTTTGTAAAGCCCATTATAATACTCAAACCATGCACAACGTAGTCATTAGCGTTGTATTATTTGATGGTTTCATATATATACACAAGCCAAGACATACTATGTTTAACTATAGTCATAGAATAAAGAATAATACTAAATATAGAACGGCAACTCTCCGCTCCCCACCAGCGGCTGAGCTAAACCTACCTCACCGCTCCTCGGTCTAACATTATTCTTCAATCGCATGACGTCAGATGTCACACACACACAGATCCGCGTGTACGATAAGCTCAATGTGTAATGTTCGAGTTCTGCTCCTCATAGTTATAAGGGTTAATCTTCTATGCTGGCTCCCGTATTATGAGTCTAACTCTGTCAAATGTAACATAACATAGCATTACACCTGTATCTCCGAAGGCATAGGCACATATATATAGTGTACGAGTATATAAAGAAAGAAAGAAACATTTATTACTTCCGGACACCACAGACAGCGGCGTGAGCCACGAGCCTGCTGAGTGAGGCCACGGACATCGCGGTATATAATATGTACATAGATACGTACTACTTAAACTTACACAATTATAATTATTTAAACCCACCCACACCCACTCCTCGCCAGCTATGATTGCTTTGTGTCAAATGTGATCTATTAATTTAACACATAATATTATATTTTTGAAGTCTTGACAGACAAAAGATTTATTTTTAAGTCACTCAACAGCCAGCCATAAATAACCATAGAATTGCCATAAATCAAACAGCAAAAACAAGACAAACCAAAGATTTATTCTTAGGTCGCAGTTAGCCAATCTTATTGACCATAGAATTGTATAAATTGATTCTAAAGCTTATAGAGGTGTTATCATGATCTATGGGTAATCCCACATTCTTGTCTGAAGTGTTAGAATCAATATACTTAAACATTTTCCTAAAAAGATAATCAAATCAATCAAAGGAGAGATATCAAGCAAAATCTATCAATAAAACATTATCTCCGTAACCGTAAAACATGTTCAGTTAGATAACAGAATGAGATAATATCTCCACGATAAAATTACTGATTAACAGAGAAAGTCATTCATTAATCTTTATGAGCGCCTTAATTTTATTTTAATACATTGTTACCAGGTGATAAAGCTTGTATGACACATCAGATAACTATTTTACAATACATTTATCGTAATTTTTATATTAGAGGCAGTAAAAATCACGGTTTAAGATAGTGTATCAGTTTAAATAAAAATAAAAAATCAGATTAATATTTAAGCCTATAAACCTAATTACATTCCATCCGCGGTCGAAGGGTACAATGGACCACAATTTTGCAACTCTAATTGTACCTATACGTACTTTCCCAAATTCTCTCCGTTGACGATCCTACTCGTAAGTGTGATAGGAATTAAATTGATATTAATCCCATTGAAATCTAACGTTACTTACTGTAAATATTTTAATGGGTCGTCAGGGATAATCGAATATTTATCGTTTATCATATAATTAAAAAAAACTGACTTTGATTGATCACCCGTTTCACCTGTCGCCCTATTTAAAGGTACTTTAACGTGTAATTTTAGAAATTCTTTACTGAAACGCCTAAGAAGTAATTTCAAAAATAACGAATGGATGAATGAATAACCCGGGCGAATTAAATAGATATCTCGCTGGTATGCAAACCGTTTGACGTGTGCAGCCAACTTAATTCTGTCGGGTTATTGACCAATGTAAAATTTTATAGGGTTGTGATTTTTGTAAAATTGACGTGTGTTCCATAAATTTTATACCTATCGATTACCCGTCCCTTTCCTTTTCAGGGGATAAGAAAATGACAGGTATAACTTAAATGAGATGGTGTGTACTGGAATCAGGACCATTGTATAATGGTAAATATCCTTGAACCCAAACCAACGATAATAAGTTCAGAAGTGCAATCTAAACAAATAGTTTATAATATATTTCCTTGTTTACTTACCCTTGTTGTATAATAAGTTATTGCAATGAACCGGTTATAAATATTTCTTGATAGTCTTGACCCGGTGTGAGTTCCTAGACGGACGCTCGCCAGCTATGTTTAACTCCCAAGTAATAGGGAGTAAGCCTTTTGTCATTAACCGAGCACAAACCTGAAAACTAATTGCTATCAATTATCTAAGATCCAAACATTAATTCGAACTAAATTACATTCTGGGTCTTCTTTGTAATAACTATGTTCTTCTCTCGCCTGGATCGTGAGGTCTATCACCAACCTCATCAACCCTTGTGTCAGGGTTACTATTTAGCCGACAAAGACCCCTGGCATGGCTCATGTAACGACTACATACTTAGTAAGTAAATAGTAGCCCAGACCAACTGTTTAACGTGCCCTCCGAAGGATCATCTTACTTTCGGATAATCAGGTAATCAGCCTGCAGTTTCCTAACCAACTAGGGATCGCAAAGAGATTTTTGTGTTATGTCTCCCCCACCAGGATTCGAACCCAGGACCTCCGGATCGTGAGCCTAACGTTCAACCACTGGACCACCGGACCGTTAAACTTAACTTTAACTGTAAAAAAGTAACAACTATTATGTTTACTTTTGAGCACAATTGACTCATGAACTTTACGCAATGAAACCCACGTTATATAAAAATTTAACCCCTGAGTCGACATCTCATGAATAATGAGCAGAAGGTATTATCCGCTCACAAACTGGAAACCCGGGTCATGTTATTAGCTCCAGCAATCTACATACGATTTACCTAGTTTATACATAATGCAATGCATGTTATCCAGAATTTCGTCATAATAATGAATAATTAGAGATGGGTCGATTACCGATTTAGTCGATTAGTCGACCCCAGAAAGCCGATTAGTCGGCCAATTGATCCAGCTGTACTGTGTAGGAAAAAACTGTTTCTGAAATATACACGAAACTATGAAGAACATAATCCATTACTAATGTGAGTGACAAAACTGATTTTACTGGTGTTGTCACTGATGGCCATAGATGTATAATTATAAAAATATTAATGCGGATTATTAATTAATATTTACAAAGTATTTGTTTCAAGTATTTCAATTTCTACATTTTGAAGCTAACTCGTTCAACGCCGAGTGAATCGCTACGAATAGCAACGACTCGGTGCATCTCTATACGAATAATAAATTACGCTTTCATTGCTACCCTTGTATGTGAAGCAAATAATTTGAGCAGCGCAGACGGAAAATTAATTACAAGAATATGAATTGCAAAGACCCAAAAAAGAAAACTTTTTAATTTCTTCTGGAAAAGAAAGTGATTTCATATATTTAGACATATTTTTAACATTGACTTACAACTAATGTGTACCTGCTCGTATTACAAACTATAATACTTACATATTTTTGTAGATTTTAACTTACATTTTGTATTGTATGTCTGTTGTGTCTTGGCTTGTAGATACTAAAGTTTGTTAATTGCAATTAGCAATGTTGTAATAAATTTCATGATTACCTAAATGATAAAAAATCCTGGTAGGTATTAAATGTACTTATTCCTCTATTTATTAAATAACTTGATTTAAAAGATGTGTTACTGTTTCAGTTTCTTGTCATTTCTTCTCCTCAGCCATAACACATTGCGAAATGACATAGATTCAAAAATGTTAAACCTTCAACAAGTTTATCCATGATAATTACGTTGATTAAATGATTCTGATTTATGTTTGATTTTGTAATAAAAGCGCGGCGTGTGTGATGTGAAATGCCACTTGTTGGTCTATCTGTAGAAAAGATATCTTGTCAAGTAGCATAAACTTAAGAACATATCTAAAACCTACGTAAACCAGAACATGGTTAATATGCAACTCCCTTGACGCAAGTCTGATTATTTTCACACGAGTACAACATATACTTTTCTAAGGATTTCGTTCTGTATGAAGCGGTAACGTAGCGAAGACTACATTAGGACTGAGATGGGATTGACAGATAAAATGTTTGGGTTCGTAAAAATCCGTTGTCACTTGGAACCCTTGTAAATCCTTGGTTGTACGTGTCTCTACGGCGTTATAATTTGTATATTTCACCAAAATGAGATATATTTTTGTTTCTGAAAATGTGTAAATAAATTCCCATTTCTACTTATTATTTTTGTCAGCGCGACTAAAGTAAATAACGAATCATCTTTTATCTTTATTAGCTATAATGCCTATAATTTATGAACTTGAATCGAAGTACATGACGTCGCAGATGTTCCACGGATGTTTGCCAAATACCTCCCGGTATCAGGCCCTGTGCTGTGTGTGTCGAATAATTGATTGCACAAATCTCTTACAAACAGACAGAGGAAACAGAAAATAATCCCCACTTCTGAATAATCCCCACTGCTGCTTTTAATGTCCGTGATGATGTAAATTGTATGAAATCCCAAAGGAATTAGAGCAGAATTTTAACAGCTACATACATATATGAGAGCGGTAGTTGTTGTAATTTACTGCCGCCGGTTTTAATTTAATTTACTCTTTCTTTTCTTTTCTTTTCCCCAGCCAGTTGAACTATTGTTCTATATTTTAGAAATAAAATAACATGTGTAAATACATAACATAAACATAAACTGCCTATATACGTCCCACTGCTGGGCACAGGCCTCCCCTCAATCAACCGGAGGGGGTATGGAGCATACTCCACCACGCCTCCGTGGTCTAGTGGTTAGAGCGTTAGGCTCAAGATCTGGAGGTCCGGGTTCGATTCCCGATGGGGACATTGTCGAAATCACTTTGTGAGACTGTCCTTTGTTTGGTAAGGACTTTTCAGGCTTGAATCACCTGATTGTCCGAAAAAGTAAGATGATTCCGTGCTTCGGAAGGCACGTTAAGCCGTTGGTCCCGGCTATTAGCCGTAAAAACACCTCCACATGTGTAAATAATAACAAATAAATGAAATAGATATATAGATTGTGAGGTACTCCGGAAAGAAATAAACATTTAAGTACTTAATAACCTACTGGAATGTATTCACATAGTTCTTTATATATGAATATAACAACATCTCATCAGTCTGTTATTACGGGATTGTATTTACCTCCCGCTATCTCATAAGCCACCTGAAATATTAATAATGTTTGTGAACATATCTCTCCAATGCGATGTTACATTACCTTATTGGCTTCATTATTAAATTAGGGTGAGGGCTAAACATATAAGTAAATCAATGCGATTACCCTTACAGATAATCAATATTATAACATAAACTGCCTATATACGTCCCACTGCTGGGCACAGGCCTCCCCTCAATCAACCGGAGGGGGTATGGAGCATACTCCACCACGCTGCTCCACTGCGGGTTGGTGGAGGTGTTTTTACGGCTAATAGCCGGGACCAACGGCTTAACGTGCCCTCCGAAGCACGGAATCATCTTACTTTTTCGGACAATCAGGTGATTCAAGCCTGAAAAGTCCTTACCAAACAAAGGACAGTCTCACAAAGTGATTTCGACAATGTCCCCATCGGGAATTGAACCCGGACCTCCAGATCGTGAGCCTAACGCTCTAACCACTAGACCACGGAGGCTGTCACATTAAACAATCAATATTATAATTTTTGTATATTTGCTTGTTTGCTTACAATTCGATAATACAACCACAAACGCAATGGGTTTGTCTATTGGCGAGCTGGTTTAAAAGGATATTGAATCAAATTATCCCAAAATAATCAAATTGACGCCCAAAATCAAACTACTGAAAAAAAATCGTACAAACGATTGGAAATTAAATCAAAATATTTTAAATGGTTTCCAAACATCAAATCCGACTTGTGTAATCCACCTAACCTCTTAAATTATCTTCGAAAGATAAAAAGCTTCGGTACACACGGGATTATAACTCTCCCACAACAGAGAGTAAGATCAGACATAATGCCAGCGGAGGTTAATAAAACTTTTAATGAAACCGAGTGTGCTGCGTCGGTTCGCCAATTAAATTGTTACGAGATTACTTATCGGCTTAGAAGTTTAGCTGTGTCTGAAGTCTCTTTGCGAATCTATAACATAGAATAAGATATAATACTACGTATAGAACGGCAACTCTCCGCTCCCCACTAGCGGCTGAGCTAGTTTTACCTCACCCCCCTCGGTCTTACATTAGTCTACAATTGTATGGCGTCAGACGTCACTAAATCGATTTAATCAATGTTAGTTACTTCCGGAGAAACATGTTTTCTTCGGGTATCAAGGTTATTGACAGATAAACAATATTTGTTAGTGAGACTTTTTTTCCATACTTCAATATTTATTGAGCATAAATAATTAAAAATAAAAATTAGGTACTTATTCCTAATTTTTATTTTTGAGGAGCTCGGTGGCGCAGCGGTAAACGCGCTCGGTCTGCGATAGTTGAAGTAAAGCAACTTTCGCAAAGGCCGGTCATAGGATGGGTGACCACAAAAAAAAAGTTTTCATCTCGAGCTCCTCCGTGCTTCGGAAGGCACGTTAAGCCGTTGGTCCCGGCTGCATTAGCAGTCGTTAATAACCATTAATCCACACTGGGCCCGCGTGATGGTTTAAGGCCCGATCTCCCTATCCATCCATAGGGAAGGCCCGTGCCCCAGCAGTGGGGACTTTAATGGGCTGATGATGATGATGATGAGGTACTTATTCAACAAAACACATACATTATGCTCACGACTGTATCCCTATGGGATAGTCAGAGAGAGGTCCTACATCCAACTTAAGATGCACTAAGTACCCACACCTCACAAAGGTATTTATAAATATCCGTAACGCTGTAAACAATAAACTGAGGTACCTACATATAAATAGAAATTCAATATCAGGGGTAGGAAAAGCCACTTCGTGAAACAAATATTGGTAGGTACTTGATAAAAAACTGCTTCAATTCTCGATTTGAACACGAACTATACTTAGTACTTATAAGACCGTCTGATAGTAAAGAACTGTAATTCTTTTCATAGTAAGTATTATTTAAAGTGGCTGCGAGTTGATGACTTGTGGCTCTACTCACTCTAAGGGTACTGATTCACCTGCGAACATTCGCTTTTAATGTAACTTTACAAATCCGAGCATTACGTCAATCAGGGAGGAGAACCGTGCGTTACAGTGCGCAACCGAACCGAACTGTAATGTAATGTATTATATGTAATGTAATGTATCGAACATTACATGTAACGATACAATCTGTAATATTTTACCTAATATACAATTTGTAAACGTACTCCTTCACCGGGAGCATTCCCCTGTAATGTATTAATTACGGTTCGATTTTGAGAATTACGATTAGCGGTTCTCCTCCATCACCGAAATAATGCTCGGATCTGTGACATTACATTGCAGGCGAATGTTCGCGGTGAGGGAGTACCTTAAACACAATTGTAATAATGGCACTATTAGTCGCGAATGTAATGCATTACATTACAGACGAATGCTCGTAGGTGAAGAAGCACCCTTACAAATATTACAGACTTGTGTTTATGTGCTACTACGTAAGATATATTAATGAGGTAATTAGCTTTTAGATTGAAGGAAAAACATTAAAAATTGTATACATAAAGAGAATATTTACGAACGGAAATAACATGTTGTGATGTACGCATTAGTGTGTAGATTGCAAGACTCAAATTAATTGTGCACGTGGTCGACATTTTGCTATAATTAGCCATCAGCACGATGAACCTACAGAGTTGTGATATCTCACTATATGTCGTAGCCTTATAGTGAAATCAAGTAGGTGCCTTTTAAAAAAATCATATTCTGATGTGATTTTCTTTAACAAAACCTCGATTTGTTTAATTTAATTTCAATCCCGATAAAAATTTAGACTAATTTTTTTACCTGGATTGAAACTAACTCGTCTCTCATTTATATACTGTTCACTAGATAGTGTTGCGTTTTTCTTCTGTAAACAAATAGAACTTTGAAATGAATCTACTATGAAAAAGAAAAGACGCGAGGGCTCGTCATACCTATCATTAAGTGGAGCTAATTTAGTAAGTTCCCATTGCTGCTCATTGCTTTGTATATACATACATATCTAAAGTCACTAACACCCTGTATATTTATACATACACACTGATCAGCCTTAAGGGAGCATCGAAGGTATTGCACCAAGCTGTTCTTGTTGTTGATATCATGAGCATAGATCATAATCGAGATCTTCTTGTGAGCTCATTGAAACGACGAACGACGAAAAACCAGTCACAGTCAATACAACAGTCATGAACATGATACAAGAATGTGTGTCGTCGGGTTCACGTCAAAGAATTAGATATTTGCAGCTGCTGTCGTAAACGATTTGTTCTTTTTATAAACTGGATGATCTTTTGTTTGTAATGGCCAGTACAATGGGCAGCAATGGGAACTAAATTAGCTCCACTTAATGATAGAAATGACGAGTCCTCGCGTCTTTTCTTTTTCATAATAGAATATTCACTTCTAAGTAATTTAACAAACGGGGGGGGGGGGGGGGGTTAAAAGGCCCCATCGAAGCAATTCATCTAAAAAAGCAATACCTACTGTAATTTGACATTAATTGGCATTGCGCACTTACTTTTATATGCGCAAATGTCAAATCGCAATATTGCTTTTTTAGATGAATTGCTTCGATGTGGCCTTTTACTAGCTGCTCATTGCTCTTACTAACTTCAATGTAAAATAAAATACGTAAGTTACATACAAAAACTTATATAGCCAGTATTATTTCTTTCTTTCTTTTTTTTGACGTGACTTATTGTAGATTTGCCGCAGATGGCATTAACTACTTGGTCGGACAAATGGGGAGCGCTGAGAACTCTCACCCGGTACAAAATTTAAGACAACAGGCCTGAGGGTGCCCAGTTGGGCGCGACTGAGAGATCAGGGCGTCGACTGAGAGAAAGTATATTTGAAAGAATTAATCGACCCTAGTGGGTCGATAGCTATAAGAACTGAATGAGGGAAATCAAACTCTAAAATCTTAAAGTTACTTTCAATTCTCTTGGAAATAGGCAACGCGACGCAGTCTAGTAGATAATTCAATCGCTGGCAACATCTAGGGGAGTCGTAACGTAAATAAAGAAGTTACTTACTCTTAGAACATCGGTCTACCGTCCAATGAAATCCAGGAAACCATATTGAGAAGGATTCTACTTTAATAAAGCTTAGTGGTTCCTTGGAAATAAAGATTTTATGAGGTGAGACAATATTGATTCAAAATGTCTTTTAAGTTGAGCTGTTGCTTTTTACTATATATACGACGCATATTTCTGTCTGCCTGTTTATACGTTCCGCTGGACTTATTTGGATAGTGATAGTCACCTTCAAATTGAATCCCTATCTCCATGCTTTTTTTCGACAACTATTTACCACATATCTCACCTTTCTCAGTACTAATATGATCAGTTAATGCAGTCGTCGCCATAAGACAAGCTAATATGAAATCTTAAAGAAAAACAAGCTGTCTGTAGTGTACTTTATTGAAAGATAAAAGTCTTTGACGTCGCGTGTTCTATTGTCCACTAGCCCCTTTGTTTGCGGCTGCTGTGACAAGACAATATGCTGCCAGTTCTCCATTGATGTTCAATTTTACTATCATTCTAACCTACTTTCATACTTCGAACAGCGCGACAAAACTTTGCATAAATGTGACAAAATATGAATGTCACACTCATAACAAGAGATAGCTAATATATTTTTATTTGTGATATCTGTGATATAAGTTACGTATAAATAAGTAAATAGAAGATACATTTTATGTTGTACGAGTTGTATGATTTGATTAGTAGAATACCTGACAATTACTATGTCGTGATATTGTTCTAATTTCTATAGGATGGTTCGTCAATATTTTTGCTAAAATACCTAAATTAAGAGTTTGAAACTAATCAGAATATGATGTACTTATGAAAAGCGGAATACCTATCTGACATAACAATGCCCTGAAAACACACGCCGTACTCAGAAATTAATCTGCGGTTTTTATTTTAATTCTTCCGGAGTTCCGTTGCGGCGGGGGTATGTGTAAACTGCCTTATATTCAGCCAACTCCCAAGCCGCCAATGCAGTTTATTCGTACATTATTCCCATGAAATTCATACCTAATAGTGCCCACTTTTTGATTTCAGCGGACGGCATGACGTATTCGTTCGGCGTGTTCTACGCTGAGTTTCTGAACTATTTTGAAGAGGGCAAGGGCAAGACCGCGTGGATTGTCTCCATCCTCGTCGGGGTCACCCTCAGTTCAGGTCAGTACCTACTTATTTCTTTTTTAATATAGGCATCTGTCAACAGGGACAATTCTGCCAGTGTCAAGGTTGGAAAATATACCATTTTCAGTAGGAGATCCAGAAGTTTAGGCCAAATGATCGGTTGCGTAACCTAGGTAGCTACTTAACAATGTAACTTACTTGATACCCTCGGTGACTTACTTTCTGTAGCACATACAGTACCTATACGTTAATATGGGTAAGTATAAACAAATATAAACCATAAATGTTGATAATAAATAGCAAGCCGCAAGGTTATTGGAAAGTAACTAATTCTATTTCTCTTTTGTTTTGTATTTTGTTTTTTCCTGTTTGTGCAATAAAGTATTTGTTATGTTATGTTGTTATGTAATTTGGCATTTGTTAGTTCTAACAAACCATGCTAACCTACATTCAGCTTTCTACGAATAAAGAGATGACATACGCGTAGAGTTACTATCTCATTTATATAATATTAGTGTGGATTATTGCCTTCACATAGTATCTTAATTCTGATTGAGCATCCTAACCTAATACAAGCGAAAGAAATTCAATCAATCAATTTCGTTTCAATGGTTTATTGAAACGTTTTACACTCTATCTGTACTACTGTACAAACTTTTTCGTTCGAACGATTCCATTTACATACAAAATAAATTTGTTAAGTTTTTCTCAGATCATTTGCATATTGATGAGATCCTTTTTGTCCTTAACAAAGAAACCTTTATTTTTCGGACACGTTGACTAGCTAATTTTGTTACAGTCAGTTCATGCCTCTCATAGATATAAAACCAACATACTTGCGGTAAAGAATGTTTAAACAAAACGTTCCTGATCAAATGTACAGAATAAATAATACTCAATACCAGTTCGTAGATAGATAGATAGATAGATAGATAGATAGAATCTTTATTTAGGTTTAAGACGTTACATAAATTTCTTAATATTAAAATTTGAACATATATGAAATGTAAGACTTAAAACGTCGTCGTCGTCGTCGTCGTCGTCGTCGTCGTCGTCGTCGTCGTTGTCGTCGTCGTACGAAATACTGCACCCTAGACACACCATACAAAAATCTCATTCTTACCGTGAGACGTCTTACGCGTAAGTGCGAGTAAGACAGACATATGCGCGCGCTCCCCCTTACTCCTTAGCGGTTTGCGGCCATTGGGCCTAAAGACCCAGAGGGGGTGAGGTAAGTCTATCTCGGCGCTCGATATGAATTGATAATATCGCACCAATTATAGCAGTATATACCTAGGAACTTGTGAAATGACAAATATTGAGCCACCTGAAACAAATCACATACCAATCGAGACCAATTATGTCACGCCATGCCAAGTAATCGTAGTGACGGAAATTAGAATCTGGGGGGCTCGTCTGTTTCCACGTCCAATTGGGACTAATCACTTCATATGAACTCGACATGTACCTAAGCAATTATTTATAATACTTACCAATTTTTCCATAGTAACGTTGATAGTAAGTAACTACGGAATAGAAGAAAAGGGTTGGAAAGGCCCTAACAAGCATTTTGTAAGAGAAACGCCCGGTTCTACCCCGCTGTCTTTTATACTACTCCTACAATCAGATAACTATGTACCATAGCTACTGCTTTTTAAATTCCATAGCCACTTTACCGGCAATGTACTATATTTTATGTGATAGGCTGCAATTTATCATTACTTTTCGTAGGATACTGCATACTATAGTATTTTTTTTATATATAGCCGATCATACTAAGTTTCTTATCTCTCCTGTGATAAGGAGGGATTTCCTTGCATGATAGTCGATTTTTGACTTATTACCCTGCAGGCTGCGTGCTCCCTTGGCCCTTCCAACGTCTTTCTTCTATTCCGTGGTAGCAACAAAGTGATCACAATTGTTTGTTATTTTCGTGTTTTCCACTTTAATGACTAAATGGATTTGGATATTTATTGGCATGTAAATAAATCGAACCCAAGGGACGAACGAGTATATTTCAAGGAAAGGCTTATGGTACTTACCGAAGTCCACGTAAACGATGTCACGGACGGAAAACTAATGGCAATATAAAAATTACTACATAAGCAGTTTACCTTTAGAAAGGCACACTCGCAAGGTGAAGCGGTGAACTTTTCCATTTTTATTATAAGTAATAATAAATTCTGAGCTAAAAATATAAGATAAGGCCTAAGTAGGTCAATTTAATCATTGATTTGTTCGTCTTTGTACACGAAACATGAAATGTTTGAGGAACGTAACGAATTGGTTGATAGCCGTAAACGTTTCAATACGACAAACACGCAATATACAGTCATTATTTTTGGGTCTTTCAGTTATTAATGTCAAGGCCTAAAGATTGAAATATAGCTAGCTGAAAATAATTTACAAATAAATGGCTCCAGCCTAATTTGTGTTTGTAGCATGAATAATCTTTCCTCATAAATTAAATATTCAAGTATATACATAGGCTATAGCAAAAGGTAAATTTCCCAGAAAAAATATTATTATTCACGATCAAATCAAGCTCCTACCATTTTACGGATGAAAAAATATAAACTGAGTTTCTATTTAACTTTCTGACCTTAAACCAAATCATAATTAAAGAGTCAACAGTTCTTATAATTATTAAAGGGAAATGTATAAACAAACAAAACCTGTACAAACTTTTAAATTAAAATTAAAAGCAATGTAGCTACTCTCCTTTCAATTAAACGGGGTTTTAAGTGTTTGTATAACCGTTTAATGAGAAATATCTGTACGTTGTTTTTGCGACTAACTATAAATTGTACTGCTTGTTCCATTCTGGTATAGTAAGGCCGCCTTCAAATTGGTAGCAAATTTGAAGGCCCTAAATTCCTTCATTCCATTGTAAAGATCTGTTACTTAACATAACAAATACTTTATTGCACAAACAGGAAAAAACAAAATACAAAACAAAAGAGAAATAGATTCTTACTTTTTTAATTTCAGGACCAATATCGAGTTCGTTCGTAAACCGATGGGGGTGTCGCGCAGTGACTGTCTCTGGGGCGTTGCTGTCGGCTGTTTGCGTCACACTATCAGCTCTCGCTGGCAACGTGCTGACGCTAATCTTTACTATAGGCGTTGGCGCCGGCTTCGGCTTCGGCCTCATCTACCTGCCTGCCATAGTCAGTGTGACTGTCTGGTTTGAGCGGTACAGGAGTCTTGCTACCGGTAACTTAGTTTTTTTAGTTTTCTATAACAACAATAGGTTTCCTTTGTATGCCTGCATCCTTTCTATCTTATTTTCTATAAGTACATACTTTTTTTAGGGGTGAGTCCTCATACTCTGTAGAGTAAAATGCCTTTCTCTGGTTCATAGCTGGTTGAACTATATATTTTTTTGAGACATGTCAAGCTAGCTAAGAAGTTAAATATTTGTGAGGTACAGTCAAACGATAGATACATGCACTTTCTTATGTCCACTTTAAACACATTACAGGAATCGCTGTATGCGGATCCGGGCTTGGAACATTCCTCTTTGCTCCGATCACCAAAGCGCTCATCACTGAGTATGGGTGGCGAGGAGCGATGGCCATCATCGGCGCCTTCATTCTCAACTGCGTGCCTCTGGGACTCATGTTCCGACCAGTACCTGAACCTCCACGGACGCCTGCCTCTGAACCCATGTTACCCAAATCCAACAAATCGCCTTTAAAAAGATCGCAGAGCACAGAACATGTGGTGCGAGCTAATGGAAAAACAGACGACAGCGATATAGCAAGACTGACCCTTTCACAACCAGCCCTCAATAAACCACCAGAACAGAAGCTACACAGACACTCGAGGCATGGCAGTGGGATAATGCAAAGACCTGATGTCTTGTACCAAGGCAGCATGACGAGCTTATCTAAGTTTAGAGCACCTTCTCCTGAGAGAGCAGTAGTGCATGTGATGAAGGAGGAACAAGAAGAGAGATGTGGATGGTTGCCGTGCTCGGCGGAATCGAAAGCCGCTTTATCAGAAATGCTTGACTTAAGTCTTCTAGTAGACCCTATATTTATATTGTTCTCTATATCAAACTTTTTAACTAGCATAGGATTTTATATTCCATACGTTTACACAGTGCCTATGAGCGAAGCGCTACAAATAGAGAATCCAGAATATTTAATTTCTATAATTGGAGTATCTAACTTAGTGGGAAGGATTGTCTTGGGATTCATCAGTGACAAGCCTTGGGTTAATCGCTTGCTTGCCTACAACTTGTGCCTTACCATCGCGGGTATAAGTGAGTATTCATCTTTCAGCTTCCGTTTCTATTACTATGGCTTCCTCAGACCTCTCAATAAATCAACTGTCTTATTATGTTTTAGGTACAGCATTGTCCATGGCGTGCTGGGAGTTCTGGGGCCTGGCTATGTATGCAACGACTTTCGGCTTCACCATCGGCGCGTACGTGGGTCTCACTTCGGTGGTGCTGGTTGACCTGCTAGGCCTTGAAAGGCTTACCAACGCGTTTGGCCTACTTCTTCTATTCCAAGGGATTGCTTCTTTAATAGGACCACCTTTTGCAGGTAAATATAAACAACCTGAATACTTCTTATTCTGAGCACAAATCTGCTCTCGCCAAGCGAAGAGAGAATGAAAAATTCGTTATGGTTTTAATATTTTCAAACGTCAAAACAAAAATTTCCTGAGGAATTTTTGAATGAAATTACTGGCGTAGTAACGTCATCAGTAAACGCGGTCAAACATCGTACTTACCCATTGTTCTATAATCTATAATACAAAAGGTCATCTTAGACTGGTTTGTATTTCTAGATTAGCATTTTATAATTATTTTTGACCCAGTTACTCTACGAGGGGTAGGTACCTCAATTAGCTAGCGCAGTTATTAAAGTTATTATAATTATAATGACCGGATATTCCAGTGAGCATAAAGATTACAAAATATGTACAAATTTGACATAACGCTTTAAAGGGGTTCTGATTTCTTATTTTAATTGGCAATGAAAATTCCGCTTCCGTTCTTTTATCATATTAATTTGGTGTAATTATGATTGCAGGCTGGTTGTACGACGCGTTACATTCGTACGCTCCAGGGTTCTACGTGGCGGGGGCAACGATCTCTCTGAGCGGCGTGATCCTGTTCCTGATCCCGGTAATCGAGCAGCGCACCGCGCAGGCGCGCTGGGCCGCCGACACGGCCCTCGAGCAGATTTAGCAGGACGCCTGCAGGGGCCGCGATCACCCCGTCATCGTGCTCAACAGCCCCTCCACTCCCTCCGCAACAGACTCCACGGAGGACACCTTCAGCAACAGGGTATATACTACTACAATAATAGAAGAAAATTTTTATACTGATAGTTACGGACTTGTAAATAATCAAGTGATGAATGAATGCGACGAACGATTATATCAACCGCATTCCAAAGACGTGAGTGCTTGTGAGATATATACAAGTAGTGAAAAATTTAGTGCAATCTAAACGATTTATTTCTTTTTACGTACATTCATATTATAATTGACACATGTGTCGTGAATTATATCTAAGAACTGCAACAAATTGATAATGTAGGTAACCGTAATAGATGTATCGTAATATTTATCCTATATGACATCAATATGTAACAGAAACTAATGCCTGTTAATATTGCACTTGACATCAAGTTATTCAATAAGTCACTTTTTAATATAAGTAGATCTGAACGCACCCAACTATGCTTCCGCCAAATAATTTTGTAAAAAGTTAATAAAAATACATTTCGAAATATTTTTCGGATAGCCAAATGATTTGTCTAGTGCAATAATAATAGGGTTCAACACGCATACTGCGTATTACTAATAATCTATTGATACAATATTAAACATCGAGGGTTACTTCACCATGGCCTTATCGTGGACCAATCGAGGCTAGTGTATGAGATCCAAGAGTACCTATCGAAGCATAATCTGTGCTTGTATGTGATCTAGAACTTAAGACCTCTATCTATTCAATTTGATTTGTAAGTATATCTTTCTACTTGTGTTCATTAGCGATCCATAAACCCCGTTCCCTTTTGTATATTGATGTACATAATATACATGCTCTATCTGACTGAATTAGGTAATCGATCAATGTATCATACAACTGAACTGTGCTATATTCTTCGTACAAATTATTTGTCTCTTTGTAATATATTGTTGAAATTCTTTAAGTCGTATCTAATACGATAAAATTGTACATTGAGGTTAAAACATGTGTAATAATATAACATATTGGAATTGATGTTCCGTTTTTGTTCACAACATTTAAAATATCCAAATATACTACAATCTACGAAGTTTATTAAAATACACATTATTCAATGGAATATAAGTTCAACGGTCCGTCGTATCGTATCTGATCGTGTTGATCCCTTATTCCTGTTTAAGCTCGGTTCCAGTCTCATCGTTGCCAGAAGAATTCACAGCAACCCCGCTCATGCGAATGTTCTCCATGACTATCAGTACCGTCACACACACCGGGGACACCTGATAAAAAACATCTCACATCTTACTCTGTATTGCAGTACTATGTCATCATCATCATCAGCCCATTAAAGTCCCCACTGCTGGGGCACGGGCCTTTCCTATGGATGGATAGGGAGATCGGGCCTTAAACCATCACGCGGGCCCAGTGCGGATTGATGGTTATTAACAACTGCTAATGCAGCCGGGACCAACGGCTTAACGTGCCTTCCGAAGCACGGAGGAGCTCGAGATGAAATCTTTTTTTTGGTCACCCATCCTATGCCCGGCCTTTGCGAAAGTTGCTTAACTTCAACAATCGCAGACCGAGCGCGTTAACCAGTACAGTACTTATAATACAATACAATACAAATACACTTTATTGCACCAAAATAAAAAGAAATAATTACAAAAAGTCTCTTAACACTCTTAGTACTTATGTGTATAATGTATATTTTGACTGTATATAATTTCGGTTTTTCTAAATTGTTGGCTACAAATAAGGGCCACATATACTTTTCGATCGACGAACTACAAAAAGCCATGCAAGCGGTGTTGTCATAAATTTTGTACCAGATGAGAGCCCTCCGCGCTAGTTAACGCCGTTTACGGTAAATCTACAATAGATCATGTCTAAAAAAGCTGAACTGATGATGTAGTACCACGCCCCACCGCTTTCTCCCTGCCTCTTCCTCTACACTAGAGTGAATAGGCATGTACGGTCACGAGCATTAATATGTATACACTTTGGTACTATGTCACATTAACTTTTTTGACAAATTGAACTGTAATTCTCACTAAATGTCAAATATGTTATTGCGACAGAGTCCTAAAGTGGGTACATTATATTGTTCATGACTGTACTAGGTAAGCATATTACCAACTTAAGCCACATCCTCACCACATACCACGCGAGATCTGCTACACCCTATTTTTATTAAAAAAAAGAAACATATCAGCGAGTTATCGCTGATGTTTTATTTTTAGTCTCGAGTCTGTGATTGTATCTACAGAAAGATACTATTCATAATGCATATTCGGTACACGTTTAAGAATAAAAATTATGTTATTGAAAGTTATTTTGACTTGTGGTTAGGCGCATTACTATAGTATTGGAGGCGTGGAGCGTGTCTGTCTGGTGTATTTACAATACTTGCAGCCACTTTTGATATGAAGCCCTTAGATGACTATAGTGAACTGTATTGTAACAGGTGATCAACCCTTTGCTCGTATAATGCTCTACAATCTTCAAAAGGACATAATCCCTCAGTCGGTTAATGCAACAAGGCAAAGACAAGTAGCTGAACTCGTTCTTTATACAAACGCTACAAAAATAAACCAATGCCCACCTCGTATATCCACTTCGCCCAAGAGATAGTGTCAGGGTGCAGGACCATTATTTCTCCCCACATCAGCTGAGTGACCAGCACGAATCCCCTCACGAAGGCCAACGGCATCCAAAGGCAGAAGTTCCACATCGCGATCCTGATCACCAACTGAAAAATACAAAGGACGAAAAATGGTTTCATTGTAGGCAAATCTCCAATAACTCGCGTGAATATATTAAAATTCATAAAAAATATTATAGTGAAAATTATTTGCTGGAAATCACTGTAAAAGTTTGATAGTTTTCATAATCATCAGTTAAGTGATTCAAGAATATGCCGGGTGACCGTGCCAGAAAATAACAGACATTGTATTTGTCGTGGATTCAGTTAGCTTGGAGTAACCTTCACTAAATGAACTCCTATGACTATACCCAGTTGAAGAGTTTGAACCCCTTCGTAGTGTTGGATAGATATGCCTCCTCTCATCGAAAGGAAAAAGTCTATAAAACATATTCTACTACACAGCTCTTGTTCGAGTACCTAGTGGACAAACAGCCAACAATCAGTCTTAAGATAGACTCATTACACAACAGATATATAATAGATTAATTTATTTAAGTAACTTAAATTAAATAAGTGGCTGACACTTATGATGGAATTTTATATTTTACTTGGAAAGCTATAGATTGAACCGGCCTTATTATCTCAGTTCCGCAGGGGAAACAGATTAAGTTGGAAGTATCTTTCAAGTAAGTACATTTAAATTCTCAACAGATTCCTTAAATAAAAGATAGACAAATACAAAGTATAGAAATAGGAACTACACAGACATGCCATTACAAAACTACAGTTTATTTTTCTAAAAAAAAGATGATGAAGAGCAGGTTTTTACTTGTAAAATTAAATGTCTTACAGATCAATCCTACATTTGGTGAAGAAAAAGTAATTACCTTTTCTTCAAGTAATTACCTGGGTGTAATGCACATCGCCCCGTTTCTTCATTTGAGGAGTGTACTTCAATTCCAGTTCACGAGCCCATTTCAACATGCATGCACTGAAATTCAAAATTCATTAAATATGACCTCGACAAATACGACGAATATTTGTTAATCTTAATTTTTCAAAAGGAAACCAGATCATATTTGGGTAATATATTAAGTAAATAAACGAGCAAATAAGTACGTAACACATGAAGACATTACGCAGTGTTTTTTTGAAAAATGAGATTTAATTTCAATTTACAAGAAACAAACTTACCACATAATTATCGGCTTCACGCTTCTAAGAAAAAATATGGTGAGAACAGCATATCGCTTCCAGGAATTCGGTAGTATCATATCCATGGTGTAAATATCACAAGCGAAGTCCGGGGCGTAGTCTCCTATTCCATAATACGGTGAAAACGAATACAACGCAGCGAAGAAGAAGCATAAATATATATACAGTACATAGTGGTCCCTGTTGATCTGCCATCCTGAAATTGAGCAAAGGATTTGGTAAGTAACATTGCTAGAAAACTTATTTCAGGCACTTAGGAGCTATTTTTGTTAAATGGAAATTACATTGCCTGTTTAAAAAAATGCCTTACTCACATTTAAAATGTGAGTCTATATTGGCTGACATAAAATGTTTCTTAATCATTCCTACTTTTTATACCATCTTTTTCTCCTAATTATCTCAATTCAAATTTTCAAAATTGAACTTTGTCACAGACTTTAATTAGTTATCGAAGAATGTAGAGTTATATTTCTAATCAGTTTATGAACAGCAACATTTATTAGGCAGAAATACTTATATGATAAAAAATAAGACAATTTATATGTAGGACAATATTTTTTTATGAACAAAGGCGATTAGTAGTAACGACGTTAGTAAATTTTAGTGTGAATATTGTTTATTATGTAGAGTCATTTTATGGCCACTATGTTATGAACTCCAAAAATAACCCCATCAAAAAAGTATTATTTTATCAAAGTAGTTAAAAATGTAAGTACTAACCGTTGGTGTTGTACTTTGCGTAGACGTATCGCTCAATGCACAGGTGGGTGAGGGCCTCAATCTCCAAAACTTGCAGGTAGGTTTCAATTAAAGCGCGGTTGTAGCCGGAGAGGAACCAGCTGAAAAAATAACCAAGTAATAAAGTAGAGTCTGAGGACTCCACATAACTCATAAAAATCAAAAATAAATGGCTTATATGTATACGTCCCACTGCTGGACACAGGTCTCCCCTCAATCAACCGGAGGGAATTAGCATACTCCACCATGCTGCTCCAGTGCAGTTGATGGGGGCATTTGGGCTAGTAGCCTGGGTCCAACGGCTTAACCTGCCTTCCGAGGCACGGAATCATCTTACTTGTTCGGACAACCATTTACCGGGTGATTCAGCCTGCAATGTCCTAGCCAAACAAAGCACTGTCTCACAAAGTGATTTCAAAATTAGAACGGTTTTTATGATATGATCTTTAAGTACTTCTCTGCTGAAATGGGTGTTTTTACTGAATATTACAATGTTTGCTTAATTTCAAATATGTTCGCATTTGCACATTTAGGTACACCTACACCTGATGGTAAGTGAAGAATTAGTCTAATGTTGAACACATTTACCTACCCAAGTAGCAACCGATTGTCTTAAAAGAGAATTGTAGATATCTTGAAGGCAAGTAGACTAAATCAAGCCCTTGTCTTGGATAAGTCTTATATGTCTCCAAGATATCCCTCAAGATATCTTGAAGACACAGTTTAGTAAAAGTGGGCACATACTTTAACTCTTATACAAGACAGACTTAAGACAACGCTAAGTCAGACTTAAACCCTACTTTAGACAATGTTCTTGCGTATTCTAAACTTAGAATTCTTGTAGTATCACTTAATACCAAGAATGTATACTTGAAGATATCTACAATACTTAGTTAAGACTATAGGATTGAATTGCACTGAGTCAATTGTAACTTAACGAAGTAAAACTTCAGGTCATACTTAAAACGATTTTTACTTCACGCGTCTTTATTTTAGAATATAATGGCGAACATTTACATTAACACAAGAAATGAAGTCTGTAAGAAAATGGCGACTAAAATACTAGTTGTTATTTTAACAAAAGGTTATTCCGCCGTTTCACATACAGGAAATTATAAACGCATGATTGTTTCTCGTGTAAAATCGATAGAAAGTGTTAAAAAACAGAAAGGCCTTGAATATACCAGAAAAATAATAATAAAATTTGTATTGATTATTCAGCAAATAAAAAAAATGGTGACATATGGTACAGAGAAATTCATTTTCTATTAATATGTGACAGCTGAACGCAGTAATTGTTACTACAACAGAAATATTATATTAATTTACTTCAGTTTTTGACGATAATATTGTCAGAAAAAATTACTTGTTTTCTTCCTGTAAGTGCAAAATGGCGTTAAGTAATATTTTTCTAAATGAAGTAAGACTTTAGAAACAATTGATTTCGTAAGAATCAGTTTAGAAAAGTAAAGTCAAGTTGCACTTCATCAAGTACTAGTTAAGATAAATTTTACTTCAATTGTCTAGGAGTATACCCACTTAAGACAAAAAGTATTTAGTGAATTCCTACTTAAAACTCTTATATCTAAAGTTATCCTCTATTTTGATTTAGTGAAGTAATGTCGTAAAATCATGTTTGTTTATTTTGTGCCAGAATTAGCTATGTAACAAGTAACAATTAAAATCGAACAAGCTTTTAAAACGTATGGAAAGTATGTTTGTTTAAGAGGTAAGTTTTTCGACTCGTGGAAGATAAACAATATTGTTATGCTAAGTTCTTACTTGGATAGGAATGTGATTTACTTAATTGTTTAATATTTATCAGAAATGGAACTAACAAACATAAACTCAATTTGCTAATGAGTCTCCGCGCATACATTCTCATAGGTTACCTACATGGTTCGCTGACGCAAAGTAGGTACGATCACCGTGCTTCTAATTGCCAACGGAAACAATGTGATTATTGTAAAAATTTACGAGTGTCCGTTGAATATTGTATATACGAAGAACCCTTGCAATTTGATTAACGTCGTGTGTGTGCGCGATAGTTTCTAATCCCACCAAAAACATTATTGTTAATAAAGGCGGCCAAATTCCCGATGATTTTTATCAAGCTAAAACATATTGGAATCGAATCTAATGCTCACTTTAAATGCATTTAACCATACACAAAACTTAAAATATATTTATGATTGTGAATAAAGCTTAGTTAAAAATAGGTACATTTTTAAAATTATTAAAAGAAATAATGAAAGAAGAAAGAAAAGTATCTAGACACGCGGTAGCGTGTCAAGCCAAGTTCAAGAAATAGAACTGGCGAGCCGCACCGTGTGTAATATTACACGAACCATCTGGAGCCACTTTTGACCCCCTCATAAATCAAAAACTATTTCACATAAACGTATTAAATTTGGCCCATATATTGAGACTTGCAAGATACATATGTGTTCTAAATTTCATAAGCTTATCTCAAACGGTTATTTAGATATTAATATCCAAAAATCCTCATTTTTATCATTGACTGACTGACCTATAGATCAAAACTCTAACCCAGTTGCAGATGACCTAGAAAGTTAAAATTAGGTATGCAGATAGGTAATTAGATGAATACAAAGGAAAAAAAAAACTACCAACTTTTAAATAATTAGATTCTATTATGAACGCTTAACATAAATACTTAATTAGTGCCTGTACCTAACTATAGATGTAAGAATCAGTAAGTAATCAAAACTCATGACAGCCGGTCTTTTTGTGGTAGGTATGTAGATTAACTTAACATAACATATCACGCCTATATGCCCTATCGGGGTAGGCAGAGCACTAAGTGATCATGGAACCATTTGATGCCACATTCGACAAGTACTATGAGGGTAGGTAAGCAAGTTGGAACATGTGTTTAGCGGTGATAGGTTGTCAGCTTTTCGCCCATGATACAACTTAACTCTCATCCATTTTACTGGCATATTTTTTTTAAACTTAACGTGAGTCTTAAACAAGTTTAATAGGTATTCAAATGTTTTATTTTTATAAAGTCGACTTTTAGTTTTGAATTTGTCCTTTTAAAAGGGCCCACGCGTTACGAGGATATGTACTTACCTACAAAAAGTAATGATATCCAATCAAAAACATAAATGTGAAATGAGAGCCAAGTTCAATATTATCGTTAGCAAAGTTTGTTAGTTACAAACAAACTCAATTTGCTAACGAGTCACCGCGCATACATTCTCATAGGTACATGGTTCGCTGACGCAAAGTTGGTACGATCACCGCGCTTCTAATTGCCAACGGATACAATGTGATTTTTGTAAAAATTAACGAGTATCCGTTGAATATTGTATACACGAAGAACCCTGCAATTTGATTAACGACGTGCGTGTGCACGGTAGTTTCTAATTCCACCAAAAACATTATTGTTAAAAATGGCGACCAAGTTCCCGATGACTTTATCAAGCTAAAAAAATATTGGAAGCGAATCTAATGCCCACTTTAAATGCATTTTACCATATACAAAACTAACACACACACATAGACGTTAACTCATTGATGTTGGATTAATTTAAAAATCATTTAATTATCATTTTGTATCTATGTGTAATTAGACTAAGTTTGTAATTATAAATAAAAATTTAACTATACAAAACTTAAAATAGATATGTTTTTGATTGTCAATGAAACTTTGTTAAAAATAGGTACATTTTTAAAATTATTAAAAGAAAGAAAGAAAGAAGAAAGAAAAGTATTTATTTATTATTAGACTAATAGGTACCTACTTTTAAATTTGAACTTAGCAGGTTTTTAATATAAAACTCGATTTTTCATGGTGTAGTGTTGCCGTGCGCTTAGACTAGGTTAGACTAGTTTAATCATTTTTGAGAAGATTTGTGCGAGACGTAGGTACCCGGGCTGCCACACGCTGTATCGGAATTGAAAAACAGGAACTTACGATTTTTTTGACAAAATTAAATGATTGTGTTATACTAATCGATAGAAAAAATTGATAGCAATGAAGAAGATATCGCATCGCTAACAAAAACAGTAGGATGTGCATTATCACAGGTTAATTTTCTGTATTTAATTTTCTGCCTTCGAAAACCACCAGATCTTTTTATTTTTTGAACTTCGTCCATCTTTCTGCTTGCTTCTGTTTCGATTTTATCGTCCAGTGAATAGACTTTTCTTATGTTTTACTTATTGTAGTCAAAAACGAATATAACAGTCTTGTATAAGAGCAACAAATAATCTCAACTAATCTATTCTCAAAGCTTAGTATTAAAATTGCCTTAAGTATATCTAGGCAATTCATTTTTTACTTTACAAGACTAAACTGATACTTCAGTAAATCAATTTAGTATTAAGTGAGCCTTCAAATAATCTGAGTAAAGTAAAAATATACTTTTAGACTTAACAGTAGGCTGAGATAAGACTAAATAGTTTTGAGAATACTTAACTTGGTTTTGTCTATTCTAAATTATCTAAAGTAGGATTTGTTGAAAACTATATAGTATTAAAGAAGGAAAAGAATTTATGAAGTCCTAATAAGTCCTATTTGATTTGGATAAATCTCACTTTAGCTAAAGTTTAGACATATATGACTTAATCACAATTCTTGTTTGCTACTTGAGTAAATCCATTCTAGCTCTGAAAATTCCAAGACTTTAACCGGCGTGTGTCGGTATTTTATGGGATGATACATTTCAGCAACAGTGCGTTAGAATTGGAATTATACCAATTCCATTTTTGTCTTTTTAGCTCCGTGCAACTAGGTCTGGGCTGGGATCCCACATATTTTTAATATACTTTCTACCCAAATACAAAGTGTTTCGCTTTCTCCTTCCTAATACGAACAAGTAAGGTATGCAATTCTCTGCTCGAGAATTTGTTTCCCGTAAAAATTAGTTTGGGCGTCCTCAAGACAAGAGTGAATGAGCACTATCTAGGATATTCTAGGTTTCACGTTATTTCCAATCCTCGATAGTCATTTACCATCAGGTGAGCTTGTTGTCATATGCATACCTATCATCCATTAAAATGGTAAGACCGAATGTTCTTTTAAAATCCAAAGCCCATTGTACTATTGTGTCTGAAAATCTCGATCTTACGAGGTTAAAAGAAAAATCATTATAATTTAACTAATATGTTTCTGGAATAAGATCATACTTACACATTAAAGAATTGGTACATGAAGTTGACGATGATTGGTAATATGAGTCGCAAATGCATAGAGAAGGCGTAGTTGTACAGGTTTCTGTAGCTGCACTCGTTGATATGGTTTTCCAGCGCTAAGAATGACCAGAAGTACAGCAGCCCGGTGGTCGCTGCTATGGTCGCTGCGTCTGAAATCCAATTCTTCCAAGTTTACGTCGTATGTAGTAACAGAGAGACAAATCTCACACCCATTTTATTATTTAACTAATTATATGAGATAGAAACTGCGGCCTTGTAAGATATCATCATCATCATCAGCCCATTAACGTCCCCACTGCTGGGGCACGGGCCTTCCCTATGGATGGATAGGGAGATCGAGCCTTAAACCATCACGCGGGCCCAGTGCGGATTGATGGTTATTAACGACTGCTAATGCAGCCGGGATCAACGGCTTAACGGGCCTTCCAAAGCTTGGAGGAGCTCAAGATGAAAACTTTTTTTTTTTGGTCACCCATCCTATGACCGGCCTTTGTGAAAGTTGCTTAACTTTAACAATAGCAGACCGAGCGCGTTTACCGCTGCGCCACCGAGCTCCTCATAAGATACCTCCTTATACGATATATTGTAACCAAATCCCTCATTTGAAAGTCCTCCTTTAAAAGATCAATCAGCCCCAGTGTTCGGCTCCTACTGTGTATGAGAACCACACAACAAGTGTAATGGCGTCTCACCTTCCTTTTAACGGAATCGGCATAAAGGGGAATTTCATCGAAAATCGCCCTAAAAGTGGACAATATACATAAGAGATCTTGCCAGCCAACGTAAAACTAAATTTTGCAACGAACTATTACATCTAAAAGTTGATTTGCCTGCTTCTACCCCGTCGAAATGCAAATGTCGTCAACCATCAAATGAAGAAATTCAGTAGAAAGTTGAAATTATTTTATATTTGACTCTATATAAAACACACTCCGCGATTGATTTTAAAAAGTGAAAGTTCATCAGAATCAAAATGGCCGACAGTCACCATCTTAATTCGGTTAATGCCTTGAACATCCAGATATGCATTCGTCATCTACGTCATACTTCAAAACTATACAATGTTGGTATGCCTTTGTCAGGGGACAACTGAACATTTGAATAGGTAACGAAATATCTATTATTTTACATAAAAAGTTACTTATTATATAGATAGTATATATATCCCCCACTATATGTAAAATGTAGGTGCATGCACAAGATGGACGGACTTGGATAAACTTAATTGTATAATGTATTTAAAACGATTTGTATCTACAGAAGCAAGAGACCGGTATTTTTAAAAAGTCGCATCTCAAGACTACTCGATTTCTTAGTAGCAAAGAGTTTGAACCTAAATTGTAATTCTTGGGTAATATTATATTATTTTTAATATTAGGTACTTACTGATAAGAAGCATTCTGTCGGCAAGTAACTGCCTGTCGTCCTTGCTAAACAGATCAGCCCAGCTGCACTTATCTTGCAGCGAGTGTAACCCGCTACTTGTTGCGCGTCGCAACTCTTCGTGGATACCTGCCATCCTGAAGCCTCCTTCACTTCGCAAGTATTTCAGACTCCTCCTAGTTCAGTATACGGAGTAAACTATGTTCCTTACGTTACCAAAAAGATATTATAAATGCAGCGGGTAAAAAAACTTTGGAGGAAACAAAGCCTCGCACGAAGGGAAAGTTTGGTCTGTACGTTCTATTCGGGGGTAAGAGGTGTAGCGCGCCTGCGTGGCCGACGGCGCATGCGATCTGAACAGTGTGGGCGAGCTAGGCGCATCCCTGGACGTCTATTGTCCTTCCTGTATTGTCCGCACTTGTAGAACTCGTTGCGTTACACTCTGATAAACACATTGTTTTTAGTTAAATGTAATCGTCCTGTAATTGAGATGAGAAGACACACTACTTACTACCTACTTTTTAAAGTACTAGCTGTAAACATTTTTCTTCACTCAACTTTTTAATCACAACAACATCATTTTGTTCCTAATTTATGAAAAGACTTCGATAAACAGAATATTTTACAGCACCTGCAAAACACTTATTATTTTGATAATATCATTACTTTCGTGCCAAAAACTTTTAGTCTGGCATTTTAAAAATGAGCTCACTCGTTGCCTTTACAACATACCTCTTAAAAATAGTTGAGCGAATATTTATATCCGTGCGTTCACGTTAATTTCCGCTAACCTACGTTAAAAATCGTAACATAAATAAAACGAAGTGACTGCCTCAATGATCTTTTATTAAACGCATATAAAAACCAATTTCTATATGTTGGTTTTTTGATCTCTTACAAACTTTGCCAAAACTAATATTGTCTGCACAAATCTTGGGCAATTACTCTATCAGAGCGGTTTGTTTTCTCGTCAACCTTGGGCGTGTCATTTTAGAGCCCAAAGTTTTTTCTTGGGAGAAAGAGGAGCCAAAAACTTTTGGGCCAGCCTGTAGAGCCTGTTGTGGATCTTACTCTGGTTTGTAATAACGATTGAACCTGTTGAAGAGCTTTGCGCGTTCAGGCGGCAAGAGAGCGTAGTTCTTCCGCATGCGACCTAGCAAAGCCGCTCGGAGTCTTTCGTCTCCTGCTATGTAGCATAGAACGGGAACACACGTCGCGGCCTAGAACAATTTTTACGTCTTTTAAAGTGTTGAATGTCGATCCATCACATCGTCATTGAGAGTTGAATCTTATCTAATCATCAAACTGTTTGCAATCTATGACCAATTGCAGAGTAGCACGACCAATGCAAAGTAGTGAATCTGTATTTACTAAGTAAACGTGTCCCAACTTGGTAACATTTCACTAACCATCAGGTGAGATTGTGTTAAAAGGCAAACATATTTTAAATAAAAAAGTATAAGCCTAAATGTCCTAAAGCAATATTTAATAAACCCTGTTTTCGGTTTTGTATCTAACTTTACTTAAATTATATTCCATCCTACATATCTCTAAATACATTACTGCAATTAGTCAATAGTTCAATTTAAACAGATATTGCCAAAGAGATAAAACATTGTCTCTAATTAATAGATGCACATGCACGTCGTCAATCCCATTAATTGAGTCATCTAATTAATTAATCGTTGTTTCTAACAAACCGTAAAAGCAATTTTGAATTATGTTTTCTCTTATATGTGGGTGCCTTTAAATCTTTGACATTGAAGGACTTTACTATAAATCCTCTAGCCATTGATGCCACCTGGCTGTCATGTTGATGGAAACTATTGGAAACTCATCATTCCCTACAATTATCTTTTTATGTAAGTATGTACTAATTTCTTTTTTCCAGCCCATATGCGTACTTAGAACCTGTGTTACAGATAACCGTAATAGAAAGCAGGAGTGACAGAGAAAACTATTAGTACCTATATATGCACATAGAGCCGGGAAATCGAAACAAGCAGACTGGGGCGCGATTTTCTTTGCAGTTTTATTCAATACTCCGCGACTCGGACGCGTATATCGAAATTCTACTTCAACACGTTCCATTCCTGCCAGCCGAGACAAACTGAGCTATCATTTCCAAACGATAAACGTACATCATTCTTACCCTAATACGTCTCAAACAGTGACAGAAGTAGCACTTCGATATACGCGAACAGCTTTTCCCGGTTTCCCAATTATATTTGCATGCAGCAATAAGGTAATCTATCGTCCCCACCTGATTACATTATTATTATTTTCTAGTTATAAAAAGCATTTTTGTTCTCAACATCGTAATAGTCCTACCTACCTACTCACCTCAGAAGCAATAGGGGCAATGAGAGCCAAAGCAGGTGGAACGTGAGGCCTATAGCCGAGTACCAACAACGGCAGCCACTGCCAACCGGCCTGCACAGCGGCGGGGATCCAAAGAGCCAGAGTCGCTATTGCCAGGGCGTGGACACTCTAGGAAAAGAGACAAATACGGAAAATTATCCCGACCAAAAACGGCTCGCCCTCTCACACACGAGCCACACGATGTCGACTGGTGCAATCTGTTTTCAGTGGTCTTGTTAACGAATCAGAAGAATAGCAAGCACTCTATTTATTTTTGTAACTGAATATAGATTTAATCTCAAGCGTAGGCCCATAGTATAGTTTTCCCGTACCTTGTCGACGAAATATCCATCTTCTTCTTATCTTGTGACTTGTGAGGTCAAATACCAATCTCATCAACCCTGGTGTCAGGGTTATTACTGAGCCGCCAAAGACCCCTGACATGGCTCATGTAACGACTACATACTTAAATCTGTAAATAGTAACCGGAAACAACGGCTTAACATGCCTCCCGAAGCCGGATCTATCTTACTTTCGGACAATCAGGTGGTCAGCCTGTAATGTCCTAACCTAACTAGGGATCACAAAGTGATTTTTGTGATGTTTTTTGTCCCCACCGGGATTCGAACCCAGGGCCTCCGGATCGTGAGCACAATGCTCAACCACTGGACCACGGAGACCGTTATATCCATCACAAACTACACGACGAAATATCCATCATAAATTATAGTTTGAACTTAATGTATTAAAGTTAGGAATTAATACATATATAAGAGGAAAGCTGAAAATAGTGCCGGTCACTGAGAAGTACCAGGTTAGTACGGGCATGTCTTGAAGACGAATGAAAATTATAACACGAGGAAAGTGATGAGTGTGAATATCCGGATGGATTAGAGGTAGGGATCAACTAAATAAACTGCATGGTTTTTATAAAGAAGGATATGATGTGAAAGGTGCGAGTACTGAGATAACGACTGACAGAGATGGATGGAAGAGGAATACATGATGTGCCGACCCCACATAAAGTGGGAAAAGGACAGAAGGATGAAAATGATAATGATGTAGGCTTATTAATGATGACTTACCCTAGTAAGTTGTTTTTGTTCTCTTTGTTGTTCACCTCTGTAGTATATTTTTTCCAAACGGACAGCTTTTCCCATGAAGTAAAATCTGCAAATGCGCCAAATTGTCATACCTTCCAGACATTAAGATTAACAGTGAATGATAGTGGAGTCAATTAAACCAGAGCTTCCTAACTTTGTAGAAAAATAATAACACCTATTAGCGTCAAACTTAATAGCAGAGTTTTGTATATTCTAAAGTATAAAATAATATTTACATAAAACCAAAAAAATAACAATATATTCATATATTAGCTCTTTAATAATACACATAAGCATCAAACTTGGTGTAATTCTAAATTGTAAGGTATAATAACAACTAGTAAAAAAAAAAATCCAACTCAAGCCCCACTCTAGATGTTTCTGATTTTAAAAGATATAAAAAAATACCCCTACAAAAGAAGAAAAAAAATCGGACCTGTCTCTGACAAGTTAGAAGTGAAGAAACCCTTTATTGACCACTATGAGTATACCTACAAAATATGGCGTTCATTTGTTATGTAAATACCTATCTTTATTGTAAGTATTTTTGGTAGTCAAACCCGAACGAACCTCCGAACCCGTTGCTTTAACAAAAAGATAGGTAAGACGTGGGTCTTACCTATCTTTTTGTAAAGCTTAACCTACTCCATCATGCGGAGAAAGTACCTCTACCCCAATGGGAACATAGTCTTGGGCTTAAGATAGTTTTATGTGTTAAACCCGAACGTAGAGTAACTACTAGAGAGAGGTATAAGAAATGATAGCATGTAAAGATACCGTTCTCTTTTTACTATGACACGTCTTTGATTGGACATTACATTACATTACTCACATGATTATCACTGGCAGTATCCCACAAACAATGACGTATGGTATACTGTAACCCAGCTGTTTCGCTCCAGAGGCCATAGACGGCCAGAGGAAGGCACAAGCCGTGCCCGTGGTGTCACAGGAGTATACTCCATAGCCGAAGAGTGGAGGAGTCGCGAATATTAACGCTGACGTCCAACAGAATGTTACATACCACCAGTAGAACCTCTGATAGAGAGTTATCTCTGAAACATAAGGGAAACTAAATTATTTTACTAGGTACCATCTTACTTAATTCTTTTGCTGTCATGTAAATTTTTGGAAAGAAGTTGGGACAATTACACATGCTTGCTCTATCCGCATAAAGACTACGTTTATTATTTAACAATAATAAACACTTTAATAATAATAATAGTATCGCAGTAAGATAGTTGTAATTGTAATATAATTATATCCCTAGCCATATAATTTAATTAAAATATAACACGGTTCCAGTTTAGTGATATGATTATCTGACTAAACTAATCTAGAATATAGTTGAATAGTTATGATTCCTATCGAGACCATTATGTCGTCCTCCATGTTGAAAGCGAGTAGGTAGATTAGATACACGACTGTGTGTGTCTTTGTTATATACTAAAATGTATTTTACATCAATGTAAGATTTACTTTTTAGCGTTAATATATCTCTCATAAGGGTTTAATGAGAGTTGGCACAAGATTAGCTTGTTGCATCCAAATTATAGATTTACAGCTTTACCGCCCAAAATCCACCCACTGGACAGCGTGAGCGTCATCACGACTAATGTAGCACGCTCTACTAATAAAACAAATCTTAAAATATATCTGTCACAAAAACTTCAGGTACATTTCCATCTCGATCAGAGGACACATCATCCTCAATATAAATCTCTACTTATTCAGAAAGATAAAGTTGCATACTTGTTACAAAATTGACATGGATTCGTTGTGGTAATTTATGCCTGAGGTTTCACCTGACTGGCTTGTAAACAGCCGCCATGATCCTCAATGCCTTTGTAAACACTTCAACGGACAAGTTTTGAAAAAAAAGAAATAAAAATCTAGTGTCGTTATGTCACCGCCGCCCGATTAATACTTTTAATCGGAAACCGTGTTGTTCTATGACTTAGGTACTTATTGTGAAATGTGGAAGTGAATTAAAATCGATTTGAAGGGCTTCAGTAAAGCTTAATATCAGCTCTAATAAATAAATAATAATGAGCAAGCCTAATCAGAGTAGTTTAAGCCTTAAATCTAACAGTTTGGTCTATCAATCAGCTGTTATAGTTATAACAGGGCTGCACCCCTGGGCACCTTTGGGCTGGGGCTGTATTCAGGCCTGATAATTGTGAAAAGATGACCGAATCATCACCCACAGTGGTTCTCTGATTAATCTCTCTCTTATAAAGAATTCTCTGATTTGCAAATTCAAAGCGATCTACACTCGCAGCATGTAGATTTTATCGGCTATATTGCTTGTAGAGTATGTACTTAGTTGACAAATAATGCGGGTTTCGACCAATAACCGATGCGTATTTATCTACAGACTTTTAGTTGACAGCACGCTTGTACGCTGCATCGTGTGGTCGTAGCGTGCTATATTTATCGTTTCCTATTTTATTTACTTACGATATCTTTTTTTTTTACGGCATTTGTTGTCGATTTGCCTCTGATGCCTATCAGAAGCAAATGAAAAGGGCAGGTATCATAAAGATAGCAAAATATGTTTTAGTATAATAGTTACCACGTCTGTAGTATTTTGCTAATAAATATCTTTCCAGGACTAAGACGAGCAGCGCGTTCATTTGGAAGACACCGAAGAATTGATTCATGAATGCAAATAATTGACAGCACGCTGGAGTGAACAACCATCTGAAACCAAGAAATAAACTGTAAAATCTTATTTTTTTCTATCATCAACATCAGCCCATTAACGTCCCCACTGCTGGGGCACGGGCCTTCCCTATGGATGGATAGGGAGATCGGGCCTTAAACCATCACGCGGGCCCAGTGCGGATTGATGGTTATTAACGACTGCTAATGCAGCCGGGACCAACGGCTTAACGTGCCTTCCGAAGCACGGAGGAGCTCGAGATGAAAACTTTTTTTTTTCTGGTCACCCATCCTATGACCGGCCTTAGCGAAAGTGGCTTAACTTCAACAATCGCAGACCGAGCGCATTTACCGCTGCGCCACCGAGCTCCTCACTTCTGATTTTTTTCTATACTTACACCTAATTGTTTAATTTTCTTCCATCTTACAATGGATACTTACCCACTGCTGGGTATTAGCCACTAGAATTAGCTTAGGCTATTCTTTCCGATCACGTTACTGGGTTAAAAAATAATGAATAGAACGGGTAAAATATCTGAAATAGGAATTTATTGCGCTTGATAAGTCAACTTTGTTTTCCAATTTAGAGTAACGAAGAATTCCAAACAAATATAAAACATTCACCTTTTTCCTATAGCAGAAGCTCCGGCGAAAGGGAAACCTAGCAGGTTTCTTCCGAGAGAGGCCGTGCAGAGGTTGAGAACCAGAATATGGCTCCTGAACACAAGAAGGTGGCTGTGCACGAACGTGGCGAACAACCAGCCGTTAAGCAGCACCCCTGATACACCTGTAAAATGGGTTGATGTGAGTAAAACACGTATTTTATCCCGCTTCTGAGATCATTAAGCATGATGGGAGTCAAGAGATTTCATACCAAATCCCGAGCCCCAGCTAGTTCTCATTCGCAGCTCTGTAAACATTAATCGGAGGTCGTGGACAAAAGTGACCTTTATTATGATTGTGCTTTCCGGAGTCACAATATGCCGCATCATTACTTACCACATTACCATCAGATTATGATCAAATTAGAAACTCCTTGCTGTAGATTATTACTAAGACATGTCGTAATTATGTATTGTCGGAATAAAGAAGTGTCGGATTTTCATATTGCCGAAGAAAAATCTTGTCGGATAACAGTTTGTCGGACTTTAGTTTTTAGCCCATAAATTATGTATTAAGTAAGTACTTAAAATATAAGGACCCCAGCATACAGTAACAATACAGTAACTTAAAATTTTATAAAGTTGCTGGTGGAAACGGCCATAATACAAATAACCTTTGCAGTATTAGACGATGATCTCTTCAAATAATATTAAGCATACACAACGTACTATTACATCAGAAAGACAGAAACATTACGTCATAATATCATTGAGCTTATTGCTTGTCCGTAACCAAACTTTCCATTGAACACTTACCAAAAACAATGAGACAAGATCCAAGCAAAGTTTTATAAGAATTATCGAAGTGATACCATGGACACTCATCCTCAGAATAATCAAACATTGCTTGCATTCTGTCACGTATCACTGAACTGCACCAGATAATGGTAAGGATAACTCAGGATGGTTATTACGCATTTAGCTCAATTTCTACCGGCTGTATGGACGTCCACGTAGGACAAGTCGTCATAAAGACTGGACAGGTTGACGAACCAACTTAGAGACTGGAGACAAAGGAAGAGTATCGGGTTCCCAGGTACGAGAGCCACTTTATGTGCGACATCGGGGGCGTGAACGGTACGCGACTGAAAGTACTTTATAATGTACCTACTTGATCAACATTGGACTTACTCCTTGCAGATTTATTGTAAGTACACTCATCATACTTGCACATACTTGAATACTTATAACTAAATGTATAATGTATTGTGTCTACCGCAATGAGGGTTACAGCTTTGAATTTGTGTGAATGTTTTACTCCGTATTGCGTTGCCGTTTATTACTATTCAATATTTTAAAAGCAAGATAGACATTTAATACATGGTCGCCAATAAATTTAACCGATCTCGTTCATCACATTCTCTTGGCCGAGTAATAGCGTACATAAGACCTGACTATATGCATTTATAGCGTTGCAACGCGTGCAAAATCAATCACCATCAAACAATAGTGTAAGTGCCTACCTTATATAGATTCCTGGCGTCATAACGAGGTTTTGTGACTCAAATATAAACTTCCTTCCATTCCTACCGCCTGTTACAAATTCATGTTTACTTTTTTGTTTCATGTTTCTTTAGCTTCCGGTCCCTTTTTTATTAGCAATTAATTATAAACGATACATTTTTATTCTATTTATAACTGGTAGGTATAGATTATTTTTAGAATATTATTCGAAACATCGACGTATGTTCTATTTTTATCGGTGAAATCTACGATTCGTTCTCTTTCAGCCGTTTTCCATTTTCAAAACTTTTTATAACTATTCACGGTCATGGCAACCACGGGACGCGTTTTCATGTCAACCCAGGGCAGTCCCGGCGTCAGCTGCGGTACACACATATTTAAAAATAACTATCGCACTTACATAACTTCTATAAATTTTCCTCAGAAAACATCTTTCACACTATTTAAGCTCGCATCGTCAGGTAGCAGTCGCTGATTCCGCGCAATGCGATATTGTCATATCGAAAATTGCTCCCGCGGCACAATTTCGTCGCATTCTATCGGCTTGGCAACTCTTTTGCAAAACAAGTCAAGTTTACCTCACACTGCCGGCGCACGTCGATCGAGCTCAGTTAATTACGGAGAGGATGGTGTATGTTTTGGCGATGTAATACGTTCGATCAAGGCCTGCCTTTGTATCTTACCCGTGTTATCAAACTCACTGACGTGTGTACTTGTATTCGCATAGAGCGCGCAGTGCAGTACCATCCGTCGACGGACTGCGGCAGGATGTCGTCGTCGGAGCAATTGATGCAAATGATAAAGGGCTATCTTGGAGTACACACTATCAATAAATGGACTCTTTCCAAATCACCGCTTGATGGGCTTGGGTTGTTTGCTACCGAAGATATAGCGGCTGGGGAAGTGATTTTCGTGGACAAACCACTCATTTTTGGGCCTAGAGCTGGAGCCAATCTGCCGCGAGGATGTACAGTTTGTTCCACATTAGATAGTGACACGTTCTTCAAGTGTTCAAGTTGTGCGTTATTGTTGTGTTCAGAAAAGTGTCAGAATACAAACGTCCATCGCGACGATTGTAATATTATTTCCCGTTGGATTAATAAAGTGCCTATGGAGGAAGTCGACGTTACAATAATGTCGAGGTCGCTTGCTGTGATAAGAGTTCTGCTTTTAAATGAGAATGAGTTAGAATTATTAGCGACTCTCGAAGCACATAAACAACCACAACATGGGTTTGAAGTGAAAGCTCTGAGGGAATACTTCGAGATCCCGGAAGAAGAAGAAAAACTAATGTTACTCGCTTGTCGTATTTACGATACAAATGCGTACCAAATGGCTGTTAATTACGGGAAAAGAGAAATGAGTATGAGGGGCCTGTATCCTGTCGCTTGTCGCATGAATAGTATTTGTGTACCCAACGTAAGATACTCTTTTAACGGTAACAATGATATGATAGTAGCGGCAGTGAAGCCTATAAGGGCGGGATCGGAGATAAATACATGTTACTCGGGGCTTCTTTGGGGTACTCCGGCGCGTCAAATGCATCTGAAGAGGACGAAACATTTCATTTGTAAGTGTGAGCGTTGTGCTGATCCAACTGAGCGAGGGACTTTGTTGTCAGCGTTGAAGTGCTTTAATAACGGTTGTCGTGGCTCCCTTATTTCTACCAAGCCACTGATATCAACAGCCGCCTGGCGCTGCTTGGAGTGTGACATACGAATACCCAGCAAGAATATATTCGCCGTGCAAAATGCCCTCGGTAGCATGCTAGCTATGTTAGAGTTCAAATCGTTTAATGACCTTGAAAACTTCCTGCTGCATCGAGTAACTAATTTCATCCCGAAAACGAATCAAATCGTAGTTGATCTCCAAATACGCTTCATATTCGGAACTGAAGACATTGGTCTAAAAGGTAAGACGACGTTATAGATTATGTCACTAACTAACAAAGTGTGATCACTACGTAGCATATTCGCACATCCACAAGAAAAACATTGTGCTTTATACAGTGTGCATACAGAAAACTCCATAACTTTGGGTAAAAAGAAATTAAAATATCTCTAGATAAATATAACCTCTCTTAAATTAAGTACAACCGAATTAAGTATACTTATAAAAATTTAGTAGTCCAGCAAAGAAGTCCTTCAAAATAATCAAATAATGTCCAAAGTAAAAAATATTACAGCGCGTACGATACGGAAGAATTTATTTTGGTCTGTTGTATGTCAACGTGCCGTGATAGCCCAATTGACAGAACGCTTCCCTCTCACTTTGAGGTCGCAGGTTCGAATCCAGCACAGGCAAAATAATAATATAATAATAAATTATTGTCGAATTTGTTTTCGAATTCATGTTTGCACCATAAATGATTATCGCGTGCTCAGCGGTGAAGGAAAATATCATGAGCCCACATTCTCGAGAAATGCATTTTCGGAGGTATGTGACCTAACCTGTATTGGGCTGGTTTTCCCTTCGCGGGTTGGAAGGTCAGACAGGCAGTCGCTTCTTTAAAAAACCGGACCTGTCAAATCTTCAGGTTAGGTAAGCGGACCCTGTGAAAAACGGGATAATGCGGGAAATGACAAACATCATCTCCCGTCTTTATATACCTACAGGCTACCCTTGGAGGTTCTGGCCAAGTAGTTAATGCCATTTGCGGCTAATAAAATAGAATAGAATATCTTTATTTAACAAAATACTTTCACGTGTATACGTTACTGGCTAATCCCACATTAGGGAAACCCTGTATCGTCGAGGACCGGTACCTACGATCTACAATAATTCACGTCAAAAAAAACTTTAGAAGGTAAGTAAATCAGATATGAGTAAAGAATAGGTAGATACCTACATGAATGTATATAACGGTCTCAAAAGTTAAATGTAAAACAAAACTACAATTATTTACCAGCAACAGAATATTATTTAGAGAGTTAAAGAGTGGCTGACTCGTTGTTTACCTACTAATATTATAAATGCGAAAGTGTATTGTATGTGTCTGTCTGTTTGTTTGTCCGTCTTTCACAGCATAACGGAGCGACGAAGTGACGTAATTTTTTAAGTGGAAATAGTTGAAGGGATAGAGAGTGACATAGGCTGCTTTTTGTCTCTTTTCTAAAACCCCACTACTACTATGTTTGTACGAAAAAGGAACCTGTGACGTCGTAGAAAAACGTGACAAAATGACGCACTTATTATTACATTTTTCTTTTTTTTAATTCATAAATAAGTTATTTAGAAAAAATAAAACTTTTTAGTCACCTTTAGATCTGTCTTTATTTAGTATTCAGTATTTCATAATTTATCTTTGACCTAGGAAACTACCCAACTGTTAAGGGGCATCTACGTGTTGGCTTCGGCCCCACGCACGCCCTCCAAAAGTCCGGTACTCCATAGTCCCGAGATATCGAAACGACATAAATTATTTAACTTATAAAATAACTTATAAGATAAATTACATATAATACTATATTATTTTCTACCCTGTATAATTTAAAATGTAACTCATCATGAGTGTGTCGAAATGATTAGTAATACATTTTTCCACAAGAAACAGAATGACTCAGCCCGCAACTGCCATTGTGCGTGCGTACACGCGTGTTATAGTATTTACGTAGGTATTGTTACAAAACGATGATGATTACAAAATTAATATAGACTGAACAATAAAGAAAAAGTACACTGACGATTCAGAGGGTTTTTTAATTAAAACGGTGATAATTCTGATACAACTGCATAGTTGTAGTGGAGCCGATGAAGGGTTTCACTTTTCTTACTTGCCAGGGACAGGTCCGATTTTGATGTTTTCTTCTGTGGGGGTAGTTTTTATATCATTTAAAATCAGAAACATCTTGAGTGGTGCAAATAAATATTTCGATCACGTAAAAAAATGTTTGAATTTTTTTATTCCAACGAAAAGTGGATTTAAAGTACTTTTTCTGGTTCTATACAAAGACGGTTTCCAATTAGTACCCCTAAACCGTTTTTGCGTTTGCCCGTTTGTCTCTCCGTGGGTCTCAAAGTTCAACATTTGGCTGTATTCATAAAAGTTTCAGATTTTAAATAATATAAATAGCTACCATTACATAAGAAAAAAATCCTTAAAATCGGACCTGTCCCTGACAAGTTACAAGGTAGTTAAGAAGCTCTGGCTTTATTTACTCTACTATTGACAATCTATTGGAACTCACACTCACTCGCTCGTCGCGATAGTAAAACGTTCATTCACACTTTTTACAACTGTTTATATTTATTGGTCATCTCATCAAATGTCTGTCAAGGAGTAAAACTGTTATATAGAGCATAAATCTTTCAACATGCAAATATTGCGTCATGTTCAACGAGGTCGGCTCCATGAACCAGATGATATTTTCACTATTCCAGAATCTATTTTCATACAAGTAGCCATAGGTTTGTTAGTTAGCCGTGGAGCGCTCTATGGAATAACCATGTCAGTGCGCGGTCAACTAGAAGTTTTACCCTCACCAGAACGAGAGTTTTTGGAAAAACATCTTCGGCAAAATATCGAAAATATCCAACCGAGTTGGGAAATAAAAACTTCCACTCTGGGAGGAAGAGGTTTGTTCGCATCAAGACCGATCAAAAAAGGAACTCTGATCTTCATGAACAGACCCTTAGTAGTAGCACCGCGCGGAGACAGCGTCGGGATGACATATTGTTCCACCTGCTACAATGTGACCAAGTGTTATCCTTGTATCGAGTGCTCCTTACTCATTTGTTCAGAGCAGTGCAATACCTCACCACATCATGCCAAGGAATGTTCCTTTATCGTCAACAACTGGACATTAAAACCCAAGTGCAAGAGCGATCCGTTCGCACTCGCTCAAATATTAGTCTATTTGCGTTTTCTTCTTCTAACAGAGGAACAACTTATGATAACAAAGATTTTACAAAAAGATGTAAATTCTAAATGTCGTGAACTGGAACAGTTATGTTCTATATACGTGATACCCGAAGAACAACTTCAAGTCATGAACACCATGAGTTCAGTTCTAAAAATAAATTCGTTCAGAATATCCAATAATCCACAAAAGAAAAGAATACCCTTACGTGGTTTGTACCCACTATCCGCCTTTTTAAACCACAGCTGTTTACCTAACACAAGAAATGTTTTCATGGAAGATTACACAATGGCTGTTTACGCGAGTCAAGATATTGAAACTGGAGATGAAATTGTGAGTTGTTATACTGGACTTTTATGGTGTACGCCCGCCAGACGTTGTCAGCTGTTTAAAACAAAGATGTTTTGGTGTAAGTGCTCGAGGTGTGCAGATCCTTCTGAACTGGGGACGGGGCTTTCGAAGCTGAATTGTTTCGCCGAAGGTTGTACTGGAGCCCTCCTACCGGTAATGCCATTAGACCCTAGCACTGAATGGCGTTGTGATAAGTGTGGTACTACCCACTGCAACGACAGAGTGAGCACAGTGCAAAGCGTACTTGGAAGCCTTGTAGGAACATTAGACCTGGACGGACAGTTGCAACTAGAGCCCCCTGTATTAAAGCGACTGGCAAGCTTTGTTCCCTACTCCAGTCACATTTTTGTTGACATGCAACACAGATTGGCAATGAAAATCGGAATGTCGACTGAGCTGAAAACTAATGGTACCGTTTACGTAAATGCTTCCGTAAATGTGACGTTTAATGTACACTAGAGCAAAGCAAAGAGTAACATTATTTGTCATTGGCACATCGCTAGCCGCGGAAGCCAGAAGAAAAAAAAAAGATTAACATTTATGTGGTGCCTATGTAACGCTGTTTATAGAACTCACATGCACAAAAGTACTGTTTGCAACTATCCTAAATTCAAAACGAAGTCTTGGTAATTCGCCTTTATCTAACATATAACTTATTGATTCTTCAGTTTTGAAATTGTCTTAATTAGATACTTTTTCGCTTTGCTACTCAGGCTTGCAGCTTAGTCCACAAAGAACTTCGCCACAAGGCAACCACAATCCCTGGCATGATGCAGTATATTGACAAAACGATGTAACCCAATATAACGCATTTTCTGTCGTCTAATATTTCTAGGTCTAGTGGTGGTTTTAACTGTGTCAAGGTTGTTTGTGCACCTCTATAGTGTATATACGCCTCCTGTTTTGTGTTTTGATAAATGTAGTCGTAATATAGTTATATCCCTAGGGATAAAATCATCAATGAGTTATTGATTTATCTGTGCAATTTTTACTGACACTGCTGACACGACCATTACCTACGGACGGCGATACTGCTCACCACCTATCACGTTGGTCTAACAGTGACCTATAATTATAGGTAAGAGTGAAAAGTGGGTACCTACTTCGTTCACCTTCGCGATAAATGTATTTACCTCTGACTAGCCCAATTGAGAATATAGATGTGATCTTATAAAAGCGATTGATTACTATCTTATTAGGAATATAATTATAACACGACTCCAGGCTAGTGAGTGATATTATCTTCTGACTAAACCATAATTATTAAGTATCTATGTTATATTTTTTTACAAAATCAATTTATCCTTAAATTGCCATCAATCACTATGTTACTGCGGCATTTTACCCAGACTACGGGAAGGCAAGTCTACCTATCAGAACTTTTCTTATGCATCCCACAGATCTTCATTGCAACTATTTGTATCCGACCAAGACTGCATAGTTAAACTATTAAGCTCGTAGTTCTCTAATGAAAGACTTCCCGCAAACGCACCTAGATCTATTTTTAGTTTCATTTTATACCACTATAGACATGGTAAGGGTAATTCACAAAGAGAAAAAACGAGATTCGATTCCGTGACTCTTGCCACATTGTGGCGTGCGTGTATGAATCGATTTGATGAATGTGGAGGAAGCAAGAGAAGTATGTCAGGATCGAAGCCAATGGAATTCCATAGTCTCGGTTTACCCCTTCTGTAACTCTTGTTAAGCCAGGATGAGTGTGTTACAAATTGCATCGTGTACTAGGTACAAGATAAATTATAAAGATTAAGTACTAAATAAATACAGATCTAAAACTAACGAAAAAGATTTTATTTTGTTCTATTTAACTTATTTTAATCAAGAAAAACGTTACAATAAGTCCGACATTTTATGTTATCTATGACATCACAAAGTGCTTTTACATAAAAAAATCCATATTAATTTCGTGTTTTGACGTTTAGTAAAAATTAACTGATTTGACTAGTTGGAACTATCGCCGCGGTCCATCTGTTCATGCGAATAGTTCGATCTGTACCTACGTCATTACATATACCGATGTCTTTGTTTTAGACACTTCACCCCAACTGGCTACTTATTTGTAATTACCAGTAATATTGTAAGAAACTCAATTACGTTGCCTAATAGGTACTTAGTCATAAAACTGCTCAATTGAATGTTACGTCACATGAGTGTCTGTGCCCATTAATTATAAATTGTGTCACGACACTACACGTGTAAGGTGTGGTCGCCAAATATAAATTGCCCTTAAAATAGCAATCGTAATTTATTGACGTGACAATAATGACGTATGGATGTATCGTCTCATTCGTCGTCCGTTCCGTCGGATTCGTGTCCATAGGCGAATATAGAGCAATGTAACACGGACCTTCGCGGACCGTTAAGCGAACGAGGTACAAAAATAAGGGGAATATTAGGTAGGTACTTTGGAGTATCTAAACTGTTTACCTACATACCGATGTAGCGGTGTTATTAATTTTACTGTATTTGAGAGGAATGCGGCCTTCCCTCTATCCTCCCGTCACTGATGCCACGGTAACATCGTCTTACTGGGTACTTTTTGTGGAAAAAATAGGGTTGTCATGGGAACTAAAATATAGTGATTTACAAACGAAAAACTAAGGAAATTATAACGAACGCGACGATCGCTTCTTGGTCACCGGTAATGGCAATAGTTTCATCTACATTTCTTTTTTTGACTTATTATAAGTTTGTGTCAGATATGGCATCAAATACTTGAGGGTTGTCACCCAGTACAAAATTTACGGTATAATCGACTTTGTTAGACTATGGATTAGACAGGGACTCGCCTGAGCGTTATCCACTACAGTACAGCATAGTCATTGTGGAAGGACGGGGTCAAATCTTTAGTAACCCAGGGTATTCCAACAATCTTCTTCTACCGTGTGTGCTGTGAGGCGAATTACCAACCTCATCAACCCTGGTGTCAGGGTTGTTATTGAGCCGCCAAATTGTTGTTCTTCCAACAATCTCGGCGTGTTAACAAAGTTTGAGCTCGCTCCGTTTGCTGCGATTACTTTTTTATCTTATAAACTTTTGCAACCAAGTTATCTCGTGTCGGCTCGTGATTCTGCCTACCCCGATAGAAATCATGAGCGTAAGTTGTGTCTGTAATTATGTATTGTTAATTTGCAATAACTTCTCGTGTCAGAAAAGTAACGTATTACATGTCTTATACATGTAAGTACCTATCTGTAGCTATAGTTCTACTTACGCAGACTCCCAACGAAAGCAAGTTAGTCCTGGTAGAGAGATGTATGTAATATAATTGTTTATCACGGTGCGGGTATTGATCGTTGCATCTGAGAGCTGTTAGTGAGAGAGATGGACGATCTGACCTTTGTGCTCCTGTAATATTATCAATGCACTACAGGCAGGCTATAAATAGCATTGCGCTTACCTGGAAATTTCAAAGGGCAGGTCTCGCCAAATCATTAGCCTATTATATGTATAGGTAGATATAATGCATTATAGTTTTATTTAGGTACAACTACGTATACACGTAATTACTTAGCGTGATGCTTAGTCATTTATATCAGTACACTCATTTAAGAATATTGTGGTACGGTTTGTTGCAAATAACTATAAGTGCTTATATGCAATATACATAGATGAATAAATACATAAACACTCTTTATCAAGCATATCCTTTCGCTTGTCGTCACTTCTGATTTTAGCGCATTTTTATAGGATCGATCGGCTAGCATTCACTACTGAGCAAGATAACAGATCAAGTACGTATTTTAGTCAAATATCGCAAAAAAATGTATAAGTAGTCTCGTGACCGTGACATTAGTATAATAATATACAATAGGGCAGTGGAAACGAGCTCTCTATTAACGCGTGCTATTGCCGCATTTGCGCCCGTGCATGACACGCTCCACGCACAATAAGGTCGCGGTGCCACTCCAAACATTTACCACGTATTTATTACACTAACATTCGCACTAATTACGAAGAGGCTCATTAAAATTGCATTGAGGGTCTACCAAGTTTCGGTAATAGGAGGTAACAGTACTTGTGTTCATAGGTAGATTTCTGTTGAATTTATTTTTTATAGGCACTTTAGCTTATCAAGTCGTCATCGTGATATGGACTCGGAGAAGGAACCTGAACCCTTTTAGAAGTTTTATAAAATGTTTTCTGGAATGCATTTGCTTATCTTTACTTCAGTAAAGTGAAAAAGTTGCCTTCTCTTTTTTAAACGGAGTATCCATTCAGAAACGAGTTAAATATACAAATATAGGTAGATAAGTAAACCTACCTACATAATGTAACTTTGTTGTTTCTTATTTTATATCTAAGTATGTAATATTGTTAACGATGTACCTATATCGCAGGACGAGACTAACAACCCAATAAACTTGCGAACAAAAGAACAATTACATAAAGCCACTTCAGGCAACATGAACATGTTTGACATAACTTTGGAATTAATCGAACGATTCAATTACACCGTAATTTAAAACGGAACGTGTGGAATGTATGTCGTATGAATAGGGTAGATACTTGTATGCCGTTTATAATGCAAATATAAACAACGCCTTGTTAAAAACAGTGAACTAGTCGATATTACATGTTTATTAGATGTTTTGCTAATTCGGGAATAGTTAGAGTGCACGATTCGCGATTGGACGCTTGCATACTGCGCCACTCCATGCTAGCAAATGCGTAAAACATCTGCATTTAAAGACATGTTTAATGTTTTATGCAGTTAGTATTGCAGTGAGTTGAGAATAGCGTGTCGGTCACACGACGAGTTGCGAGTACCTACTGCGCAACAACTGAATAAAATCGAGTACGATACTACAGTTGGAGGCAGTAGTACGATTGACCGCCGTTGACATGGGCGCAGCCGCCAGAAACGCGCGTCCCCACGTCGTCTCCAGGTGGATCTGTCTGCCTGTATCGTTAGTATCATCTCCATCACATATCCACAAGTGCATTACGCTCAAATCGCCGCCCTATCATCACTTAATGAGCCAAACAAATCCCGCGGCTGATCGATCTCGCCATTTTGGCAAGACATACCACAGTGATGTGAATGACTGATGTGATATTATCTATTAACTAATTACAGTGAGTGGCATTAAAAGTGATGGTAGTCATAAGTGTCCTCGAATTGAATAGACGTGAGACGCAATCGCATCGTTCGATTTGGCTTGGTGCCGTCAGATCCATCGATGAACCTGTAGGTTTTCTATCTTGCCAACTATTTCTATTTGCGCTCACCCAAGATTTGATCGATCAGGAAAGTGTAATACTAATAGGGTATTGGTATTAATATCCTCAGTTACAGCCTGACACTTCACGTGTATGTCTGTCCGCGTCTACGACTTGCATAACATCATTCATGCTACATACCTGGCTGAAATACCACATCACATCACGTCATTGCACCATAATACTTAGCTATCTCGTGCTAGTTATGAAGTGAATGAGTATCAGGGTTACTATTGAGCCACCAAAGGCCACATGGCTCATGTAACGATAACGACTACATACTTCTAAGTAGATATGTAGTCGTTAAAGATCATCTTACTTTCGGACAATCGGATGATCAGCCTGAAATGTTCTAATCAAACTGGGGGACTCGAACCCGGAAGCTTCAGATCGGGAGACCAACAATGCTCTAATCAGTAACCCACGAAGACCGATAACGGGTAAGGTTCCGGACCGCCGAAGCAGTGGTACTTTAGGATAGGTACCTGTTATGTATCGAATCAAATTATGTATCGAAAAAAACACTCAATATAGTACTTATTCATTCTTTATTGTACACATAACAAGTAAAAACAAACAATTGAAATATATATCACAAAAGGTGGGCTTATCTATAAAGGGATTTCTTCCAGCCAACCCTTATGTACTTTACCCATGTTGACGCTATAGTTGTTGGCCCCATAGAGCTGTCGGAGTCCCGCTTGGCGCTGAAGGAGAGCCTGTGCCGCGGCGTGCTCCGCGTAGTGGCAGCTCTGGGGCTGGGCGACGCGCACCACCGAGGGCTGCTGCTGTACCACCTGCACGCAACGCTGGCAGAGCGCGCGCGCCGGTGCCCCGACCTGTATGAGGTAACTACACACTCGTGCTCCGCATAGTGGTAGCTCTGAGGCTGGGCGACGCGCACCATCAAGGGCTGCTGCTGTACCACCTGCACGCAACGCTGGCAGAGCGCGCGCACCGGTTCCCCGACCTGTATGAGGTAACTACACACTCGTGCTCCGTATAGTAAGCAAGTCTGGAGCTGGGCAACGCTGTACCTACGGCCAGTATGAGGTCTTCTATCGTGTGGGTTATGAGGTGGATTACCAACCTCATCAACTCTGCTGTCAGGGTTATTATTTAAGTACCTGCCATTAATACCCGTGACATGGTTCATGTACTGACTACGTACGTACTTACATAGTAAGTAAGTAAGTAAGTAAGTAATAACCTGTACAAACGGCTTAACGTAATTTCCGAAGCACGGATTATCTTACTTTCGGACAATCGGAGCCAATGTCCTAACCAAATCAAGCTGTACCACCTGCTCGCAAACCTGGCCAAGTGCGCTCGATTGTTTGAAAATAAAATTATTCCATTCTTTAACGCGTACCTAAGTATATTAGTACAAACCGCAAACTAAGACCATTACGGAGGACTATTACTTATTTATTTATTTAAATAATAATATAGACGATGGTCTAATCAATTATCAAGGCAATCACCACACAGTTCATCTTACCTACGTATATTATCCACCTTCAAAAGTGGCTGCAAAATATTTTGTGGTGCCCTCGTTAATTCAAATAGGTACCGCAATCACCATCCCTTTATTTTCAGGACCTGAAACCTGAAATCGAGAGCACTATAGAGCAAGCGTACAACATCCTTCGAGACGACATATCTGCCCCACCAGACCTGGAACTTCGGCGCAGGTACCTCGGCCCAGGCTCTGACAAGCCCCACGAAGAAAGATTCTTCATACTCGACTCTTAACCAATGTATTTATTTTACATAGAATAATTTAAAACATAATGTGTTCCAATTCAAACACCTACTTATTTTCTCTGCCTACTTTTTATTTAGAATAGGTACCTATAATTATAATTAACGATAATAAACTATTTTAAATTGATTACCTCTTTTTGTTTGCTTCTTGCTAAGTGTTTACATTCCTACATAACTTATACTTACCCAAAGTCATCATCCCCCTAGCGCTATCCCGTTTTCACGGGGTCCGCTTACCTAACCTGTTTTTTTTTTACAGAAGCTATTGCCTATCTCACCTTTTAACTCGTGAAGGGAAAACCAGCCCAGTACAAGTTAGGCCACATACCTCCGAAAGGCTCGTTATGATGACGCTAACATCCTACGTAATGTAACTAATGCACACCTCCACCCACAGATCCCACCAAACCATGTAACATCAATATAACATAGCAAGCATCACGCCTGTATTCCCAATTTGTTTTATTGATTATTGATACCTTATGGCTCTGCCCACCTCGATAGGTGGGGTGTTTCCATTAGGCACCCATTTAATACGCCCCCGTCCGGCACGCTCCCACATTGGTGAACCATATCTCTATTGGCGTGCGTCACCCAGGCGTGAATAGCCTCCGCGTACGTTACCAGTGGTTGAGCGTAGGTAGAGCTCACGATCCGGAGGTGCCGCGTTCTAATTCCGGTGGGGACTTATTAATATCACAAAAATCACTTTGAGTTTCCTAGATTGGTTAGGACATTGCAGGCTGATCACCCTATTAAATAATATTCACTTAAGTAGCTACGTACGATAAAACTTTTTTCTTAGTTCCTTGACACGATTAACTAGAGGGTCTTCATTTTTAATAGATGACAAATACCTAGGAAATAGTTAATGATCTTTAAATTGGTTTAATCACAGAACAAATACGGTGTAATAACTCGATTATCGGGACAGCCTTCAGCTTTATAAAGTTGGGGTTAGTACCTGGGGGGCTCAGAACAATAATTGTTCTGAGCTGGGGGGTAACTATGGTTAGTACCCCTGAAAAGATAAGCATGACAATTAGTCACAGTCACTATTGTAAACATCAAGTAAACATGATAAGAATTAATTGAACGTGAACGCATCTAAACGCATTCAGCATTCACAATTTGACATAAATTGACATTTCAGCCTATAATTCAATAAATTCAACCAATTTAAAATTACTTTGTCTGTGATAAATAGAAATGAGAAAAGTAGTATTCACGATTTGGTCTATTTACGAATAGCTTTAAGTTTCAAAACATCATAACGACAAACCTAAACCACCTAACTAAACCAGTCAATAAGAACCACGTACCTTATGGGACGTACCGTACCATGTATGGCTGTCAGTCATTGACTGACAATACAACAATAGTATATTTATCATTTAGTTAGATTACTTTAGATGCTTATATTGCCTTTTATTTCTTTCCTTATCGTTATCGGAGTAAATACCGCTATCGTAGTGATCCCTCAGTGGCGAAAACGGCGAGCAGCGGATAGAACCAGTCTACCCAAGATGTCTCTACGTCAAGCTTTACTCCTTTCTTCCTCAAATTGCCATGGCTATGGGCTTTTGGAGTTTGCTAAAGAGGAAATATGTTCATTTCTAAAAAAGTAAGTACCTACCTACATTATATTTATAAGTTTTTGTTTTCATACTGTACAAAGGTTACTCTAATAATTATTCATGTTTACTTTTACTTACAGGCATAATGTTAAAGATTTGATTTTTATACCATATGCTCAAAATGATTACAATACCTACACCGCCAAAATGAAAGCTGCTATCGACCCGTGGGGTATCAATGTTACTAGCCTCCATACCTACCCTGATCCAGCAAATGCTATCAATTCGTCACACGCAATTTTTGTAGGGGGCGGAAACACCTTCCTACTTTTGACACGTTTGTATGAAAAGGGACTTGTGAGTCTCATAAGGAAGAGAGTACACGAAGGGCATTTATTGTATATAGGAAGTAGTGCTGGAACAAATGTTGCTACAAAGAGTATCCATACAACAAATGACATGCCAATAATCTACCCTCCCTCTTTTGAGGCTATTGGGATTGTGCCGTTCAACATCAACCCACATTACATTGATGTGATTGAGAGTGCCACACACAAAGGTGAGACTAGAGAGCAGAGGATAAGAGAATATTTAGAGATGTCTCATGCAGCACCAGTCTTGGGTCTGAGAGAAGGAGCAATATTGAAAATAGATAAGGATTGTCTAATTCTGAAAGGGGTTGCTGGTGCTGTATTGTTCCAAAAGTAAGTGTAAATCTTGTCTAAAGTATTTTACAAGAATAATAAAAATAGGAAAGCATGTTTTGAATAAGTTATTTTCATTTTATTATTTTGTTACAGGAATGATAAGAAGACTGAATATGCTGCAGGTGAAGATGTTTCATTTCTGCTAAATAGTACTAAGGATATGAATTAAACACAAAGGTGAAGTTGTGTTAAAACTGTACTGTTACATATTTTGATAATCATGTACCTATATTAAAAAGAAATGAGGATTATATTTCTATAAAATTTATTTTAAATAATAAAATATTTATTGACATTGAGAAATGTTAATCTTTATATGTATAATGGTATAGAGTACACTTAACACAAAAGTTCACTATAAATTACACTAAGGAATTGTTATTCCTTGAATGTTCCATCCCGAGAACTCAGTGAGTTCAGTTCAGTTTTAAATTATTAGTAAAGTTTTTCACACCATATCTGGAATTTTAATCTTTCATAGCTTGTACCATGGCTCACTGCAATTTCACTTTATAAATTATAGCAATAACATACTCATATGATTCTGAAGTCAATATTTAATCTAATTAGAAATTTGCAATATTGCACACAATGGTTTTCTGTTTTTTGTTCACTTGTCCAGGTTAGTGTTTTGTCAGCCGGTAACAGACGCTTGCATTAACAAAGCACGAGCTGCCTGGAAGAGGGATGGCTGGGGCACGACCCGCGACTGCCCAGTGCGCTCCGCCACAGGCAGGTGGCACAGAAATCGCCGCAAGGCTAGGTCACGACGTGCACTGAGCCCTCGCGTTATCTCACAACCTGACCCAAAGAGCACAGCACGCTGCTTCTTCCTCTTTTGTATGGCCACCTGCAAAAAAAGTTATTTTATTTTATCTGTTACATGGTGTCCCTTACAGTGAACAGTACTTTTCAGTGTGAGAGGACTTACCTGTATAACAGCAACTGGATGTAAAGAGTTCACATCTGGGGTTGGTTTTGGTTCTATTTTCACCTCCTCTTCTTCCAGGTTGCCATTTTGTTCAGTTTTGATTTCAGGATTTTCAGAATCCTGATTGTCTGCTTTATTATCAGGTATAGGTTCTTGGCTTTCGGCATTCTTTTGTAGAATGTCTTGAACAGTGTTCTTGCCAGCCATGTTTACTGAGAGACCGAGACGAGCGAGTACTCTCTCGGGCCGCCAGCGATCGCGTGCCCCACCAACAGGAGCGGTTTGTTCGCGACGACGCACGTCGGCTACCAGACTTGCCCAATCTACGCCCAGAGCATCTCCCAAACCAGCTGAAATTAAAATAAAGATCATAATTCTGTCCAATACTGAATAATAGGGCTGCAATAATAAAGAATATTTGTATTTCTACTCTAAATCTATGGTTTCTGTGTCTACTTACCTCGAGTTCGTTCTTCTTCCAATTCCCCATCAGATATCTCTTCAAAGTCTAGATTTGTGACATCTTCTTCATCTTTAGGATCCTGAGATTCTTTTTCTTCTGCAGCACCACTAGTATCCTTTAAAGGAAAATGGTAGATGAATAAATATGGATCTTTCATATTTCATAATTACCTAAAGTAAAACTGTTATCTACCTGTGTAGATTCCTTCTCTGAGCATTCAGGCTTTGAAGTTCCTTCATCTGTAGGTGCAGCAGTTTGACTGTCTTCGTCCAAATTTTGATCACCCATCTGAAAATGGGAATAATAATTATAGTTTGAACTCAAGTTGTGAATGTATTCTAAATTGACAAAAAAAATATTACATCATCTCTGTTGAGAATATCATCAGGATCGTCACTGATTTCGCTTAGGTCATCAGGTATAGGTTTGTCGTCGACTTCTGCCTCTTGGCGAGGTGGGGCGGTGGCAGTTTGAGCGGGAGGTGGGGTTTCCTTTGCCGCAGGCGAGGCTTCGTTCCTTGGTCCACGCCTGTCATTGCGCATTCGCATCCCACGATAATCATCTGAAAAATATAAATAAACTATCACTTGATTGTATACTCTCACATCCATAGGATTATTCTAGAGACCCTGCACTTGACCCCTGGGTTATACTAATCAAGCGACACATTTACCGGTGTTAGGCTTCAGTCGTGGCTGGTGACCACCCTCCAGACAAATCCTTGCCGCCAAACGACAAAAATCTTGTTCCAGCATGATGTTTGGAGAAGCTATTAGGAGAGAGGCATGTATGTTGTGTGCCGATTACAGTGTCCTGGTGTATTCACTACTGGATGGACTTCATATTACACTCCACTGTTTTCTCCCTGCCTATATTCACTCTTCATCAAAACTAGAGTTTACTAAGTAGGTGTGTACTAATACTAACTTAGGTTAGGCCATACCATCAAGTGAGATTATATTCAAACACAAACCTATCTTTCTCTGCTTTTAATCCTATTATACCCTGGTGGGATCTAGGGCTCGAATAACAGATTTCCATCCCCTATTCAACCTATCTTTAATAAAAAAAAAGTTTAATACTCACCGTGCATTCGACCACGGTGCGGCCCCGGCGGGTGGCCGCGGTGATGCCAGCCTTCCATTTCCATGTCCTTATCACCCCACTCGTTCATCTGTAAATATTATAACAATATTCTGTGGACTTATTCTTAATAAGAGAACACTTTCCACAAACTTCCGAATATTCACATACCAAAATGAGGGTAAGGACAGCCAAGGAATATGTGGGAGAGGATAAAGCAGGTATTATTTCTGTTTCGATAGTCTATTGGTTCATTCCGGTATAGTGCTTGATAATATAAACTCACCTAGAGCAGAAAAAGAGAGAGGAATTAGGGCAAAGGGAAGTGTCATACATAGGATATTATAAACACAGTATGTGAATTAAATGAAAATATTGTTACCTGTGGTTCACGCATGGGCCAATGTCTCTCCCGACCCCAGTCTCCGCCCGCACGATAGTCTTCATTGTCCCATTCTTTGTGTGGATGCATGTAGCCGCGTTCGCGATCCATGGAGCCTGACCGGCCTTCCCACGAACGATCGCGGTGCGGACGCCTATCATCATATCCTTGAATAAAACACGTACGTTAATGCCTATATAAAACATAAGAAAACAATGAAAACTAAAACTTTTTCGCTTTATTGCTTACCCATATCAACACCTCTGTGATCACCCATATGATCACCAAACATTCTATCGTCATCTTCAGGATAACCTCTGGGTGGCCCCCCCATATCATACCCAGAATCATAATGTCTGTCTCTACCTTGCATGCCATATCCAGGTGATCTGTCATCATCTCTAGGACCATCATACCGATCGTCTACTCTATCATAGTGTTCCATATCATCATACTGACGATCCATGCCCATTTCATAATCTGCCTGATCTCTATCCATACTGTCCATCCTATCTCTCTTACTGGATCTATCTCTTTCAAGTCTATCCTGTTTGCGCCCACCCCTTTCAGAATGAGTATCTTGTCTCTCCTTAGAAGTGCTCGAATTTTTATCTGCCTCAAGGGCTCTGTTTGAGATTGCTGCAAGAGCAGCTAACCTTTCCTCTGGCCTAGGAAGGAGTCTTTCCATAGGTTTGTTTGGTTTTTCCAAACCCTTATCAGCTCCCCCTCTGCCTCCTAAGCCTCTTTCACGCCCCCTTCTTTTGCCATCATCTCTTTTTGGCTCTTTGTTTCTTTCTCTTCCCCTGTCTTTTCTATCATGTCTATCCTTATCATCATGTTTCTCTTTCCTTCTTTCGGTTGATCTGTCTTTATGGTCACGGCCTCTATCTCTACTGGGAGAACTCTTTCTGTGCCTCTCAGAGCTACCATCCCTCCTAACTTGTTTTTTTGGAGAGACTGGCCTACTTCTTTCTGAGCTTTCTTTTCGTCTAGGGTCTTTAGAATGTGATCCATGTCTTCGAGGTGATCTAGATCTGCCTTTCTTAAGTGATCTGCTTCTTCCTCTAGTACGGTCCCTTTCTTTGTCTCGGTCTTTATCCCTATCTTTTTCCCTTTCCTTTCGATCTCTGTCTTTATCACGGTCTCTAGCAGAATGTGGAGAAATGCTCCGGTTCCTATCTCTTCTTTGTGGGGATTTACTGTGCTTTGAAGTACCTTTTGCAAGGGTTTTTGTGGTTATTGGAGGTGTCCCACCTGACTTTTTACCAGGTGATAAGGATTTCTTCCCAATAACTGCTTTTGATAGTGCTTTCTTCTTATCAGCCTCATGCTTTTTCAAAAGCTTGTCATCTTTCTTTAAGTTAGATTTCTTCACATTACATTTGTCTCTTTTAACAGACCCACTCTTTAGAAATTTCTTTTTAGATGGTGCATCACCATCAGATGAAGAACTAGAATTTCTTTTTAATTTTATCTTTTTGCCCTTACGTCTTGCATCTCTGCAAAAATAATTAAAATGTATAAATTGAAATGTCTGCTATTAATATATAGATACCTGTTCACTACACAAAAAGCTTTTAAAATAAAGTCAACACAAAGAAATTAAGGCCGTCATTATGATGTCTCAGTACAAAAACCCACCCTGGCCCTGGGCCTGTACAAAAACTAAACAAAGGAAATAAAATCTCCACATTCTAAGATACCTAACTACAATGGGATTGCCAACTACAGCCAATACCTAGTATAATCATTTCTATACTAATATTTTGAATAAGTATTCTATCAACCAATAACATAGCATCACGCTTGTATCCCCAAAGGGGTAGGTAGAGGTGTATAATATATCCAACCACTCCTAATTAAATGATACAATGCAATTAAGAAATACATTCATTTTTAAAACAATAGTAAGCAAGCAGAGAAAGTGCCAGCTCAGCGCATTCCTCTAGATTCAAGAGTTGAATCATTTCAACAACCTGGATTTATATGAACTCTTACCTTCCAGAAGACGAAGATGACGTACTGCCATCTGAGGACGAAGAGGATACGCTAGAAGAACTAGAACTCCTCGAAGACGAGGAGCTCGATACCGTTTTCTTTTTATCTTTCCTCATGTCTTTACCAGAATCCATTTTCAGCTGCAACTCTAATTCACGCTGCAACTGCAGCCTCCTTTTTTCAAGCACATCCGTATCCGCATACTCCAGGTCATTTTGATCCCAGTTATCAATTTCACCGTCTGGACTACGCCTCACTACCACAGTCGAATGCAGTCTATTCTTACCGTCGTCTTTAATCACACGTTTTTGATCACTATCCTTGTTTGCAGCCCGTTGCTTAGATGGACTAATCAACGTGTGTGTAGTAGCGAATTTACAATTTTTACCGTAAGCGCAACTACCGTGCTGTGCCCACTGTCTACAATGTTCAGTTGTTTTTTTAGCACTAGCTGCTTTCTTGGTACCGAGGCGCTCAAATACACTAGGTCTGTTGGCTAGATCTTTTGATTTCGGTAATTCGACAGTAATTTTTCTTTTTCCTTGTTTTGACATTATAAAAGAGAAACATTGGTCTCACTTTTTAATTAAATACGACTGAAAAACACATTTCAACCGGCGTTACGGCATATAAATCGGCCGCCATTTTCGAATGAATGAATGTATTTATTTTTAAGGCACTACCTATTGTACCAAACCGAGCCGTACTAAACGAACGAATGAATAAAACAAAAATTATAACAACAGCAGGGTTACTAACTTATAGAAAATTCCGCAAAGTGCGGGAGAATCTCAATATAATTGGGGATTGGCAATATGCGGGGACTTTGATATCTCACATTATGGACGTTTATGCAGTAATCGTGCATTGATGTAAAATGTTATAGTAAATCGTCAGTCAAAAGACGACTACTTTTCATAAATTTGATTGACTTGTAAATTTGTATAAAAATATTTTTTAACTGATGGAAATTATTTGCTTATTAATTATCTGTGGTCTGATGATTAGAATCTTATACACACGATCTGGAGGTCCGGGTTCGATTCCTAATGGAGATATTGCAGAAATCATTTCGTGATATTGACCTTTTTTGTGTAGAGATTGCAAATCACCTGATTTTCCGAAAGTAAGATGATCCGTGCTTCGAAAGGCACGTTAAGCCGTTGGTTCCGGGCTAGTAGTCTAAAAAAAATTGTTTCTTTTCTTTAAATAATTTTGAGGGACTTTCTAGACTAAGTTCCTCAAAAACAAAATAAATGTTGCTGTAAAATTTTCCTTCGTAAAAGATTAACTTTTCATTTCATGGATAACAGACATAATGCATCTCTTATCTTTGTTTTTGGGTATAAATGGACCCTTTTTATTACACCGAGGCACAATTACATCTTTCGTACATTATTATTTTAATCAAAATAGAGAGAAGCAATATAGGTAGCAACATAATTCTATACATAATATACTAATACTAAATTGCTGTGCCCTTGCAGGGTATCACTTGTACTTTATTAATTATGTAACACCTTTTATAATAACCTGTGGCTTTGCAATAAATAAATAAATAACTGAGCACTCAGTTTGTTAAATACGTAATACAAATCAATAGTACAACTTCTGGCTGACTTGTTAAAATGAACTTCCTTAAGAATCAATTTTGAGTCCGTTTCTTTTTTTAGTGTATGTTAATGATTTACTTTATATCATGCAGAACCAAGCAAACATAGTGCTGACACTTCTCTCATATTTAAAATTTACAGAAAGCTTATAAGGAACTGGACGAAGCCAACAACGCCCTGACGCAAGTTCTCAGTTAATATTATACAGTAAATAACCTAGTTCTGGATGCTAAGACCACGAATCGAATTAAATTTGTTTTACCTTATGTAAAAAACAACATTAAAATTAACGATGAAAACCTATATTTTGTTAAACACACTGTTTATACTATAGATTCAAAAGTTAAGTTCAGAAGCATATGCCGTCAAAAAGATTCGACAAAAACAACACAAAATAGTCATGAATTTTGCGATGGAAAATTCCATTTGACTTTAACTCAGAATTGTGGTCTGAATCATCCTCTCAGTATTCGGTAGGATGTCACCAACACCATGTAAATGCTTTACATTGTATTTTTGAATAATTATGTACCCGAGTAATGAGAAAATAGGTAATTATCACGTTAAATCTTGACAGCGCCATCTATATTACTTTTGGGGAACATAGCTTGGAAAGTCTCATTGGGGAATTTCGTAATTGCAAATTCATAATACATTAAGTAATTGGGAATTTTGCCAAATTGTCATTGGCAACTCTGGCTGAATGACAAATTAAGTAATGTGATCAATTAATGCCAGGCTTAAAATGCGACTATGCCAGAGCCGTTAAACCCTTTCCAAAAAAAAAAAAGAAAGTCGACTCGAGACGGGAAAGTGGAGTTTGGGTTTCGTTTAATTTTAATTAAATTTCATAAATTCCTTAGATTCTGAGTCTTGGAATCAGTCATTTATAATTTAAATTAATCAGCCCTCATATTTTACGGGTTTTACCTGCGCCGATATCAGTCGATAAAGTTTCTATAGATGTGGTACGATCACTGTTGACCAAGCACTAACGCCATACCAAGATGCCTATGCTCGATGGAAAGGAAGTTGAAATATTTTTTGTAAGTATATATTATCTTATGTAATCTCCTCAAACATGTATAAACACAAGACAAGAAATTATATACATCAGCTACTTTCAAAGATAACCTCACAAAACTTATTTTTCTTATTATTTTCTTTTTCCTCAAATACTTTATATTACGGTTTAGGTACGTAATTATTTGCTTAGACTTTAGAGCCCAGTTCTTTTTGTTTTACTGTTTTTTTGATTTCCCAACCGGCTGCGGCTGAAAATCAGCGTCATAGTCTTGCTACAGCTAGGCCGTGACATTTGCTGAGCTGAAACCGTTTCGGCATTATGTATAATTATTAGTGTTAAGTATGCCGAATAAATATTTTTTCTTTCTTTTCTTTCTTCTTTCAAAACTTTTATTAACATACTTTTCTACCTTCTAACAATAATATTACATTATACTAGGCTTGCAACTTATATTTAAAATTGCTGTTGAAATTTCTCAATACTATAAAATGTATTTATTTTCTTTCAGAGTGAAGAAGACTTACCATATGAAGAAGAGATATTGAGAAACCCCTTCTCTGTAAAACACTGGCTTCGTTATATAGAACATAAAAAAGGTGCTCCTAAACATGAAACTAATATGATCTACGAGAGAGCTCTAAAAGAGCTACCAGGGTCCTTCAAACTATGGTATAATTATTTAAAACTGAGAAGATCTCAAATCCGAGGACGCTGTATCACTGATCCTTGCTATGAAGATGTCAATAATTGTTTTGAACGCTCACTAGTTTTCATGCACAAGATGCCAAGAATATGGATGGACTATTGTACATTCCTGACTGACCAATGCAAAATAACATCTACAAGAAAAGCTTTTGATTGTGCATTAAGAGCTCTTCCTATAACACAACATCATAGAATCTGGCCCTTGTACTTGAGTTTCCTGAAGAAACACAACATTACTGAAACAGCTGTTAGAGTTTTTAGAAGATATCTGAAGTTGTGCCCTGAAGATACAGAAGAATACATTGACTACTTAATCTCCATCAACAAATTAGATGAAGCAGCTATTAAACTGGCTCACATAGTCAACAATGAAAACTTCCAATCCAAACATGGTAAATCAAACCACCAATTGTGGAATGAGCTGTGTGAATTGATATCTAAGAATCCTGAACAAATACACTCCTTAAATGTAGATGCCATCATCCGGGGAGGTCTGAGGAGATATACTGACCAGCTGGGCCATTTGTGGAACTCCTTAGCAGATTATTATGTAAGAAGTGGTCTATTTGAAAGAGCAAGAGACATTTATGAAGAAGCTATACAGACTGTCACAACAGTTAGAGACTTCACACAAGTGTTTGATGCCTATGCTCAGTTTGAAGAACTTAGTTTGAGCAAGAAAATGGAAGAGATATCGAAGAAACCTAGTCCCTCTGAGGATGATGATATTGGTCTTGAACTTAGGCTTGCTAGATTTGAGTATTTAATGGAGAGAAGACTACTACTCCTAAATTCCGTGCTACTGCGACAAAATCCCCATAATGTTGCTGAGTGGCACAAAAGAGTTAAACTATATGAAGGAAAACCACATGAAATAATTGACACTTATACAGAAGCTGTACAAACTGTAGACCCAAAACTGGCAGTTGGTAAACTGTATACATTATGGGTTGGTTTTGCACAATTTTATGAAAAAAATGATCAAATTGAAGATGCTAGACTTATTTTTGAAAAAGCAACACAGGTTAATTATGTTAAAGTTGATGATTTAGCATCAGTCTGGTGCGAATGGGCTGAAATGGAAATAAGACATGAAAATTATGAGGATGCTCTCAAATTGATGCAAAAAGCTACAGTGCTGCCAAGTAGGAAAGTTGCTTACCATGATGATACTGAAACTGTACAGATGCGTTTGTACAAATCATTGAAAGTTTGGTCTATGTATGCTGACTTGGAGGAAAGTTTTGGTACTTACAAGTCATGCAAAGCAGTTTACGATCATATCATTGACTTAAAAATTGCTACACCCCAAATAATAATCAACTATGGATACTTCCTTGAAGAACACAACTATTTTGAAGAAGCTTTCAGAGCTTATGAAAAAGGTATTGCACTTTTCAAATGGCCTAATGTCTATGATATATGGAACACATACTTGACAAAATTCTTGAAAAGATATGGTGGAACTAAATTGGAGAGAGCAAGAGATCTGTTTGAACAGTGCCTAGAACACTGCCCACCACAGTTTGCTAAATCAATTTTCCTACTATATGCAAAATTAGAAGAGGAACATGGTCTGGCAAGACATGCTATGTCTGTCTATGAGCGTGCTACTACTGCTGTACTACCAGAGGAGATGTTTGAAATGTTTAATATTTACATAAAGAAAGCTGCTGAGATTTATGGAGTTCCAAAGACGCGCCAAATCTACGAAAAAGCTATTGAAACTTTACCTGAAGAAAAATCTAGAGAAATGTGCATTCGCTTTTCTGAAATGGAAACACGTCTTGGTGAAATTGACAGAGCTCGCGCCATTTATGCACATTGTAGTCAAATGTGTGATCCAAGAATTACTTCAGAATTCTGGAACACCTGGAAAGAATTTGAGGTCAGGCACGGAAATGAAGACACTATGCGTGAAATGTTAAGAATAAAAAGAAGTGTCCAAGCAACATACAATACTCAAGTAAACATGATGTCTGCTCAAATGTTGAGTTCTGCGGCCCAGGCTGCTGGTACTATTTCAGACTTAGCCCCAGGAATGAAGGATGGCATGAGAATGCTGGAGGCAAAAGCAGCAGAAATGGCTGTTCAAAATAAAGGAAATATTATGTTTGTACGAGGCGAAACTCAAGGTCTCAAAGAGGCAGACAAAGTTGTCAACCCTGATGAAATTGATATTGATGAAGAATCTGAGAACAGTGATGAAGATGAAGAAGATGGCGAAGTTGCTCCAGTTCAGAAGAAAGCAATCCCTGCTGCTGTATTTGGTGGCTTAGTTACTGACGATAAAGAAGAATAAATACACCAATTGTTAATGATATTCAATTTTTCGAGTAATAAATCATCTTTTAATTACAATTAATTAGTTACATTTCTGTACACAAGCCACTTATTTACAACAGAAATCACAGAATGTTCATTATATTTATTATTAATTATTGCCTACTTGAAAGCACAGCAAATAATAATAGCAAATTCCAATTTTAATTTATTTTCAATGTTTATTTTATAAAACATTTCCCAAAAATATAAGAATTGATGACTGGAACAACATTTTATACTAATAGAGATTTGTAGGCCATTCACATTGGATACAAAAGTCAATACCACAAAGAGAAATAGTTGAATTTGACTTCAAATTACATCCCTGGGTGGTGTGATGAAATGTAGAGAATTTGAGTACATACTTTGGTGTTCTGAGTAATTTAAAATGCTAATATCATTATGGACACCGCCAAACATAATTAATTCACCATTTCCTTTGACAAGAGAGTACATAACCAATTCTTCAGGAGCTCCACTCATTTCACCAAGCCTTGGACACAACCATGTCACATAATTCAGTGTATTTCCATCAAGGACAGATGCAATATCCAATACATGCATTGTGAGTGTATTTCTTCTTACTTTTTTCACAGCTGGTTGTTGTCTTTGTGGTGGATTGGGATCTGGGGGAGCTTCTCTTCTGTTTTCCAGATGTGCTATTTGCCTTTGATTAATGAGATCATTTCCTGGAGGAGCATTGTTGACTGTAGAATCACAAGCAAATGCAGCCATCCTATACTTATTTGCTTCTTGAAGCTGGCGAACTATCTTCATACCTTTATTCTGTAAAATCATAAACACAAGTTAAATCCCTGATTATGGTGAGATCTCACAATTAAATAAAAATATTTTGTTTTAAACTGACCTTATTTTTGTTTCTTCTGTTTAATGTGTCTTTCTTGCTCAATTCTAAACCACTTCCCGATTGCCTTCCTTCAGCACTTGGTCCAGCAACAGCATCATTTCTTTCGGGACTCACATTTTCATTGGGTGGTATTGGATTTTGATTATGGTTTTCATTACTTGGGCCTGCCACAGGTTCATTGTTAACATTAACCTGGGCTTGTCTAACAGGTTGTCGGGGTAAGACACCACGTCTGCCATTAATATTCTGATCTCTGTCTAGTGGTCTTTGTAAACTCTGTTCAACTCTTACAGATACTGGTGCTCCCTCTGGCCGACTGAGAGCTGACAGTCGCACAGCTGAAGTAACTAAAGGCTTAGCACTGTTCCACCCATTTCTACTCCTACTTAAACTGACTACTTTGTCACCAACCCTGCATGCTGGGTTACACCATATGTTAGCAGAAGCCCACTCCTTATTTTTTACAGCAATCTCTTTCCAAGTCCACACTGGGCCTTTCATAGTTAATATCCAACAGTCACTATAGACAAACCTGTTGTGCAATGTTTGCACTCCACCCAGAAGCATTAGTCTGTCAAAATCTAAAGATAAAAGAGATTGTGCATATCTTGGTGATGGTCTAGGCTTGGTTGTTGGCTGTTTCCTCCAAACAAGTGTAGGTATATCCAAGACCCACAAGTCATTAGAACATTGAATTTGATAATTCTGTGCTGCTGACATCACTAGACCACCAAACACAATCATTTCATCACCATTCATACACGCTGAGTGACCTGCCATTGGGGGTGGTGCATTGGATGCATTTATTAACATCCACTTATTAGTTGACACACAGTAAAAATGCAGTTCATTGAACATTGTCACATTTTGGTAATATTGTGAAAGTGAAGGATAAGTCCATCCCCCAAACACTATTAGACAGTCTTTGTAATGAACCATTGATGTGTAGGCTTTAGGAACTGGGTATGTCCCTGTAGCCAGTGGCCTGACCCACTGTCTGACTGATAAGTCAAACCTCCATAAATCATTGAAGGATGTGGCATTAGTAGTACAACCCCCAAATATGTACATACTATTATCAATAACACAAGCTGCATGTGAGAATCTTTTTGTGATAGTAGGCACCATTTCTGTTGATATTGTATGTTTCCATAGTATGTTGAATTCTCCTACAGCCTTCACTAATTTTATTGAAGTTTTACGCAAAACATCTGCAACAATAATACAAGATTAAATAATTGTACTGCACATTCTTTCCAGTAAACAAATTTCATTTCCAATAAGATTATTTAAGTGTTTTTCCCATACAGTCTTTTAAAAAAAAGCTTTATATTAGGTAATGTAAAAAGGAGCGGTTGTTTAATTTATATTCACTGCAAAATATACTTTGAATGTTCCAAGCAATATAGATAGCAAAATTAAATTACTTACTCTGGGCGCAACCGTACCATCTGTTACAAACAGACATACAGTTCTGCAAATCTTTATACGGAGGCAAAAACCCCATTATAAACTCCAACACCTCGTCAGGCAGATCTTCGATTGAGCTTTGCAGCGTTTGATGTTGCAAGGTTTGGTGAATTACTTCCATCATTGATAATTGAACACCTTACTAAATATTAATTATTATACACATGAAAGATATTTTATATCCCTAAGTGTAACAGCTGCATTCCCATAAAATTGAATTGGGTTTTATTATTAAAAATGAAATTGACAAAAACGAGAGCCTGCGGACACTTTTGACAATTTCACATTTGACAGGTATAAATAACGCTTCGGATACATGCACAAAGTACATAGATTCATCAATAACACCAAACAAGGAAAGTCGATGAAAAAACCGGTATTTGCAATAAAAGTTAGCTTACATCACAGCTACAGCACTATTACTTACTAATCGTGTTGTCAAAGTGAAGTCAGCTGTTATGTCAATTCGCGGACTTGTTCTGTGCGACTACCGGGAATATTCAAGTTATTAAAGTGCGGTTAGGGATATCACTGTTAAACTGCGTGTTATAAGAAGATTAAAGATGCTGCTATTACTCTAAACGGCTAAAATCCGAAAATTTCTTAGCGCAGAGTGATAATTGGCATTGTTCTGTATGATAGTTTGACATCTAACCTAAGATCGTCGCGCATTTTATCTATTTTTTCATTGAAAATAAAGCGGAAGGAGCACCGAAATAATGCAGCACTTAATACAGGCTAGTCCCTTCCTGGACAAGTTGAAGCATTGGCGTCATGTGATGTCTTTCAGTGATGTACAGTTAACTACTTCTCAAAAAGTAAGAATCATTTTTCTTAGTTTAATTCTTATAAGAAACCATAATAGTCATACTACATAACTTGTTATTACACCCAAAATTATGTTGTCATACATTTTAATAAGCTTCTCTGACTCAGCATTGCTCTATCTTTAAATATCTATAGAAGTTTGATTATAATGTATAATAAAATTTGACCCTGAAGTATCAATTTGTTTTCTTATTTTTCAGGTAGTTTTATGGAGCATAGGAGTAGTTGGCACAAGTGCTGTGGTAGTTGGTGTATTGTCCAGATACTTAGCAAGGAGGCGGGCCAAGCCTATCTTAAACCCAAGGATACAAAGAGCAATTAACAAGAGAATCTCACGTATGCGCAGTCCCAATGGTGGTAATAACAATCCCACAGTATAACAAAAGCACTTTTCGGTAGATGTTCAGTCACAAAATTTATTAGGGCAATTTTTTTTTATTAGTGCACTGTGATTTTTGTTATCCACCACCACAATTTCTGTACTTTTCTTTCCTATCTTTGCTTTTTGTTATTGTTTATTTATTATTTGCTTAAATATCTTCTTTAGAATAGTTAAAGTACAATACACAATTGTGTATTTAATATTTATTGTTATTTTATATTATTTTAGGTATGGGCTCTGTAGCCAGCAGTGGAGGGCGCAGTAGTCCCTTGGGCTTCAGTGAACGGCTTTCCCTCGCGTCAGGCTCCATCGGCTCGGGTGGCGGTGACGCAGCGCCGCTCTCACCACAGCAGCTTGGCGTTATGGGTGCGTAGAACATTATTTTCGAATTGCCCCTAAAGTTTTATGCAATATACTTGACTGCGCCATCTATTATCGAGTAGCGTAATTATTTCAGACTGGCTCATTAGAGTAACAATTATTGTTATTTTAAATTGATTATCTGATTGATAAAAGTAATGGGACCCTTTTTTAAAATAAATAATTACTTTTTTAATTATATTGGGTAATTTTACAAAATTAAATTTCATATAAATTATTTGAGGTGGGTTGTAACAAAATTTTTGCAGCGCCATCTCTTGTTCAGTAGCGAAACTACTTCTTAAAGTGTGTGGTGTGTAGATGATGTTGGTTTAATTATTATCAAATAGATGGCACTAGTTATTCAAAAACTGAAATAATATTCATTACAGTGTTCTTAAAAAATACTCTACTTACTAATATCTATAAACACTACGAACTTATATAGGAGTATGAGTTATAAATAATAACTTCTTTTAAATAAGGTACTCTAGGTACCTATTAAATTGGTACCTAATTTTATAAATCATACCACCGTAAGTATTATACCTATGTAGTAGGTACAATTCAGTGGAAAAACTATTGCACATAAAAAAGTACAATAGGGGGACCTTATTGCTAAATAACAATTTTTCCAGGCAACTTTCATACACCTACACCTACAAGTGTAATCAGTCTTGTTGTCAACAATTTAAATTATTCCACGGCTCTGGGGATTACGAAACACGTAAAAAAAACCAACTAACACTATTAATATTTTGCTATGTTAAATTGGATAGTTGCCTCCGCTTCCATTTTCATTGGCCGAGTGAGTGATATATGGGATTTTGATTCAGAGTCACCTTGGCTGCATCCAGGCACTGAATTATACAACTCTATTTTACCCTATTGCCGTCCGGTTGGTGGCATTCGGATTCGGCGTAATGTAAAACATAAACACTAAGTATGCATAAACATAAGTGGCGTCTAAGCCCTAATCCGTCGAAAACCGAAGTCACATCGTTCCACCTGACCAACTGCCTAGCTAACAGGAAGCTTAAAGTAACGTTCTGTGGCGAACTCGTGAAACATAATTTCACCCCCAATTATCTTGGCGTTACACTCGACCGGTCCCTGACGTATAAGCAACACCTAGACAACGTCAAGCAAAAGTTGAAAACCAGAGTGAACATCCTCCGACGTCTAACGGGTACAAGCTGGGGGGCTTCCGCGTCTGTTCTGCGCACGGCAGCTCTAGCCCTGGTATACTCGACCGCTGAGTACTGTGCGCCCGTATGGTACCGTAGTGCACACACACACAAGGTCGACACTCAGCTACACGAAGCAATGCGCCTTATAACGGGAGTGATAAGATCTACACCACTCCCCTGGCTTCCAGTCCTGGCTCATATTCCACCGCCTGGGCTGCGTAGGTGCAGAGCGGCCGCAATTGAGTGGAATAAGTGCTTCTACATGAACCGCTCTGGCCCCATGCCAATAAGGGACACGCTGGATAACCTACCCAGAGCACGCCTTCCATCAAGGTCACCGATCTGGAATGACGAGCGCATAAAAAGTCAATTCAGTGTGGAAGATACGTGGAGGCTGGAGTGGAACATGTTCGACGGCACAAATTCGGACCTTATTCAGGATCCCTCGCGGAGGGTCCCTGGCTTTGACTCCAAGCGAAAAATCTGGACACGACTGAACCGGTGTAGGACCGACTATGGAAAGTCAAACCATCACCTGTGTAGATGGGGCTTAAAGGAGTCACCATACTGTGAATGTGGTCACCCGGACCAAACCATATCTCACATAGTGAACGAGTGCCCTCTGCACCGGTTCCCAGGTGGTATAGCCGAGCTGCATTGTGTGACGGATGCAGCAGAGACTTGGTTAAGGGAGCTTAAGCTGGATATTTGATCCAAGCAGGATATTTGTCTGCCATACGCAATAATAATAATAACACTAAGTAGTAGAGTCTAGAGTATAGATATATAGATCTTTTACTCTAGAGTATAGGGCCCACACCTATGTTATATATTATAAACATAATATCTAGATATCGGCATACATAAGATAAGGTTGAGGTACCATGTAAAAATACCGATTTTAAGCTGAGTTCGAGGTGCTTAAAGTCGACTAAACTGAGCATGGTATAAGAAAACCGGGTATACTCAAAAGAGCTAACATTTCAAAATTAGCTCAGCTGACGTCATCCCAACCTGCGTTGCCATTTCGTAAAAAAAAATTACCCACTACCAATGTTATTAAATTACTTATCAAGGACATTTTGAACTTTTAGTAAAGTATTTACTCACAGTTTAAATATTTTTTATATATTATGTAACAAGCAATAGTAATTAAATACATTAGTTAGTAATTCACATAAATGTCAATAATAAAATTTATCTCCTTGGAATGTTGGAGATTTCAATTTAATGGTCTACTTCTTCTCTCGTGTGGGTTGTGAGGTGAATTACCAACCTCATCAACCCTGGTGTCAGGGTTATTATTGAAACGCCAAAGGCCCCTGACATGACTCATGTAACGACTACTTACTTACATCAGGAAGTAGTAATTCAAATTCAAATTCAAAAATATCTTTATTCAGTAGGTAACATAGTTACACTTTGAATCGTCAATTTTTACATAACGAACGTCTCATCCGCCTAAAACTACTGCAGCTTCTCACAACCTGTATAGCCGGGGAAAAGAAGCTGCAAGAAAAACCTCGGCACAGGGCCCTAGACGTTCTTTAAAAAAAAAAAACATAAAATATTGATATACAATTGAGTAATTTAGCTGCCTAATATCAGTTCTCAGACAGTTAATCCCATGCATTCATATCTTCTAAATAAATTAAAGTAACCGGGCCCAACGGCTTAACGTGCCTTCCGTAGCATGAATTTATTGGTAACACAGTTGTAACACTAACGTCACCAAAGGGTTAGCAATGGCGGCTTGTCATAGGATTGAGCATACGGTTTTCTTATACCATGGAACTGAGGACGGAGTCAGGTTTGAGTTAACATCTTAGAGTTGGTGCGGGTGTAACATTCATACTGTAGGTACGGGTGTAACATTCATACTGTAGGTACGGGTGTAATATTCATACTGTAGGTACGGGTGTAACATTCAAACTGTAGGTACGGGTGTAACATTCAAACTGTAGGTACGGGTGTAACATTCAAACTGTAGGTACGGGTGTAACATTCATACTGTGGGTACGGGTGTAACATTTATACTGTAGGTACGGGTGTAACATTCATACTGTAGGTACGGGTGTAACATTCAAACTGTAGGTACGGGTGTAACATTCAAACTGTAGGTACGGGTGTAACATTCATACTGTGGGTACGGGTGTAACATTCAAACTGTAGGTAAGGGTGTAACATTCATACTGTAGGTACGGGTGTAACATTCATACTGTAGGTACGGGTGTAACATTCATACTGTAGGTACGGGTGTAACATTTATACTGTAGGTACGGGTGTAACGTTCATACTGTAGGTACGGGTGTAACATTCATACTGTAGGTACGGGTGTAACATTCAAACTGTAGGTACGGGTGTAACATTCATACTGTAGGTACGGGTGTAACATTCAAACTATAGGTACGGGTGTAACATTCAAACTGTAGGTACGGGTGTAACATTCATACTGTAGGTACGGGTGTAACATTCATACTGTAGGTACGGGTGTAACATTCATACTGTAGGTACGGGTGTAACATTCAAACTATAGGTACGGGTGTAACATTCAAACTGTAGGTACGGGTGTAACATTCATACTGTAGGTACGGGTGTAACATTCATACTGTAGGTACGGGTGTAACATTCAAACTGTAGGTACGGGTGTAACATTCATACTGTAGGTACGGGTGTAACATTCAAACTGTAGGTACGGGTGTAACATTCATACTGTAGGTACGGGTGTAACATTTATACTGTAGGTACGGGTGTAACGTTCATACTGTAGGTACGGGTGTAACATTCATACTGTAGGTACGGGTGTAACATTCAAACTGTAGGTACGGGTGTAACATTCAAACTATAGGTACGGGTGTAACATTCAAACTGTAGGTACGGGTGTAACATTCATACTGTAGGTACGGGTGTAACATTCATACTGTAGGTACGGGTGTAACATTCAAACTGTAGGTACGGGTGTAACATTCATACTGTAGGTACGGGTGTAACATTCATACTGTAGGTACGGGTGTAACATTCATACTGTAGGTACGGGTGTAACATTCAAACTGTAGGTACGGGTGTAACATTCATACTGTAGGTACGGGTGTAACATTCATACTGTAGGTACGGGTGTAACATTCAAACTGTAGGTACGGGTGTAACATTCATACTGTAGGTACGGGTGTAACATTCATACTGTAGGTACGGGTGTAACATTCAAACTGTAGGTACGGGTGTAACATTCAAACTCCAACCTTGACATTATAACGACTGCATCGCAGCAATGCTGAAGTCACCAGACACACAGTTGTCTAGTTCACCTCGACCCAGTGCAAAGTGCAAATACACATAAATCCTAGCTAAATAACAAATTACCAAGGCATATGGCCAGAGGCGGCTGTACTAATCTCCAATCTTAACAAGGCAATATTTCTTCTATCGTATGGGTTGTGAGGTGGATTACCAACCCCATCAACCCTGGTGTCAGGGTTACTATTGAGCCGCCAAAGGCCCCTGACATGGCCCATGTAACGACTACTCACTTACATCACTAAGTAGTAACCGGGACCAACAGCTTAACGTGCCTTTCGAAGCACGGATCATCTTACTTTCGGACAATCAGCTGATCAGCCTGTAATGTTCTAACCAAACTAGGGATCACAAAGTGATTTTTATGATATGTCGTCACCGGGACTTGAACCCGGGCTCTCCGGATCGTGAGCACAACGCTCAACCACTGGACCACGGAGGCCGTTAAAAGGGTAATACTCAAGACGTATGTATGTTTTAGTACTTTTAAATTAGTCTCTACAAAACCACAAAAGTACGAACATAGAAATCATAAACCGCGCTCGCTAGGGGCACCGAAGGGTGTTCGGATTTATAAGGGAGTATAAGGTACTTGATGATTGTGGTGCCAAAAGTAAGGTTATCTAGTTAAACCCCATACCTGTTTATTTTTTGACGTGACTTATTGTCGATTTGCCGCAAATGACATTAACTATTTAGGTACCTACTTGGCCGAACAAATGGGAAGCGCTGAGGCTCTCACCCTATCTTATCTAGTGATATCGAGATGTAGGTAATCGGGAAGCTACTAACCCAATAAGTTATTGGTTACGGCGATGGTCTAATTAGTAAACACTCACTAATTGTAATCGACATGTCAATCGAAGCGAGGTAGGTAGGTACCTAAACGATCAATTATATAAAATAATTATTTTAAATTAACAAAAGATATTGACGGAATAATTTGATTATCTAAGTCGTTTATTAAGTCTTACCTATATTTTCTGTAAACAAAACACCAACTATACCTAATAATAGGCTAGTTTCCAACTAATCAAATTAGTTACTTTTTACTAAACATCAAAACACGAAATCACTATGAAATTTGTATGAAAAAGCAACCTGTGACGTTATAGAAAAACGTGACTAAATGACGCACTTATTACTACAGTAATATTTATTAAAATTCATTAATAAGTTAAATAACAGCCTCCGTGGTCTAGTGGTTAGAGCGTTAGGCTCTGGAGGTCCGGGTTCGATTCCCGATGGGGACATTGTCGAAATCACTTTGTGAGACTGTCCTTTGTTTGGTAAGGACTTTTCAGGCTTGAATCACCTGATTGTCCGAAAAAGTAAGATGATTCCGTGCTTCGGAGGGCACGTTAAGCCGTTGGTCCCGGCTATTAGCCGTAAAAGCACCTCCACCAACCCGCATTGGAGCAGCGTGGTGGAGTATGCTCCATACCCCCTCCGGTTGATTGAGGGGAGGCCTGTGCCCAGCAGTGGGACGTATATAGGCAGTTTATGTATGTTATGTAATAAGTTAAATGGATCGGTCCTGCGCTGGATGCGGGCACCGCGATCTGTCTTTATTCGGTAGGTAATCAGAATTTAATAATTCATCTTTGACCTAGGAAATTACCCAATTACTTAGTCCTTTTATGGGCTAAATCACAAGTTCCACTTACTTCATAGTACCTACTTCGTTATACATTCTCAGAAGTATCATACATAACATTATGTACGCATAGTATGAAGATGAGTTGACGATTATACCTCTCACCGAAGGCTTATCAATGACGTAACGCGCACCGTCCTCCACGGCAGTCGCGATCGCAATATTCGCCAGCTATCAATGTGGCTCGTTGGTCTAGGGGTATGATTCTCGCTTTGGGTGCGAGAGGTCCCGGGTTCAAATCCCGGACGAGCCCAACTTTTTGTATTTACTTTTTTGATTGCTATTCATATTCCTCTTAATAAGTAAAAATATACTTTTGAAATGTTAGTCAATGAGGAACTTTCCAGGCTACGTTCATCAAAAACAGCATACACACAACAAACAGATGGCGTTTATCTGTTTTCTTTCTCATTATTTGAGTACTTAAATAATTATTCCAAAGTACAATGTAATGGCAGAAACATATATAAAAATAAATGTTGCTTGATATTTGGATCACATTATGTATAGAATTATGTTGCTAGAATATTGTTTCTCTTGATTTTGATAAGAATAATAATGGGTAGAAGATGTAATTGTGCCTGTGTATAATAAAAAGGGTCATCATTTATACCCAAAAACAAAGATAAAAGATTCATATGACTGTTACCCATGAAATTAACAGGTTAAAGGGAGGAAAATCTGTACAGCGCCATCTATACTGTTTTTAAGGAAAGTAGCCTGGAAAGTCCCTGATTAGTACCTAGACTTTCTGTTTGTGGGTCCGCAACCTATTTGTGCTTATTATGTCCAATCAACAAGATTGATTATACGTCTCTGGTGGTTGGTCATTTCATTAGACGGGTGACCGATTACAACATAAGTTAAGTAAGTAGATAAAACTATGAATACATGCAAATATGCAATCAATCGTTTTATGTAATCCCGTATTACAAGATACATTACAATACTATCATTTATCATCTAAAAAATCTCACGTATTTTCGCGGAAAGTTTTCAACACAGGCGATAATAAGAATGCGTCAAATATGGTCATAATATTTATACAGATATATCGTGGCTGACTTTGCTAACTCGCGTACCTATCTGTATTATTTAGCTAAAGTGATTTGTGTCTTATTGACAATTGTAAAAGGTACATCAGCGCTCTGCCGCTCACTTTGCATCACTTAGCATTTTGAAATATTTATTGACATAACATTTTACACCAGATTTCGTGTTTTCGAGATTTTATATATTTTAATATAACTTGTAACACAACACAATCGACATTTTTAAATGCCAATCGTATCGAGGCTAATGCTATAACAATTTATTTTATTAGGTGTAATTTAGACTTCCAAACCCGTTTGGTTTTGATACAGGTCAAAACACATACCTATCGTGCCTGACTTTGCTAAATGACGTATCTGTATTTTTTTACTAAAATGATTTGTGTCTTATTGACAATTGTAAGAGGTGCAAATGAGTTTTACCAATAATTTCAGATACGTCTTAGTTAGCGTTCTCCGCGACGAATCTAAAAATTATCTCACCTTGAAAATAAGATTCTGCAGCGTGGTGAAGTATGATCCGGGCGATTGAGGGGACGCATGGCACCCATAGGCTATTGATATTCCTGTGTTATGTATGAATGTAAATTATATGCACAGGAACATAGACACCTGCATATACATAAGAATACTAAATATAGGTAGGTACGAATATTATAGTCGACAGGGCCGACCACACATTGTATAGTTACTCAACTCACAGCCACTTCAGCGGAGTAGAAGAAATAGTGTGGAAAGGCCCTAACGCGCATTTTGTATGAGAACAGCTGACGCCGGTTCAACCCCACTCTCTTTTACTGCTGCGAGATAGCTCCGCTGCATCTCAAATTCCATAGCCACTTTACCGGAAATGTATATTTTAAGTGATAAGCTGCAACTTTATCATTACTTTTCGTAAAGTACTGCATACAAAAGTACTTTTACTATGAGCAATAAGGCCGCCTGTTGTGCTTTTCTGTATATGTTGTCCTTATCTCTGTATTTTGTGTCCATTGTGCTCAATAAAGTATTTTATCTATCTATCTATCTTTTTATATCCGATCATACTAAGCTCTTTAGCTTTCCTGTGATAAGAAGGAATCTCCTTGCATGATAGTCGCATGAGCAGGACGACCCTTTAATATACTATCGCGGAGCTCCGTGGGTCGTAGAGTTTGCGGACGAGTGGAGTGCAAAGATGAAGTATGAACTATTTGCTCGCACTTGTTTGGCGCGCGTTTCGCGCTCACTTGGCTCTTCCCACCTCTTTCTTCTGTTCCGTGATATAATTATAACATAAATACGAAGCGGTAACAATCCACACAGAAAGGGCTTTAAACTATAAACAGGCATCAATAAGCGAAGACTTAGAATCCCTGTGGGATTCTGCGGATCCTTAGCGTTCCCCGCACGTTTCGCTCGACCTAGTAACACGGCGGGCTTAGATGGAGCAACGAAACCAGCGGTCGAACCTTACATGGACCATATTATACCCATAGGCTTAGAATTTTTTCTTGCATACGCGGACTATGCACCAAAACATGAACTCACTTCATGGGATATCTTAATTTCTGGAATGGGAAATATGTAATGCGTTTAGCTGTATTATTTTCCTGAGCATAGGACATGTTCTCACGTCATGATGAAGACAACGGCCTCTGTGGGCCAGTGGTTAGGTGTTGGGCTCACGATCCGGAGGTCCCGGGCGCGAATCCCGGTGGGGACATATCACAAAAATCACTTTGTGATCCCTAGTTTGGTTAGGACAGTACAGGCTGATCACCTGATTGTCCGAATGTAAGATAATACGTGCTTCGGAAGGCACGTTAAGCTGGTCCCGGTTTCTACTTACTGATGTAGGTAAGTAAGTAGACGTTACATGAGCCATATCAGAGGCCCTTGGCGGCTCAATAGTTGCCCTGACACCAGGGTTGATGGGGTTGGTGATCCACCTCACAGTCCACACGATAGTAGCAGAGAATTTAACTTGACCGCAATGGCATAGCGTGATGAAGCGTGATGGAATATGCTGCGTACCTCATTCAAATTCATTCGATCTATGTGGAGTTGCCTGGGCAGCTGGGGAACTTTATATGTATAGGATGTTTTAACACTTTAGAACAATTAAGTTGATAATCATTTCACATTTTACCGTCCGTTTTAAGGCCCCGGTAGTAAAGATGGCCGGCAACTCGATTACGCGATACGACGTGCCGTTTATAATAGAAGAGAGGTGTCCTTATTGCACTCGCTGTCCACTGCCCTGTTTATTGCTCTATTATATTTCCATATCGCTATAAATTGTATGTTTTAAACGCAATTTTAAAAAATGTTTATTCGAGTTGCCGAACGGGATGATTACGTAATGTTACTTACTCTGCATTTTTTAATCTGTCGTAGCACACCTACTATTTAAGTACCTTTTCTTTTTAATTCTGTCAATAAGTAGCGTATCTACTTAAAGTTATGTGGCGATTCACTATCGTTTTACTAGTTCACGTCGGATAATTCGTCGGGTAATTATTTTAGTTAGTCTATTTCTCTTTTGTTTTGTATTTTGTTTTTTCCTGTTTGTGCAATAAAGTATTTGTTATGTTATGTTATGTTAGTTCTATGCAATAAAGTATTTGATTTGATTTGATAATTCTTAGTCCTTGGATAATATTATCATACACATTGCTGGTTTTTCTATTCGCCGGCAGATAGCGCTGTTCGCAATTTTGCGTGTTAATTTCAATTATGTGGTTAACTGTTGAAAATATGAAAGCGTTGATTAAGTAAATAGAAATGTTATTTTTAATGTGTCTTAATTATTTAGTATCGCTGCATAAATAGTGTAAATATTTTATTTCTAACCATATGTACGCTTCATAATAGATTCATACTTTCGATCGTTTAGTCAGCCGGCTCGTTGGTCTAGGGGTATGATTTTCGCTTAGGGTGCGAGAGGTCCCGGGTTCAAATCCCGGACGAGCCCAAATCTTTTTGCGCTTTAATTTTGTATAAAAGAGCTTTTCAACTGTAATATTTGTTGACTTTTTTAATTTACAGCTATTTTTTATAAATATAAAGAAATAGTGAAATTTTACATTTTTGATAAAACTAGTTTCGCGTGCACAGGCGTTGTTTCAATGATTGCGAAGGTTTGTAAACAGACCTTTTCTTTGTGGGTACTCGTACCTTAGCTTAGGGACGTCCCTGGCATGCGAGAATAATTAAAGCCCAGAGGCGTACCTTTGAGCATACCTTGCCTGTAACGCACAAAGAGCTCTGAAAGCGCTGCGGGTGAAAAGGAACACCCATTTGAGTAAGGTTTCTTTTGCATAGCGGTTAGAAGCAGTTTAAAGCAACGTTCACTACGAAGACTGAACTGTCTGCTTGCCAAGAAGATAAGCCTTTGTGATGAATGACTTCCATTAAATGTTTGTTCTCTGTGTATTTATGGCTTGATATTGAATTTATATAAGTTGTTTTTTTATATCTATGAGTCACCACATATTTTTTTAATGACATAATAACGAGTGATTAATTCAGTTAAAGTGCTTGTTTGTCGGTGACTGCTAAAGAAGTGCTGTATTCTATTCAATTTTTTTTTTGTTTATGGGACTTAAACTTAGCTGACGATGAGTGGGTATATTATTACTACATCTCTGCCTACCCCTTTGGGGCGTAATGCTATGGTATGTTTTTTCGAATTATTTGTGCTAGGGGTCGTATCCCATGTGTTACTAGACCTGTTATTTAATTTACAGGGATTTCTACTAGTACCTAGTTGATCAATGTACCTACTTATTGGTTATTCAATATGATATCAATTATTTATTGCTGGGTATACGCGTGTCGTATCTTTCGGGTATACCTGCACGGCTACTTACTGACAGTCAATTCTTACGTGTTTTTTTGGCGCGTAGAGCTATTAAATATTTAATGCTGCTTTTAAGGTTTCTGGTGCGGCTTGTCACTTGTGCAATTTTTCCGGCAGGGAGGTGAATTATGCATTGTTTTGCCGAATTATTTGGACCCCTTTCTGATTTATGTTCCATTATTCGCTTCAATTGTGCTGAGTTAAAGTTCTGTACTTTTATATTACAATGTGCCGGCCGTTGGTGCCATGTGCCGCGTCGAATAAATAATGCCAAACGGTGAGGTTGGATTGTGCTGATCGCCTTGCTACGAAAAATGTCTTGCTTAGTGAAAGTAAAAGGCTTGTTATTAAAACATGAACGTTCGAAATAGATTTCTGTTACCGTCATACGTCTGTATCGTGTGTTCGTGTGTTAGATTTACAGGGAGCTGAGAAAAAGGTCATAAGTTACTACAGCTCTTCCATTAATGAATATAATCACGTGTATGAGTTAGGTGTTACTAGATTTCAATCAACCCAGCTCAGCAATCTAACTAATCCCTATTAAGCACCTAAAACATTCATAACGTAAAATTCTGCTAAATATTAATGACAAAACTTCAAGACCGACATAAAAGTAGGTAGGTACCAACGAAATATTGAGATTCTTGCGTCTACCTATACTGTTCTTACTTATTTTTTGCGTGAAGAAAAACATCTCTTAATTTATGAAACATATAGAAAATAACATTTGATCTTCATTTGATATATTACTATAGATCTATACTAACGAAGCGAACACGAGCTCTCTCGCCTTGTGGGCCAATTCATCAATAGAGCTAGGTCAAAGAGAGCTCCCAGTAGCACTATACAGCAGTTAAGACCTCGCGCTTTGCTATAGAAACTAGTGCTAGCCTTTACGACTGCAAACGGGCATAATTCCCGGCGGTCTGCAGTAGATACCCACGGAATAGAGAGTTTATTGAGCAATATGCACTGAGTCAGGCAGTCAGGGCCTTCCATAGGTAGATACATAATTTTCAGGTTACGGGGGCCCCGTAATTAATCAAAAATGGTCGTACATTTATCAAGCCCTCAACTGAATATTGCTTTTTTTGACATGACTTATTGTAGATTTGCCGCAGATGGCATTAACTACTTGGTCGGACAAATGAGGAGCGCTGAGGGCTCTTACCCGGTACAAACTTTAAGACAACAGGCCTGAGGGTGCCCAGTTGGGCGCGAGCGTCGGCTCAGGGCGTCGTCTGAGAGGAAGAATATTTGAAAGAATTAATCGACTCTAGCGGGTCGATAGCGATAAGCGCTGAATGAGGGAAATCGGCGACCACGCCGACGGGGTCGGTGGCTGAATACTGCCTATTTGGTTTTTATTATTAAAACTATCAAATTCAAACCTTTTTCCACACGTGAAAAAAACACGTGACCACACGGAAATTATGTCATAATTTATATTAGATATTTCGTGGTTGCACCGCGAGCTAACTTCAACAAGTAAATACCTACTTAAGATTTTTCAATTTAATGAATATTAGAGCCCTATATCTTAACAGGATAACAGGATTAGAAGAAAAGCTTCCTACTGCCCTTTGAGTTAATATCTACAACACGTCCAGTAAATAAAAGAAAGCAGAAATTAACAAGAAAACTTGGGCCCTGTCCAAAAGACCGTGAGGTGGTACTGTGCAGACCTCCTAGCAGGAGGCTCCTCCACTAACATCCGTGACGACTGGAATACACTTGCCAGGCATAAAATCTACATTTGATATCTACACGGAATCGCTGTGCGAACGCTATACTTTATGCGAATAAAGTAGAATTACTTGTATTGGATAATATGATATGCTTCTTCTCTCGTGTGGGTTGTGAGATCAATGTTCGACCTCATCAACCCTGGTGATAGGGTTACTCTTACTCTATTCAGCCGCCCACCAAAGGTTCCTGACATGGCGCATGTAACGACTACATACTTACTTACTGCTCCGCGTGTCCTCTGAAGCACGGTTCACCTTACTTTTGGACAATCGGGTGATCAGCCTGCAATGTCATAACTAGGGATCACACAGATTGATTACATCACATGGAAAGAGCTTAAAGGCTCAAACATACCAAATATTTGCGTCGCTAATTAAATAGCTCTAATCCAGTCTACTTTGCCAGCATTTGATGGACAGCCGCCCTACAAACGCACCCCTACAGCTGCTAAATGTCACGGACTGTATGAACTTTCATACTGATGCTATTCCCCGCTTCCATAATCGGATTATTATACTCGCCGGCGATCTAATGTCACGGCAAATGGCTGTGCCGAATCGTGATTCAAAATATTACCGTAATTCATTATAAATAAAATATAATTACCCTAAAAGTCTTTAGGAGTCTATTATAAAGTCTTAATGAAGCTAAGAATATCCAAGTGTTTATGAGGCGTGAAAGGGCACATACCTGTTACCGGCTCGTGAAGTAACAGCCCACTTTTGTGTCATTATTCTAATGGAGTTCATTATATTAGCCAACAAACGCGTCTTATGCGTAACAGGCTTACCTTCCTGATGTAGATGTACCTTTAGTGGGCGACCCGCTGATGTAACGACAAACATGCTCTAACGAGGATGCCGGCGTATTCCGCGACGTGTCATCAATTGGACTTTATTTTTAGTATGACCATTTTTAGACGACCTTCTCAGCCTACAAATTAGCCGAGATTTCCCATAGAACAGTGGGCTTCGTAAATAGTTGCGTGGATCTAGTTTGACTGGTAGGGCGTTATAGGACGGTTTAACAGCAGGTGATGATTGATCGCCTCACTCCAGTTCGTCCGCCTACGTTACATAATAAACGTCTATTTAATTAGTATGCGAAAAGCTATTTACAGTAATGTATTGCTTTATTGTTGTAGGTAGCGGCTTTTTTATGGTTGTTTCAGCTATGCTAATTATGCTGTTGTCTTACTTTTGAAAATAAGCGAAACGTGGCGAATTTATTAGTGCGCAGAAATCGAAGTGAAAATCGCTTTTCGTAATTGGAATTTGTAACAAGCTACTTAATCGGTTTTACGTAATACATTTTCCGTGGTAAACATGTCAAATGTTGTCAGGTACCTATTGAAATTTTCGCATACTTAATGTGAATATTACACTTATATTAATTTTGTATGTAATTTTTTGAAACTTTGAGAATAAGTATAGGTATTCGCTATAAGCTATGCACCCCACCCAGACACAGATGAATATAAATATAGTCATATTATACGTTACCTATAGGAAGTTCAAAGAGCCCTCCTATATTACTTTAGAGCTTTTCTATAGTCCATATTCGATTTTACGATCTTTCGTAGCTGTATTTTAGATACATAAATATTTTATTGTATCGAAGTGCGGTAGATTACATAGGTACGTACCAACAGTAAGAGTAGCATTACCTTCGAATATTTCGTTATATATCTATCTACTTAATAGGTTGAATTTTACTTTGTTATCGGAAGCCGTGTTCTAAAGTCGATTTAAAGTTGTCATAAACCCAATCAACTTTACGAATAGTGACAGACTGAATCGCAGTTCAGAAGGACACATTAGCCAGACGTAATAATGTACTCATTTACCCCGGGGCGACGTGGGGAGACCAAAAGGCGCCGTCATCCCCTAGCTTGAAGGCGAGACGTCTGTGACCGACCCCAATGCTTGCCAATTACGTGTACCTACACTAAATACCTCTTAGCGTCTACGCCCATCAACATTAGGAGCGATCGCGGGAAAGTCAAGCTCTTCAGATGGCCTAGCGAAGTTGTTGTAGCGAAATATTCTGTTTCTACAAATCGCTAACATTAACCCGTGCGAATTAAATGCATCACCTTGCTTTAATGAGGTTGCACTCCAAGGAAGTGTATTAGCTGACTTGCACGGGTTTAATTTTATGTTTTGGAAAAACAAAACTTACGGTACTTGGATTTCCTCTGTCTAATATAGAAATGCTTCAGCACATTCACACTTCCTTTCCTTACCAGAAGCCTCTGATATTCGTATGCCTGCTCGGCAATGGAACGGGACCTAAAAGTACACGAAATAACAAAAAACACACATATTTCAATTACACTTTAATGGGTTTAAACAAATAAAACTTACATGGAACATCACAATTATGCTTCGCAAAACAATGTAGATGTTAAAGAGATTCATCGATTATATCTACCCATTGTTCGCAGGGCCGCTTACAACAGGACTCGTCTTAACTTTAACCAGAGATTCTAACAACGGGAGACAAGCGATATTCAAAATAGACGCTGAGGCCGCGTTATTCAACAGAGGGCCTAGCCAAATTGCAAATGTTTATATTTCTACACTCGCTAAAGTATAACTCGCGCGAATCGAGTCGTCCCACTCAGATACGCGTCGATTTTGACGCCAGGTGTGCATTTAATTCAGACCAATTACATTTGCAACCCTCCTAGGCTCCTCAGGTCGCGTCCTTTTAACTCTAACATCAATTTACAATATAAAGACGAAAATATATCGAAAAGCAGGAAATTCCAGTAAACTTATAATTATGTTTTTGTAAGATATCCTAATAGTCTTATCCAATAATGGTACTTTAGGTGGGACGAGCATCTATAAAATATAACTCATGAAAAGCTTCTGCTAACACGCTATCTACGATCCGTGAAAAAATACTGTCACGCCTTCCTTTATTCCGAAATGACACTATTTAACATTGAACTACATATAAGTCATTTGTTTATTGGAGAAAGACTCATGAAATTTGTCCACTTATCGTTAAGGCGAACACTTACGTCTGATATCATATAACCATACAAAAATATCCTTTTCTTTACACGTTGACAAAGACCGCTAAGCATTCTAATATGGAATATCCAGTCAATCAAAAATTATCGGATTCAATACATTTTGCTACAGTTTAACGGAGGGATGGCATACAAGTGAATAATTAATGGTGGTTACAAATGTAAACTACAACTTTGGCAATGAAATAACAAAGTTATAATTCTTTCTTAAATTCAATAATACAGGTCCATAACTTAAGTGCAACGTGAATACCGTAAAACTAATCTTAATAATACGAAATAAAAACAAAATAAATTAAATATCAAGTAACGCTAAAAGCATTAAAATAATAATATCTATTAATTCTGGGTTTAAACTCTTTTAAACTAAATATAACAATTAAAAAATACACAATTCTACAGAAGAGGTACTAAACATAATATTCTACGTGTTGCTGTGGTGTGATATATTTTCTTGTATTTTGCTGCGTCTATAATAAGGTTACTTTTATTTAATATTATTTGTCACATGAATATCTACTTAACATTAAAATCTACACATCTATTTAATGAACATAGAAAGTGGAATAGCCATCAAAATATCGGCTAACTCCAATAACAATAACATATGCGGATGTAAGTATAACCCTTATTTGAAATAAAAAGTCATCTAGAAGTGTGAACTATTGAAGAAGAGTACTAAATGTGCGAAAATATAATTCGAAACCTGTTTATCGATTCGGAGACGAATACATTATTAGCTTTGTTCTGGTTATATTGTTGTTTGTGTAAATGAGATGATATTGGTAACGCTGTAGTACACCTCTCGATAACCCTACCTACGATGTCATCCACCTACATACTGGTAATGACAAGGACGCGTCGCTCTGCGACTTCCATATCCGTAACTATTTACAATAACTATTTACAGTTATGTGATTATATGGGCTCTCAATTTACATACTGGAATGAAATCACATAACAGGAATGTCAAGAGAACAAGCACTTGTATTATTTACAAAGTTATACCGATAAGGTAAGACCTGATCAGGTCTTAAAACAACAGCATCAAGCTTAGTTGCGAGAAACGACGACGAAGCAACTATTTAGTGATATCTTCCGTTCTTTATGTACAAAGAGCTATATTGATTTGTTTAAAGTAGTAGAGCGAACATGGGGACGAAGAGTGTAAAGGAAATAAAGAGTGTGTTGGCTCCGTTGGGATTGCTGCTGGTGCTGCCGAGGCTGCCGACGACGGCGCTCTTGATGTTGTCCTCCTTAGCAGGCGGAGACTTGACTCCCTCGCTGCTGTCGCTCTGCATCTCCGCAGGCTTCTCTTGTATCGAGATCTCGTTTTCCTCCGGCGCGGGTGGTACGGTGGGCGCAGGCGTCGTGGTCGTCGTGGTGGTTGTAGTTGTCGTCGTCGTGGTTGTTGTTGGCACCAAGGTATTGTTACCGACGAAATATATTTCCCCATACTCCGCCTCGACTTCCAAGGTATTCTCAATGCTTTCACCGCGCATTTTCCTTACTCGCGATTCGTTGTCTCTGTAGAACGTCGTCAGCTTCCCAGTGTATTGTACGTCTCGGTCTAGGCGCCTTCCACGTAGGGTAACGTTGCACGCCGTGCCCGGATCGAGGTACTGTTTCAATGGATACATGTCTTGCCTTTCTTCGCTAAAAAGTGTTGACCAACCAATTGGTGGGAATTTCGTACCGTTAGCGAATTCGATGTTTATACTCAGTCCTATACCAAGACCGTGGCCGTGACCCCAAGACAAGCTGTAGTTATACTTATATCCTACTTCTGTGTTGACGGTTGCAGCTTCATCCCCGTCGTTTCTTAAAACTCTTTCCTCTATGATGTAAGGATCTGCCTTACGGACATGTTCAGTTTTCAAGTCAAACTCAACGTCCTCCAGGTTGTAGCTAATAGGCTCTAATTCCACGAGTATTTCTCCGTTATTCTCAACTAGATCATTATTTTGTTCGTCAAAAGTATATAAATGTCCAATAGTGCTATCGTAGGATATCCGTCCAATCATATGAGAGTATTCGCCAGCGGACTTCTTCCTGCCTATGAAGAGGGAGTCAGCTGCCGCCACCACTACTGCACCATTGGGCTTTGCTTGGAACTTATACCATGGCTTCCAAACCACATAGGAGGCATTTTCTACGTTTTCAAGTATTTCAAACACGCTGTAGCTCTTAGTGCCTGATACTGCGCAAGACATGTAGTCGGGCCTCAGTTGTCCCAAATGCATGTCACCTTCGTGGCGTGCCCTGCATAGGTAGACAGGTCCTGAAATGAGCATATGTTGCATCGTTATTTGATGTAGAAAACCATTTTCTTTAAATAATAGGTTATACAAAAAAGGTAACTTTAATTTGCGATCGATATCGTTGCTCTACTCTCTCATGGTAAGCAGTATTAAAGAAAGATAATAAAGTTAGGACGAATGAGGAATAAAGTTTGTTGTCTGTTACCTTTCTCGCTAGTAGCTCCAATAACGTAGTTATTAGTTGCTTCTTTCTTGAAGTCGGTCCATTTCAGGGCGCTGGAGGTAACCACCTGGCTGAGCGTGGAGTTGAAAAGCCCGACGGAGTCTCCTAGCGCCGACACTGCCAGGGTTGCAGTCAACAGCACCACCCACCAACCACTCGCGCAGTTTATATTTTTCTTCATTTTTATGCCTGCAACAAATTAAAATCAAGTTCTTTCATTCCTTTTCGGTAGCTCTCCACTCCAGGCGAAATACAAACATAAAATTTGTAAGTGCATTTATGAATAACGTAAGTTCCGTATTTAAAAATATAAATAACGAATCAAGAGATCATACAGTCCCGTCCACTTGACCGCATTATTTGGATGACTACAGTTTTTCAATTCTAAATAGTCCAGCACAAAACAGACGCAGGTAATGGAATGTAAATAAAATAAGAATGTTGTTTTGGTACCAACAGGGGTTATCGGAAAAAAGTCCCCTAGTTTAACAGGTGAAGCGAGCGTGGGGCATTGAATGCGAAAAGGTTGAATGGGACACGCCTACGCCGCTATTTTCCAAACGATTTTCCTGCGACGCCTTACAAATCGCCGAGCGAAGCTTATAAAAGACAGATGCGTTAGCCCATGCGTTATTTTTGGAGGCTGTAAGGTATAGAAAAACGTAACAAACGAATACATTTCTTAAAAAATAACAACGAACCAAAAGAATCCTCTAGTAAATTGAATTTAATGTAGAAATATTTGTGTTTCGTGCGTAACAATACTGTGAAAATTCCGTCGTACTCTACCCCCCAGCCATAAATTTCCCGAGTCGTATTTCTATCTGATATACACTCATAAGATATAAAATCAGTCCTTTCTTCAGTTTATTGCCTTGTATAATTGCTATTTAACATGTCACAGTCGTAAATAGTCGTAAAAAGTGGAACTTAATAAACATTAGATTTTTTGCGTGAATGTGGGTTTCAAATAAGTCTTTAAATAGGTACATATATTTTTTCAAATATTATTTTTGTATTTAAAAGGTATTCCACTGTAGCTACAACAAAAGCGATCTGCGATGCTATCGCTAGCGAACTCAATTTTACTGACAATATTACAGAGAGGGAGAAGGCTAAAGGTATTTTGGGCGGTGCAAGGGAAATAAGTTTAAAGGAAGGTGAAACGCTCTACTTTGATACATATTGTAAATAAGTGATGTCAAGATTGTAGCATATTTTCTTATGCCCTCGAGCTAGTCTGCGGACAATAGAGGGACGGTCGGGAAGATGGTTTTGTTCTTGAACTTGAATAATGTTATTGGCAACAGAATGACAATACCATGGCCAATGTCAAGGGAATCTAGGAATTGGCGAGAATACAAACTTTACGAAGTGGGGTGTGGGGTGCACGGACAGTGAGGCGCCACCGTGGGCAATCGATAGAATACGTGGAAGATGGAAAAATATACCTGTTTCTATTTACTGTGTTGTCTGGTCCTGATAAGTTCTCCTCATCATTATTTTTGTTTTATATCTAAGAAACTGCGACATAAAGGACGCACACATTTTTTAAATTCTTTGTTCCCTTTACAACAAATTAATTCAATTGATTTTCATCGCGATTTAAACCCACACATCTCCTTTTGTAGTTTCTATTTTAGGCTTCTACCTAAGCAAAGTTCAAGTTAATTTTGTTATATCTAATAAAACCTTATTTCTTTGTATAGGTACCTATTATTCTGTGTTCTTGCAGTTATTGATAGTGATGCTTCTAGCAGAAACGATTCCCAGATACTTTTGCTCGTTGCGAGTTGAGTAAATTTAATCATGACTGACATTACTGGAGCAACGACTCGTTTGTAATGTTACGTTACTAATGTAAATCTTTCTTTTAATTACAGGTAAGACAAGTTTGGGCATTTATCTTTGAGTTTGTTTCTCTTTCCAAGGTGAGTGTGTTCACTTGTTCAGCAATGAATTTATGCACATACATTTAATTATCTTTAGGAGCGAACTGTGTAAAAAAGGGATTTAGACAAAGGTATCCCTTTAAATGCTAAGCCGAATTTGCACGGTTGACTTATTCAGACTACCGGCAGACGGTCAATTTGGGTTAATTAAATTTTTCTGTCTCCCCTTTCAGTCTGTTGAATTTCAAAACCTCTTTTTGCGGTAATTGGTATTATAAAATATAATCATTAACCTTTCAAATTGGGCGACTATTTAGAAAATTCGCATTTCGGTTATAAACTAATAAATATTGTTTGCCTACCTAATGCAGTAGGTACCAACAGTTTGAAAGGCAGTTCTATAACCGTACTCGACGATGACAAATGACCATTTTTTCGCGGCTTTACAAGTAAACGACAATTTATCTTCGTATCTTGCTTCGAGCGTGTGGCGGTGACTTTTTCACTATTAGTCAATACTGGACAGAGTACTGACATCGTGATCCGCACACAATGCTCATCTTGAAACTCCTAAATGTCCGATTCATACCTGAATAGGATCCTAATACAGACAATCTCACTTGACACGAACTGCCCCCTAAGGTTTCTGACCATAATTCATAGTTAAGCGCAACAAATCGAGTAAATTCAATTTAATAAGTTCAATTGAGGATTGACACGGCCCATTTCGTCTGACTCAAATCCGGACGCCCAATTCGTTTGTTATTTGATCAAGCAGTTGTAATATATTACTTTTGATATACTCTGATATTGCATCATAAAATTTTAACTAACGGCGTCTTGTTTTCGTTCTGGTTTATATTACACAAACGTGTCTCTCATTCAGACAAAAAGCCATTATTCATAGATATATATTTACAATTTCTTCCGTAAAGATATTATTATTAGGTCGACGTGGATTGTAATAAAATGCCCTGTCAGGGGTCACATCAAGATAAGGCATTCGAGCAATTATATCTCTGTATTAGGTTTTTATACGTCTTTTTAAGAGAAATAATACTCGTATTCGTTGATTTGATAAGAGGATGTGGCTCGTTCAAAACATTTTTTTATTTCTAAAATTGCATTCAATGCAACACTAGAATCATAATGAAATTCCTATTGTATGGAGGCACGTAGCGTGGCCATGGCCAACAGTACGTATTGTGTCCTCGCCAACGGTATGACACCTGACACAATCGATTAACCGATTCCATTGCTCTCATGTTGTGGGAAAACGTTGGTACAACCATTTAACATTTCCCTTTTACCATCAATGGAACTATTGTATCACACAACGAGCATTTCATATTGGTACTGTTACTTCCATTATTTTGAAAGTCGGTCATTGGGTCCGCTGCCATCACTTTTATAGTATTTAGATCAAATATTTGGTCCAGACACCCAATTAAAGAAACAATGCCTATCATATACATTCCATAACTGTTCGTTTGTTATTTTGATTGCAACTCCCCTAAGAGAAGTGGTAGGGAGCAAAATGAAGTGTAACAATAGCTCAGTGGTAGACTTGAATGCGACGATATAAACGCCCCATACATCTCCGACACAATGCCATCCGCCGGTGGTGTCTGTCGTCTAACACTTGATGCGAGGGGAAACATGCTTCAAACAGAACGAGGAAATCTCTTGTTTGAGCTTCCTCACTCAGTTCTGCCGAATCAACGCCAGTTCTTACTAGAAATACCTAGGCGAAGTCTGCTCCATTCATAATGCACAATTGCACATACTCCAGTGTCTAAACATCTTTGTTTGTTGACTTCTAACAATCATCACTAATCTTTTAAAGGAATGGGACTGATGCTATTCAAAACAAATCGAGGGCATGTTTTGTTTTATTGGATTATCCCGTCTCGTTCCATTGTTTTATTTATGAGATGGAGAGAGTTGACATTGGACCTGTGCTGTGATTGAATGTAATGTAAACAAGGAGTGGTAGAAATGTGGCGCAGGTACTAAACGTGTTTGAAACAATGTTTTGCGGTAAAATGACATCATCCTGGGTAGTGATGGGCAGGGAAAGAAAAAATTGGGTGGGAAAGAAAAAATATCGGGAAAATATGGGAAAATAAAATAAACACCCGAAAAATTCCCGAATCATGGGAAAATATTTTTTATTTAATTATTTTTAATCTTATTATTATTTGTATGTCGTTTCCATGTCTCGGGTCGGGTCTGTCATGGAGTCCCGGACTTTTGGAAGGCGTGCGTGGGGTCGAAGCCAACACGTAGAGGCCCCTTAAGACAATTTACTCTAAATGTGTTGTGACACCAACCGGCGATTATCCCTGTATGCACTATGGGAGTGCACCCAAAGACAATCCCTGGTTCGCGTAGGACTATGGCAGATTATG